>NC_042623.1:236367483-236967483 GCF_901001135.1 Rhinatrema bivittatum
GCTTGGGGGGGGGGGGGGGGGAGTGAGAGAGAGAGAGACAACCAGCCAGCCTGTAAGTGAGAGAATGTATGTGCGATTGAGAGTGTGTATGTGTAACTGTAATTGAGAGCCTGTGTGTAAGTGAGAGCATTTGATTATCTATGTAAGTGTGCAAGAGAGAGCATGTGTGTAATTGAAAGAAACTGGTCAAAGAGGTGATGTGTGTATAGGGAGATGACTGGAGTGTGTGTGTGTGTGTGAAAGAGAAAGTGATTATGGGAATGAGAAGCCTGTGCATGTGGAGAGAGCTAGCATAGGTGTGAGAAACCTGGGTGTGTGGGGGTGTGTGAGATACAGCATGGGAGTGAGAAGCCTGTATATGTAAGATAGAACATGGGAGTGGGAAGCCTGGTGTGTGTGCATGAGAGAGACTGTTTGGGAAGGTGACTGGTATGTCTGTGTGTAAGAGAAAGACTGGCCAGGAGATGATTGGTGTGTGAGAGACAGAAATTGGTATGTGAGTGTGACTGGTATGTGTGTGTGAGAAAAAGAAAGTGATTATGGGAATGAGAAGCCTGTGCATGTGGAGAAAGCTAGCTTAGGAGTGAGAAACCTGTGGGTGTGTGTGAGAGATAGCATGGGAGTGAGAAGCCTATATATGTAAGATAGAACATGGGAGTGGGAAGCCTGTGTGTGTGTGTGCATGCATGAGAGAGAGACTGTTTGGGAAGGTGACTGGTGTGTGTGTAAGAGAAAGACTGGTCGGGAGATGATTGGTATGTGAAAGACAGAAACTGGTCATGGGGGTGTGACTGGTATGTGTATGTGTGAGAGACAGAGAGACTGGTTGTGAGCCCTAAGGAAGAGGACCACGAGTACAGAGCTTCAGCCACTACTGCTTCTGGTGTGTGCTACTGGCCTGCATGAAAGAGGAGTAGGAGAGCTGCTGGAGGGGGTTAGTAAAGGTGGCTTTTTATTTTTCTTGATTGACTGCCATTTTAATTACTGCATATTATGTGATGTGTCTGCTGTTTTGAAATATTTTATTGGTGTTTGGACAATTTTAAATAATTTTTATGAGTTTTTAATTGTTGGATATTATTCTTTTCATAGTTGTTGTGAAACATTTATTCTGCTTAGTAGTATAGTTATACAATTATTTCTGTGTTGGGATCTATAGCTGCTTGTCTATTTCTGTTTTCCTAGCTGCTTGTCTATTTCTGTTTTCTGTATTGGCGTTTATGGCCTGATTTAATATTTGTAGTGTGGCTTTTCATTGACAGGGTTGTTACTGTTTGAGTGCATTCCATAATACAGGTGCAACTGTGTGTGGATTAGTTGATGTGCATTACTGCAGATCCTGGGAGTATGTTAGGTCGGTTCTGTGTATGAGACCGAGATGAGGTATTTTACTAGCATGTAAGCATTTGTATCAGTCTTATTTGTTGTATTTTTTCAAGAGGACATGCATTGGTGATAAACTGCTGTCTTTTCATAAGTAGGGCTATTGAGTCTGGTAGTAGAAGGAGTTTGTGTTGCTGTTACTGAGATGACACTAGAACCAGAATATCATTTTTGTATGGTGAGTTGTACAGGGAATGTCATAATTCTGCTTTACATCCATAATTGTGGGTCAGGGGGGTTCCTGTAGATGCAAACTGTACTTTTACATTTAGCCCTATGATGGTCATGTGTTCAGTGTGTCACGCATGTGAGAACCATCTGTCAGGTGTGTCCTGACAGAAAAAAGGTTGAGAATCACTGGTCTAGGATATCGCAGAACATGTGGAAACCACGGGTCTGCTTAGAGAGTAAAGGTAGAGACAGATATAAGGGTGAACATGCATAAGCATAAGGCAGGAACCAAATTTAGATAGAGAAGAGTCATGAAATAAATCTGTGAAGTTGGAAGGGGGGGTGAAATCTATTGATAATGTAGTCTCATGATTGAGAGCTCTGGTGGCTGTTGGAAGAAAGGAATTGTTTGCCATGGAGTCTAGGTGAAGGCCTATCCGAATAGCCAAGCCTTTACTTTCTTCTGGAAGGTAAAAAGCAGAGTTGCTTACCTGTAACAGGTGTTCTCACAGGAAAGCAGGATGTTAGTCCTCACATATGGGTGACATCATCAAAATGGAGCCCATCACGGAATACTTTTGTCAAAGTTTCTAGAACTTTGACTTGGCACACTGAGCATGCCCAGCCTGCCACCAACCCTGCATCCAGCAGGGGTCCCCCTTCAGTCATAAGCGAACCCAACTCCGCGGGGTGGCAGGCGGGTTTCATGAGGACTAACATCCTGCTGTCCTGTGAGAACACCTGCTACAGGTAAGCAACTCTGCTTTCTCACAGGACAAGCAGGATGGTAGTCCTTACATATGGGTGAATAGCGAGCTGAGGGTGCCCGAGTAAATGTACCAAAAGCACCCAATGACGTGCAACAGGCACAACATCAGGGGTAAGTTTGGTTAAGAGGGCAGCCTGAAAATCCCAGTGGGCCGCTGGAAGGAAGTTGGGTTATTAAGCTGAGAATAGATGCGCAGAACAGACTGGCCAAAAATGGAATCTTGCCTGCCAGTCTTGTCCAGGCAATAATGAGCTGCAAAGGTATGGAGAGAACTCCATGTAGCAGCTTTACAGATGTCAGTAAGAGGCACCAAACGGAGGTGTGCTACTGATGTTCCTGTAGCGGAAGGTCTGCTTGTTGGTAGCAGAAAGAAATACAGTCCGCTAGCCAGGAGGATAGGATCTGCTTGCCCACCGGAATTCCCAGTTTGGTTTTATCGAAGGAGACAAACAGCTGGGTGGACTTCCTTTGGGCTGCAGTGCATTCCAGATAAAAGGCTAAGGCACATTTGCAGTCCAAGGAATGGAGCGCTTGCTCACCTGGATGCGAGTGGGGTTTTGGAAAGAAAGTGGGTAGTATAATGGATTGATTCAAGTGAAACTCAGATACTACCTTTGGTAAAAATTTAGGATGAGTGTGAAGCACCATTCGGTCATGGAGAAATTTTGTGTAAGGTGGGTATGTTACCAACGCCTGTAGCTCACTAACTCTGCAGGCTGACGTTATAGCTAGGAGAAAGAGCATTTTCCAAGTGAGATAACACAGCTCGCAGGAATGGAGAGGCTCAAACAGAGGTTTCATGAGCTGTGCTAATACCACATTGAGGTCCCAAGCAGGGGCCGGAGGGTGTAGTGGGGGCTTTAGATGTAGTAAACCCCTCATAGAGTGTGCCACTAAGGGTTGTGTCGATATCGAGACGTCCCTTATACCTTTATGGAAAGCGGCTACCGCACTGACATGAATTCTAATGGAGGAAGTTTGTAGACCAGACTCTGACAGGTACCAGAGGTAGTCTAGGAACTTCGTTGTGGGGCAGGTAAAGAGATCTATCTCCTTTGATGTGCACCATAAGGAAAACCTTTTCCATTTGGAATGACAAATTTCCTAGTAGAAGGCTTTTGTGAAGCTACGAGGACATGGGCTACAGAGTCCGAGTGGTTGCAATATTAGCCTTTCAACATCCAGGCTGTCAGCGACAGGGCCTGGAGATTCGGATGACGCAGCTGTCCTTTGTTCTGAATTATCAGCACAAAATCTGCTCCCAGGCGAATAAAAGGATAGACTGAGAGGTCGCGTAGGATGGGAAACCAAACCTGACGCAGCCGGTAAGGGGCTATGAGAATCATTAAGCCCTTGTCCTGCCATAACTTCACGAGAGTCTCGCTGATGAGTGGAAGTGGAGGATAGGCATATAGAAGACCCAGTGATCATGAGAGGGTGCAAGCATCCCTTGGTGGTGTCCCTTAGCTGCGATGTAGTGAGCAGAAGTTCTCTACTTTCCGGTTGTGAATTGACGCAAAGAGATCTATATGCGGATAACCCCAGCACTGGAAGATTTTCTCTGCTACAGTGGGTTTTAGGGACCATTCGTGGGAATGAAAGGTCTGACTCAACTTATCCACAAGTACATTGTCCACGCCTGCCAGGTAGGTCACTCTCTGGGAGAGAGCCCAGGCCCATATCTGCGCTGCCTCCTGACATAGCAGGTACGAGCCCGTTCCACCCTGTTTGTTGATGTATCACATCGCTACCTGTTGTCTGTTTGGACCAGGATTCTCTTGTCGGATAGGCAATCCCGAAAAGCCATCAGGGCATACCTTATTGCCCTGAGCTCCAGAAAATGTATTTGATGTTGTGATTCTGCTGCAGACCAGGTTCCCTGAGTTTGCAGGCTGTTGACAAGGGCTCCCCAACCAAGGTTGGAAGCATCCGTTGTCAGTGTGATTTGAGGTTCTGGGGATTGAAAAGGTAGTCCCTTGAGAAGATTGGACTCTTGAATCCACCAAGCTAGCGAGAGACGGAGCTGCCTGGTGACGTCGACAATGCTGGACATTGGATGGTGGGCCTGAGCCATGGGAGTTACATGCACAGAGGATGCCCTGTGACTCTAAGGTTAGTAAATGACGAGCCGTTGTGGATTGATGAGTCCGCACTAGTTTCACAAGGGTTGCAATAGTGTGCGCATAATCCCTTGGGAGAAAAGCTTTTGCCTGTATAGCGTTTAAGTCCGCTCCAGTGAAAGAGAGGATCTGTGATGGAACCAGATTGGATTTTGGATAGTTTACTAGAAATCCGAGTTGATAGTAGCTGTAGGGTTAGATATAAGGAGGTCAGAACCTTCTTCTCGGATGGTGCCTTAGCAACCAATCGTCCAGGTACAGGTAGACATGGATGCTCTGTCGTCTTAGGTACGCTGCTACTACTGCCAGGCACTTTGTAAAGACTTGAGGTGCTGATGCTAGGCTGAATGGGAGCACTCGATACTGGAAGTGTCTGTGTCCGACTAGGAAACGGAGGTATTTTTTATGAGACTGTGTTATCGCTATATGTGTGTATGCGTCTTGTAGGTCTAGAGAGCAAAGCCAATCTCCATTTTGAAGAAGAGGGAGTAGGGAGCCCAAGGTTACCATCCTGAACTTTTCCTTCTGTAGATGTTTGTTTAAGGCACGAAGATCCAAAATTGGATGAATGCCTAATTTGTTTGGTATTAGGAAATATCAAGAATAGAACCCTTGTCCCCGTTGTGGAGGAGGCACTGGTTCTATTGCCCTGGATCGGAGGAGGGTTGTTAGTTCCTCCTCCAGAAGTGGTGAGTGGTCAGGTAAACCCCACCCCGTCCGAGGTGGAGAGTCCGATGGCACTGCCCACTGGCAGAGACAGTAGTGGAAGTTGACAGTTGCTCTCTAGCTGGGAGTCAAAACCCTGAAGCAGGGCCAGGTTGCGGAGCCAGTTGGGCTTTTTGAGGCCTTGATTGATGGGCCTGAGGTTTTTGGTATGGCCTGGTTGGGCAACTGCGAGATGGAGGAGGATAATACCTACGAGCTATATAGATTGTCCTCTTAGCCTCTCTTCTGAACAGCCATTTAGAAGTAGAGGGAAAATCAGAGGGTACAGCAGAGAGCTGGCGCAATGACTCATGGTGGTCCTCGAGCTGTGCGACAGTCTCCTGGATCTTATCCCTGAATAAGTTATTGCCTGCACAGGGGAGGTCTGCCAACCTCTCCTGAACTTTGGGTCGTAAATCTGAAGACTTCAGCCAGGCCCATCTCCTGGCACTAATCCCCGCTGTAGACACTCTAGAAGCAGTGTCAAAGATGTCATATGCAGCTCGGACCTTGTGCTTGCCAGCATCGAGGCCTTTCTTAAGCATGGAGTTTAGCTGTTCCTGAAACTCCTCTGGAAGGGAATCAGAGAAGTCTTGTATCATCTGGAAAAGTTTTCTTGTGTACTGTGTCATATATAGCTGGTAGGCAGCTATACGTGAAATTAGCATGGAGCCATGGAACACTCGACATCCCAAGGCATCCAGAAACCTTTGTTCTTTCCCTGGAGATGTAGAAGAATGAGGCCAAGTTCTCCTTGCCTTCTTTTGAGCGGACTCCACTACTACAGAATGGTGAGAGCTGGGTCTTTTGGAACCCAGGAGCTGTTTGAGCCAAATAGGTGGCGTCTGTTTTCCAGTTCACCGGTGGTACAGTACCTGGATGTTCCCAGTTACACTGGAGAAGTTCAAGAAGAACTTCGTGAACCGGTATACTGGTATGGACATAACCTCCTTGGGGGCATCTACAAACTGGAGTACCTCAAGCATTTTGTTTCTGGAGTCTTCCTCTGTTTGAAGCTTAAAGGAAATGGCTTCTGACATTTCCTTAATAAAGCTTATGAAGGACAGATCCTCTGGAGGGGAACGTCTTCTTTCTTCAGGAGGAGATGGCTCCGAGGGAATATCATCAGAATCCTGGGTGTTTGAGGAATCATCAGACCAGGGTTGGTATGGCTGATCTCCAGCATCGGTTGGGCCTCCTGATGGAAGGAAGAGGCCTATTCCAGCTGGATCAGGTCATGGCACTGATGGGATTGGAGGGGGCATCGAAGGTATCGGAGGAGGCACCAATGAGGGTTGATGCAGCACCGAAGATGGGAGAGGCACCGATGGAATCAGCGACTTTGATGGACGTCTTGATGGCCCCGGAATTGGTTCTGGCATCGACAATTCCTCATCCTCCGATGACAGGGGAATCGGTGTCGATGGTGTCGGACATATCGGTGTTTTCGGGGGCACCGGTGGAAGAGCCCCGATAAGCGTGTCCAATCTGACCAGTAATGGAGCCAGCATCGTGGGCACAGGATTGGTGTCCGAGATCGGAGTCGGTGCCAGTGTTGAAGGAGACAGAAGACCCTGTAGTGCTTGGATTACTGCCTCTTGAACCCTCCGGTTCAATTCCTCGCGGAAACCTGGTGCTTGTAACACCAGTTTCGGAGTAGGCTGCACAGGTGTCGCCAGAGGGTCCACCGGTGAGAGTGAAGTCTTGGCTCCCAGCACCACTGAAGGTGGGGAACGCCTCTGTGTCCTGGGCAAGGAGGAAGATGGAGGCTCCTGTGCGTGGGCTTTTTTCCTCGGTGGCTCTGCCGATGCAGACGTTGAGGCCTTCCCTGGGTCTGCTGACTGAGCCTTCCGATGCTGATGCCGGTGCTTCTCCCGGTGCTCAGCCCGGTCTTTCTCCGGCGCCGAGGACAAAGAGGTGGACGATTTTGAAAGGGATCCAGCCGGGCGAGAACCACTGGTGCCCAGTTGGTGTCGAGAGGTTGAAGGTGATGGTGCTGATGACGTCGAAGTCTTCGATGGAGTAGGCTGCATAGCCTGAAAAAGAAACTCCATTTTCTCTAAGCGTGCCCTGCGGCCCTTAGGGGTCATTTGGGCACAATTGGTACATGTCGTGACGTCGTGGTCAGCCCCCAAGCATAAGACACATACCTTATGCGGGTCCGTGATGGACATCGTCCTCGGACAATCAGGGCACCGACGAAAGCCCGTCGCCATGGTTTAAAGAAAAATGTAACCGCAGTACGGTCGGTGGCCGTTATTTATTTATATATATTATTTATTTTTAATTTTTATATACCGGTGTTCCTGTATAAAATACATATCGCACCGTTAGGCCTTGAAGTAGAAGGACCGTCGGCAACCGACCACGAAAACTAGGTAAAGCCTTACCTAATGTTAACGGATACCGATGGTTGATAGGGGGACCCCGAATAGGGTGAAATTTGTTGAAATATTTTGAGAAAATTCCGTGAGAAAATTCCTATCAGGAATATCAGAAGAGCTCCTCAAACCATGTGGCTACTGCTGCATGGAAAAAAAAGAGACTGAAGGGGGACCCCTGCTGGATGAAGGGTTGGTGGCATGCTGGGCATGCTCAGTGTGCCAAGTCAAAGTTCTAGAAACTTTGACAAAAGTATTCTGTGATGGGCTCCATCCTGATGGCACCCATATGTGAGGACTACCATCCTGCTTGTCCTGTGAGAATAAAGATTCAAGGCAAAGGAGTAGCAGTAATATGTTCAATAGTTTTGGGGCATAGCAGATGAATGTATGAAGTATTAAACAAGTTAATCCAGCAAGTGCTGGGCAGGTGCCCTGGATAGGACAGCACAAGTTCTCTTGTAGGAGTGTAGAAGAACAGATACTGAGACATACATTCAGGGTTCAGGCATTTGAAGACTAGGCAATGTGTTTGGAACTGAATCCTGTATTTGACTGGCAGCAGTGAAACAGACTTAAGGATTGGTTTTATGTGGTCTTTTGCTTTGGCCCCAGTCAAACTTCTGACAGCTATACTCTATAAAAGTTGTAGGCATTTGAGAATATATCATGAGATGCAGTAGTCAATGCAGATGGTGCTTAACGCATGTATAATGGTGGCAATGTTATGTTTGTCAAAGTAGTTGCGCAGTTGGCAAATCTGGCACAAATGCATGGAGGAGGTCCTTACCACCTTTAAGATATATGTTTCTACTGTAAGGTTGCAGTTGAGTTGAACCTTCAGACTTCCTACTGAGTCTATAAGTTGTAAGAGGGTTCCTGCTAGAAAGGGTAGAGATACTAAGAGATGGCCTTGTCTGCATAGCTGGAGGAATTCTGATTTCAAGGGGTTAAATTTCAGTTTGTGATTGTTGAGACATTGGCCTACTTCTGTGAGAAAATTAAGATCAGCAACTGGTGAGGCTTGGTCCAATTCCAATTGAATTCAGAGTTGGATGTCATCAGCAAAAAGGTGATATTCAATATTGAAGGACTGCATAAGGTTGCAGATTGGACTGCTGAGCCTTGAAGATTGGAAAATAAAGCCAGGGTTGACTCCCATAGATGTTTAATGAAGCAGAAAGAGTTCCTGGCTTTCTTCAGACAAGGCATGATCCAGGTCTGAACAAGCTTAATGTGTGCAAGTCTGGCAGTAAAAGAATAAACCCCTGGCTCAATAGTTAGGAATGAATTGTCAAAAGGGGTTTTCCATAAACATACAATAAAACAAAACCTTTTGAAAAAGAGCCCCTCTTTAGAATCTAAATACATTTGAATGCACCATTCATACTATTAACATATAGAAAAAGGCCCAATCACTATAACAGGTTCACAAAAGCAGTGCAGATTTCTGCCAGATTACTGACCTGGTATCTTTTTGAATTGTTTTCAAATTGCTTCCTTTTCCCCATGGCAGCTAGTGGAGAGTGTTGCTGGCTCTGAACTAGTACTTTATTCTTTTAAGAGAAAATCAGCACTGCACATAAGATTTATTACTACAGCCATTCTAACATACCTATCTTAAGAAACAGAGATTTAAACAAAATGTAAAACACTTCAATATGCTAAAACAAATATTCTGAAAAAGCATATTTGTTTATAAATCCCCACCCCCACCTACTGAAGACACTATTATTAAAGTCTAAACCAGAATTGAGTTTTGACTTAACTATTTGTAAAATACTGCTGATTTGGAAAGTGTGAAATATAGATCGAAGGATGGTTAGAACAGAAGGGATACCTGTTGAAAATTTTAAACTCATTTAACAGCTGGGGAACAGCCAGAAGGCCAGCAATGTGTACTAAGCACCTCCCAAAAACCCAGAGTTTTGTTTCACTTGGGAACTAGCTGTCTTTGCTAAATAAGTCAGCATTACTAATATGGCTCAACTTTTTAAATTTCTTGCAGAATTTTTCTTAAGGAGTTGGAAAATTGTACAGAAAACCCAGATTCACTGGGTAGATGCTTTCTAAAAAGGGTAAGTAAGCATAATGCACTTCTACAAATCTAAAAAATATATAGTATTCTGAAACCTTAATGTAAGTTACATCTTGGTAAAACAACTTCACTTAAAGCAGCAATATTAGCTACATTTTTTTTTAAATATCTTGTCTATTTCATGGTTCTATCATTTCACTGTTTACCCTTATTCCTTGGCCACTTTATCCTAAAGTATTCCTGGTGTACATCCTCCAACTGATTGGACTCTGCTGAAAGTGAGCCTAGGACTAGAACCACCTCGCAGGGGTCCTGATGTAATATTCGCCCGGTCAGAAGGTACTGGGACTCCTAGGTTCCGGTCAGAAGGTAATGGGATTCCTTCCTGCGGGTGTAAATCTGATATTCTGGAAAGGAGATGTGAAAGAGTAATTTACTTGTCCATAGCCATCACAGAAATAAAGAAAACTTTCACCAACAATGCCACTTGGCCCAAGGGCCGATGAGCTTTCTGGCTAGACACTGGAGGTGGAACATCATCTTCAGATATGAGGATGGAATCTCCTTGCACATCCTTTGTAAAATCTGTGTTAAGAACATAAGAAAATGCCATACTGGCTCAGACCAAGGGTCCATCAAGCCCAGCATCCTGTTTCCAACAGTGGCCAATCCAGGCCATAAGAACCTGGCAAGTACCCAAAAACTAAGTCTATTCCATGTTACCATTGCTAATGGCAGTGGCTATTCTCTAAGTGAACTTAATAGCAGGTAATGGACTTCTCCTCCAAGAACTTATCCAATCCTTTTTTAAACACAGCTATACTAACTGCACTAACCACATCCTCTGGCAACAAATTCCAGAGTTTAATTGTGCGTTGAGTAAAAAAGAACTTTCTCCGATTAGTTTTAAATGTGCCCCATGCTAACTTCATGGAGTGCCCCCTAGTCTTTCTACTATCTGAAAGAGTAAATAACCGATTCACATCTACCCGTTCTAGACTTCTCGTGATTTTAAACACCTCTATCATATCCCCCCTCAGCCGGCTCTTCTCCAAGCTGAAAAGTCCTAACCTCTTTAGTCTTTTCTCATAGGGGAGTTGTTCCATTCCCCTTATCATTTTGGTAGCCCTTCTCTGTACCTTCACCATTGCAATTATATCTTTTTTGAGATGCAGCGACCAGAATTGTACCCAGTATTCAAGGTGCGGTCTCACCATGGAGCGATACAGAGGCATTATGACATTTTCCGTTTTATTCACCATTCCCTTTCTAATAATTCCCAACATTCTGTTTGCTTTTTTGACTGCCGCAGCACACTGAACAGACGATTTCAATGTGTTATCCACTATGACGCCTAGATCTCTTTCTTGGGTTGTAGCACCTAATATGGAACCCAACATTGTGTAATTATAGCATGGGTTATTTTTCCCTATATGCATCACCTTGCACTTATCCACATTAAATTTCGTCTGCCATTTGGATGCCCAATTTTCCAGTCTCACAAGGTCTTCCTGCAATTTATCACAATCTGCTTGTGTCATCTGCAAATCTGCTTGTGTCATCTGCAAATTTGATTATCTCACTCGTCGTATTTCTTTCCAGATCATTTATAAATATATTGAAAAGTAAGGGTCCCAATACAGATCCCTGAGGCACTCCACTGTCCACTCCCTTTCACTGAGAAAATTGTCTATTTAATCCTACTCTCTGTTTCCTGACTTTTAGCCAGTTTGCAATCCACGAAAGGACATCGCCGCCTATCCCATGACTTTTTACTTTTCCTAGAAGCCTCTCAGGAAAAGTAAAACGTCATGGGATAGGCGGTGTTAGGAACTTGCTAGCTATCAAGAACACCACAGAGCAGATGGGATCTGCTGTATCTGGTATATCTCGGCATAGGCCTTGTACCTGTAAGCATGATGGTATCATAGTCCTAGAAATTGGAGGGGATAAGTGCAGTTTATCTCCTTCTGACCCTGAAAATCCCATGTGCATGAAAGTTCCTGGTGGCCTAGTAAGCAGCTGCTTCGGAAGCTCTACAGCTTGCTGTGTCAACGATATACCAGGTTGTTCCGATGCTCAAGGCATCGAGAGAGGAAGCATCAATGGTGTGGAGGCTGAATACATCATATGCTCTAGGGCCCAATGCGAAGACTGTGCCGGGGCGTTTTGCATCAATGGCGCTGGGGCTCAATACACTGGAGAATGATGCGTCAGCTACATAGCCGTGATGAAACTTGATGCTTTTTCAGCAGCAAATTGCACCACCAGCTCTGAAGAATGGCACTTCTTTTTAGCAGCAGTAGTTCACGCATTTTCTGTTTGCTCGACCCCAAGAATTTAGCTTGTTCTGCTAAGGGGGAAGACTTCCTTGAGGCGCTCCTGATTAACTCAGCACTCAGGAAGCCAGAGAAGGCTCCGCGCTGAGAGGAGGATAGACTACAGTTCTTGAGAGACTTATGTAGTTCCTTCATTTTCCAGGCCCTGGATTTTTGGGAATGTGAAGATATCCAGCCATAGTGGTGCCTGGTTCTGGTTCTATCTGAGGCAGCAGTAACAGATGTCATGTGCACTTCTAATAGGCAGTTTCCTATCGCATATATAACCTTTGATGCCTTTGGGCTTCTTGGAGCTATAAAGCATGTGAAGAAAATTTTTCGTTTTTTTTTAAACAGCAATGAAAAGTGCTGTTTTGGGGGGGGGGGGGAGAGCTACTGAAGCAGCGAGGCAACATACAAGAACAAAATAGAGAGCTAGGGTACATGTCTGTGCTAAAACTCGAACAAAAAAAGACTGAAGGGGCTCATGAGGCAATGCCCAAGCGAGAATTCCTACAAGTGCGCAACAGAGCAAAATCTCTATCAGGCCAATGCAATATCGTGTGCTGAGCCTAACACACAGGTTAAAGAGTGCTTGGATGCACGTTTTTTGGAAGCAATAAGGGGATTAGCTCGTCCAAACCAGCATGTAGCTAATAGCACTCATCACATGTAAATTCATGTTGATGAGGCTATTAGCTATTTCCTACTTATGTAAAAAATAATGTTTGTCCAACGCGCACATTTTTACTCTCAAAAATTAACAGCTTCCCCGGAGCAGGCGTTAAGTCCTGAGGAGCCCCTAAAGTTAAAAGAAAAACCGAAAATATTGCTTTTCTCTAGTTCCTCCGACTTAATATTGTGGTGATATTAAGTCGGAGGAACTGAAAAAAAGAGAAAGCAAGTGTTGCTTACCTGTAACAGGTGTTCTCACAGGACAGCAGGATGTTAGTCCTCACATATGGGTGACATCAGAGAATGGAGCCCAATCACAGAACACTTCTGTCAAAGTTTCCAGAACTTTGACTGGCCCCTACAGGGCATGCCCAGCATGGCACTAACCCTGCAGCCAACAGGGGTCCCCCTTCAGTCTTGTTAAAAAGCTACAGGTAGTGCCGAAAATAAAATAATAAAACATTACGAACCCAACACCGCGGGGCAGTGAGCGGGTTTCGTGAGGACTAACATCCTGCTGTCCTGTGAGAACACCTATTACAGGTAAGCAACATGCTTTCTCACAAGACAAGCAGGATGGTAGTCCTCACATATGGGTGAGTACTGAGCTGAGGATGTCCGAGCATGCACCAAATGCACCCAGGCGTGCAAGGCACTAGGCCTGGGATAAAATTTAGCCAAGGGCATCCTGAACCCCACCGGGCAGGCGGAAGGGTGTTGATACATCACGTTGTAAATAGGTTGCGCAAGACAGACTGGCCAAAGATGGAGTCTTGTCTTCCGGCTTTGTCCAAGCAATAAGTATAGAGAGAACTCCAGGTGGCAGCCCTGCAAATGTCAGGAAGTGGCACCGATCGTAGGTGTGCTACTGAAGTCACCATGGCCCTCACAGAGTGTGCCTTAACACGATCTTGAAGTGGAATGCCTGCTTGCTGGTAGGAAAAGGATATGCAGTCCGCTAACCAGGAGGAGAGAGTCTGCTTGCCCACAGGCTGCCCCAATTTGATGGAATGGAAAGAGACAAACAATTGAGTGCTTTTCCTGTGGGCAGCTGTACGGTCTAGGTAGAACGCTAGAGCCCATTTGCAGTCAAGGGTATCCAGAGCCTGCTGTCCTGGATTGGAATGGGGCCTGGGAAAAAATGAAGGTAGTATAATGGATTGATTGAGATGAAACTCCGAAACTACCTTAGGTAAGAATTTAGGGTGAGTGCGGAGTACTGTCTGGTCCTGCAGAAGTTTAGTGTAAGGCAGATAGGTAACTAGAGCCTGTAATTCACTAACTCTGCGAGCCTAAGTGATTGCCAAAAGGAAAATCACTTTCCATATGAGATATCGAAGTTCACAGGATTGAAGAGGCTCGAATGGTGGTTTCATGAGCTGACCCAAAACTAGGTTGAGGTCCCAAGAAGAGGCCGAAGGATGCAGAGGAGGCTTGAGGTGAAGCAAGCCCTTCAAAAAACGTGTTACGAGGGGTTGTACTGAAATAGGAATGTCCCCGACACCTTTATGGAAGGCGGCAACCGCACCTACATGTATCCTGATGGAGGAAGTTTTTAGACCTGACTCTGACAAATGCCAGAGATAGTCCAGAAACTTCGTGATTGGACAGGTAAAGGGGTCAAGGGACTGAGAAGAGCACCATGACGTAAACCTGTTCCATTTGAAAGAATACGATTTTCTCGTGGAAGGCTTCCGTGAAGCAATCAGGATATGGGAAACCGGCTCAGAAAGGTTAAGTGGCTGAAGGATTAACCTTTCAACATCCATGCCGTCAGGGACAAGGCTTTTTTATTTATTTTTTATTTATTTTTATTCGTTTTTATATACCGTAATTCGGTTTAGCCATCACAACAGTTTACAGAATCAAAACAACAATCAGATAAATTATACATAGTTGCAAAAGAAGAAAACAATAACAATAGTGAAATGATAGGTAGAGGGGGATGTTGGGGTGAAAGAGGGGGAGAAGGGAAAGATGTAAAAAAGGAAAGTAACAAAAATAGTATTAATTCATCTTAAAGGAGGGCTTCATATTAAATTTCTGAAATTGTAATACTTAAGGTTGATGCCATTTGTAGTTACTGTTTTTTCTTGTTTGGGTTTGAATGGTTGAATTGATGGTAGAAGGATTGTTGTTAAAGATGATCATTGATGTAGACTGTATGGAAGAGGAAAGTTTTTAGGTCCTTCTTGAACTTTTTTATGTTAGATTGAGTTCTTAAATAAGGTGTTAGAGAGTTCCATTTTTTTGGGGAAGCAATGGAGAATGCTCTGTTTCTAGTAGTTGATAGTCGAGCATCTTTAATGGGAGGAATTTTTAGACAAGAAGTGTTGTTAGATCGACGATTTGTTCTGGTATTTTGTGGAGTGATTTTTAAACCAGTGTGTTTATGATGATCGGCATGTATTAATTTGTGAGTGATGATCAGGATCTTATAATCTACTTGAGATTTAATAGGAAGCCAATGGAGCGACATTAGTATTGGGGTGATGTGAACATATTTTTTTGGTCCTGTTAAAATTCTAGCTGCTGAATTCTGAAGAATCTGCAGAGGTTTAAATCTTGTTGATGGGAGGCCAATCAGAAGAGAATTACAATAGTCTATTGTTGAGAAAATTATAAGTTGCAAAATGGTTCTGAAGTCCGTTGAATTTAAAAAAGGTTTTAAACGTCTGAGAACTAGGAGCTTATGATATCCTTCTTTGATTTTAGCTGTTATGTGTATATTGTAGTATAGGTTCCTATCCATGATAACTCCAAGATTTCTGGCATGATTGACAGGGGTAATAAAGTTGATTTGATTGTTAGTGATGAATTGAGGTGGTGGAATTAAGTTGGGTTTTTTGTTCATGATAATTAATTCAGTTTTATCAATATTAGTTTTAAATTTGAAAGGAGTTGTTTTAGTGCATCAAGAATCATGGAAGTATCTTTGTATGTTTCATCAATGGATTTTTTTTATAGGAATAAGAAGTTGTATATCATCTGCATAGAGGTAGTATGTTATTTGAAGATCATCTAGTAGTTGGCAGATTGGTAAAAGGTAAATATTAAAGAGAGTAGCAGATAATGCAGATCCTTGTGGTACTCCAGTTTTGAGGTCAATTTTCTTTGATATGTTATTATTGAATGAGACTTGGTAGCTCCTGTTGTTAAGAAATGATGTGAACCATTGTAGAGTATTGCCAGCTAGACCAATTTCTGATAATCGGTCTGGAAGTATTTGATGATTTGTAGTATCGAATGCTGCGGAGAGGTCAAGTAATACAAGTAAGTATTGTTTTTCATTGTCAAAACCTCTTAATATGGTATCATTTAATGAAAGAAGGAGCGTCTCAGTATTGAGGTTTTTTCTAAAACCATATTGGTTTGGAGATAATATATTGTTTGATTCAAGGTATTCATCAAGTTGTGAGTGAATTACTTTTTCTATTATTTTGGCAATGAAGGGAAGGTTTGAAATTGGGCAGTAATTAGATAGAGCATTTGGGTCAAGGTTGGTCTTTTTTAGGATAGGTTTATTATAGCTGACTTAAGGGAATTTGGGTATGAACCTTCAGTAAGAGATAGGTTGATGATCTTTGTGATTGTATTTGTAATAGTAGATTCAATATTCTTTAGGCTTGTAATATGGATGCTATCTAAAGGATGGCTAGCCGGGTTCATTTTTTTGATAATTGATTGGATTTGGATAGTGGAAGAGGTTTCAAAAAGAGTCCAATTTGATTTTGCTTTTTTATTCAGAGATACAGATTGGGTATTAACATTGAGGTTTGATTGTATTAAGTTTAAAATTTTATTATTGAAGAATTCTGCAAAATCATCACTGTTGTGTGAAGTACAAGTAGTTTTTAGAGTTATTTTTGTGAGCTTCTGCACTATTGAGAAGAGCATTCTAGGGTTGTGGTGGAATTTAATGATTTTTTTTGAGAAATAATCTCTTTTTGCATTATTGATAATAAGTTTATATTGGGCTAGGTATGTTCGATATTTATTTAGGGTGGTTGCAGTTTTGTTTCGTCTCCATTCTTTTTCTTTCTTTCGAAGTTGACGTTTAGACGCTCTGATGTTATTATTATACCATGGATTATTGTGCTTTGATGGTTTGATTAACTTAGTTATTAAGGGATTGATATTATCAGCAACTTTTTTAATGATCTTAAACCAAGATGATACAGCTTCATCAGAATTTGAGAGATATTAGTCAGTTCTTCTTGAAGAGTTTCTTGAAGGAGTTCAGTGTTGAAAGGTGGTCGATAAGTTATTTTGTTTTGTGGGTATCGAGGAGGGGTAAGGATGGTATTAGAAGATAAGGTAGCTTGGATTAGGTGGTGATCTGACCAAGGTATTTCTGTGGTGTGGGTATTGATGTTGTGCCAGTCATTAGTATTGACGAATATCAGGTCAATTGTATGGCCTGCTTTGTGAGTTGGATTAACAACGATTTGTTTTAGCTGTAGTGAACCAAGTGCGTCAATGATGATTTGACAGGTTTTTGAGTTATTGATTAGGTCGAAGTGAATGTTGAAATCACCCAGGATTATGATTGGTTTGTTTAATGATATATTGTTCATGAAATATTCAATTAAAGGTGAGCAGTTTTTTTCAAGTACTCCAGGCGGGCAATAGACAAGGCATATTTGAAGTTTAGGAGAATCAAATAATGAGATTTCATATGGTGCAGCAATGTTTGTAGGACGGTGTGTCATCTGTAGTTCTTTTTTAGAAATAAACATTAAGCCACCTCCTTTTTTTCTTTTTCTAGGAATTGAGAATATGTTGTATCTATGGTTGTTTAGTTGATTGGTTAATACTGTATCAGTGTTTTTTAGCCAGGTTTCTGTTATTGCAATGAAGTCAGGTTTGGAGTCATAGAGCATGTCATTAAATAGTGGAATTTTTTTGAGAATAGAACGTGCATTGACTAGAGTGAATGAAAGAAGAAAATAATTTGAGTATTGGATGTAAATGTTGTTTGAGTTGTTTGAAAGTTGTTTTTTTGAATGATGAGGATTATAAGATATATGTTTCCTTTGGATTGGATGTTTTAAAGGAAATGTGATTTTTTTTTGGTTTTGGAATTTGCTTGCTGTGTCCATTATTCCTGAATGAAGATCCTTTTATTTTTGCGAATAGTTTTTTGTGAGAGAGATGACAATTTATTTAGAGATGTAAAAGTGAGGCGCTGAATGGGCTGCGCGAAGGGGCGCACAAAGGGGCTTGCTCCTTTGGATGCGCTCCTTCGGCACGCGATGCACGGCGCGCGGCACCTGGTGTGAGCGATTATTTCAAATATCTCACCCGGCTCCTCCTCCGACCTCAGGGGCACTTTGAATTTCCTGCTTCCGCTGGTATTCCTGTGCTGCCGACTCAATCAGCTGACCCTTGTTAACTGTGCACTCCGGTATCAGGTCTGGCGTCGCGATTGACTGTCACCAAGCAACCAGATTCTGTTGCACTAGAATTCAGCTTCACTTCTGTAATCCGGTACTTTTTGCTTTTTTTGATGTTTTTAACGCTTCCTGTAATCAGAGTGGGGCACCTGGGACTGAGAAGAGCACCATGATGTAAACCTGTTCCATTTGTAAGAATACGATTTTCTTGTGGAAGGCTTCCGTGAAGCAATCAGGATACGAGAAACTGGCTCAGAAAGGTTAAGTGACTGAAGGATTAACCTTTCAACATCCATGCCGTCAGGGACAAGGCTTGAAGATTGGGGTGGCATTGGCACCCGTCGTTTTGAGTGATTAGAAGCGGGTCCTTTCCCAAGGGAATGTGCCTGCGAATGGAGAGATCCTGAAGTATTGGAAACTACACTTGGCGCAGCCAGTGGGGTGCTATCAGGATCATGGTTCCCTTGTCCTGACGTAACTTTACGAGAGTCTTCGAGAGAAGAAGAAGTGGAGGGAATGCGTATAGGAAACCGGTTGCCCATGAGAGGGAGAACGCGTCTCTTGGCTGACAGTGTTGGCTGCGAGTGAGAGAGCAGAAGTCTACTTTGTGATTTTGAGGTGATGCAAAGAGGTCTCTATTTGAGGATAACCCCATTGGTGGAAGATCAAGCTCGCTACTGAGGGGTTGAGAGACCACTTGTGTGGTTGAAAGGTGCGACTCAGCTTGTCCGCCAACACATTGTCACTCCCGGCAAGTAGGTGGCCCTGAGGTACATCGACACAGAAGCTTCCTGACACAGAAGGTAGGAGCCCGTCCCTCCCTGTTTGTGATGTACCACATGGCCACCTGGTTGTCCATCTGGATCAGGATGACTTGATTGGAGAGACAATCCTGAAATACCCTGAGAGCATATCTGATTGCTCGTAGCTCCAGGAAATTTATTTGGTGTTTGGCTTCCTCTGGAGACCAAGATCCTTGTGTCTGCAGATCGGCCACATGGGCTCCCCATCTGAGGTTGGAAGCATCGGTGGTGAGAGTTATTTGAGGGTCTGGAGCCTGGAAGGGCAAGCCCTGGAGGAGATTGATCTGATTTTTCCACCAGGCAAGAGACAGGCGGAGTGAGTCGGTTACGTGGACAATGGTCGACAGGGGCTGAATGGATTGAGTCCACTGTAACCTTAGAGTCCACTGCATGACTCATGGCCAAACAGGCCATTGGAGTGACCTGAACTGAGGACGCCATGTGTCCCAGGAGGATGAGAAAGCGGTGTGCAGTCGTGGAGTGTTGAGACTGCAGCTGGTGTGCAAGAGACACGAGAGTGAGAGCTCGCTGTCGAGGCAGGAAAGCCTTTGCCTGCAAGGTGTCCAAGTCTGCCCCAATGAACGATAAGGTTTGAGATGGGACTAAGCAGGATTTGTCATAGTTGACGAGAAATCAGAGTGAAATTAGAGTGTGTAGAGTAAGATGTAGGGCCGACAGAGCAGCTTGCTGAGTGGGAGCCCTGATTATCAATCATCTAGGTAGGGGTAGATGTGAACACCTTGAGTTCTGAGGAAGGCTGCAACTACTACAAGGCATTTTGTGAAGACTTGTGGTGCAGACGCAAGGCCGAATGGAAGCACTCGGTACTGATAGTGCTTGGGGCCTACTAAAAACCTCAGGTATTTGCGATGAGATGGAATTATTGTGATATGAGTGTATGCGTCCTGGAAGTCTAGAGAGCAGAGCCAGTCTCCTCTTTGTAGAAGAGGAAGAAGAGAGCCCAAGGTTACCATTTTGAACTTCTCTCGCTGGAGGTACTTGTTGAGGGCATGTAGATCCAGAATTCGACAAACACCTCCCGATTTTTTGGGGATTAGAAAGTATCGGGAATAGAACCCTAGGCCTTGTTGTGAGTATGGCATTGGTTCTATTGCTCTGGACTGGAGGAGGAGGGAGACCTCCTGCTCCAGGAGCAGTGAGTGGTCAGATGTCCTCCACGTCAGTAGAGGTGGGGAGTCCGTTGGAATGGGGAGAAAGTTCAGATGATAACCTTGAGCAATTATCGCTAGGACCCACTGGTCTGAGATTATTGAGTGCCACCTGTTGTTGAAATGGCACAATCAACATCCCACTGGTATGTGGGGCAATGGAAGCTGGCTGCTGCTCTCTATGTAAGAGTCAAAAACTGGAAGCAGGGCCCGGCTGAGGGGCTGTTTGCGGTTTTTGTTTCCGTGTCTGACAAGACTGGGCTTTTTGAAACGGTCTCGTAGAACGGGTTCTAGTTGGTGGCGGGTAGGACTTCTTCGAGCGAAAGAATGACTTCTTAGAGTCTTTCCTAAAAGGCTGTTTTGAAGAGTATTCGGAAGGCATGAGAGAACAAATGCCAGGAAGTATTCAGAACCAATGTCAGGAAGTATTTCTTCATGGAGAGGGTGGTGGATACCTGGAACGCCCTTCCGGAGGAAGTGGTGAAGACCAAAACTGTAAAGGATTTCAAAGGGGCGTGGGATAAATACTGTGGATCCATAAAGTCTAGAGGATGTGAATGAAGAGAAGAGGCATAGGGGTGGCTTGAGGGAATGATGGCTACTACCTGGAGATGAATATCCTTATTCAATAATGCGACTCCAACATTGCTCTATGCTTCAACGGCAAGAGGAAATGAGGAAATGTGGGAAAAAGGATTTGCAACCACATAAAAGCAGGGTAGTAGCTTGCTTGTTACAGCGGTTACTACCCCAAACCAAAAAAATACCTGATACTTCACTTTCAACGCAAATCCAGCATAACTCTCTGCTTCAACGGCAGGGGAGGAAGTTTGACACTTCACATATATTCAGCATAGCTCTCTGCTTCAACGGCAGGGGAGGAAGTTTGACACTTCACACATATCCAGCATAGCCCTCTGCTTCAACGGCAGGGGAGGAAATTTTGACAATTCACACATATCCAGCATAGCCCTCTCCTTCAATGGCAGGGGAGGAAATTTTGACAATTCACGCATATCCAGCATAGTCCTCTGCTTTCAACGTCAGGGAAGCAAGTCTGATATTTCACTTTCAATGCAAAGCCAGCATAGCTCTCTGCTTTAACGGCAGGGGAGGAAGTTTGACACTTCACGCATATCCAGCATAGCCCTCTGCTTCAACGGCAGGGGAGCAAGACTGATACTTCACTTTCAATGCATAGCCAGCATGGCTCTCTGCTTCAACGGCAGGGGGGAATGAAGAAAGGTGGATCTATATTCAGGCAACAATCAACAAGGACTGAATTACATAGTCTGAATAAACAGATAAGCATGGGTGTAGCTTGCTTATTGCGGTGGTTAATACCCCTAACTAAATTAAGCTATTTCACTTAGATGCAGTTCCAACACTGTTCTCTACATTAATGGCAGGGGTGGAAGGGAAATAGAATAAAACAAAGGTTACTAAGAGCCAAGAGAAACAGATAAGTATGTGAGAGAGAAAAAAAAAAGTGTGAAAGCTTGCTGGGTAGACTGGATGTGCCGTTTGGCCTTCTTCTGCTGTCATTTCTATGTTTCTATGTTTCTGTCTCAGGGCCTCATGATGGTCCTTTAATTCCGCCACCGTCCGTTGAATCTGCTCACCAAACAGATTGTCTCCTACGCAGGGGAGGTCGGACAATCTGTCCTGAACTTTAGGGAGAAGGTCGGAAGACTTGAGGCAGGGCCATCGTCTTGCCGAGATAGCAGTTGCAGATACCCTGGTTGCAGTGTCAAAGATGTCTTAAGATGATCGTATCTCAAGCTTACCGGCCTCAAAACCCTTGTTGACTAGGGTTTGGAGTTGCTCTTGAAATTGCTGAGGCAGGGAGTCTGTTAAGTCTTGTATCTGCTTAAACAAGACCCTATTATATTGGGTCATATAGAGCTGATAAGAGGCAATTCTGGAGATGAGCATTGATCCCTGGAAGACACGGCGACCAATGGCATCTAAAAATTTCTGTTCCTTGCCTGGGGGAAAGGAAATGTGAGGTTTTGCTTTCCTTGCTCTTTTTTGGGCAGATTCGACAACCACAGATTGGTGATCCAATTGAGGTTTGCAAAAACCTGGAGCTGGCTAAACGAGATAGGTGGTGTCAGCTTTCCTGTGGACTGGAGCCACAGAGCCAGGATGTTCCCAGTTCTTTTTGAGGAGATCTAGAAGAACCTGGTGGATAGTGATGGAGATTATTTCCTTGGGAGCATCCAGGAATTGTAACAGCTCCATCATTTGATGCTTGTCATCTTGTTCAGTCTGCAATTGGAAGGGTACCAATTCAGACATCTCCTTCACAAAATATATGAAGGAAAGGACCTCTGGAGGAGAACGCTTTCTACTTTCAGTAGGTGGAGGTGGTGAAGGCAAATCATCGGTGTCTGGTGAAGAATCATCAATCCAGGTGTCATAGGGATCAGCACCTGCTCCTCTAGGGACTAGAGGAGGATGAGGCGGTGGGATCCCAGAAGGTCCTGGTCGAGGCTCCGAAGGACTCGAAAGAATAACTTGAGGCACCGATGAAGGCATCGAAGGCACCGGTGCAGACATCGAGGACATCGATGGATGGTTCGATGGTGCCGATGGATGCGTCGGCACCGATGGGTGGATCAGTAGCACCGACAGACATATCGGCATCGACGGCTGAGGCATCGGCAGAACTCCCGAAGGAGGGATGTGGAACGGTGTTTCTCCTCCCGATGACAACGCAATCGGGGAGGGCACCGGAGCCATCGGTGACCCGGGGTCCATCGGTGGAAAAGCGGCCATAAGCGCTTCCATCCTCGAGAGCAGCAGTGCCAACGCTGCTGGAATCGGGTCATGGTGGGTCCACAATTGGTACCGGTGTCGGTGCCGGAGGAACCTGGAGTCGATGCATCGCCTTGTCGATGGCCTCCTGAACCCATCCGGTCCAGTTCTTCTCGGAGACCTGGAGCAAGCAGCCCCGGCTCCAGAACAGAAGAAGGAGGCAGAGGCATAGCTGGAGGGACCACGGTTAAAGGCGGAGTCGCGGCTCCCAATACCGTCGGGTGAGGGTTGCTCGGTGACCCGGTCGCCGAAAAGGTTGGTGCCTTTTCTGGACGGAGTTTTTTCGACGGCGGCTCGGACGATGGCGAGGTCAATGATTTCGCTCCCTCAATGGTCCAAGACTTTCGATGCCGGGGGCGATGTTTATCTCTACGATCCCCTCGGTCCTGAGGGGGAGTAAAGGGTGACAAGGCCGAGAAGTCGTCGATGCTGGACGGTCACCGGCCGGAGGTCGATGCTGGCGTGAAGTTGACAGTGCCGGTTCTGATGACGTCGATGCAATGGACAGCGTCGGGGTTTGAGCACGGAAGAGAAGCTCCATCTTCTCCATTCTAGCCTTGCGACCTTTTGGTGTCATAAGGGCACATTTGGTACAGGTTAGGACATCGTGCTCACTTCCGAGACACATTACACAGACTTTGTGAGGGTCTGTGATGGACATGGTGCGATTACAGTCCAGGCACCGATGGAACCCCGACGCCATGGCCATGAAAAAATTGAGCCGCGGTACGGTCGACGGCCAGTAGGCCATGAGGGCCAAACTCGATGGTAATCGACGGAAAACGGGTAAAAAACTTACAGGAGTATCGCAGCTTGAAAAAGTTGAAGGAGGAATCTCTGTGGGGTAAATTAATTTTTAGTAATTCCGTTGGCTACTGCTGTGCGGAAAAAAGAAGAATGAAGGGGGATCCCTGCTGGCTGCAGGGTTAGTGCCATGATGGGCATGCCCAGTAGGGGCCAGTCAAAGTTCTGGAAACTTTGACAGAAGTGTTCCGTGATTGGGCTCCATCCTCTGATGTCACCCATATGTGAAGACTACCATCCTGCTTGTCCTGTGAGAAAGAAAAAAAAATTTCTTGCCAGCAGTCAGGTTAGGAAAACGGACGCTCAATTAACGAGCGTCCATTTTCCTAATCCATGGCTGTGCATAGGTTAAGAAAATGGATGCTTGTAAAATTGAGTGTCCATTTTCCTAACCCGCACACAGCCACAATTTCCCATAGTGCCTCCTTTTTAATGCAGTGGCTCATTTACCTACTGCATCGCATGCCCGGGAGAGGTGGATGGGCGCACGTTAGGAAAGTGGGTGCCCAGTTTGGATGCACAGTTTTAGTGCATCCGTATTGCATCAGTCTGTATGAGCTTAGAGAGAAGGGTCTTCAAGCACTGGATAACATCACAGTTTAGTACTCAAATTAAATTATGAAAAGAAACAGGATTATTTCTCATACAGGTTATAAATTATTTAAATGTCACTCTTTAAACAAATTTGAACCCAAATGTTTTCAGTTCTTGAGGCCAATTCTACATACCAACAGTAATATCATTCTGCAATACTATTAAGTACCGGTTTCCATGTTCCTAGTTACCATTTCAATCCACAAAGGACTCAACTCACTTCCCTGAAGATCCTTACTGTCAACACCCTTTCAGTAAAACAAAAACACTTTTTGCAAAAACTCTTACACTTTAGGACAAGACGAAATCATTCATATAAATGATTGTTCTTCACCACAACCTCTCCAACATTCCTGGGAAACTGCAGTATAGTCTACGAATACAGAGTTACTTACCTGTCTCAGAGGACAGCAATCCTCACACTCGGGCAACATTATCAGATGGAGCTCAGCATGGAACGTTGACTTCAAAATTTCTGGAAACTTTAAAGCATGCCCTAATGGACATGTGCAGCTTGCTATATCTCCCTGCATCCATGCAGAGCTTCTTTGGTCTATAACACATCTCAGAACTAGAAGACCCAACTACAAGGTGAAGCGAGATTTTGTGAGGAAAGGCATTTTACTGTCCCGGGAGAACACCTGTTGCAGGTAAGCAACTCTGCTTTCTTTGAGGACAAGCAGGATGGCAGTCCTCACACATAGTGAATCCCTATCTACAGACTGTCCCCAACCAAAAAAGGGACAACAGGCAAACTACTGGTGGCAACAGGCCATTTTAATATTTTCAGGTTTTATTGTAAACAGGGGCAACCTGGAATAAACACAACAGGCCCTAAGGGGAGATGGAGTTGGGTTCTATACTTCAGATTCCACAGGGCAGACTGGTCAAATCAACTGTTGCATTGGGAATCCCTGTCCAAGCAATAGTGGGATGTAACTGTATAGAGAAACTCTACATTGCAGCCTTGTAGATCTGCTTGGAGGTTGACTTAGGTGAGCTACTCATGCTGCCAAAGATTGAACACTGTGAACCTTGACTTGGCCCACCAGATTCAGGCCTGCCTGGACATAACAGGAGAGGCAATCTGCTAGCCAATTAGCAAGAGTGTGTTTAGCAATGGTAATTCCAGACTTGTTTGGGGCATGTGTTTGAGCACTTAAAAACCTTAGAGGTAGATTTTCAAAGAAGTGTGCGCGCGTCCATGTGTGCGCACTACCCGGCACGCACACGTGGACACCCGATTTTATATAGGATATTTTAATCCAATAAATTGCCACCCCCCTCCCCCCTTCATCCCTTTTACCTTCCCTATTCTGTTTACCCATGGCATGTTACCATTATTATTATTTTTTAATTAATAATTTCTTTTAGCTAGCAATTATCTAGCTACTTAGCTAAATTTATGTATTTTATGTTTATTTTAGTTATATTTTATTTTTACTTTATTTTAACCTGTTGTAAACCGTTTTGATAAAATTTTATTTTAAAAAGCGGTATATAAATACTTTTAAATACATAAATAAATAAATATAACACATATTTATTTGTACAGTTTTTCTATACTGTTACACAGAAAACAAGTTTCTATCTCCACGGTTTACAAAATAAAAAGACTCAAAAAATAGAACATTGAATAGGAATAAAATATACAATAAAATATCCAATATAAAATAATAAAAAGGTTAAAAAACTAAAAAGAAAATTTTCAATTATCACAACTAAAAAAATAATAGTAAAGCATAAGATTTATGTAGATCTTATCTAGTGTCATGGATTTCAGCCGGTATCTTGAGTGTCCGTCCCAAATGCCTGTTGGAAAAAACCACGTTTTTAGATCTTTTTTAAATCTCTTCAGGTTGTGCTGAAGTCTTAGATCTTGTGGCAGACTGTTCCAAAGTTTTGGCCCTGCAATTGAGATGGCACAATCTCTAACTTCGCTCAAGCGGGCGGATTTTACAGTGGGTATTGAGAGGAGGCCTTTGTTAGTGGACCTTAGATCATGCTGTGGTATATGAAGTCTAATAATAGAGTTTAACCAGTCTGTCATTTCGCCGTACAAAATCTTGTGAATGATACATAACATTTTATGCTTCATTCTGTATTCAACCGGTAACCAATGGAGGTCTTTCAGGACTGTGGTGATGTGATCTTTCTTTCTCGTGTTTGTTAAAATACGAGCCGCAACTTTCTGGAGTACCTGTAAGGGACGGATGGTTGTTTTTGGGAGGCCTAGCATGGTAGAGTTACAATAGTCAAGTCCCATAAATAACATAAACTGAAGCACATATCTAAAATTTTCGCAAGAAAGTAATGGCTTCAGATGCTTTAACATCATTAATTTACCAAAGCCTTCTTTTACTTTTCTTGAAATGTGGGCTTTAAAATTTAACTCAAAATCCATAAAAAGACCTAAATTCCTGGCTGCATCAACTAACTTAAAACTTATTTGGTTATTAAGAGTGATCACTTTCTGCTCTGAATTGACATTTTTTCTATCTAAAACCATAAAAACAGATTTCTCTAGATTTAAAATCAGTTTCATTTGAGCTAGTAGCTGACCAATTATTTTTAAGTACATTTCAACTAGTTTAAAAGTAGCTTCTAAGCTGTTTTCAATTGGAACTAAAATCTGAATATCATCAGCATAAATGAAATAAGTTAAACTAAGAACAGTTAGCAGGTGACACAAAGGAAGCAGATAAATATTAAAAAGGGTGGCCAACAATGTTGAACCCTGTGGCACTTCTGTTGATAAATTTACCTTTTCTGATATACTATTTTTTTTTTACAAACAGTTTTAATAGCTATAATAGGTATAATAGCAGTGATGGTTATAATAATAGTAACCATGATAATAACCAAAATAGGAGAAACCGTTAATAAAATACAATAATAATGTTGAGATTACTACCTGATAATCTCCTTTTCCTTAGTGTAGACAGATGGACTCAGAACAAATGGGATAGTATCCGCGTGCTAGCAGTTGGAGACGGATCTGATGTCAGCACGGGGGCGTATATATCCCCACAGGAAGCATAGCTATTCAGTAATCTTCCTTGCAAAAGCTGTTATAGATGTGTGTACTGACGCTTAGTGAAAAAGTGAAACAGGATTCCCCTGACCGATTGATAGTAGCTGGAGACCGCCAGCATTCCCAACCGGAAGGCGTTGACACCTGGTAGAGTGTACGCTCTTATGGAAACAGATGGCATGGCTTACCTTGAATCGGTGAAACCCATGTACACAGGCAGCTGGGCGGGATGCTGAGTCCATCTGTCTACACTAAGAAAAAGGAGATTATCAGGTAGTAATCTCAACATTTCCTGGCGTGTAGCCAGATGGACTCAGAACAAATGGGATGTACAAAAGCTTTACTCCCAGCCTGGGCGGGAGGCTGCCTGAGGCCCATGTAGTACCGCCCTCGCAAATGCTGAGTCCTCCCTGGCCTGGACATCCAGACGGTAGAACCTGGAGAAGGTATGGAGGGAGGACCACGTTGCCGCTTTACAGATTTCCGCAGGCGATAGCATCCTGGATTCCGCCCAAGATGCTGCTTGTGCTCTAGTAGAATGAGCCTTGACCTGTAGAGGCGGAGACTTCCCAGCCTCTACGTATGCAGCTCTGACAACTTCTTTAATCCAGCGGGCGATGGTGGGCCGCGAGGCCGCTTCACCTTGCTTCTTCCCGCTGTGCAGGACGAACAGATGGTCCGTCTTTCATAGGTCTTGTGTAAGTTCCAAATATCTGGGCAGCAATCTGCCAATGTCGAGATGGCGTAATAAACGCCCTTCTTCAGATTTCTTCAGACCCGCCGTGGTAGGCAAGAATATGGTTTGATTAAGATGAAACTGTGAAACCACCTTAGATAGAAAGGAGGGAACCGTACGAAGATGGATAGCCTCCGGAGTGATTCTGAGAAAGGGATCACGGCAGGACAAGGCTTGTAGCTCTGAGATGCGGCGGGCTGAACATACAGCCAGCAAGAACACCATCTTCAAGGTTAGAGAACGAAGAGACAGGCCCCGAAGGGGTCTGAAGGTGGATCCCGCGAGGAAATCCAAAACAAGGTTGAGGTTCCACAAAGGCACAGGCCACTTCAGTGGCGGACGAATATGCTTGACTCCTTGCAGGAAGCGAGAAACATCTGGGTGCTTGGCGATGGTCTTGCCATCCCTCCTGGGACCATAGCAAGACAGCGCAGCCACCTGCACCTTGATGGAGCTGAGGGAGAGACCCTTCTGAAGTCCATCCTGCAGGAAATCCAACACAATAGGGATTGTGGTTGCATGTGGATTGGTGCCGTGAGTGTCGCACCATGCTTCAAATACTCTCCAGATCCGGATGTATGTGAGGGATGTGGAAAACTTGCGAGCTCGGAGGAGAGTATCAATCACGGGCTCCGAGTAACCCCTCTTCTTTAATCTAGCCCTCTCAAGGGCCATACCGTAAGAGAGAATTGAGCCGGATCCTCGTGAAGAATGGGACCTTGATGTAGAAGGTCCCGGAGAGGAGGCGGGGGAAGAGGCTCCCCTGCCAGTAGTCTTCTCATGTCCGCGTACCAGGGTCTTCTTGGCCAGTCTGGCGCCACTAGAAGAACTAGGCCCCGGTGTCTCTGAATCTTGCGGATGACCGCGCCCAGCAGAGGCCTCGGAGGAAAGGCGTACAGTAGAGTCCCTGGAGGCCATGGCTGAACCAGGGCATCGATTCCGTGTGAGAACGGGTCGCGCTTGCGGCTGAAGTATCTGGGTACTTGAGCGTTGGACTTGTCCGCCAGTAAATCCATGTCCGGAATCTCCCAATGATCCACAATCATCTGGAAGGCCGTGAGGGAGAGCTGCCACTCTCCCGGATTTAGGCTTTCTCTGCTGAGGAAGTCTGCTGTGGTATTGTCCTTCCCGGCAATGTGGATGGCGGAGATGTCCTGAAGATTCCCCTCTGCCCAAGTCATCAGAGGGGCGATCTCCAGAGATACCTGTCGGCTTCTGGTTCCGCCCTGACGGTTGATGTATGCCACCGTGGTGGCGTTGTCGGACATCACTCTGACTGCTCTGTTCTTCAGTCTGTGAGCAAATCGAAGGCATGCCAACCGGACTGCCCGGGCCTCTAGACGGTTGATGTTCCAAGCTGACTCTTCTTTGTTCCACCGCCCTTGTGCGGTGAGTTCTTCGCAGTGTGCTCCCCAGCCGCTCAGGCTGGCATCTGTGGTGAGCAAGATCCACGTGGGTGAGGACATCTTCGACCCCCTGTTCATGTGGTTGGACTGCAACCACCACCGCAACTGGGTCCGCACTCTGGCTGGTAGAGGTAGGCACGTGGAGTAGTTCCGTAGACGGGGGCTCCAGCGAGAGAGCAGGGCGTGTTGTAGAGGTCTCATATGGGCCCTCGCCCAAGGTACCACTTCCAGGGTGGATGCCATGAGACCAAGAACCTGCAGATAATCCCAGGCTGTGGGCCGACTGGCTCCCATCAGATACTGGATACGCTGCTGAAGTTTCAACTTTCTCTTGTTTGTGAGACTGACCGTGTCTGCCCGGGTGTCGAACTGTACTCCCAGGTATTCCAGTGACTGGGAAGGCTGAAGGCAGCTCTTGCTGAGGTTGATTACCCAGCCCAAGCTTTCCAGAAGGGCTATCACTCTGTCGGTTGTCCGAAGGCTCTCCTCTCGTGATTTCGCCCTGATCAGCCAGTCATCTAGCTAGGGATGGACCAGTATTCCTTCCCGCCTGAGTGCCGCCGCTACCACTACTACCACCTTGGTGAATGTCCGTGGCGACGTTGCCAACCCGAAAGGCAGAGCCCGAAACTGGAAGTGGCGGCCGAGAACCTTGAAGCGTAGGTAGCGCTGATGATCCGGATGGATCGGGATATGCAGGTATGCCTCTGTCAGGTCTAATGCCGTGAGGAATTCTCCTGGCTGTACTGCGGCCTTGACGGAGCGTAGAGTTTCCATGCGAAACCTCGGTACCCGTAAGTATTGATTGACTGACTTGAGGTCCAGGACAGGCCGAAAGGTACCCCCTTTCTTGGGCACCATGAAATAAATGGAATAATGTCCAGAATTCACTTCCCAGGCAGGTACTGGGATGATGGCTTTCAAGGACAGGAGCCTCGCCAGGGTAGCTTCCAACGCTGCCTTCTTGTGTATGGGACATGAAGATTCCACAAACTTGTCCGGAGGGAGATGATGAAAGTCCAGATAATATCCCTCCCGGATAACGGTGAGGACCCACTGGTCCGATGTAATCTCGACCCATCTGGGGTAGAAGAGGGTTAACCTGCCCCCTATGGCTCCGTCCCCCAGATGAATCGGCGGATTCTCATTGGGAGGCGCGGCCGGGACCCGAGCCCGGGCCCGCTCCCCTCTTGCGCTGCTTGGTCCGAAAGGACTGATTCCTGGCCGGAGGACGTGGTGCCTGGTAGTGACCCCTGTAAGGAACGAAACGCTGTGAACTCCTGCCCCTGGAGGGCCTTGGAAAGGCGCGCTGGCCCCTTCTGAACCGATCTTCCGGCAATCTGGGCACTGGAGAGGCACCCCATGCACTGGCCAGTTTATCAAGGTCGCTGCCAAATAGAAAAGAGCCCTTAAAGGGCAATCTGGTGAGGCGTGATTTAGAAGGCGCATCAGCTGACCATCTCCGGATCCAGAGCTGCCTCCTGGCAGCTACGGAGGATGAAATCCCTTTAGCTGTTGTCCGGACCAGGTCAGATGCCGCATCTGTAAGGAACGAAAGAGCGGATTCCATGTCCGCCGCTGGAGCGTTGTTTCTAACCTGTGACAAACAGGCACGCGTCACCACCGTGCAGCAGGTGGCGATCCGCAAAGATAAAGCTGCCACCTCAAAGGCCTGTCTCAGAATGGCGTCCAGTCGCCGGTCATGAGGCTCCCTGAGGGCCGTCCCCCCTTCAACTGGAATGGTAGTGCACTTGACCACAGCGCTAATCAAGGCGTCCACCTGAGGGCACGCCAGCAGGTCCTGGATAGCCGATGCCAATGGGTACATGTTCTTCAGGGCCCGACCCCCTTTGAAGGCAGCCGCTGGCGCCGCCCATTCTAAATCGATCAGTTGTTGCGCCGCTTGTAAGAATGGAAAATGGCGGGCAGTAGGACGAAGACCTTCCAGCAGGGGGTTCTGCGCAGAGGGTACCGAAGCGCTGGGACCTGTAATATCCAATTCTGCCAGACACTGAGACACCAGGTCGGAGAGATCCTCTTTAGGGAAGAACCGCCTCATGGTTCTATACGGCTCAGTCCCTGGAGGAAGGTCCCCCTCGTCCGGGAGTTCGGACTCGTCCTGTGAGACCTCCTGGTCTGACTGATCCGGACTGTCCATCGGTGGGAAGTTCCGGTCGCGATAAGGTCGTGAGGGTCCAGGAACCGGATCCGCAGGAGCCGCTCCCGCAGCCGCAGCCACAGCAGCCGCTGCAGGCGCAGCCACTGCAGGAACCACAGGAACAGCAGGAACCGCAGGGCCTGGACGGGAAGCCGTTTGCATCTGTACAAAGGCATGAATCCCCTTAAAGAGATCCACCCAGGAAATTGAAGCAGCCTCTAATCGCCGGGGTACAAGCTCCCCCGGGATTCCAGATTGGTCGAGACTGCCCCCTAACTCCGGGGTAGCCCCTGGGGAACTGTCCATAAATCGTGGCTGAGACCGGTCCTGGTCCGAGGGCCGCACGGCCCCCTCACATTGGGCACACAGAGAATCTGGCTCATCACTGCGCGTGGCCCTAAGGTGGCATGCAGAGCAGAGGCCAAGGGCTGCAATGCCTGAAACAGGCGGCGCCGTCGCTGAAGACTCTGCAGTGTTCTGATCCATTGAACAATATGCGCTGAATACAACAGGCGCACAATAACAATATGCGGCAGCAATAGGCGCTTAAGACAACAGGCGCTCAGCAATAATATGCGGCAGCAATAGGCGCTTAATACAACAGGCGCTCAAAAATAATATGTGGCAGCAATAGGCGCTTAACACAACAGGCGCTCAATAATAATATGTGGTAGCCATAGGCGCTTAATACAGCAGGTGCACAGCAACAATATGCGGCAGCAATAGGTGCTGAATAGAACCGACGCTCCACGTGTGCACAGCAATAGGCGGCCAAGAAACCAGCTCAATGGTATGCAATAGGCACTCAGCAATATGCAGTTAGTAATATACACTCAATGGCCTTCAATAGGCTTTCAGTAATAAGCGGTCAGCAATATACGCTCAATTTGCTTTCAATAGGCATTCAGTAATAAGCGGACAGCAATATACGCTCCATGTGCATTCAATAGGCATTCAATAATAAGCGGTCAGCAATATACGCTCAATTTGCATTCAATAGGCATTCAGTAATAAGCGGTCAGCAATATACGCTCAATGGGGCGGATTTTCAGAGCAGGGCCCTGCGCACCGGTGAGCCTATTTTACATAGGCCTACCGGCGCGCGCAGAGCCCCGGGACTCGCGTAAGTCCCGGGGTTCTCCGAGGGGGGCGTGTCGGGGGGCGGGCCCGGTCGTCACGGCGTTTAGGGGGCATGTTGGCAGCGTTTTGGGGGCGGGTACGGGGACGTGGCTACAGCCCGGGGCGGTCCGGGGGCGTGGCCGCGCCCTCCGTACCCGCCCCCAGGTCGCGTCCCGGCGCGCAACAGGCCTGCTGGCGCGTGGGGATTTACTTCTCCCTCCGGGAGGCGTAAATCCCCAGAGAAAGGTAAAGGGGGGGTGTAGACAGGGCCGGGCGGGTGGGTTAGGTAGAGGAAGGGAGGGGAAGGTGAGGGGAGGGTGTTAGAGGATTCCCTCCGAGGCCGCTCCGATTTCGGAGCGGCCTCGGAGGGAACGGGGGTAGGCTGCGCGGCTCGGCGCGCGCCGGCTATACAAAATCGATAGCCTTGTGCGCGCCGATCCTGGATTTTAGCGGATACGCGCGGCTCCGCGCATATCTACTAAAATCCAGCGTACTTTTGTTTGCGCCTGGAACGCCAACAAAAGTACGCCTATTTGCGGTATTTGAAAATCTACCCCAATGTGCATTCAATAGGCTGTCAGCAATAAGCGGTCAGCAATATACGCTCAATTTGCATTCAATAGGCTCTCAGCAATAAGCGGTCAGCAATATACGCTCAATTTGCATTCAATAGGCTTTCAACAATAAGCGGTTAGCCATATACGCTCAAATTGCATGCAATAAGCTCTCAGCAATATGCGGCTAGCGATATACGCTCAGTGGCATTCAAATAGGCGCTCAGCAATTCACCGAAACAAAGCCAAGGAGGAAGAAAGCTGCGCCTATTAGGGGCGCGGAGTACCTGACAAGGCCCCACAATGGCGTCCTCCACGGCGTGCCACGCCGCCGATCCTCTGCGCTTCGGGGACCCGTGGAAGAGATGTACTCCTTACCAGCTTCGGCGCTTCCCGGCTTGAACACAGGCGGTCTCCGGCTGCGGGGGAAGGAACCACCTCACCGCCGCAATTGAGGATATGCACCCGCTACCTCGTCCACGCCGGGACTGAGGGCCTCGTATGCCTCACCCGAACTGCGTCCGGGGGCTGTGTCACTGCCGCGCTTCGGCAGGACCGAGGACTTTCACCGCCGGGGGAGCACGGCAATCACCCCGGGCGCTCGCTGGGGGAGGAACCCTTGGGTATCTACCGCAGGAGCGCGGGGCTCTAAGTCGAATAGACGGGAAAAACAAAGTAGAATCTAGAATGAGAAGAAAAAGAGAAAAATTAAAGTAGTCTTGGAAAGCACGCTCAACTAGCGTGCAGGCACTCCAAACTGCTTTGGAGACGGAAATTACTGAATAGCTACGCTTCCTGTGGGGATATATACGCACCCGTGCTGACGTCAGATCCGTCTCCAACTGCTAGCATGCGGATACTATCCCATTTGTTCTGAGTCCATCTGGCTACACGCCAGGAAATGCCTAGTTGCTCTTTTTTCCCTTCAGCGTAGCTATAGATTGCTATTAGTAAGTTTTTTATTATTTATATATTCTATTCTAAACTGACATTTCCCTCCCCTACCTCCCCCCACCCCTTTTTTAATTGTTGTTGTGGTTGTTGTTGTGCTATCATCCCCCCCCCCCCCTTTTCCAATCTTCCAGCATCAGGACATAGTAGGAAGTCTGATCAATCCAAGAAGACATAGACATCTTAGACAAATTCCAACTCCAACTCCTAAATAAAATTATACTAGTAGCAGAAGATACAGTACTGAACCAATGGATGAATCCAGCACCTCAATATAAAACAAAAAAAAGTTCCCTCCGAGGCCGCTCCGATTTCGGAGCGGCCTCGGAGGGAACAGAGGCAGGCTGCGCGGCTCAGCGCGCGCAGGCTGCTGATTTTGCGCAGCCTTGCGCGCGCCGACCCCAGATTTTAAAAGATACGCGCGGCTACATTTGTATCTTTTAAAATCCAGCGTACTTTTGTTCGCACCGGTTGCGCGAACAAAAGTACGCGCGCGCGCTGTTTTTTAAAATGTACCCCTATATGGGCATTGAGCATAGTCTCCAAAAATAAACTTTCTCCCAAGTTCATCCAGGGTGCCAGAATCTCTTCCTGGGGGCACCAAGGAATGGATTTTTGTGTTCTTGGCCTTCTTGAAATCAAGTTGGACTACCACCAACTGGTGAGGAATCTTCAGTCTGGACCGTCTCGCTGGTCGACGTCTCCTATGAGAGTCATTTGAAATTGTGTTTTAACATCTGTCATCTGTCAATGTCTTTAAAGCCTTGTGTTTCTTGACTATGTCTATGAAGATTTCCTTGTGAATTATATCGGTGAAGATCGCTATGATCTCCTGCTCTGTCCCTCCTGATGCAGCCAATGTGAAACACGGCCGTGTCGGGGGACCAATAGCACTTACATAATTGTTGCTGTATTGGTTTTATAAGCAAGATATGTCTGCCTGACAACTATAATATTGAGAGAATAAAGACTGCTTCTAGTTTATCACGGTCTCCTGTGCCTGTTGATGATCTGCTTGTCCTGGAACACCTCTATATTATTTGGACATCAGTATTTATTACAATAAAAACTAAAATGGGAAAAATCAGTGGAAAAATGTGACTATTTCCAGGTAAATAAACTTTTTCATTCTTCTTGTAACGAACACTGATAAATTCCCAGAAAAAATAAAATAAAAACTGAAAATGAAGGTCTCTATCCATGTAAGACTGCCATACTGATTACCCTCTAAAAAAAAGCTTGCACACAATTACCCATGTATCAAAATCCCTCACATAATCCTTCCAACTAGTCAATCTATAGCATAAAACTATATCAGAACATTATGAATTGCCTTTCAGTGTTTCTGCAGAAAAGGACAAAACCACCAATGTGTAGCATGTCACATCTAGCCAGAGCTTAATTTGCAGACAAAAAGGAATTGGAACTGTGGTACAGAAGGGAGATAGAGCAGGGCCAGGTGTGACCTGGAGAGGGGGCAGGGCTAGGGCTGGGTGTGATTTACCCCTCTCAACCACACACACACACTCTTTCTCTCTCACACACTTCACATTCTTCCTCTTCTGCCTTATACCAGTGATCCTCCACCATCAATACTCAGCCATTCTTCACAAGGACTGGTAGGTGAAGAATGGCTGGAGGCAGGGCCAGATTTAGGATTTGGGCACCAATAGGCAGGATTGGAGAGTGGAGGATGGGATACCCTGGAGATCAGATAGAAGATGAAGTCCCTCTAGCTCCACTTCCCTCTAGAGTCCCAGAGTGCCACAACAGTGCCCCTCTCTTTGAAGTGGATTGCTAGAGCAGGTTCCTCAGTTGCACTCCTTTTTGACCTGGATATTTGGCATCTACAAAATTTAGCTCACTAGGCGATTGCCTATGGTGCACAGACACCTAAATCCAAGTCTGGCTGGATACTGAGTATTGCTAGTGAGTGGGGATGGAGGATCACTGAGGTATTGAGGCGGAGGGTAGAGAGATTGGGGGCCCTTTCTCTCTCTATCACCTCCTCCTCCTCTCTGCCCTGGGGGATTCTGGTTCTCCATTCCCAGCCCTTCCCCCATTAATCCTCCAGTGGTTCTTGTTCCCCCCCAAGTGGTCCTTGTACCCCCAATTCTTACTTCTACTCCCTGTAGTCCTCTTCGCTTCCCCCCCTAAGAAAATAACTCTCTCCAACAACTCCCCTTCTCTTCCTCCTTAACCAGAAAGTCAGTGGCATCCTCTTTGAGCCACAATTAGTTGAGAGTAGACTGACGTGTACCACCTGCTCTCTTCAGCTTCCTTGGTCTAGGAGGAGGGGGGCCTAGAATTCAAAATGTTGGGAATTATTAGAAAAGGAATGATGGATGAATAAAACGGAAAATGTCATAATGCCTCTGTATCGCTCCATGGTGAGACCGCACCTTGAATACTGTGTACAATTCTGGTCGCCGCATCTCAAAAAAGATATAATTGCGATGGAGAAGGTACAGAGAAGGGCTACCAAAATGATAAGGGGAATGGAACAACTCCCCTATGAGGAAAGACTAAAGAGGTTAGGACTTTTCAGCTTGGAGAAGAGACGACTGAGGGGGGATATGATAGAGGTGTTTAAAATCATGAGAGGTCTAGAACGGGTAGATGTGAATCGGTTATTTACTCTTTCGGATAGTAGAAGGACTAGGGGACACTCCATGAAGTTAGCATGGGGCACATTTAAAACTAATCGGAGAAAGTTCTTTTTTACTCAACGCACAATTAAACTCTGGAATTTGTTGCCAGAGAATGTGGTTCGTGCAGTTAGTATAGCTGTGTTTAAAAAAGGATTGGATAAGTTCTTGGAGGAGAAGTCCATTACCTGCTATTAAGTTCACTTAGAGAATAGCCACTGCCATTAGCAATGGTTACATGGAATAGACTTAGTTTTTGGGTACTTGCCAGGTTCTTATGGCCTGGATTGGCCACTGTTGGAAACAGGATGCTGGGCTTGATGGACCCTTGGTCTGACCCAGTATGGCATTTTCTTATGTTCTTATGTTCTTATGTTTGCCTCTTCAGGGGAAGGAAGAAAGGGAGCAGCACCACATGCTTTCCTCATTCATTCCTTTATTCCCCCTTTCTCTGACCTTTCAATTGCCTCACTCCCAGACTTCCCCCATTTATGATCACGTCTCTCATTCCCCACAGCACCCATCCCCCTCACTCTCCCCCTTTCCTCCACACAACCAACAGCCCCTTCAATCTGCTCATTCACTCTTTTGCTTTCCCACATCTCTCCCTCTGGATCCCCTCTAATCTCTCACTCGCTCTTGCCCCTCCCCCACCTCGCTTCCTTCCCTTCCCCCTCCCATCCCCTCACTTTCTTGCCACTTCCACCTCCTCCCAGTGTGGTCACCAGGGGCAGAGACAAGGGCCAAAAAGCTAATACAATAGGCAGTAGCGGGGCCTGTAAACCAGCATACTAGTATTGGCAAAAGCAGTAGGGATGAAAGGCATTCACTCCGACCTTGGCCATTCTCTCTCACAGCCTCCTCAACTCTGTTGGAAAAACTACAGAAAAATCTAAGCCCCCATCTCAGGGTAAGAAACTCCAACCCTCCCTCATCTGCTATGCTTCCTCCAGGGCCTGGGAGGCCAGAAATCATCTGTTCCTGCAGGCGAGCCAGAATTGATTTATACTCTGCTTCCTTAGGTTCTGGAAAAAAGGTGGTAGAACAATGATCTGGGTCTTTCCACCAGAAATTAAGCTCTAGGAGCAGACACAGAAAGGAGTTCAATTAATTAGTACAAGTCTGAATCTTGTTTCATTCATCAAGGCCTTGTGCATTCTATTTGATTTTATGAATGTTTCATCCTTATGAGCCGCCTTGAGCTGCAGATGAAGGTGGCATAAAAATTCTGTAAATAAATAAATGGGCACAACTGCTCATATGTTTCAAACTCGTGCTAATTCAACCCCTTTTTGTGTCTGTTCCTTGTTCTGCTGTGTCTTATTTCAGAATCATCGGGGGGGGGGGGGGGGGCGGGAGGGGGACAACAGAAGGTGGGGGGAGGAGCTGGATTAGGGGGCAAAGGTGTTCTCTTCTCTATCTGCTCCAGATTCACCCCTCCCTTCTTCTTCACTGCAAGTTGCCTGGATGAGGGGCTGGAGCAAAACATCCCTGCTGCACGGGATAGCAGTTCTGCTTGGTGATTGCGTTAAAGCCTAAGGGATCCATCCTTTTTTCCAACAAAGAAGCCTGCTCCTGCAGATGAGGAAGGCCTTATGAAGCCCTTTTCCAAATTTTCTTGGATCTACTATGACACAGCATCAGTCTCAGGCACCAATTATGGATAGACTTGACTTTGAGGTGGCATTTTCCCTTATAGGTGGTCAATCAGGCTATCATATATTTGTACTGAGGCAAGATTTCTGCCTGTTGCTTGTTGAAGACCTCAGCATATGCGACGTATTGTGGCAGTACTCCTGGCATGGCAGTGGCTAAAGCCATGGTAACAGGTGGCAGAATTGGAGATATACATGTCTCGACCCATGTGGGGCCCCATCAGGCCATTTGCAGCATGTCCCAATTTATGGAGAGCTGGTGTTGCTGGAGCTAGGGTAGTCCCAAGATAATAGGATAGACTGCCTTGGGTAGCACATAGAGAGTGAGGGTTTCCTTGTGGAGAAGACCCATCTGCATGATAAAAAACAAGTTCACCTCGGTGAGCTGACCTGGGAGAGGCTCCCCGAAGACTGAAAAGATGGTAATAGCATTCTCTAAGGTGGTTGTGGGCAGGCTGTGCTGACACACCCGTGACTCCTCAGTAAAGTTACCACCTGACCCAGAGTCCAAGAAAGCCTCGGTGTGGATCATGGATTTTTCTGAAGCAAAGCAAACAGGTACCATCATCTGTGGAGAGGATGGTATCCGACCTATGGTTGCCTCCCCAACCAACCCTGGATGCAGGCATTTCCCCAACTTCTCAGGGTAGTGACTGGCAAAGTGCCCCTGGCCAGCGCAATATAAGTAGAGCCCAGAGTTGTCTCTATCTCCATTTTTCTTCTTTGGAGACCTCAAGTGAGGATGTCAGGGGACGTTGGAATCAGGAAGCCAGATGGATAGGCCACAAAGAGGTCTTGCACTCCTGAGCCCGTTCTTGAAACCTTAGGTCTACCCGAATGGGCAGAGCGATCAGACCTTCTAAGGTAGGAGGGATATCATGGCCGGCCAGCACGTCCTTAATCCAACCAGGCAATCCCTGCCAGAAGATGGCTCTCTGGCTATCTTTGCTCCTTTGGAGCTCCAAAGCCAGAGTACGAAACTGTATTACATGTTCTCCAACCATGTGTGTGCCGGGGCAGATTTGTATTAGTTCTGCAGCAGTGGAGGAGGTGCAGGCAGGCTCATCAAAAACCAAGCAAAACTGTTGGAGAAAGCCGTCCAGATTCTTCACAACTGAATCATCGCGTTTCCATAATGGGGAAGACCAAGCAAGAGCAGCGTCGATCAAGGACAGCAAATATGGTAGAAAACAGGGCAAACTGGAGCTCAAAGTGCATCCAGCACTGATTTATAAAACCCCTGCATTCCTTAGGCTTCCCAAGGTATCTGGGAGGCGGAGGTAGGTATAGCATTGATCTAGCAGATGGACCAGTTTGGGTGTAGGTAGAGCCAGTGCTGGGAGCTGAACCTGCATGGTGTCCATCCTTACTACCAGGTCCAAGATCCCTTGTTGCTGCTGAATGCGCTGGGCCAACCCTGTAATGGCATGAAGAACGGATGAGTCTGCCAAATCCATGCCCTCAGCAAACTTGAAAGCAGACTGGACCTCTGTGCTGTCGCATGGTTGGCACAGCCTAATAGGTGAACCTGACAGCTGGTGAACGCACCCTGGGCTAGAACAGAATATGAGCTTCATCTGTACCAACCCCATTCACTGCAGATTGAGCCCTTAGATTCCAGGGACCAGCAGGCAATAGTCCCACAGGGCAAACAGAAAGAGGGAGTCCAAGGCCAAGCTGAGGTCAGGGTGGGCAGCAGTCAGGCAATTTCCGAGTTCAGGCCGAAGGTCAGGGCAGGCGGCGAGCAAGGCATAGTCCAGGTCTGAAGCAAAGGTCAGTGGCAAGCAGCAGGCGAGAGAGTCGTCCAGGTCCGAAGCAGAGGTCAAATCTGAGTAAGTGAGCCGAGGCAAGGTAGGGCAGACCAGACAGGACAAGGCTGGAGGGGCTAGACGAGGCAAAGCAGGAAACATATGAGGCAACACATGGCAAGGCAGGAGATCCGTTGCTGAGGTACTAGTCAAAAGTCCCACTGGCGTTTAAGTAGTTCCTTGCTTGTGATGTCATCAAAGCACGCCATGGGAGTTTTCCGGCTAAGGACCCTTTAAGCCTTGGCTGGGTGCATGTGCGCTTAGAAAGAGGTACAGGAGCGGGCGAGTGATGGAGGTGTCTTTGCTGCGAGAGATTCAGGCAGTGTCCAGTGAGTCCAGCAATGCTGGAGTGAGAGCGGCTGGTCGCTGGGCCTTTCTGTGGCTGGCCGAATGATACAGATAATTTTTAACCTCATGTATCGAGGAAGTGACAGACCTGCAGACAGGCATAAAAGTTATGCTATTTAGATGAATGTTCTAGTTAAACTTCTTGTAACGCACTAGTTTAATCATCTTTTAATTACTCCATGTCATTATAAAAGCTAAAATGTTCCCACATACTGAATGTTTTTGAAAGGATTCCCAGAGGATAAAACAGGTTATATGGTAGAGGCACAAGATCAGAAAAGATTTTCAGTAGACATAATTTTTTATCCTCTCTCATACTGTAAAGAAAAGCCAATGCATGAATAGGTACCACCCTTAAATGATCTAAGTTTACAGGAAATCAAAGCTAAGATGCCAACAGGAGTATCTGCCATGAACCACTGTTCTATTTGTACCCATGATTTGCTGTCATGGAACACTATTCATGTCTTAAACTAACAGTATAAACCCAATCTAAAATTTGGCACTCCCAACTCATTCCCAGTTTTAGAGGGCTAAAGGATCTCTAGTAATACTCTCAGCAATCGCCACTTCCAAATAAAATTAAAAAAAAAAATTAGGGTTTGTTTAGCATTTGAATCAGTGTCTTTCATTTTAGGGATATCTATCAACTAAGTCTGAAACAAACAGACAAGACTTGGGCGGAAATTCAAAACTATAATTTATTTTTTAGCAATTTCTTAGGATATCATCTTAATTCTCATCACTCCCATGTATAGCAGAAGAAAAATAAATACCTGAGTGGCCTCTAATTAATCTTCAACAAAGATGTTTGCAAAAACTCTGGATACCATCTGCTAGAAATGTACAGTTTATTTACTTCTTTCAAATTAAAAATAAAAATATCCCCACACTGTCAGGAAACATATGCTGCACTATATGTTTCTTAAAGCTAACCTTATTATGTATATAAAATATAATATGTAAAAATTTTGCAAACATTGTTGTTGCAAGAACAACAAAGAAGGATAAATATGGCAGTTTATTTTGGTGGGTTTTTGTTTTTGTTTTGTAGATAGGAGGTTGATAAATACTTTCTCTTGTTCCAGAAAGAGGATCTTCAAGTATATGAGAAGTACTGCCAAAACAAGCCCCGGTCAGAAGCTCTCTGGAGACAATGCGGAGATAGTCTTTTTTTCCAGGTACGGTGAAAATTCAAACCAAAAGCTGTTTAGGGGAATAGAGGTAGTTGACTATTTGTTTTATGAAATGATGCATAAATAAAACTGAGTTTAAATGAAAAAATAATTTCTAATGCCAGTTTAACATTTATTTTATTTGGATTTAAGTTCATGTCTTATTGGTAGTTCATATTACCCACCCTGACCTTTTTCACCTAGAATCAGACATATAGAGGATGATGTCTGGCCATCTGCACCCCCTACACCCTCTCAAAATCAAAAGGCACCACATTGGGTAAAATTTCCAAGCGATATATAAAATAACAATGCTAAAATTCACAGAGTGCCACTTAACAGGAGAGTGGTCCTTGCAATACTAAAGCACTGTATTTCTTTTTAAAGCTCCATAATTTCTGGCCACAAATTTGTTTACAATCCACCATCTGGGTCATGATTCATAGGGCAGAGAATGGACTGGTGCCATAAGGGGCAATATAATGAGCAATTACTGCAATGCAACGTTTATGGCTGGTGAAAACAAAAGCATATAAGAACATAAGATATGCCACACTGGGTCAGACCAAAGGTCCATCAAGCACAGTATTCTGTCTCCAACAGTAGCCAATCCAAGTCACAAGCACCTGGCAAGTACCCAAACAGATACATTACAAGCTACTATTGCTTATTAATTACCGTAATAGCAGTTTATGGATTTTTCCTCTAGGAACTTATCCAAACCTTTTTTAAACCCAGTTACACTAACTGCTGTAATCACATCCTCTAGCAATAAATTCCAGAGGATGTGTGCTGAGTGAAAAAAGAATTTTCTTCGATTTGTTTTAAGTGAGCTACTTGCTAACTTCATGGAGTGCCCCCTGGTCCTTCTGTTATCTGAGAGATGAAAATAAATGATTTACATTAAACATATTCATGTCCTTTTATTATTTTGTAGACTTCTATCATATCCCCCCTCAAATGTCTCTTCTCAAAACTGAACAGCCCTAACTTCTTTATCCTTTCCTCATAGGACAGCCGTTCCATACCCCTTATCATTTTGGTCGCCCTTCTCTGCACTTTCTCCAGTGCAGCTATATCCTTTTTGAGATGCGGTGACCAGAACTGCACACAGTATTCAAGGTGCGGTCTCTCCACAGAGCGATACAGAGGCATTATGATATCCTCATTTTATTTGCCTTTCCCTTCCTAATAATTCCTAACATTCTGTTTGTTTTTTTGATCACCACAGCACACTGAGCCAACAATTTCAATGTATTATCCACTATGACGCCTGGATCTCTTTCCTGGATGGTAACTCCTAAGATAGAACCTAACATTGTGTAAATACAGCAAGGGTTATTTTTCCTATATGCATCACTTTGCACTTGTCCACGTTAAATTTCATCTGCCATTTGGAAGCCCAATCTTCCAGTTTCACAAGGTTTTCCTGCAATTCATTACAATGTGCTTGAGATTTATCTACTCTACATAATTTTGTGTCATCTGCAAATTTGATCACCTCACTCATCATCATTTATAAGTATATTAAAAAGCACCGGTTCAAGTACAGATCCCTGAGGCACTCCTCTGTTTACCTTTTCCCACTGTGAAAATTTACCATTTAATCCTACTCTCTGTTTCCTGTCTTTTAACCAGCTTGCAATCCACAAAAGGACATCACCTCCTATCCCTTGACTTTTTAGTTTTCTTAGAAGCCTCTCATGCGGGACTTTGTTGACCGCCTTTCCGCTTCGGATATATTTTACAAAGTTTTTATTGTAAGTTTTTGCCTCTATGGCCAACTCTTTTCAAATTCTATCTTAGCCTGTCTTATCAATGTCTTACATTTAACTTGCCAATGCTTATGCTTTATCCTATTTTCTTCCCTTACCCGTCTCGGCCCCGAAGCTGCTCCCTCCTGTTCCACAGCAACAGGAAACCGCCACCACTTCTTCCCTGTGGCGCAGGAACGCAGCCAGCACGGACTCCTGACCTTCAGCAGCAACTTCAGGCACGTGCGCCTCACCAAGGCTCTTAAAGGGGTCGCAGCAGGAGAAATTCCCGTGGTCCCTATCTCGACGTCATCAAGCAGGAACTACTTAAGCCTAGTCCTTGCTCTTCACTTTGCCTTTACAACAGGTCATCTCCTTGGAGAAGCTGGTTGTCTGCCTTGCGATCCTGATCTTGTGTTCTCAACCCTTGGCTTGTTCCCCAGACTCTACTGCCTACCGCTTGCCTCAACCCTTGTCTTGTTCACCGGACTCTGTTGTCTGCCACCTGCCTCAACCCTTGGATGGTCCACCGGACTCCGCTCTCTGCTGCCTGTTTTGACCATTGGCCGGCTCACTTCCAATTTTTGAATGAAGATCTTTTGGCTAAAATAGTCTTTCACTTCACCTTTTAACCATGCCGGTAATTGTTTTGCTTTCCTTCCACCTTTCTTAATGCGTGGAATACATCTGGACTGTGCTTTTAGGATGGTAATTTTTTTAACAATGTCCATGCCTGTTGCACATTTTTTACATTTGTAGCTGGACCTTTCTTTTTTTTTTCTAACTATTTTTCTCATTTTATCAAAGTTTCCCTTTTGAAAGTATAGTGCTAGAGCCATGGATTTACTTACTATCCCCCTTCCGGTCATTAATTCAAATTTGATCATATTATGATCACTGTTACCAAGCGGCCCCACTCACCAAATCCTGCGATCCACTGAGAATTAGATCTAAAATTGCTCCCTCTCGTTGGTTCCTGAACCAATTTATTCCATCCAGGAACTTTATCTCTCTAGCATGCCCTGATATTTCACTTACCTAATCAATATTGGGGTAATTGAAATCTCCCATTATTACTGCACTACCAGTTTGGTTAGCTTCCCTAAATTCTCTTAGCATTTCACTGTACATCTCACCATCTTGGCCAGGTGGACGGTAGTATACTCCTATCACTATACTCTTCCTCAACACACAAGGGATTTCTACCCATAAAGATTCAATTATGCATTTAGTTTCATGCAGGATCTTTATCCTGTTGGACTCTATGCCATCCTGGACATAAGGCGCCACTCTGCCACCAAGATGCTCCTCTCTCTCATTGCGATATAATTTGTACCCCAGTATAGCGTTATGCTATTAGTTATCCTCTTTCCACCCTGTCTCTGACATACCAAGTAAGTCTATGTCATCATTCACTGCTATTCACTCTAATTCTCCCATCTTACTTCTTAGACTTCTTGCATTAGCATACAAACATTTCAAAGTGTGTTTTTTGTTTGTATTTACATTCTGCTTTTCAATTGACAGGGATAAATTGGTATCTTTTAGCTCAGGTGAGTTTTTAATTATAGCACTTAGACTATTTTTTTTACTACTAGAACCTTTCTTTTGGATTGCCCTAACTCTAATGCTTCATTAGTATCCTTTGAAGATACTTCTCTCCGACTATGCGCTGCTGAGCGACTGTCAGCTTTCCCCTTTTTCTTTTTTATTTACACAGTGGTCAAATAACAACAATAAATGGTCAGATAAGAACAAATGGTATGAACAGAATCAGGATTTTAACCTTCCACGTGAATCACCAACCTAGAATAAAGAACCCGTTATCACAAGAGTTCTCACAAACTCACGAAAAAGCAAACACATCACCCCCATACTAAAAGAACTCCACTGGCTACTGTCAATAATTTCTGGACTCAAAGCCAGGGCAACAAGAACACTTCAAATCAACAAGAGGTTTTCAAATTTAGTTTATTTGGCTTCTTAAAAGACAAGTGTTCCTGTGAGATGCGATATGCCCTCTATCTGTAATAACTAGCATCTCAATGACTATATGACATGCCCTGACTTATATAATCAAAATACAGCACTACCGAAGTTTCCAGAATGAATGACGTGACTGCCCATAGACTTATTTACAAAGATACATTATGCTGTTGTCATGACAATCCAGTATGCATAGTTTAAGTATAGTATTTTCTCCTTATGCAATGCAAATTTTAAGTGTAAGACTATAATTATGAAAGTATGATATTTGTATTTTAACCATAGAATTGGAGAATTATTATTGTAATTCAATTTGAATGTTGTTGTTTGATTAACTAGTGAATGCTTGTGGGAGTATCCTTCATATTAATTAGGAATCTAGAGGGACACACACCTATGCACTACACCTGATAAATACCAAGGTTAGGGGTTAGGACACACTTTAAGTTCCTTTGTCATGGCTCATCATCGAAGACTGGTTGATGAAATACCTGTCCATTAATGGTATTCCAAGAGGGACATGAAGAATATGATTGATCAGATACACAATATTAGGAAGGAAACATACCCAGACGCCTCTGCTGTACTGTGGCCTGTCAGAGGTGAATGAACTCTGAGTGTCTTTCTGAGCATGACTTGCTGAATATCCCTGAAGTAGAACTACTGGCATCAACAGGAAGAGGCCTATTCATAGAAACATAGAAACATAGAAACATAGAAATGACGGCAGAAGAAGACCGAATGGCCCATCCAGTCTGCCCAGCAAGCCTCACACATTTTTTCTCTCATTCTTATCTGTTACTCTTAGCTCCTTGTTCTATTCCCCTTCCACCCCCACCATTAATGTAGAGAGCAGTGATGGAGCTGCATGCAAGTGAAATATCTAGCTTGATTAGTTAGGGGTAGTAGGGGCAGTAACTGCCGCGATAAGCAAGCTACACCCATGCTTATTTGTTTTACCTAGACTATGTTGTACAGCTCTTGTTGGTTTTTTTTTACTTCTCCCCTGCTGTAGAAGCAGAGAGCCATGCTGGATATGCATTGAAAGTGAAGTATCAGGCACATTTGGTTTGGGGTAGTAACCGCCGTAACAAGCCAGCTACTCCTCGCTTTGTGATTGCAAATCCTTTTTTTCTTCACCCCTGTTGTTGAAGCTATGCAGGATATGCGTGAAGCATCAGTTTTTTGTTTTTGTTTTATTTTTCCCCCTGCAATTGTTTGTTAATTTTTTTTTTTCCCCTGCCGTTGAAGCAGAGAGCTATGCTGGAAATGCGTGATGTATCAGTCTTTCTCCCATGCCGATGCAGCAGAGAACCATGCTGGATATGCATGGAAAGTGAAGTATCAGGCACATTTGGTTTGGGGTAGTAACCGCCGTAACAAGCCAGCTACTCCCCGCGTTTTGAGTGCGAACCCTTTTTCTTCTCCATTGCCGTTGTAGCAGAGAGCTCTGCTGGATGTGTGAAGTATCAGTTATTCTTCTCCCCTGTCATTGAAGCAGAGAGCTATGCTGTATATGCATTGAAAGTGAAGTATCAGGCATATTTGGTTTGGGGTAGTAACCGCCGTAACAAGCCAGCTACTCCCCTCTTTGTGAGTGCAAATCCTTTTTTCCATTACCTCTTGCTGTTGAAGCTTAGAGCGATGTAGGAGTCACAGTAAGCATGTGTATGTTTATTTAATAAGGGTATTGTGTCAATAGCCATCATTCTGGCGAGTCACCCACTCTTCATTGGCGGCCTCTTGACTTTATGGATCCGCAGTGTTTATCCCACGCCCCTTTGAAGTCTTTCACAGTTCTGGTCTTCACCACTTCCTCCGGAAGGGCATTCCAGGCATCCACCACCCTCTCCGTGAAGAAATACTTCCTGACATTGGTTCTGAATCTTCCTCCCTGGAGCCTCAAATCATGACCCCTGGTTCTGCTGATTATTTTCCCCTCGGAAGAGGTTTGTCGTTGTTTTTGGATCATTAAAACCTTTCAAGTATCTGAAAGTCTGTATCATATCACCTCTGCTCCTCCTCTCCTCCAGGGTGTACATATTTAGATTCTTCAATCTCTCCTCGTACGTCATCCTATGAAGATCCTCCACCTTCCTGGTCGCCCTTCTCTGTACCGCTTCCATCTTGTCTTTGTCTTTTTGTAGATACGGTCTCCAGAACTGAACACAGTACTCCAGGTGAGGCCTCACCAAGGACCTGTACAAGTTTTCAATGGCAACATTTACTTCATAATACAAGGAAATTTAGTTTGCATGAAACCAGGATGCAAGCTTTTGTCTTACAAATGCATAATTTCAACGGACAGAAACCAGTTGAAAAGAAGATCCTGTGAGGTGACAGTTTTAATTAAATCCTGGTGCCAAGAAACGGAATTCAGGCCTAACTCCTATTGAAGCCACAGACTTGCGATTTGTGTACACAACAAAGAAGAACAACAGGATACTAGAAGGAACACAGTGCATCAAAGCCAGGGTGATAAAGGAACTTTTTATGGTGGGAGGGTGTGTCAGGGAAGACAGGTGGAGAGTATTATTTTTACAAGTGAATGAAGGGTGGCCTCACAAGCATTTTCTATGCATACTGGATTGTCATGACAACAGCATAATGTATCTTTGTAAATAAGTCTTTGGGCAGTCACGTCATTCATTCTGGAAACTTCGGTAGTGCTGTATTTTGATTATATAAGTCAGGGCATGTCATATAGTCATTGAGATGCTAGTTATTACAGATAGAGGGCATATCGCATCTCACAGGAACACTTGTCTTTTAAGAAGTCAAATAAACTAAATTTGAAAACCTCTTGTTGATTTGAAGTGTTCTTGTTGCCCTGGCTTTGAGTCCAGAAATTATTGACACTACCAATCCACTCCAGAATCCTCTTCAAGAGCCTTAAATCTCCCAATTTAGCTAAGGTGGGTTGTGCCAACAAGGTAGTCTTGTGGAGCCTCTCCAGATCTTTTAGCTGGATAAGCAACTGAACTCGCTCGCCATCTCTTTGCTTCTTCAGAAATGTAGTTCTGGAAATTAATTTGCCCCGCAATACAGCCTTTAGACAGTCCCAAAGAACCACCGAGTTTACATCCCCTGTGTCATTCATGTCAATGTATTCCTTTATATCAGTGGCCATTTGAGTTACATAGGAGGCATCATCAAGTAGGGAGTCATTCATTCTCCAGAATCTAAGGCCTCTATCATACTCCTGTATCTGCAAAGTAAACCATATGGGGGCGTGATCAGACCAGAGAATGGGTTCAATATCCAGGACCACAACTCTGGACATGACATTTACTTCCCAGGAACATATCTAGAAGGGAGTAGCTCTCATGAGGATGAGAAAAGAACGTATAGTTCCTGGAAGTAGGATGCCGAGATCTCCACATATATAACACCCTGGTTATTCATAAATGTTTTCAGCTCATTTCTAGCTAATTTTGGGTCATTGCTTTGGCCCGTAGAGTTATCCAACCTCGGGTTAGGTTGAAATCCCCTCCTATGACTGGCCCTCCATCTTAGTTGCTAATATATAGTCTAGAGCAGTGGTTCTCAACCTTTTTCCCACCTGATAGACCTTTTTCCCACCTGATAGACCACACTCACATCTGTGACACACTGCTCATTACAATTCATGGCAGAAATAAAAAATAAAGGCCCAGTATTTATTTTTATTGTTAAGAATGACACAAAGGAAAGATAAGTACTCTGTCTGAACAGAAATTGCATAAACATCCCATACCAAAACAGTGCCAATTTCCAGCACTCAAACTTACAAGGCAAAACTGAAAATATTACACCAGGCCGTAAAACTCCAATACTCCTCCTATTAGGAAAATGAACCAAGCCAGGCTGCTATAGAGTCCTGCACAGAAACTACACGCCAGCAGAATACCTCACCTCAGTCACATGTTCAGATCCTCACCTAACAAAGAATAAAGAGACAATAAAGTATAAATAGAAACATGCCAATGAAAACTGAACTGGAAACTGCAACAAGCCAGAGATTCTGTATGCAGTGTAACAAAGGAAAAAGAGAAACATCACCAGTGTCATAAAACAAATCAAGAAATATAAAATCAATAGCAGTAAAACCAGCTAATGAATGAAATATCCAATAATTAAAAACTCATACCAAACATTTCTAGAGACCAATAAATTATTTCCAAATAGCAGGCACAAAGACCCAATAATGAAAAATAATAATGAAAAAAAAGGCTTTGCTCTACATACCTGAGAACATTTGATATCCAGGTGCCCTGAGATTGTTTTGAGTTAGCAGGAGGAGGGATGGTTTGCTTGCAACTTTCTCCTCTCTCTCAGTCACACACAAGCTCTCTCTCTCTCACACTGGCTCTCAATCACGCACATTTGCACATGCTTTTTCTCTCTCACTTATATACGCTCAATCACACATTTACACACATGCTGTCTTTTTACACATACTCACACACAGGCTTTCAATCACACACTTACATACATGCTGTGTCTTTCACTTACACACAGACTCTCATTCACACACTTACAAACATGCTCTCTCTCTCTTTCTCTCACTTACACACAGGCTCTCAATCACATACTCTCTCACACACATGCTCTTAATCACATGATCTCTCTCACACATACAGATTCTCAGTCATACACACATACTCTCTTTGACACAAACAGGTTTTCAATCACACCCTTACACATACAGGCTCTCAGTCACTCACTTACATACATACTGTCTCTCTCTCTCACACATACACACACACACATACAGGATCTCAAACACACATGCATGCTTGCTTGCTCACTCTCTCCCCCCACCTAACTAGCGGCAGCAGCAGCCTCCTCCATTTCCAGTCCTCGTGGCATTGAGAAAGGACTCCCATCGACCGCGGGGGCTGACGTTGCTCCTCTTGTGCTCTGTGCCACGCTGCTCATTCTTAAGGCCACACCTTTCTTCTTCGGGCCACACTGCTAGTACTAGCATGGTCTCTTCTTCCCGCACATGCGGCCGCTGCATTCCACTTCCTCTTCTGGACCACAGGGGGGGGGGCGGGAAGAAGAGACCATGCTGGTGCCGCTGATTCCAGCTCTCCTGCTGCATTCCGCCAGGGCTATCAGCATTTTAAGCCCTGGCGGAGGATGAATTTCTATTTAGCTGGGGCAGGGGGAGCTCTGGGTCAGCAGGGGACCAGGAAGTGTAGCGACACACCTGTGTGAGCTTTGCGACACACCGGTTGAGAACCGCTGGTCTAGAGAATGATGAAATGCCTCCTTGTGGGCCGTAGGACCATAGACCGATACCAATGTTAGAAGTTCCCCTCCCATGGATAATTTCACACCAGCAAGTATCTGCCATCAGGATCAGAGAGGGTCTCCTTAAGCTCAAAATGAAAATCTTTATGGAGCATAATTCCCAATTCCATGTACTTGTGTGTAGGGGTAGCTGCTGCCCAAAATTGGTGGGGAAATTTATCTGATTTCATCAACCCTTGGTAACATCTCCTTAAATGCGTCTCTTGAATAATCACCACATCTGCATGTAATCACTCTATTTCTTTAAAAAGCAAGCGGCGCTTTCGTGGCATTTTGAGGCCCTTCACATTGAGTGAAAGAAATTTAAAGCCGTCATTTACATAAAACCATCCCCCATCGCCCAAAGCATTTAGGCCTTATCTCCGTTTACTCTCTCTGAGCCAAATGGGCAGCATCTCCTCCCACTAGCAATATCATGGTAGAACTGATAAGCCTATTCAGCAAGTTGGTGTATGACAGACTTCCCTCATTATCATGAAGCACAATAATAATTAGAATCCACACCTGTAATAGAACTAAAACCACCTCCCAAGTGTAAAGTAGGCTACCCTTCCTCTCCCCCACTCCCCTCCCCCCTCTCCCTAGTTCCTGGGACATCTCCTGTTCCCAGATATTCTCGGAGGAAGTCATGTGCCACTCCTCTGATCTCCAGATACAGGTTCAGCATATCTGGTATAAGGATCTTGCCTAATAGTTTGATGAAAAGTTAACTCTGAGTCCAAAAAAGAAAGAATAGTCACCATTCGGAAAAAAAACTTTGTAAAAACATTTTCAGCTCACTGTCTGCACATCTGTAAGTTCTGCCAGCCAGTAAATACCACAAAGTAAACGTAGATGTTCAGGCTGGTCTACTATCTCTCATGTTCCCGGCCGGGTTGCGCTGAAGCTCCCGTCTGCCTTTCAGAGCTCTTTGCCAGCGAGGTTTTTCTACTTACTGGCTGGTCGGGTTGGTGTTTGCGGTTCGGGTCTCTTGCTGTGGAATTTCAATCGTCATAAGAACATAAGAACATAAGAAAATGCCATACTGGGTCAGACCAAGGGTCCATCAAGCCCAGCATCCCGTCTCCAACAGTGGCCAATCCAGGCAAGCACCCAAAAACTTAGTCTATTCCATGTAACCATTGCTAATGGCAGTGGCTATTCTCTAAGTGAACTTAATAGCAGGTAATGGCCTTCTCCTCCAAGAACTTATCCAATCCTTTTTTAAACACAGCTATACTAACTGCATGAACCACATTCTCTGGCAACAAATTCCAGAGTTTAATTGTGCGTTGAGTAAAAAAGAACTTTCTCCGATTAGTTTTAAATGTGCCCCATGCTAACTTCATTGAGTGTCCCCTAGTCTTTCTACTATCCGAAAGAGTAAATAACCGATTCACATCTACCCGTTCTAGACCTCTCATGATTTTAAACACCTCTATCATATCCCCCCTCAGTCGTCTCTTCTCCAAGCTGAAAAGTCCTAACCTCTTTAGTCTTTCCTCATAGGGGAGTTGTTCCATTCCCCTTATCATTTTGGTAGCCCTTCTCTGTACCTTCTCCATCGCAATTATATCTTTTTTGAGATGCGGCCCGCCTCCCGTAGAATCTCTGCTGCGTCCTCCACTGTTTTAGCACGGTGTGAGGTCCCCTGTATTGTAAATACTAGACCTCCCGGGAAAAGCCACCTGTATCATATGTTGGTTGCCATCAGCTTGGTGGTAATACAGCGAAAGTCCTGCCGCTTCTTCAGAGTAGCTGCTGCTAGATCTGCAAAAATGCCAATATTGTGGCCTTCCCATTGCCATATGCATTGTTTCCTTGCTGCATTGTAGATTTTCTCCTTTTGAATAAAGGAATGGTAGCAGACTACTATATCGCAGGATTTATTCGCGAATTTCGACCCAAGAGTTCTATGAGCCCTTTCAATTTTGATAATAGAGTCTGTGCTTGCCACATTGGTGTCTCCAGCCTCAAGAAAAAACTGGGAGATTTTTTCAACTATTGCGACACAGTCGACGTATTCCTCAGTTTACGGAATGCCTCGGATCCGAATATTGCAGCAGCGACTGCGATTTTCAATGTCTTCTAACTTATCTGCCAAAGTTTGGCAAGTTTCTTGCAAATGCGCATGGGCTTTTTGCATGCTGTGCCAGCCTTCACCCTGTGTATCGAGGCGAATCTCAGCCTCATCAAGCCTCCTGCCTAGCTCCGCCATTTCTTCTCGGAGTTTGGCAATTAAAGTTGAAACTTCGGTTTTATAATTTTTTGTCCTGCCTCAACTCTCCGAACCAACCCGCATCTCCGCGTGGGTAGGATAATCACTACTGGCGTCGCTCGGTTCACTATTTGCCTCTTCCATTTCTTCAATGGTATCCTCCGGCGCCATTTTGGCTCGCGCGTCATCAGTGTCTTCGCCACTTTTCAAATACGAATATTTGCGTAAATCTGTGGTATTCTTTTTCACCGACACTGCTGGGGTGACTTATCTATCACAAAGTGCAAGATTTGGGCTCAATTGCTATTAAAGGCGAATCTTTGACCTGGTATAGTCGGAGAGCAAAGATTTAGGCTGTGCTCATGAGGAGTAACGTCACTTCCTCCAGCTTTCCCCTTTTTCTAGTTTAAAAGCTGTTCTCTCTCCTTTTTAAAGGTTAGCACCAGCATCCTGGTTCCACCCTAGTTAAGGTGGAGCCCATTCCTTCGGAAAAGATTCCCCCTTCCCCAAAAGGGTCCCCAGTTCCTTACAAAACTGAATCCCTCTTCCTTGCATCATCATCTCATCCATGCATTGAGACTCTGGAGCTCTGCCTGCCTCTGGGGACCTGTACGTGGAACAGGGAGCATTTCAGAGAATGCTACCCTGGAGGGTCTGGATTTCAGCTTTCCTCATAAGAGCCAAAATTTGGCTTCCAGTACCTGCCTCCCACATTTTCCTATGTTGCTGGTGCCCACATGTACCACGACAGCCGGTTCCTCCGCAGCACTGTCTAAAATCCTATCTAGGTGACACGTGAGATCTGCCACCTTCGCATCAGGTAGGCATGTTACCAGGCAATCTTTACGCCCACCAGCCACCCAGCTGTCTACATTCCTAATAATCAAATCACCAACTATGACGGCTGACCTAACCCTTTCCTGCTGGGCAGGAGCCCTGGGAGACACATCCTCGGTATGAGAGAACAATGCACCACCTGGAGAGCAGGTCCTTGCTATAGGATCATTTCCTGATGCACCAGGTTAATGCACTCTGATCATGCGACCTTCCTCCTCCAAGGCAGCACCAGGGCTGCCAGACTGGAGTTGGAACTTGGCTAATAAGTGCCTGAAGGTCTCATCTGTATAGCTCTCTGTCTGCCTTAGCTCTTCCAGGTTTGCCACTCTAGCCTCTAGAGATCGGACTCGTTCTCTGAGAGACAGGAGCTCTTTGCATCAGATGCACACATACAATTTCTCACCGGTGGTAAAAAAAATCAATGCAAAAGACTGGAAGGCCCCCTCTCTTGCTGCTGGACTGCTGCCTTCATCTTAAATTTGTTCAGTTCCTAGTTAAGTTTTAGGTTGCTATGGGAGTAGGAATGCGTACAATTAGGGTCCTTTAAATGTATTACTGTATTCACTATATATCTGGTAGTGACCTACATGGGAATGATCAAACTCTTGATAAGGTGTAGGGAATTTCTGAGTTGAAGTTAAAAGGCTGATTTGAATTTTTTTTTTTCATATATATATATATATATATATATTTTTTTTTTTTTTTTTAAATGTGAAAGTGACACCTGTCTATAAATTAAAGGATGAGCTAGGGGTGGGAGGGTTGGGAAATACGACACACAAACTTCTACTTGTTGCCTGCTTTTCTGGCTACCTATTTAAAACAAAACACACAAAAACACAAAAATATAAACTCCAATAGTTTATTTATTTATTTATTTGTATTTTTTCTATACCGGCATTCACGATAGGAATCACATCATGCCGGTTTACAATTAACAAAGGGGTGTAACAAGAAGATACAATGAGAACATTAACAGGTGCGGAACGAAAAACGTTGCAGTTACAATAAAATAGGGAAATACACAACTGGGAGCAGTGAAAAATCGATAGAAATTTAACAGAAAGAAAAAAATTTACAAATTTATGGTATTTACTAAGTTAAGGATTCTCGCAGAGATATTGTTTACCATGTTAAGGTAAAGTCAGTCAGTTAATGGAGAGTTAAGGTTCAGTTGGGGTCTGGAAAGGCTAAGAACGTTTACTTCTTAGCCTTTCCAGAAGTTTACTCCTCCCCAATACTTTTAAGTTTCAATACTTTTACTTTCCAGAAGTTTACTTAGCCTTTCCAGAAGTTTACTTCTCCCCAATACTTTTAAGTTTTAAAAATGTCTCCAAGCTGTACTTACTGATTTTTTCCAGCCACCAGCAAGGTGATCCTCTCCTCTCAGTGCTCCCGCATAAGACAGATTCAAGCTATGCTGCTACATTTTGAAATCTGACGCACTGAAATGTTATGATTTACCAATGGGGCCAACTTAACCACATGATCTTTCTGAAAACATTTATATTGGGTTACATGAGGTTTTAAAGCATTTACATTTTACTGACAAAATAAATTCTTTCCAGTGTTTTACAGCTGTCTTAAGATTGTCAAACTAAAAAGGAATGTATATCCTCGCATTAAGAGAAAATCAGAAGTGTGAATGCATGTTTTATTATACTACTATATGTTTAATAATATTTCCACACTATGGTTTTCAAAGGAGTGCCAACACAAACTGGATCATAAACTCTCATTGGATGCTTATCTCCTGAAGCCAGTCCAAAGGATCACAAAGTACCAGCTACTCTTAAAGGTAAATGTTTAACAGAGAATGAACAGTGGCAGATTTTCACTGACCAGTCACTTCTCAGATTACACAGCATTCATCCATTCTGATGTCAATAGAGTATCAAAGCCACACAATGTTTTATAAAACTCAACTTTATGCAAATTGAAATGCACCAATTTTAATATTTCTGTCCATTCAATAAAAACAAAAAACGTTCTTAGTCTTTAGGGTGCCCCAATATCTATGTACAGGGGGATAAGCATTTCCATTTGTATTTATACATCATTTTCCTCTTTAAAGTGTAGAATAAAAACTACAGTAAATACATCAGTATCTCAAATAAGAATAAATACGATGAATTATCCATGAACTTTTCATAACAGAAGGATGCTAAGTTTGGATGTCTTGACTAAATTCCTCTTAAAGTGCTGAAATCTAGCTTCTGTGAAAGAAGTATATACATATGCTTGGAAAACACCTTCACCCTTGTCTAGCAAGTGCCAGGGCATCAGTTAGGAGGGTTTTTGTTTATAATAAGAAAATAAATTTATGATACATGATTTCACACCTACCTGCATGTCAAATCAGCGCTGGATCTTTATTTTACCTGAGGAAAGAACAGAGTAAGATTCTATAAACACATGTTAATAGAACAAATCTGCTAACACAGCAACTATTCATGCAATGAAATGTTCTTCGTCCTAGTTAAAGTCCTACTGAAATCTGCTCCATAATGCACTGGAACCAACTAACGCACATCATGGAATTCTGGAAAACTGTAAAGACATCTGCTAAATTTTAGTAACTACAGGAGAAAACAGTTTAAATTGGTTATCAGGCTGGAAGGTTAGCATTGTAAATTCTCTGAGAACAAGCAGGAAGACAGTTCTCACAATTGGGTGACATCATTCAATGGAGCCTGGCACAAAAAACTTATGTCAAAGTTTCTAGAACTCTGAGCCTTTCTGAGCATGCTCTGGCATGTATTATACCCATGTGTCCACATGGGGTCCCCTCAGTCTCTTCTTTTCCATAGAGCCCGTAGTCTCATGGCGATGTTTGTCTCTTTCTCTATTTTCTCCTTCTGGAGTTTTTCAGCTGTTTTTGGCTGGCTTTTTTGGTGTAGGGATCGCATGGTCAATGTGCAGTTCCCTTCAGTTCTTCCCTCCAGGGTTTTAGACAAATTTTTGGGCATTTACGGTAAATCTTTGTTCGTAATCAATCCCCCGGCGTGGCAGTGTGCTCAGTGCCTGCCAGCCATTAACGACTGCCACCGTTGTTTTTGACATCTTTCGTGATGTCATCAACAGGGTTCAAGTGATGCCCTTGGTGCACGAGGACTATGTCTGTCACGGACACCCATGATAGATGTAACCTCTTGCCTGGAGGCATTGCATGACATCCAAGGCTGTAGGAAGTGTATATATAGATAATGCCAAAAGAATGCTGGGCCCAAAAGCTCTTTGGGAGGTGAAAGATAGATCCATTGGCATTGGAGGCATCAACATCGTGGGTCTTCAGAGCTGTGCTGTTGGCTGGCGAGCCATCAACATTGATGTCGTTGACATCCAGGGAGTTCAGAGATGGGCAACTGCCCAGCTCCCTCAGGCCGAAGACATCGGGTTCAACATTTTCGGCCTTGGTACCGTGGAAGGACCAATCCCAACATCGAAGGAAGCCAAAGAAGCATCGGCATCGGTCCCCATTGATGCACAGTGCTGGGTACGGGAATACACAAGCTTCAGCTACAATGCCCCTGAAGCAACCCTATGATGAGGAGAACCAGTCCTCCACAGTTCCCAAGGTTTGCATTGGCCTCCACCGATCCCGATGTCCGCCAATGATCCTCCTCTCAGTTCTGAAGAGGATCTGGCTACGCCTCCTGGATCCCAGTGTCCTATCATCGGCGATCTTTGAGGAGGAACTGGAGAAATGAATCCAGCTAGCCATGGAGAGGGTGCTGCACGGCCTCGGCATAGTGGTACTGATGGCACTAGAGCTGGCACAGTTTCTCCTTGAACCTCTACACAAATCCCTGCACATGCTTATTAGAGCGCTACCGACACTTCACTGGTGTCGGTGCCTGGGAAGGCATTGAACCTGTGGTAACTATCATATCTTAATAACTTATTAGTATCAGATACTAATAAGTTATTAAGATATGATAGTTGCCACAGTAAACCACTGCTTCATAATTTACCTTATACACAATTTTTAAGATTAAAAAGACTTTGCACAGAAGAGAATATATTTATTGATCATCTGAAATGAAGATGCGTTTTATTGCATGAGGCTTCCTGTAAATGTCTGTCATGAACCCTTTTTGCACAGAAGAGAATACATTTAAGTATTGATCATCTGAAATGAAGATGCGTTTTATTGCATGAGGCTTTCTGTAAATGTCTGTCATGAACCAGTCCAATGGGGACCGATGCCGATGCTTCTTTGGCTTCCTTCGATGTTGGGATTGGTCCTTCCACGGTACCAAGGCCGAAAATGTTGAACCCGATGTCTTCGGCCTGAGGGAGCTGGGCAGTTGCCCATCTCTGAACTCCCTGGATGCCAACGACATCAATGTTGATGGCTCGCCAGCCAACAGCACAGCTCTGAAGACCCACGATGTTGATGCCTCCAATGCCAATGGATCTATCTTTCACCTCCCAAAGAGCTTTTGACATACTACAGCACTGCACGTTTATACAGAACCGCCCTCACAACTGACATCACATCCGGACATACCATCCCTATATAATTACATTGTTCCCTCTGGGCGTCTCGCGCCCGGCGTCTCGCATCTAAGGAGCGCGACAAAGGGGCCTGCCCCTTTGTGCGCCCCTTCGTGCGCACGAGAGCGCTCTAGAATCTATTATTAGCAGACTCTCTTCTGTAGTTGCCTAGAAGGTGCGCTTTACTTTAATATTAACCAGCAACAACCTACAACACACAACAAGCAGCTTTATTCATATAACATCCAGCACCAGACTACGACCTCTCGGCATCCAACAGTCATCTAAGATTCATTCAACCATCTATCAACACTGCATGCAAACAGCAACAGGCAACCACCTTCAACGTCACTCAACAGTTGGACTTACCACTTTCCAATAATTTACTTAATGTGATATAGGGGTCTATCAATATCACCAAAAAACATACACCAATCAGCATGAGTGCATCCTACATACCAATACTAAAATACTCTAACTTCTCCTACAATACAACAAAAACTAAGACAGCACACTCATACTACAAATCTCTCATTCCTATCATGACTTCTCCATTCACTCAAATCATGGGATTAATGACATTCTCCATCCTCCTCCTGAACACACAATCACTACTAAAAAAAGCCATTCTATTAGGGGACATACTTACAGAGGAGTCTCCTGACATATGTGCAATAACTGAAACATGGCTCAAAGGCACAGACATTTCCACTATAAACCAACTACCTACAGACTCATACGATATATTCCCTATACCAAGAACCAAAAAGAAAGGAGGGGGACTGCTACTAGCAGCAAAGAAGAATTTTAAACTATCTCTACAACCCAGCCTTCCACCACACAAGATTGAAATTGGGCTATTTAAATCCAACAACCTACAAATTTGCTTAATCTATGCACCCCCAGGCATATTAGAAAAAAACCCATCGACTCTTACGGAATATATTGCTAAATATATCAACACCAACCTTCCCACCATCATCCTAGGTGACCTAAACCTTCACTTCGACTGCTCCCCACTTACACCTGCCTGTGAAGCAATCCTTTCATCTATTAATGCCATGGGTCTTAAACAAGTTGTCACAGGCCCTACTCATAATGCAGGCCATACATTGGATGTGATTTTCACGAACTCCCTTATTAAATCAGACACCCCTCAAAGCACGCCCATACCATGGTCGGACCACTACAGAGTAGACACTAGATGTACTGTAAATAGTAATTGCCACTCGACATTCACTAAAAACAACACTATTCAATTCAGGAAGAAATGTCAATTAGAAGACATCATTGAAGCTATTTCGGAAGAGAGCCACAATTTAGATCTCTCGAATGCCAATACAGCATGTACTACCTGGCATCAACTCACCGGCGACATCGCCAACCGACTTTGTCCGCTAATAACGAAAGAGATCAATTCAGAGAAGAAAGACAAGAAACCATGGTACACCACTGACCTTAGAAATAGGAAACGCAAGCTTCGTAAACAGGAAAAAAAATGGCTCAAAAACCAAGATTCAATTCAACAACAAATATTCAAATCACTACTCTACAAGTATCGTAAATCAACCGATGAAGCGAAGAAAAACTTTTACTCAGCAAAAATTCATCAATATCAGTTTAATCCACGGGCCCTCTTCCAATATGTATCTAATTTAATCTCCCCTGCAATTAACACTGACCATGAACATGAGGATGAAAATAAGTGTGAGAAATTAGCCTCCTATTTCCAGGACAAGATTTCAAATATCATGGCTCGTTTTACTTCTCCACATCAAAAAATACCCTCACCCACAAACGCACCACAGGATTCAGCCGCACTCACAAACTTTGAAACTTCCACTGCGTCTGAAATTGAAGCAATTCTAAAGAAAATCAAACCAGCTTTACACCCCATTGACATCATGCCAACAAAAACACTCCTTGCTATCCCCTCCAGGATCGCCCCTGCAATCTCTAACATTATCAACAAGTCTATTACAGAGGGAGTGTTTCCCACGCAACTCAAACATGCTATAATAAAGCCTACGCTTAAAAAACCTGACCTGGATACCTCTGAACCAGCTAACTATAGACCAGTTTCGAACCTCCCGTTACTATCAAAAATCCTAGAAAAAGTCATAAACAAACAACTAACTGACTTTCTAGACGAAAATCAATTACTCTTCCCTTCACAATATGGATTCAGGAAGAATCATAGCACCGAAACCCTACTGGTGTCCCTCTCAGATTCCATTCTACAATCCCTTGACTCTGGTCACTCCTATCTCCTAGCCCTACTAGATATTTCCTCAGCATTTGATACTGTCAACCACATTACCCTTCTCTCTCTACTTTCTCAAATTGGCATCACCGGCACTGCTTTAGCATGGATACAATCTTTCCTTGAAGATAGGACATACAGTGTCAAGCTGGGTCTCCAAACTTCAAAACCTAGAAACCTATCACAAGGTGTTCCACAAGGGTCCTCACTGTCCTCAACACTTTTTAACGTGTATCTATCTCCACTCTGTAAACTTCTGATGAAATTGGATCTACGTCATTTCATATACGCCGACGACGTACAGATAATCATTCCCATCAACGATACACTCGATAAGGCCATGAAAACCTGGGAATCAGCTCTGGAAGAAATAAAAAATCTTCTAATGGAAAACTGCCTTGCAATCAATACCAACAAGACAAAACTCCTTATCATTACACCACACAAGAACACCACACAAGAACACCACACAAGAACACTTCACCTTCTCCTTCCTCAACCACAGACCTTTTCAAGCTGAAGCATGTACCAGCCTTGGGGTTATGATAGATAATCATTTCTCCATGAAGGATTTCATCTCGAGCACGATTAAGAGTGGCTTCTTCAAGCTGCATACTCTGAAAAGGATTAAACCACTGTTACATCTCCAGGACTTCCGGACTGTGTTACAAGCCACAATCCTTCCAAAAATCGACTATTGTAATGCAATACTTCTGGGTCTACCGAAGAACACAATCCAACCCTTACAGATGTTGCAGAATGCTGCTGCTCGGTTACTTACGAACACTCGACGACATGAACACATAACACCAGCACTGATGTTCCTACATTGGCTACCTGTATCCTACAGGATTACGTTTAAAGTTCTATCTCTCATCCACAAATCCATTCACAATAAAGAAATGCAATGGTTTTCTGATCAGTTTATTGTTCACACCTCCAACAGACCAATTAGAATATTTCACCAAGCAAAACTAACTGCTCATCCTCTAAAACACATTAAATATGTATCCACCAGGGAACGCTCATTCTCCATTGCTGGTATTAAAATCTGGAACAACATGCCGTTGGACCTGCGTCTTGAGTCTTGTCACAAGAGGTTCAAACAAAATCTTAAAACGTGGTTGTTTGAACAAGCCTTTTATCAATGATTTCTATCTATCCTTTAAATCAACATTCCCATTTTATTTTTCCCAATTTCCTTTACCTGACCTATGTTTTTTACTCTCACCTATTGGGGTAGATTTTAAGAGGCGCGCGAACAGCCTACTTTTGCTTGCGCATCAGACTCAAGCAAAAGTACGCTGGATTTTAGTAGATACGCGCGGAGCCGCGCGTATCCACTAAAATCCTGGATCGGCGCGCGCAAGGCTATCGATTTTGTATAGCCTGCGCGCGCCGAGCCGCGCTGCCTCCCCCCGTTCCCTCCAAGGCCGCTCCGAAATCGGAGCGGCCTCGGAGGGAACTTTCCTTTGCCCTCCCCTCACCTTACCCTCCCTTCCCCTACCTAACCCACCCACCCGGCCCTGTCTACACCCCCCCCCTTACCTTTGTCGGGGGATTTACGCCTCCCGGAGGGAGACGTAAATCCCCGCGCGCCAGCGGGCCTGCTGCGCGCCGGGCCGCGACCTGGGGGCGGGTACGGAGGGCGCGGCCACGCCCCCGGGCCGTAGCCACGCCCCGTACCCGCCCCCAAAACGCTGCCGACACGCCCCCGGAACGCCGCGACGACCGGGCCCGCCCCCCCGACACGCCCCCGACACGCCCCCCTCCGAGAACCCCGGGACTTACGCGAGTCCCGGGGCTCTGCGCGCGCCGGGAGGCCTATGTAAAATAGGCTTCCCGGCGCGCAGGGCCCTGCTCGCGTAAATCCGCCCGGTTTTGGGCGGATTTACGCGAGCAGGGCTCTGAAAATCCGCCCCATTATGCGTAGCTTAATTCATTAATTGTACATCTACCCCACTTTATTGATACTGCGTAACTCTTGAAGATTAATGTATTATGGTTATTATAGTTAATGAAGTTAGCAAACTACCAGTTAATTCCATTATCGTTATTTATAAAGCCTGTTGCTGTTAAATGTAAAACCTGTTCTGATATTTGTTATGCTATAATATCTGTTATCTGTAAAGCCTGTTGCTAATTTATTGTTTCACTGTAAACCGAAGTGATGTATAACTATACGTACCTCGGTATAGAAGAATCTATAAATAAATAAATAAATAAATAAACCCTTTTCGTGTGTATGTAATGAGTATATCTAAAAATGGAATCTTATTCCAGTTGTGTGTCATGTTGAATTTCAAATTAGTGTCCAGACCATTGAGCCAGTCTCTAAATGAAAATAATTGCTGTTCACTTCCTGTCCATATCATAAAAGCGTCTATATATCTTTTCCAGACAGTAACATATTCAGCAAATTCATGATCAGTCAAATATACTGCTTCAAATTTAGCCATATATAAATTGGCAATCGAGGGGGCCATGAAGGATCCCATGGCAACTCCTTTAATCTGGATATAGAAGCATTTATTGAATGCAAAAAAATTATTACGTAGCGCTATTGTTGCCGGTTCAATAATAAATTGTGATGGTATACGTAGATGTGTTTTCCTTTTGTGCAGTTGTTCTTATATAATCTTTAATGCACCTTTTTGTGGAATGTTAGTATATAGTGCCTCAACGTCAAATGTTACAAGGATGATGTTATCATTCATTTCAGGTAATTCTAGCAGCATCGTAATGTATGAAGAATCCCTTACATAGGATGGGATCAATGGGACTGCCGGTCTGAGGAAAAGATCAATAAATTTAGATAAAGGTTCTAAAAGGGAACAATTAGCCGATATAATTGGTCTTCCTGGAGGGTCTGTCAAAGATTTGTGTACCTTAGGTAAAATGTACATTGTGGACATAACCGGATAATCAACTGAAAGAAATTTGATCTCTTTGTTTGTGGCAGTGCCAGAGGAGCTAGCTATTGACAATAAGTTGTCGATGGCTTTTTAATATTCAATGTCGGATCAGAGGTTGATTTCCTATAAACCTTTGTATCAGCTAGTTGTCTATCTCTTGGATGTATTTTTGCCTGTCCATAACTACTGCTTCTCCTTTATCTGCAGGTTTAATGATTATGTTGTGTTCCACGCCCGTGGACAGCCGCGGGCGCGCCCCCCTTCCTCTTCTTCCGACCAGGCCAGAGACGGGGCCGACTGCCCTGCGCCGAGCTCGGCGGCACAGGCCTTCGGGCTGGCTGCTGTGATCGGAGCCGTCCTTGCTCCTCCCTCACGGCCGCTACTGCTCTCCTCCGCGGCCCGGATCCAAGATGGCCGCCGCCATCCTTAGGCGGGCCTCTTCACTAGAATTAAAGGGACCTTGTCCCTTTAATTGCCTTCAGCTGATTCCTATCCACAGGGCCAGAGGAAGTATAAAAGGAGACTTCCTCTGACCATTCCTTGACTTGGCAACGTCTCCTGTGAGAGTTGTTTGAGTCTGCTTGCTTCGGTGAGTTCCAGCGTCTTGATTCCTTGTTCCAGTTTGTCTTGGTTTCCCTGGTTCTGGACTTCGGATGGGCTAGCGGTGATTCCTGGTATTTTTTTGATTTTTTTGAAAATGCCATACTGGGTCAGACCAAGGGTCCATCAAGCCCAGCATCCTGTTTCCAACAGTGGCCAATCCAGGTCATAGCAACCTGGCAAGTACCCAAAAACTAAGTCTATTCCATGTAACCATTGCTAATGGCAGTGGCTATTCTCTAAGTGAACTTAATAGCAGGTAATGGACTTCTCCTCCAAGAACTTATCCAATCCTTTTTTAAACACAGCTATACTAACTGCACTGACCACATCCCCTGGTAACAAATTCCAGAGTTTAATTGTGCGTTGAGTAAAAAAGAACTTTCTCCGATTAGTTTTAAATGTGCCCCATGCTAACTTCATGGAGTGCCCCCTAGTCTTTCTACTATCCGAAAGAGTAAATAACCGATTCACATCTACCCGTTCTAGACCTCTCATGATTTTAAACACCTCTATCATATCCCCCCTCAGACGTCTCTTCTCCAAGCTGAAAAGTCCTAACCTCTTTAGTCTTTCCTCGTAGGGAAGCTGTTCCATTCCCCTTATCATTTTGGTAGCCCTTCTCTGTACCTTCTCCATCACATTTATATCTTTTTTGAGATGCGGCGACCAGAACTGTACACAGTATTCAAGGTGCGGTCTCACCATGGAGCGATACAGAGGCATTATGACATTTTCTGTTTTATTCACCATTCCCTTTCTAATAATTCCCAACATTCTGTTTGCTTTTTTGACTGCCGCAGCACACTGAACCGACGATTTCAATGTGTTATCCACTATGACACCTAGGTCTCTTTCTTGGGTTGTAGCACCTAATATGGAACCTAACATTGTGTAATTATAGCATGGGTTATTTTTCCCTATATGCATTACCTTACACTTATCCACATTAAATTTCATCTGCCATTTGGATGCCCAATTGGATGCCCAATTGGATGCCCAATTGGATGCCCAATTTTCCAGCCTCACAAGCCTCACAAGCAGCGATTCCTGGTATTGACTTTGGATCGGCTAGCGGTGATTCCTGGTATTGACTTTGGACTGGCAAGTGGTGATCCCTCAGTGTGTGACCTCGGACTGGCAAGCGGCGACCCTCTGGCACTCGACCTTGGACTTCCTCCTGACCATTGTCTCCAAGGGCCCACCTAAGTCCCAGCGGCCCGGGTCCCTACGGGCTCCTCCCGGGGGGACCGCGGGCTTCCCTTCTCTTTGTGGTATGCTTGTTTAAATAGCCATGTTTTTAGGCTCTTTTTGAATAGTTTGATGTCTTTTTGCAGTCTGATTTCTGATGGCATGATGTTCCATAATGTAGGCCCTGCTAATGATAGGGTTCTATCCCTTACTTGAGTTAGTCTTGCAGTTTTAACGGAGGGAATCGTTAGTAATGCCTTGTTTGCGGATCTCAGGTTCCTGTTGGGGATGTGTACTTTCAGTGCAGTGTTTAGCCATTCTGTTTTTTCGCCATGGATTAATTTATGTATGGTACATAGTGATTTGTATTGTATTCTCTGTTCAATGGGTAGCCAGTGTAGTTCAATTAGGGTATCAGTGATATGGTCCCTTCTATTTTTTCCAGTCAGAATTCTTGCTGCTGTGTTTTGCAGTATCTGGAGTGGTCTAATTGTTGTGTATGGTAAGCCTAGGAGTAGGGTATTACAATAGTCAGTGCTTGCAAAGATTAATGCTTGTAGCACTGAACGGAAGTTGTTTGTAGTTAGCATGGGTTTTAATCTCCTAAGAGTCATAAGTTTGTTGTAACCTTCTCTTATTTTAAAGGATATATGTTGTTTCATATTCAGTTCAGTGTCAATCATCACTCCTAGGTTGCGTACTTTTTCAGCTAGTTCAATCTTTTGGTTGTTTTTCAGTGTAATAGGATTTTGGATGATTTTTAGATTTTTTCTTTCTAGATGAAGGAATTCTGTTTTCTCTATGTTGATAACTAACTCCATTTGGTTGAGAAGCTGTTTGATAATATCTAGATACATGTTGGCTAGGTAAAGAGTTTCTTCTATTGTGTTGTCAATGGGAATGATTAATTGAATATCATCAGCGTATATGTAATGTGTTATGCCCAGTCCAGCTAATAGGTGGCATAGTGGCAGCATGTATATGTTAAACAGTGTGGCGGATAGGGCTGACCCTTGTGGGACCCCTGTTTGTAGTTCTATTTTATTTGATATTGTATCTTTGATCTGTACTTGGAAGTATCTGTTATTTAGGTATGATTTGAACCACTTAATTGTATTGTTGCTTAGTCCTATTTCTTCTAGTCTGTTTAGCAGTATTCCATAGTTTACTGTATCGAATGCAGCTGATAGGTCTAGCATTACCAGTATAAAATGTTTACCGCTGTCAAACCCTCTCATGATGTTGTCTGTTAGTGCCAGCAGGAGAGTTTCAGTGCTGTAGTTTTTTCGAAAACCGTGTTGTGACGGGTATAGGATGTTGTTGGTTTCTAAGTGTTCTGCTAATTGGTTTTGTACAGTTTTTTCTATTAGTTTTGCTAGAAGAGGTAGGTTAGATACCGGCCTATAGTTGCTAAGAACAAGGGGATCACTGTTTTTTTTCTTTAAAATCGGTTTTACTATTGCTCCTTTAAGCGTATCTGGCATGGTTCCTTCTGTTAAGGATAGATTAATGATATTGGTTAGAGTTAGAGACTGTGGAGGCTAATTATCCTTTGACTTTCTCCAAATATTTTCCAATTTCTTCAATGCCCACTTCTGATTCAATAAGGTAGATGTATACCATGATGCTCTTCATGGTATACATCTATCTTATTGTGGGACATCCTGAAAGAGGTGCAGGAGTTGGCCGAGCAGCTGCCTCAGCAGCAGCAAGACACCGTCCAGTGATTGGTACATAAGGGTCTGTAGTGCAGAAAACACTGGGTCTGTTCAATCTATAATGTTTTTAAGGCGGCATCAAGAGTCTCTGCTGCAGGGATCAGTGCCCGCAAGCTTGCCTGGCTGCAAGCCTCGGATCTCCATCAGGAAGTGCAGGAAAGACTTGCTGACGTACCTTGCACAGAAAAGAATCTCTTCAGAGGTAAGATGGAGGACACAGTGGCCCAGATTAGGGACCACCATGCGACACTTACAGCTTTCCGTGGGCGCTCAGGACCCATCTTCCTCATCCAAGAGGCCTTCAAAATTGGGCCCCAGGAAGTCTTTCTTCCGACCGAGGAGACATTATCCTCCACTATCTCGTCCTGGCAACAACTGCAGGCCCCTTGTAGCTGTCCCAGGCATCAGAGGGCCCCAAGGCCCTAGTCGGCGTCTCATTCAACTCCAGGGATGGAGTTTTGACTAGGTCAAAGAGAGTATAGCCATGGTTATCAGTCGGGGGCAGGCTATGATTCTATGCAAACCAGTGGTCCTCTCCATCATTCACAGAGGGTACAAATTAAATCTACTGAGTGCCCCACCAAATTGCCCTCTTGTCCATTTTGGGGACCAGTAGCACATCAGGGGGTGCTTCAGTCAGAGCTTTCCTCCCTCTTAACAGCCAGAGCGATAGAGCCCGTTCCACCATGGTAGAAAGGGAGGGGATTCTACTCCCGGTACATCCCAATTCCAAAGAAAACAGTGAATCTGTCCCATCCTAAACTTAAGGGCCTTGGACAAGTTTCTAAAAAGTGAAAAGTTCAAGATGATTTCCCTACAAAAGGGGAATTGATTTCCCTACAAAAAGGGAATTGGCTATGCTCTTTCGACCTAAAAGACATCAAGATCTATCCAGGTCATCGGAAACATCTCCAATTCATGGTGGGAAAGCAGTACTTCCAGTACCACGTTCTGCCACTTGGGCTTGCCGTCTGCACCTTGGGTCTTTACAAAATGCTTGGCTGTGGTAGCAGCACATCTTCACAGACTGGGAGTTCACGTTTTCCCTTAGCTGGACGATTAGCTGGTCAATAGCACCTTTCGGGCAGGGGCCAAGGAGTCCATGTGTGCGACTATCCAGGTGCTGGAGTCCCTAAGGTTCATCATCAACTACCCCAAGTCCCATTTCAGTCCATCGCCTCAATTGGACTTCATTGGAACCCTGCTAGACAAGGCTCAGGCCAAGGCCTTCTTGCCATAGTAACGGACAATTGCAGTGATGACCATCATGGTAGAGATTCAGCAGAGTCAGCAGGTATCAGCATGGCACATGTTGAGACTGTTGGGCCACATGGCTGCTACAGTGCATGTTACTCCCTTGGCACATATGTACATGCGAAGAGCCCAATGGATCATACAATCCCAGTGGCTTCAAGCCACTCAGGATCTACAGGACTGATCTGAGTCACCCCATTCCTCCGGAACTCCTTGTCCTGGTGGCGGGAAATTTCCAATCGGAACAGTGGTTACCCTTCCAAAATCCTTGGGTTCAAATTGTCCTAACCCTGGATGCATCCACCTTGGGCAGAGAAGCCCATGTTGATGGATCCAACACCCAAGGGCTGTGGTCCACCCAGGAACCTCTTTGGCAAATCAATTACCTGGAACTCCAGTCAATCAGAAACACACTGTGGGCTTTCAGAGATCGGCTGTCAACAAAACTGTGCTGATATAGACCAACAACCAAGTGGCAGTGTACTACATCATTAAGCAGGGAGGTAATGGTCACACGGGATGGGGCTCAGGGCAATGTATCTGGCTGATACAGAGAATGGGATAGTGGACAGACTGAATAGTGCCTTCAGACCCTATGAATAGTCTCTGGACCAAGGGGTAGCAAATTGGATCTCCTGCCCTTGGGGAAGCAAGGATATGGATCTGTTCACAGCCCCTTGGAACAAGAAGCTTCCTCAGTTCTGTTCCATGTACAAGACATTCGGCAAGCTAGCCTCAATTGCCTTTGCCCTGCATTGGTGCCAGGACCTCCTGAATACACAATCTCCAGCTCCACTGGTGGCAAAGACTTTATTGAAGCTCAAGGAGAACAGATGGACTGATATTCATAGCCCCTCATTGGCCTAGACAGATAAGGTTTCCACTTCTTCGGAGATGTCCATCTGGAAACCTATCAGACTGGGGACTTCCCCAGATCACATCATTCAGGATCAGGGTAGGATGCAACATCCCAACCTTCAAACCCTGTCGCTCATAGCTTGGATGTTGAGAGGTTAACTTTGCAACCCCTCAATCTAATCAGGAAATGTGTCACATATCCTCATAGCTTCCAGAAAGCCCTCTACCAGAAAGTCCTATGGAGTGAAGTGGAAGAGGTTTTCCATGTAGTGTAAGCAAAAGGCTATAGATCCTTTTTCCTGCTCAACACAAAAAACTGCTTGACTACCTTCTACACCTCTCTGACATTGGTCTCAAGATTAACTTACGGTTCATCTGAGTGTGACTGGCACATATCACCATGGTGTAGAGGTAAGCCCAACTCTATAATTTATGCGGGGCCTGGTTCAGCTGAAACTCCCCTAAGGCCTCCCACTGTGACAATGATAATGAACCAAAGACAACGACAAACCTGTTCCGTAGGAAAAAAATCAGCAGAACCAGGGGTCACGATTTGAAGCTCCAGGGAGGAAGATTCAGAACCAATGTCAGGAAGTATTTCTTCACGGAGAGGGTGGTGGATGCCTGGAATGCCCTTCCGGAGGATGTGGTGAAGACCAGAACTGTGAAGGACTTCAAAGGGGCGTGGGATAAACACTGTGGATCCATAAAGTCAAGAGGCCGCCAATGAAGAGTGGGTGACTCACCAGAATGACAGCTACTGCCTGGAGACAATACCCTTATTCAATAAACATACACATGCTTACTGTGACTCCAACATCGCTCTAAGCTTCAACAGCAAGAGGAAATGTGGAAAAATGGATTTACACTCACAAAGAGGGGAGTAGCTGGCTTGTTACGGCGGTTACTACCCCAAACCAAATAAGCCTGATACTTCACCTTCAATGCACATACAGCATAGTTCTCTGCTTCAACGACAGGGGAGAAGAAAAAAGGGTTCGCACTCACAAAGCGGGGAGTAGCTGGCTTGTTACGGCGGTTACTACCCCAAACAAATGTGTCTGATACTTCACTTTCGATGCATATCCAGCATGGCTCTCTGCTTCAACGGCATGGGAGAAGACTGATACATCACGCATTTCCAGCATAGCTCCCTGCTTCAACAGCAGGGGAGAAGAAAAACAACCAATAAGGACTGTATAACATAGTCTGGGTAAAACAAATAAGCATGGGTGTAGCTTGCTTATTGCGGCGGTTACTACCCCTACTACCCCTAACTAATCAAGCTAGATATTTCAATGGTGGGGGAGGAAGGTAAATAGAACCAAGAGCTAAGAGAAACAGATAAGTATGAGAGAAAAAATGTGTGAAGCTTGCTGGGCAGACTGGATGGGCCGTTTGGTCTTCTTCTGCCGTCATTTCTATGTTTCTATGTTTCTATGTTGAGTCACTGCTCTCCAGTAACCTGAGGTACCTGACCTGGAAGGTCATATTTTTGGTGGTGGTTGTTGCAACAGAGATGGACCCGTGGGGTTGATGCAACCCGTAGGTAAGGACCTACAGGTCCCCACCATCGGCAGGCGGAGTGGGCTGATAGAGGCCGATGAAGCTTCACCTATACCAGCCCTCGTTCCCCGCGGGTTGAGCCTTTGGGTGCCGGGCCGGCAGGACTTAGGTGGGCCTCTGTCTGTAGTTGCAGTAGGAGTTGGTTCAGGCCAGAGACAGCAGGTGAGAGATGGTACAGTCTTACTCCAGACTGGGTAATGTCCTGGAAACTCGGGCGCCAATGGAACAAAGGCAGACGGGGGTGCTCGAGCAAAAGCAGGCCAAAGCCTGAAGAAACCACATCCAGGGAGTAAGTTGGAGAGGCGTCCAAGGGCAAGCTTGAGTCAGGGCTGGCGGCAATCCGAAGGCAGTGGCAAGCAAGGCTGAGGTCTGATCACGGAGATAGTCAAGAGCGTAGTCAAGCAAGGTAGAGGTCTGATCACGAAGATGGTCAAGAGCTAGTCAGGCAAAGCGGAGGTCTGGGTCTGGAGATAGGCAATGCATAGTTGGACAAAGCAGAGGTCTGGGTCTGGAGATAGGCAATGCGTAGTCAGACGAAGCAGAGGTCTGGGTCTGGAGATAGGCAATGCGTATCAGACGAAGCAGAGGTCTGAGTCTGGAGATAGGCAGTAGCGTAGTCGGACGAAGCAGAAGTCTGGGTCTGGAGAATAGGCAGTAGTGTAGTCGGATGAAGCAGAGGTCTGGGTCTGGAGAATAGGCAGTAGTGTAGTCGGATGAAGCAGAGGTCTGGGTCTGGAGATAGGCAGTAGCGTAGTCAGGCGAAGCAGAGGTTTGGGGCTGGAGATGATCAATGGCAAAGTCAGGCAAAGCAGTCAAAGTCCGTGTAGTCAATCCGAAGCATGAAGCAGGGTAGGAATGAAGAGATAGGAACAGGAACAACGAGGAACCGGAACATAGGGATGAGGCAAATCTCTAGGAGGCAACGAATACTCAACCAATGTGGAAACCTGTTGCAAAGGCAACGCTAGGAAGCAGAGCCTGATTGAAATCATCATCCTGGTTGATGTCATCATCCGGGACCGCGGCTAGGTTCCCGCCGCGGTCCCTACTTAAGAATCAGTGGTGCACGGGCACCTAGGAAGGGGCACGGCGTGAGTAGCAGCATCTCTCCACGTGCCACGCGGAGAGGCCGACGAGAAGTGGAAGCAGGACTGGGAACACCGGGGATTGTGGCAGAGCCGGAGGCACTGGGGGAGGACAGAGCTGATGGCCCACCACCGCCAGCGAGGAGGAACCAGAGGCTGGAGTCACTGAAGAAAGGTAAGGGGGCCGTGCCGCGGGTCTGCAGCAGACAGCACGCGTAACAGTGGTCACTTCAGTGCACAGGATCAGTGAGTTCCATGCCTTAACGACTTATCCACCTTACACTAAGTTTTTTCATGATAGGGTATGTGCGCAAGACCACCTTAAGTTCCTATCCAAAGTGGTGTCAAATTTTCATCTTAATTAGTCCATTGTCCTGCCAACGTTTTTTCCTAGGCCTCATTCACACCAAGGCAAATGAGCTCTGCTTGGAGCAGACAGAAGCCCATAGGCAGTCCACCCAACTTTTAATTTCTTTTGGTAGGAATAGGTTGGGCGTTGCTATTGCCAAACAGACACTATCCAATTGGATAGCAGACTGCATCTCCTTCTGTTATGCCCAGGTGAGACTACATCTTGGGGGTCATGTCAGAACCATGGCAGCATTGGTGGCCCACTTGCGAGCAGTCCCCATGGAAAAGATCTGCAGAGCTGTGATATGGAGTTCCGTCCACTCATTCACATCACATTACTGTCCTATTGGCATTACTGTCCTATTGGCCAAACCTGCTGTCGCATCAGCCATGTGCTGTCGCACATGGCTGATGCGACAGCAGGTTTGGCCAATCTGTCCTTCGGAACTTGTTTGAGGTTTACAACCCAACTCCTCACCTAGGTTCCATTATTTCTGTTCAGGCTGCCCCCCTCCTATTACCAACAAAACCTTGCTGTTGTTGCACCCATTTTTGTTGGGGGGGTGTCCTGTAGCTAAGAATTCACTCGTGTGAGGACTGCCATCCTGCTTATTTTTGGAAAAAGCAGAGTTGCTTCCTGTAACAGGTGTTCTTCGAGGACAGCAGGATGTCAGTCCTCATGAGACCGGCCCACCTCCCTGAGGAGTTGGGTCTCCATTTTATGGGTTTTGTTTCTTTATTATTTTCTTCTTAATTCTATGTATTAAGACTGAGTGGATGCATGGTATAATGCATCCTGGAGCATGCTCAGAGAGGCTCAGTCAAAGTTCTAGAAACTTTGACATAAGTTTTCCATGCCGGCCTCCGTCAGATGACGTCACCAGATTGTGAGAATCGACATCTTGCTGTCCTCATAGAACCCCTGTTACAGGTAAGCAACTCTGCTTTATTTTTGAAGTTTCACACATTAAACTGGTCCTTGGATCGGTTCTTTTCAACATTTTCGTCAGCAACATTGTGGTAGGTTGTCAGGAAAGGTTTGTCTTTTTGCTGATGATACCAAAATCTGCCAATAGGGTAGGTAGCCAGGAAGGTGTATAAAATATGAGGAGGGCTCTAGCAAAGCTCAAGGAATGATTTAGGATCTGACAGCTAATACTTAAAGTAAAAAAAAAAAATGCAATTATGCGTACAGGATGCAAAAAGGGAGAGGTAGAGTAGATTTGAGTGAAATTCTGACCATAAAAGTAGAGCAGGATCTGGGTGGTAATCGTACCTGATGATTTTAAGGTGTCCAAACAGATGGATAAATTGATGGCAAAAGCCAGAAAGATGCTTGGTTGCAAAGGGAGAGGAGTGGTAGCAGAAAAAGGGAGGTGATATTGCCCCTGTATAGGTCCTTAGCAAGACCTCATTTGAAATACTGTGTACAGTTCTGGAATCCACCCTTCAAAAGGATATAAACCAGTTGGAGTTGTTCCAGAGAATGGCTATTAAAAATGATCAGTGGTCTTTTTTCCAAAGCATATAGGGGCAGACAAAGATCTAAAGATGTACACTCTAGAGGAAAGGCAAGATAGGGGAGATAAGATAGAGACATATAAATATCTCGAATGTTTCCATGCACAGAAGGCTAGCCTCTTTCAACAAATAGGGGGCTCTACAATGAGTGGTCATGGGATGAGGGTGAAAGGGGTTAGATTTGGAAGTAGGTAGTAGATGTATGGAACTGCTTCCCCATGGAGGGGGTGGAGACTAAAACAATATCTGAATTCAAGAAAGCATGGGATAAACACTGAGGTAGTGTAGGGATTGTAAAGCTGAATTTGTTGGCCTGTGTAGACGAACTAGATAACCTACACAATCTTTTTCTGTCATCACATTTCTAGGTTTCCATGTTGCAACTGGTAAGCAATGACAAAGTTCCTGATATGCTACAGCATTTTCCTTCAGTAGTGGCAATAGCCCCAACACAGTTCTTTCCCTCCTCCCTCTAGCCATCAACCCTCTGCCTCTTTCACCAGCCAACTTCACCAGGAAGTTTGAGCACACAGGATCCCATTATCTCACGTTACTTGCTGATACCATGTATTCAAACTTCAGAATGAAGACTGACTGGGGAGAAAGTAGACACAAAAAAAGCAGCTCTACTCTCCTCTTAATAGAGACAGTGGGGGGAGATCATGGGTGGAGAGGAAAGTAAATGACAGAAAGAATTGCACAGGCAGGGCAAGGGAGAGGAATGAGAGGGAGGATCAAGGGAGGAAGACAAAAGGATAGTGCGGTGAGGGTGGAAGAAGGGGAAGGAAGAGCCCCCTGCAAAATAACTGCATGCTGCCCCAAAGCAGTCCTACTGCAGCCAGCCATTGAGATATCAGTTTGGTGTGCCACAAAAAAAAAAAAAGAGCAAACCATGAGAAAGAAAATGCTATAAAGCAAAAATATAAAGCAAAAATATAAAGCACTGTCAAAACTCATTAAGAGAATGCACCAAAATAAATAGTAACAGCAACTGAAATTCTATATTCTAAGCTGTAAAAAATGTGGCTGGCTCCATCATAAACTATAAAGTTTATGTTTACACTGGTCTATAGTAGGCTAATACAAAGAAATAATGAAGATTTTGTCAAAGTCTTGGATGAAGTAAATTCCTGCAAATTGATCAGTGAAATAAAAATGGCTTTAGGTTGTCCACAGAGAAAAAAAGTTGTAATATAAGAGTTAAAGAAGTAACAGGAAAAACTAGAGTCTTCTGAAAAAGTGATCAAAAAGTAGAATCAAATCAAGTCAGACCAGTTCCGTAGGAGATTAAAAAGCAGATAAGTAAAGGCAAATATACTATGGTTAGGAATTTAAAGGACTTCAAGAATGACAGATATGCCAAAAGACATTCAAGTTATTGTAAAGAACTAAATCTACACATGAATGGGAATACAGTGCTGTAATTTTAGCCATTATTTAAAAGAACTATAGCAGAGTAACTCCTTTCATAAGGCCACCTCCCACTGTTACTGTGCTTTCAGTCCCAACCCTAATGATGTGTCTAGAACTTGCTATGAACAGGCACAAACGCTTGGGTTTCTTAAAACATCTTTATGAAGTGAACACAGTTGGCAGGTTATATGGAGACAAAAAATGAACAGATCACTTCCGAGACACATGACAACGGAAGAAGCAAAGTGGACATCTTCCACTGAGGAAAGGGGAGGGGTGCAAATAGTGTGCATGCAAAAGAGGACAAGAGATATTGGTTACTTCCTCTGGTGTTTGCAACAGATCCTATGATTATTAATGAATTGAAGAATGATTCTGAAAATGTACTGTGCCCAATGCAAAACTCTCCTAAGCCACACAAAATTTCCCACACAGAAAACATTTTATGTGTCAGGGAAAAAAAACCCAACTTGCTCGAATATCTGCATCATCATTTTCTGCTATACAATTTTGCTATGTAAATTACATGCGCCCATTGATCATACACTGAATATACAAATATTTAGGGGCGGATTTTCAGAGCCCTGCTCGCCTAAATCCGGGCGGATTTAGGCGAGCAGGGCCCTGCGCGCCGGTGCGCCTATGTTCAATAGGCCTACCAGCGCGCGCAGACCCCGGGACTCGCGTAAGTCCCGGGGTTTTCCGAGGGGGCGTGTCAGGGGCGTGTCAGGGGGCGGGCCCGAGCCGTGCGGCGTTTAGGGGGCATGTCGGCAGCGTTTTGGGGGCGGGCCCGGGGTGTGGTTACGGCCCAGGGCGGTCCGGGGGCGTGGCCGCACCCTCAGGACCCGCCCCCAGGTCGCGTCCCGGCGTGCTAGCGGCCCGCTGGCGTGCGGGATTTACGCCTCCCAGAGGGAGGCGTAAATCCCCCGACAAAGGTAAGGAGGGGGTTTAGACAGGGCCGGGCGGGTGGGTTAGGTAGAGGAAGGGAGGGGAAGGTGAGGGGAGGGCGTTAGAGGATTCCCTCCGAGGCCGCTCCGATTTCAGAGCAGCCTCGGAGGGAATGGGGGTAGGCTGCGCGGCTCGGCGCGCGCCGGCTATACAAAATCGATAGCCTTGCGCGCGCCGATCCAGGATTTGCGCGGCTACGCGCGTATCTACTAAAATCCCGCGTACTTTTGCTTGCGCCTGATGCGCCAGCAAAAGTATGCCTATTCGCGCGGTCTGAAAATCTACCCCTTAGCTTTTAAAAAATGTTAGGGGTCGATTTTAAAAGCATTGCTCATGCTAAAATGCCCACCTACGCACATATCTGGTCCACGCATCAGCAATACGGATTTTAAAAGCTGCAATTTATGCGCATATATTTGTGTGGGCAAAAAATAAAAGGGCAGAAACAAGACAAGGCATGGACGTTTTGGGGCAGAGATATTTCGCACATATTTTCTTATTTTAAAACCAAAGGCCACAGCACACAGAAACTTATTTGCAACGTATTAGCCGCATATATTTACTGCTGCTCCTGAGGAGGAGCAAGTCTGCAGATCTCGCGTTTTTGGGCTTACAGAATAAGATGATTAGTCCAGGTCAACAGGGAGGCATGCAGGATGAAGAACCAGAGTGGTCTGGATGACCTTGATACTGACTGGGTAAACTGGTGGACTAACTGGAAAAAAAACTTGGAATGTCCCTTGAGTGAGCATGTTTTAAAATCCACCTACATAAGCACATTAAAGCCTGCAAAGTCCTATGGAAGAAAAGCAAAATAGGTTTGCTTGAGAAGCTCTTAAAGTTAGGAGCATACTTACTCTTGGTAAATGTATTTTAAATCATGCACGTGCAAGTGCGTGCATGATTTAAAATTCAAGCATATCTCCACTCATGCACTGATATGTGCGTGTATGGGCGTTCTTGCGTTAGTTTTAAAATTAGCCTGATAAATTTTTTAAAACATTTTCATGACAAACTAAAAAAGAAAAGAAGGTATATCAAAAGAATATAGCACAATAATATCTATGAACTAACTTGCAGTCATTACTAGAATTGTAATAGTCTGTGCCATTACTTTTACAGCTGATGTGCACACAATATGCCTTTCCCAAAGTGGCCTACAATAGGCAATAGCTAGTCATATTCAGACTTGTGTAAAATCTCCTAAGGCCATTCCAATAATTAAGCAATTTATTAGAGTGATGAAATTAAAGCCTGTGAACACTGATGAGGTGGAGAAGGCATAGCCCTTAAATGAGGCAAACCCCCTCAAAATAATTGCAATTTGGAAGATGTGATTTGAATATGTGATTAATAAGGTGCCAGATTTTAAAAGCCCTGCGCGCTGGTGCGCCTATTTTGCATAGGCCGCCGGCGCGCGCATAAGTCCCGGGGCTTCGTAAAAGGGGCGGGAGGGGGCGTGTCCGGGATCAGGGAGCAGTCCGGGGCGGGTCCGGGGGCGTGGCGATGGTTTGGGGGTGGGCCGGGAGGGCGGTCCCGAGTCCCCCAGCACTGCGGCCTGTGCCAGAGGATGCCGAGGCGGCGCGCCCAAGTTACGCCTGCTTCAAGCAGGCGTAACTTGCCCAACAAAGGTAGGGGGGATTTAGGTAGGGCTGGGGGGTGGGGTAGATAGGGGAAGGTGTGGGAAGGTGGGGGGATGCGGAAGGAAAGTTCCCTCCGAGGCCGCTCTGATTTCAGAGCGGCCTCGGAGGGAACGGAGGCAGGCTGCGCGGCTCAGCGCGCACAGGCTGCCGATTTTGCGCAGCCTTGCACGCGCTGACCCTAGATTTTATAAGATACGTGCGGCTACGAGCGTATCTTTAATAATCCGGTGGCGCGAACAAAAGTACGCACGCGCGTATGTTTTTAAGATCTACTTCTAAGTCTACTAGCTGACACCCATTGAAACTTCATTAGAGAATAAGTTGGATTCAACCCAGCATTCTCCTCCATGCTCCAGGTTGACCCAGCTCTACCCCCTACTCCCCAGCCCATCCCCATCATATTTGTCCATCTATTGGCTTTATTCCATTTCTCCAGCAGCTCTCTTTGCATCCATGACACTTTCCAAAGATGAAAAGATTGATAGACTATTAATGGCTGAAGGGTAAACAAACCTGTCCATGCTTGTTAGAGTAATGTAACATCCAGAGGAAAGCTATTGTACTTATTCTTCACTAGGCAACCCATTAAACGAATTCTGACTTTAACAGGATAACAAAGAACTGAAAAATTCTAAAACAAATATGACGCATATAGCAAATTACACCTAACTGCAGCTAGGGAATTATTTCTGGGTTGGCTATCTTTTCAGCTCAGTATTAAATGCTATATATAAAGTATAAGACAAAACTAAGAAAAAACAACACAGAAAATCTGCATTTCTTGTTGAATTCTAAATGGTTTACACAAACAGCTAACATTCTTAAAATCATTCATCCATTCTAAATAAAGTAGAACCCTTTGTTTATGGTTCGTCTAAGACACAGTTGATTTTCATCTCTACGAACTGATTCTGTTTCATAATCCTGCAGTGCAACATCAGCCTTGTCAGTGGCACAAGAGAAACAAAACAAGTGGTTGGTTAAAAGACTAACACATAGCAAGAACTTTGAGAGCATTCGTGAAACAAGTATTCTATTAAGGGAACACGCAAGCCTTCTATATTGACATGGATGTTCCATGGCTGCATTATCAGCTGTGTGTTCCATTTTATTTAACATTATCTGCACAAAATCTTTTTTCTAATCAGGGCTCCAGGCTTTTCCAGCTGACTCAAGCATAATTGTCCTGAGGCTATTCAGGATTTCCCCATCAGTTGAATGTTCTTAACTTTTTACTGAATGCACAGGGAATTAATGAAATACAATTGATATTAATAAAATATTCATCATGTAACAAAGCATATATCAACTGACAAAAATCAATCGCATTTGAAATCTGGGAAGCAAGGTGCAGACTGTATGAGGATTAATGGGATGGTAATTGAAAAGTCAGACAAAATTCCTATTCCATATGATTCAAACTGAGAACAAAAAATATTTTATATCCTACATCTTTAAAAATCCCAAATTAACCATTTTCACCTGCTGCATGGTATCAAATCTGGCCTAATGTCAAGTTAAAATGAACCAGGCTGTCAAGCCAGTCCAAATAAAGGCCTTAACTGGATATTCAAGTAGGATTTCTTTTCTTCAAATGAGCCATGTATCTAAAAATGTAGGATTTTGAAAAAAAAAGTTATAGCCTTTCCTCCCTCCAAATTTTCTAAAACAAGTGCTCTTTCAGCTTAAGTAAATCTCGTTCGTTTCTATTCTTGTACTGGTGTCTTTTTTTTTTTTTTTTTTAAATATGAGTTCCTTTTCATCTGAACTGCCTGCATAGTGTTCTTTGCATCTCCTATTTTGCTCGATAAAGCTTGAATAAACAGAAACAGTCTCCTTCATAAAAAAAAAGAGAGCCTTAATACACCTTAGTATTTCAAGGAGTTACAAGCAGATTTGGTTTCACGATATTAATCAAATGGAATTTGCATATGCAATGCCTTAGAATGAGCATATCATAATTAGTATATTTCATGTTTCTAACAGGAAATGTTAAAATACAGCAAGAATTCCGAAGGTACGGCTGAACTGGAAGAAGCTCTGGCCACAGTGCAGGATATCATCAAGTCAGTTAATGACTCTATGCACCAGATAGCCATCACCGGATTTGAGGTATGCACCACAGCAAAAGCATATATGAACTGAATAAAAAGTATCCTAAAAACCATAATATTCCAAACAACACTGGAAAGGGCTTGTGGAAAGTATAAAGTACAAGGACAGATGATGTGGTTAATGCAGTTAGTGTAGCTGGGTTTAAAAAAAGGTTTGGACAAGTTCCTGGAGGAGAAAGTCCATAAACTTCTATTAATCAGGTGACTTGAGGAATAGCCACTGCTTATTACCAGCATTAGAAGCATAGGATCTATTTAATGGGGGGTTTTTTCATTATTCTTTTTATTGAAATTTTAATTAAATTCACATACCAAGAAACACGTTAGACATAGAAACAATGAAGTATCAATACCATCCTTAAATAATTATAATAACACCATAGGTTTAGACAAACCCTATCGTGTCCCTATCACAAACATAATACTTCAAATTAATGGGGTCCTCTATACTAACTACTTATTAAGGGATCCACATAATAATCAATTGTTATCACACTATAATTAATAAGCATTACATTTCAAACAGCTAAGAGGAGAAGATTTCTATATAAGAGATAGTATCAGTGTATTAGAGGGGGTCTCAGATCTAACTGGCATTTACTCCTTTACCCCCTCTTGTATTTTATCTTTATCGGACAGGAACTTAACTAGTTGTTTTGGGAGGAAAAAGAGATAAGTTGACCCTTTATATCTAATTTGTCCCCTACAGGGAAATTTCAATAAGACATTCGTTCCTATCTGCTGGACCTGTGATCTTAAAATCAAAAATTGTTTTATTTTCCTTTGTGTGTTTCTTGACACATCGGGATAGATCCTCACCTGCATATTCAAAAATGTATGCAATCTGTATTTAAAAAACAATTTAAATATCCAATCCCTATCCATTTCCAGTACAAATGTTACTATCATGGTACTTGGTTCAGCTAAAATAGAATCTGAAGTTTCTAGCAACTCTGTCAGATTTAACAATGGGGTCTCCTTATTAATTTCTCGAATTTCTCCTCCATTACCTCCCTCCTTTTTTCCTTCTAGATCTTTTTTCCCCTGTGGGAATTAAAAAGCTCATCGATTGGCAGTGATTCCAATGCTTCCACACCCTCTAACTCCTGCACATTTAATGGGCAGACTCAAATGGGATTTGACCCTGCTGCTAGGGGTGGGGGCGCTGAACAAAAAAGTGAGAGGGCACAGGCTTCCTGGCCCACCCCCGGCTATGCCTGTTTCCCTCCAGTGGGGAAACAGCCAATCAGTACAGCTTGGGGAGGAAAATTACTTTTTCCATTGATAATCAGGCTAAATTAGCCATAATATTTGGGGAGTTCCAAGCTGGGGACTGCAGTGGAGCATTTACTGAATAAGCAACACAGACTTCACCGTGGAGAGTAGACTACTGTGCGAACAGGTTACACAAAACTGCTTGTCCAAAAATACTGTAAGTCCTTGAGAGGTCATTCAGACAGCAATGGGATATAAAGATATGAATTGATTACCAAGTTGCAGCTTTGCAAACATACTCAAAGGGAACTACTCTAAGATGAACAACATAAGGTAGAGCTCAGAGTTGATGAGTTTCGACTAAGACTGTGATCTACAATCCTGGTAAGGTATAGCAGTGCTGAACACATTCCACTATCCAGGTGGACAATGTACGTTATGCGACTTAAGACGCCAAGTCTGTTAATGTCATACGCAACAAATAAATGCGAAGCCTAGCAATGCAGTTGAGTTCTTCTCTTATACTAGATGAACTCTTCATGCCTTAGATTAAGAGTCTTCTTTCTCCTTCATAGACACTTGCTCTCAGAAGTAAGGTATACAATACAATAGATAGATATGGGAAAACTGAGACAAACTTTAGTAGAAAATTCAGGTGAAGGACTACTTGTTCATGGAAAAATTAAATGTATGGCATGTAGCAGATATGAGCTTGGAGCTTACTGACTCTTGTAGCAGAGGTAATTGCAGGAAGGAATGCTACTTTCCATATCAAGAACTAAAGAGATCTCTCTGCAGTGGCCCGAAAGGTGGCCCCATGAGTTGAGGAAGTGTTATGGTTTTGAGGTGTTTGCGTGGAGTCTTGGGTACTATGGAGATGACCACGCCCACAGGAGGAGCCCCGTGAGGAACCACAGTACTAGGCTAGACTTGAGACACACAAACACAGAGATTTGTCTTTTATTGTACAGCTGAGGTATACCACCAGAGGTGGCAGTAGTGAGGTGATCCAAAGGTAGCAGTCCAGGGACCCTTGGCAGAGGGGACCCATCTCACAGAGCTAGTATAGGGTGATCCGGATGCAGGTTCCCAGTGCAGCAGAGCTGTAGATGAGACAGACTGAGAATGTTAGATTACTCACTTGCAGATCGATACAGTAAAGTGCAACCGCGGTTACCCTGCTCCTAACTCGCCTTCTACTCACTTTCCGGCCGCGTTAGCCCTTCCCGCGATACACTATCCCCTTTAACTCATCCCTATCGCCTCTTAAAATCCCCGGGTGACCCCTTCCGCCCGCGGCATGTATATTAAATGTAAACGAGCGAATTAGCTATTCCCTCCCATACAGTAACGCGCGCCCCGACTATCGCTTTTTTACCCTGCCGTTTTGCCACGCGTTTACCCTGCTAACTTACCGCCTACCCTTACCCGAGCGTTAGAGGCAGGGGTAAGGGTAGACGGCAAACTTTCCCCCAGCCCCCGCTCACCTACCCTGGCCGCGTCTAGTCTCCGGTGCAGCCCCAGTCCTGTCCCCTCCTCCCGAAGCAAAAAAAAAAACCCCGAAAAAAAAGTAGCAAGAGAGCGAGGGGAGAGACGGGCAATCCTACGCTCGGGCCTGCCAGTCCCTTGTTCTCTCCTCCCGAAGCAGGGCGCGAAAAGCAGCCTTGCTCCGGGAGGAGGGGGGGGGGCAGTTTAAAGCGACAAAGCGACTTACTTTTGCAGCCCCCCCCCTCCGGACATCGGCGACGACCGCGGCTCCTGCCTCCAGCCTCCAGCTGTCAGACAGACGCATCGCACGTGGGAAAGCGGCCCCTATGCGTGCAATTGGCTGCTCAAGACGTGACGTCACATGCTGTGACGCCAAACGTCGTGACGTCACGTCTTGAGCAGCCAATTGCACGCATAGGAGCCGCTTTCCCACGTGCGATGCGTCTGTCTGACAGCTGGAGGCTGGAGCCGCGGTCGTCACCGATGTCCGGGGGGGGAGCTGCAAAAGTAAGTCGCTTCGTCGCTTTAAACTGCCCCCCCCTCCTCACGGAGCAAGGCTGCTTTTCGCGCCCTGCTTCGGGAGGAGAGGAGAAGGGACTAGCAGGCCCGAGCCTAGGATTGCCCGTCTCTCCCCTCGCTCTCTTGCTACTTTTTCAGGGTTTTTTTTTTTTGCTTCGGGAGGAGGGGACAGGACTGGGGCTGCACCGGAGACCGGACGCGGCCAGGGCAGGTGAGCGGGGGCTGGGGGAAAGTTTGCCGAGCATCGGAGAACATAACTGTCCACTTCCTGGTACCTGTCATTTCAAATGTCATTTGAAATAACATTTGAAATGACAGATACCAGCGTGGCCGTGAAGCGTTAGGCCCGCGCACCCAGGATACTGTATAGGCGCTCTATACAGTAAAATGGGTTGCGCGGGCCTAACCTTCGCCTAACGCTTCGCAGACGCGGCATGCATTTGCATGCAATTTGAAGAGAGTTTCGAGCGGTAGGTGAAGAGAACTGTGCGTGCGGGGAACGAGGGTGCGCCTGGCACTGCCGCACTCTTTCTAACGCGGCATAACTGTATCGACCTGTAAATTGGTAGCTGTATAGGTGGAGATCCCAGCAGGCAGAAGTAGTTGAATACAGGCACCGAGGAGCGAGTACCTGATCTCAGATAGGCACCTGAAAGAGAGAAAAGGGCCCCCGAGGAGCGGGTACCCAGGTCAGAGAAATACCCCGAAGGGCAGAGAGAACTTCCAGCAGCAGCAAGGAAGCGGCAGAGTAGCTCAGACCGGAGGCTTTCCATCCAATCACGATCCTTGCTAACTCGAACTGAAAGGAGAAGCTACAGTGTATTTATACCTCTCAGGAAGGGGCGGAGACCTGTGGTTGTTGAATGGCCTTCCCGCGCTGACCCTTTTAAGAAAGGGCTGGCTTCGCCACGTGCATCTAGAGGACGTCGGAGGCGGGGCTTCTGCCATGACAGCGTCCCGGTCGCAGGGGTAGGCTCCTCGATGTCGCGGTAGGACCCGGGGGTCTGGAGTGCATCGGACCGCAGCCAGAAGGGGTAGGCTCGGTCGGCCTCCTCGGCTGACCGGCATAACAGGAAGGACAACATTCAAGTCCCACAGAAAGTGCATATGTGTGGGTGGGGGGGGCTGTGTGCTGGGGGCTAATGCGGCACGTCTTTCATAATGCTAAAACTGTATCCAGACTCCAAAATTTGGAGGACCTAGCAGTCCTTGGTTATCTGGCACCACGCCTCCAAGATGATTTGTATCCTGTCCCCCTTCTGAACAGCATGTGCTGGGCCTGTTTAGCCACAGGCTGACAGCACTCACTATTGGGTTATGGCTGGTTGCTAATGTTGGACCTTACGAGGCAGTAGGTAGTACTGCTGAAAAAGGCTGGTATTGACTCTTATGAAAGTATGACCACTGGTAAGTGTAAAAGGTGCTCGGGGACCCTTGATAGGGTTGGACTGTTACATTCTGTTTCTTCAGTAGTTACAGAGACCAGATATGTCCAGCGACCTCTCAAGGACATTATCTTGGATGCTAATTACACTGAGTCATGTCACATGCTGAGCTCCAATCGAAGCTGATGCGTGAGAAAGAGATGCAGTTTGTAGACAGGGAATGGAGAAAGTGACAAATGCAAACTTCTGCCTTCAAAAGTGGTTGTGGGCAATAATAACCACCTTCCACATATTTCAGAAATACCTTTGGATTTTGAATACAGACGGGAAGATATTGCACTATATGAAACTGGTGTGTAGAGATATGGGCAGTAAGCATGGAGCTTTGGCATTCATCCTTGCCAAGAAGGTCTAGCAGCCTTATTCAGTGCAGACCAAACAATGACTGGTGCGGCAGTTGGACAACTCCGAATCACAGAGATTTGGGGCTCTGCATTTGAGATTCAGCTTTGTAGTCATAGAAATGCCAGCGTTAGGTGTTTCCACATTCTCATCTGCAAACAGTTTAGAATGTTGTAGACAGAGAATCACTGGCTCTGATGGGGCATCCGATATCTGGAGGGACACAAAGATTTCTAAGCAGGGAGTCTTTGAAACTAACAGGTGAATTTTCAAAGGAGTTACACATGTGAATATAACAAACTATCATAGCAATTTTCAAAAACCATTTATTTGCATTAAGTGTACTTAACATGGGCAAAACGCATGGACAATTCAATACCATATCATGTGGCAGTTCTTAAAAAGTGACTTATTTATTTTATTTATTTATTTATTTTTGGTTTTTATATCCCGGAAGTTCCTGTATACAATACATATCACTCCGGTTCACATTTAACAGAGATAACTATGGAGAATCCAGTTCTAAGGGATCTGAGGGATCACTGCAGCAATATGGAAGAGCAGCAGCTGGATTATTCTTTGTCTCTTTAAATGAAGCAAAGAAATTTCAGGCTAGATCTGCAGTTTGGTTGAATGACTGACCCTTCCTCTGATCTGGCGAAACATTCTCTCTGAGGACAAGGGTAGGTTCCTGTACCTCAATAGGAGGTTTCACTTTTTCTTTTTTTCTTTTTTTTTTGAGGAAACAGTATGAAGCATACTGGAGCTGGAGTCTGTAATCAGAAGCCCTCTATCAGTTTAGAAGGAATGAGGGCTGTGTTGGGGAAGATGGAGACCTTGAGCATGGGAAGCTCAGAGGCCTTCGCAATCTGTTAGGGAGCGCTAGGATAACGGTCCCATTTCCAAGAAGATTGTGTGCCCTTGGACCTCGGCACAATCCCAGAGGACTCCAAGGCAGAACCGAGGCTGGTGAGACATATCCGAGCCTGGGCTGAGACCAGGAAGCCAGGCCCCTGCCGATCTGCACAGCCTCAGTGAGACCAACCACGCAAGGTTGGTCTCTGAGTGGTCCTCCGACTACTCCAAGCCCTTTCGGACCTGCCGCTGGGAACAGCAAAGGCAGCAGGCCGGACAGGAGACGAGGGCAGACGAAGGCTCTGGAACATGAAGACTCAAGATAAGGAACTTGGAGACGTGAAGACACAGATAAGAAGCTTGGGACGTGAAGACTCAGGATCAAGGTTCAAGAACAAGTCTAGTACTGGGTTGAGGCTGCGATGTAGTACACCCTATACAGCCCACCACAGGGCGGACCCATGGGACTGGTTGCAGACCACACTTGAGTGCGAAGCAGACTCCAGACGAATTTGTAGAAGATGAAACCGGAACATGGTGAAGATTCGGTAGAAGCCTTCATCGAGACGCGCCCTACACAGCCGCTCATGGTTAGTCACAGACCACTCTGGAAAGGAGAGGTTCAGTCAGAGTCTTAAGCATGGATGGAGCAGCCACAAGAACATCCAAGGGCCGAGATGAGATTCAGGGCAAGGGACCAAGACGAGACTTGGCTACAGGCATAAGACAGGGGACCAAGGCGAGACTTGGCTTCAGGCAAGTATGACCCTCCGGAGGCTTGCACTGCAGACGAGAAGACAGGCTCATGCCACGAGGTGACGAGACACGACAAGGCATGTCAGAAGAGGTAGCAATGAGGAACCATGGATCCAGGAAGCAGAAGCGGAGATGAGGCATCAGCAGGGAACATCAGGAACATCATACAACATCAGGAAAACCATGGAACATCAGGAGAAGACAAGGGATATCCAGAAGAGACCAGGAACATGAAGAACGATGAGGGATCCCACGAAGAACAGGAAATACCAGCAGGAGTGAAGGCGAGAAGTCCTTGAGAGGAACTAACTCCTTGCGAAGGCAACTAAGGACTGGAAGCTGGGCCCTTATATAGGGTTGAAGATCAGAAAACACCCAGGGAGGAGTCCAGGTGGGGCCAGAAGGCTGGCCCTTTAAATCACTGAAGGAGGCACGGCCCGTGCCTTAGGAAGACAGGAACAGGAAGTGCAGGACCCTGGACAGCGGCCCTGCACAGACGCCGAGGAGATGGAGTAGAGCTGGGCTGTGGAGCAGGCCCCGACGTCAGCAGCAGCTCCTGCCACTGCAGGAAAGACCGAGGGCGGCTCCAGCCACCAGGAAAGCCCGGGGACTGTGGCCTCCGGGCCGCGAAGATGGAAAGAGCATCGGCGGCGGTTCCAGCCGCATTAGAGCATGGCGGTAGGGCCAGCCGAGCAAGAGAGGATTACCAAAGTCCGCGGCTCCTGCCGTGGTGAAGGAAGACAGCTGACTGCAACTCCGTGCCGCGAAGATAGTCGGTGGCTCAGTGCCGCATTGGTAAGTACAGGAGTGTAACAGGCTGTGGTAATTATGGGCTGTAGATAAGTTAAACTGGTCAGTAACTGGCCTAGAGTGGACTGATGCATCTTATGCATCCAATGCCTTACCTGTTGATGCATTCATTGGTGCACCATACATCAAATACATCCATCAGTGCACGATGCACATCCCTCGGTGCACCATATATCAAGGAAGCCAAGACATTTTGTACTAATGGCACCAATGCTAACTGACATTTCTTTGATACAATCACCCTGCATTGAGCTGGAGCCTGTAACACTTGCCCCGTGGCTTCCATTTCCATGGGGGAAGAGCTCCTGCTCAGCTTATTTCCCGAGGCAGATAACGCTACACTGTGGAAGGAAGATCTATTACTACTTCTGAGAGAATTATGCAGTTTATCTATGTGTGGTGCCCTGTATCTGGAGCGAAACATGGATAACATTCCATGAGGAACTTCAGCTTATCACAGATGCAGGTCTTCAGCCATTTTGAGGAGGCAAAAGTCATTTTTAGTTTGTATGTTTTTATGTAGCACTGAAAACTGCCCTTGTGAGTGCTGCAGAGCAGCAAGGCAACCCAAATTTAACAAAATCTTTTAAAGGATTCTCAAAAAACATCTGGAGAGACTGAGTATACAAAAAAAAAAAAAAAAAGAAAGGAGGCTCTCGAGGCAATTCCCGCACATGCTCATTAGAGCTCAAAGCTTAGCTGGGAGAGACTAGTCCATTCATTACTGCCAGATGATGTCACCCACAGATCATGGATAATTCAACCCTGCTTATCGACGGAAAAAAAGGTTTTGTAGCTACTGCAGATACACAAAGGATGGGGGTAAAGGATCAGGATATAGGGCTGGCCACAGTGCCCACCCATGTTACCCTTGGGTCCTCCCAACAAAAAAAAATCAGTTTTGACTATACCTCTGATGGAAAATATGACTGTGTGTCATCCAGTTAGCCTGCAGCACAGCATTGCTGCCAGAACCCCAAGGGAGAAGCAGCAGTTGTTTTTAACACAGTGCTGGCAGACAATTTAATTGATTCTACAGCAAGGTGTCAGCTGGTATATGTATTTTACGGAGACTTGTTTATTCTGCAGTGGCATGCTAATAATTATATGGTTTCTTCTGCAGCTACAGATTCGTGGGAGACTGAGGACCATAGTTATAGCATTTCACAAAAGGCTAAATGAAAATATACTCCCTCAGGATTTCAGGCTTTGGCTGATGTTAACTACCGTAGATATGTGAGAATATCCCCTAATAAAATAAGAGAAATAATTTTGCAACATGTTCATACATTACTAGTGACCATAACCCTGTGGAGTTTTTGTGAATGGAAAACTTACAGAATACTACATAATTTATTAACAGGTTTATCTAAAGCCAGAGTTAAGCAGGACTAATAAGCATGAGACTCAAAGGACATAAGAGGAAATATTTCTTTACAGAGAGGGTGAAATAGTCTAATAGCGGAAGTGGTGGAGACCTTTACTGAGACAATTTAAACATGCTTGGGACAAGATATAGAAAGTACCAATAAGAATGGGGTTAAAAGGCTGAGGAAAAGGTATTGGGGGGAGCGTGGGAAGCCTGGATAGTGGTTTAAAGTATGGGGATCTTGTATACTCATCTACCCAGAATGGTAGAGAACCAACGAGGGGAAACAACAAAACTGAATTTTGAGATACAGCGTGATATCCTGTAGGCAGTCAAGTTTGTATGGCTGACAGCTGGGCTATATCCTTAGTCTGAGCAGTGTAGAAGAAAACAACATGTGGACCAATTAACCCTCGCCCACCATCATTTGCCATAGTCCTGTGAGGTAAAGGGAATGTGCTGATGACAGCACTGCTACCAGGCAGGCCTTTTAGGTCCCTAGTAATTATCTTTTACTGTATTATCCATCATCAACTGCCAGCATCAGCCAGTAAGCCCTTAAAAGTAAGTGTAACTATACGAAGGGTTTCCAGTTTTCTATCATTTTCAATCCAATGCTTTTTTTTCTGACTGCTGTTTTGAATTATATTAAGAACAGACACCTAAGTATCTAAGTATTATTGAAATCTAAGTATTCATTCATGTTTTTGACAGGCAAGATAGCCAAGAGGGCACCAGGACAAAAACTATTTGACAGTACTTCCCTTTAAGGGTTTTGACAAAATATGAAGGTTAAAAAAAACAAAACAAAAACCCACAACCAGATCAACTGCAAATCTCCGCCCCCCCCCCCCCCCCCCTCAGTCTGGCTGTTTCCTTCTGTTCTTTTGATATTCCAGCTCAGTCTGTTCTACTGAGGCTAAAGAACCATAAAAGTCTTCATTCTTAACTATTTATTTATGCATTTTTATATTCCAGAATTTACAAATCTGTTCAGTATAGATTAGTCATAACATCCATAAATCATATTACAGAAAAACACAGAAAAAAAACATGACACAAATTTACAATTCATTAACAACAGCAGCAGCATCAAAGGCAAGCATTTATATGAAAGCTTGTCCACACATCAAAGCTTTTACTGTTTTCTAAACTTGCAATAACCTGAACACAAATACTCCAGGTGAGATCCCCGGGTTGGCTTTTTCTTGTATTTTTATCTCCCCTTCCCGTAATATGGCAGACTGGGTGGGCCACCGTCTAATGTTGCTCTAGCTAGCCTAGCCATGACAGTAACTGTCTTTAGCTTAGGGGCCACAAAGACTGTGACTACCTCTGGAACCTGGGAGATAAAGTACCCCAAGCCTTCCCATTCAGGATCGCTTTGACTCCCTCCCCGGGGGTTCTGATCAGGCTAATATTTTTAGCTTTTCTTCTACTATGAACATCGTACAACAAGACATTCTCAGATTTTTAATGATATAACTAGTGAAAGCACAAGAACTGCCAAATTTGGTCAGATCAAAGGCCCACCATCCTATCTCTGACAAGGGCAAGCAATGGGTGCTTGAGTTTATAAAGCAATCTGCAGCCCGACTGCCTCATATTTTAGTTCATATTTTCTTTCTTGGACCAAAGAATGACCTGTGTGCCATATCTGACATGCAGAGGACTTTTATCCAGCCCCATCTTGTCATGGGGGCATGAAATGGTAGGAGATTCCATAAGTAGCAGCAGCACCAGCTGGGGCCTAGAGATGGCAGTGGTAGGCTGGATCTTATTGGGGTTGGGAGGTGAGAGCAATGCGAAAACAAATTGAAAACAAATGTTCAGTGCTCTCTGAAATTCCTGATCTCCTCGGCAGCCCTTTCTACCAGGGAGGAAGCATGCGGGGCAAGGGTGGCCACCACAGGACCAAGAATGGGCATTCTTGGTGTGTCCCTGCGCTGCAAACTGCCACAATGCACAAGGTGAGGAGGGGAGATGGAGGAAGATAGGATTGGAGGTTGGAGGAAGCAAGAACTATGTGAAATAACAAAATCTTGCAAAACACACACTCAAAATCTCGTAACGTGTCTCACCGAACCAGCACTAATACGCAGAAATCAAAACAAATACAACCCTGCCTACAAAAAAAAGGCAGCAATAAAAACATGTCAATGTGCCCTAGAACACAAGTACACCTCTTATTGGGCGGTGCAGATTGGAAAACAGAACAAGCTGCTACAGATCCTAGTGAATAAGAAGAACTGAAAAGGGATAGAAGTTGCAGGAATTAGAGAACAGCCTGGGGGAGATGGAGGGGAGAGAAAGACAAAGAAGTAAATGGATAACGTTTGAGTCACCTTTTCCTAGCTTTCTACCTATGTAACATGCTTAGCCCACCGGATAGTGTCTGTCGACAACTGGTGCAGTGAGCAGGTATGCAGCAGCATGCATTATGCACCCTGCCCTCTGCTGAGGAACCTAAGCCCATAGCTCAGAATTTAGGCAAATATTCTCCACTTTAAAACCAGCAGACAAGGGGACTGGTGGGCTGTGCATGTGTGAGCTAGTGTGCATGCACACGCCGCATGCCACTGAGGAGCCTACGCATGCAGTAGACATGGGGGCTTTGGGTAAGACCATTGGAGATCAGAGAGCCACAGTGATAACAGCCTGGAGAAAGAGGGCCAAGGAAATAGAGACAGATGGATGGGGACTGCATGATTAGATCGGGGCCGGTTGGAACAGGGGGTGGGAGATGAAAGTCCTGGGTTAAGGCTGGGAGTGGATGGGGGCGGGGGGGAATTGGCAAATATCTGGCACGTAGGGACTGAGAGGGGAAAGATAGTGTTCTAGGGAGGAGGTAAATAGTGCTGGCATCTGGCTGGGGGGGGGGGGGGGGGGAGGTTGGAGTGTGTTGGAGTCAAGCTGGGGATGGGAAGTCAGATTGTGCTGAGCTTGGGCCGGGGAAGAGTTCAGGACTTGGGCTAGAGACCGAGGTTAGTGTGTGTTGGGATCGTGCTGGGGGAGGAGAGGGGGAGAAAGAGTTCTGGTTTGGTCTGGGGAGTGAATAGCAATCTCTGGGAAATTTCACTGGGTATCAGCTAGTTTATACATACATTTTTGTTCCAATAGTAACATCTAGTGAACCATTATATAGGCTACAAGCTTTCTTGTTAATAAGCCTAACACCCCATTTTCAAAAAAATAAATGAATGTTGTTAACCATTAACTCAAAGCATTTTGCTATAGACCAATGAGAAGGCGCGTTCATTTATATTTTCAGGTGACTTAGGGGCTTGTGTAATGAAAGTTGGAGAAATGAGCAATTATAGACCAGTATCAAACCTGCCCTTAATTGCAAAATTAATTGAAAAAAGCCATACAAAAACAATTAACAAAACACTTAAAGAGCAACAATATACTGTACCCATCACAACATGGCTTCCGCAAAAACTTCAGCACTGAAACACTACTACTTGCACTAACAGACAACATCATGAGAGGGTTTGGCGGTGGTAAACTGTACATCTTAGTAATGCTTGACCTATCAGCGGCATTCGATACAGTTAACCATGACATATTGATAAATAGATTAGAAGAAATAGGATTAAGCAATTTGACAATCAAATGGTTTAAATCATACCTAAATAACAGATACTTCCAAGTGCAAATCAAAGAAGTAATGTCAGAGAAAATAAACCTTCAAACAGGAGTTCCACAGGGATCTGCCCTATCCGCTACATTGTTCAACATATACATGCTACCTTTATGTCACCTACTAGCAGGTTTAGGAATTTCGCACTATATATACACCGATGATATTCAGTTAATACTCCCAATTGACGACACAATTGAGAAAACATTAAATCTAGCCAACATGTACCTAGATATAATAAAACAACTTCTAAACCAAATGGAACTAGTGATCAATATAGAGAAAACTGAATTCTTACACCTAGAACGAAAAAACATAACGATCATTCAGAACCCAATTTATTTATTTATTTATTTATTTTTCTATATCGACACTCCTGTAAAAGTACAAATCATATCGGTTTACAATGAAACTTCAATTTCGCTCTAAGGCGGTACATGGAACAATGAGGCCAGTTAACACTAGAAACACTAAACGTAACCTAAAACTCTAGAGACTCATTTTAACATAATCTAAAACTCATGAAACTCGTATTAACAGAAAATACAGTAAATAATATAAATAAATCAATATAATTGATATGCATAAATAAGCTCAGGGGACGGAGGTACAGAGGAGAAGGTAGAAGGGGGGAAAGAGATGGCAAGGAAGAGGAATGCAGTGTCTAGCCGGAGAGAGGGATTGGGAAAGTTAGGAGAAAGGTGAGGGGGGAGAGTGACTAGTTGTAGGATTTGCTTGGGAGAGATCGGTTGAAGGCGGGGAGCGATTAGGTGTCTTGAAAGGCTTGGCTAAAAAGCCATGTTTTCAGTCTCTTTTTGAAGACAGTGGGGCAGGGTTCTCGTCTCAGGTCGGGGGGTAATGCATTCCATTGGTGTGGACCAGCTGTTGACATGGCGCGTTTTCTAAGTGATGTTTTGGCTTGTGGGGCGTACAAGGTGTCTTGATAGGCAGTTCTGATTACAACCAAAAAATACATCTAGCTGAGAAAGTAAGAAACCTGGAAATGATAATTGACCCAGAACTAAGTATGAAACAACATATATCTCAAAACGTAAGAGAAGGATACGCCAAACTTTTGACTCTTAGAAGACTAAAACCACTACTAACACCCACCAACTTCCGTTCAGTCTTACAAGCCTTAATTTTTTCCAGTACCGACTATTGTAATGCCCTCCTACTGGGCCTGCCATACACCACAATAAGACCATTACAGATACTACAAAACACAGCGGCAAGAATTGTAACTGGGAAAAGTAAAAGAGACCATATCTCTGAAACCTTAACAGAATTACACTGGTTGCCCATTGAACAAAGAATACAATACAAAACTTTATGCACCATTCATAAATTAATACACGACAAAAAAGCAGAGTGGCTGAACACAGCCCTCCGCGTACATACCCCCCACAGAAATCTAAGATCAGCAAACAAAGCAGTGCTAACTATTCCGTCAGTCAAGACGGCCAGATTAACACAAGTAAGGGACAGGGCCCTATCCCTAGCAGGACCTATAATATGGAACACCATGCCAGTGGAAATCAGATTGGAAAGAGACAGCAAAACCTTCAGAAATAATTTAAAAACATGGCTATTCAAGCAAGCATACCACAAAGAGAATTGAGAGTAGAACCCAGGGAAATGTTAGTTGCGGTCAAGCAAACTCCCACACACACACCTTTCTTCTTAAAGTGTGTCTTCTCTTTTATATCCTAAATTCTTCTTTTATTTTAAACAACATAGAACTAGAGTTAAGTAACACCAATCTTAGAGCGGAGTAAGAAAAACTGGACTTGACTTATAACACTCACCAAATAGTATTTATTATGATATCATGTTACAGTATTTTTGATGGCACCTGTCTAAGAGTTAAAATTCTAGACACTTTATACAACATAGTTTTTGTGCCCTATTGTGAACCATTGTGATGGCACCCGCTTAATGAAGGTATAGAAAAGATTTTTAAATAAATACCTGATAATTTTGTTTTCCTTAGTGTAGACAGATGGACTCAGGACCAATGGGTATAGTGAGCTCCTGATAGCAGTTGGAGATGGATCAGATTTCAATCTGACGTCAGCCCTAGTACATATACCCCCTGCAGGAAGCTCTGCTCTTCAGTTTTCCCTTCGAAAAGCAATTGTGGATATATGTGTGACTGAATAACTTGATTAACTTGGTTAACTTTGATTAACTTGGTTAACGTGATTAAACTTGGACCGGTTGATGTGGTTATAGCTGGAGACTGCCAGTGCACTCAACCGAGAAACGCCGACACCTGGTAGGTATGGGTGTCCTAATTAGAGGGAAGCTTGGCTTACCCGTGTTTGTCTTGCTTTCGGGGATTGTCACCCGAAGTTTCCGTGTTTGTCGGCAGCCGTGGGCGGGATGCTGAGTCCATCTGTCTACACTAAGGAAAACGAAATTATCAGGTAAGTAATTTCTCCATTTCCTAGCATGTAGCAGATGGACTCAGGATCAATGGGATGTACAAAAGCTACTTCCTAACTGGGTGGGAGGCTGCCCGTGTCCCCCTTAGTACTGCCCTTGCGAATGCTGTGTCCCCCCGAGCTTGAACATCCAGGCGGTAGAGCCTAGAGAAGGTGTGAATGGAGGACCATGTCGCCGCCCGACAGATCTCAGCGGGTGAGAGCATCTTGGTTTCCGCCCAGGACACTGCCTGGGCTCTAGTGGAATGGGCCTTGACTTGTAGAGGTGGAGGCTTGCCTGCCTCTACGTAAGCCGCCTTGATAACTTCTTTGATCCAGAGGGCTATGGTTGCCCATGAGGCTGCTTCCCCTTGTTTCTTCCCACTGTGAAGGATGAATAGGTGGTCCGTCTTTTGTACGGATTCCGATCTTTCCAGGTATCGGACTAAGAGTCTGCCGACATTAAGGTGGTGAAGGCGGCAAGATTCTTCCGAGTCCTTATGCTCATCTGGCGATGGTAGCGAGATGGTTTGGTTTAGATGGAAGTGAGAAACAACTTTTGGGAGGAAGGAGGGGACCGTGCGTAGCTGTATGGATCCCGGTGTGAACCTGAGGAACGGTTCTCGACAGGACAGTGCTTGAAGCTTGAAGATGCGACGGGCCAAACAGACTGCCATTAGAAATGCAGTCTTCAATGTTAGTAGTCGGAGGGACAGACCGTGGGTGGGTCTGAAGGAGGCTAGGACTAGAATGAGATTCCATAAAGGTACCGGCCACTTCAGGGGTGGTCGAATCCGTTTGACCCCTTTCAGGAAACGGGAGATGTCCAGGTGAGAGGCTAGGCTGCTGCCCTCCACTTTGGCTCTGTAGCAGGCCAACTCGGCCACCTGCACCTTGATGGAGTTGAGAGACAACCCCTTCTGTAAGCCATTCTGCAGGAATTCCAGAATCGTGGGAATTTTGACTGTCCGTGGGAAAATGTCATGGTCTTCACACTAGGCTTTGAATATTCTCCATATTCGTATATAGGTTAGGGATGTGGAAAACTTGTGTACTCGGAGCAGGGTGTCAATCACCGCCCCCGAGTATCCGCTCTTCTTCAATGGCCAGACCGTAAAAGAGAATCAAGTTGGAGCAGATTCTGTGTGGAGGTAGAGGGAGCGGGCTTCCTGACAGAAGTCTTCGCATGTCTGCATACCAAGGCCTTCTTGGCCAGTCCGGGGCCACTAGAAATACTGGCCCCCTGTGGTGTTCTATCTTGCAGATGATCCCGCCCAGTAGCAGCCACGGTGGGAAGGCGTATAGCAGGGTGTCCTGTGGCCAGGCCTGGACGAGGGCATCGATCCCTTGGGATTGTGGTTCCCATCTGCGACTGAAGAAGTTGGGAACTTGGGCGTTAGACTGGGTTGCCAGGAGGTCCATGGCTGGTGTTCCCCAGCGGTTTACTATCAACTGGAAGGCTGTGGCTGACAACCTCTATTCCCCTGGGTCTAGACTTTCTCTGCTGAGGTAATCCGCAATGACGTCTTTTCCCGCGATGTGCGCGGCTGAGATCTCTTGTAGGTTCGCTTCCGCCCACGCCATTAGGGAGTCTATTTCCAGGGACACCTGTTGGCTTCTGGTTCCTCCCTGGCGGTTGATGTAGGCAACTGTTGTGGCGTTGTCCGACATGACTCTGACTGATTCGCCTCGGAGGCTGAACCATAGGCAGGCTAGTCTGACTGCCCAGGCTTCCAGTTGGTTGATGTTCCATTCCAACTCTTCCTTATCCTATTGCCCCTGGGTGGTCAGTTCCTGGCAGTGGGCTCCCCACCCTCGTAGGCTCGCATCCAGGGTGAGTAGGATCCAAGTCAGTGGGGTTAGCCTTACTCCCTTGCTCAGATGGTCTTCTTGTAGCCACCATTGTAGCTAAGTCCGAACTTCCTCCGGGAGCTGGAGGCGAACAGAGTAGTTCTGGGACATTGGATTCCATCGTGACAGTAGGGAATGTTGTAGGGGTCGCATGTGAGCTCTTGCCCATGGGACCACTTCTAGGATGGATGCCATGAGACCGAGGACTTGGAGGTAGTCCCATACTTTGGGTCGAAGACTGCTTGACAGTTTCGCAATTGGTTCATCAGTTTTGTTCTCCTTGTAGGAGTCAGAATGACCTTGTCTTGTCTGGTATCAAACCAGATTCCCAGGTATTCTAGAGATTGGGAGGGCCGCAGAGAGCTCTTGTTTGTGTTGACCACCCACCCGAGGTACTCCAGTAGAGTTTTGACTCTGGTGGTTGTCTGATGACTTTCCTCTGGGGATTTTGCCCTGATCAGCCAATCGTCCAGATATGGGTGTACGAGGATTCCTTCTTTCCTCAGTGTCGCCGCCACTACAATCATGATTTTGGTGAATGTTCGAGGTGCTGTGGCTAGTCCAAAGGGTAGCGCCTGGAACTGGTAGTGGTGGTCCAGGATCTCGAAGCGTAGAAAGTGCTGATGCCCGTGATGGACTGAGATATGCAGGTAGGCTTCTGACAGATCCAGGGATGTCAGGAATTCTCCCGGTTGTATTGCCCTTATGACCGAGTGTAGGGTTTTCATGCGGAAGTGGGGTACCCTCACGTGGCGGTTGACGGACTTGAGGTCCAGGATGGGCCGGAATGTGCCCTCTTTCTTGGGAACGATAAAATAGATGGAATAGTGCCCAGTATTTTGTTGTTGCATGGGCAACAGCGTTATGGCCTTTAAGGTGAGCAATTTGGTCAGTATGGTTTTCACTGCGGTCCTCTTGGAAGGGTCGTGGCAGGGAGATCTCACAAATTTGTCCGGAGGGATGTTGTGGAAGTCCAGGTAATATCCCTCTCGAAAGATAGTTAGGACCCACTTGTCCGAAGTTATCTCAACCCATAGAACAGGGCAAGCCTGCCTCCTATGGCCTCTTCCTGTGGATGGGTCGGCTGATTTTCATTGCGGGGTGCGGCTGGGGCCTGGACCAGAGCCGGCTCCCCTTCTGTTGTGCTCGTTCCGAAAGGACTGGCCCCTGCCTGCGGGGCGAGATGCTTGATATGTACTTTTGTATGGTTTGGAGTGCTGTGATCCCCTGCCCTTGGATATTCGGGGGAGAGGGGCGCTGGCTTCTTTTGTTCTTGTCCTCCGGTAGCCGCGGTACTGGGGATTCGCCCCCATTTGTTGGCTAACTTCTCCAGTTCGCTTTCGAACAGGAGGGTTTCCTTAAAAGGCATTCTCGTGAGACTCGTCTTGGACGTCGCGTCGGCTGACCAGCTTCGGAGCCAGAGTTGCCTTCTGGCTGCCACAACGGACGAGAAGCCTCTGGGCGCGGTGCGTACCAGGTCGGAGGTCGCATCCGTGAGGATTGATACTGCTGGTTCTAGTGCTTTGACGGGTGTGGTGGCGTTCCTGGTCTTTGATAAGCAGGCGCGTGTCACCGCGGCACAGCAGGCTACAATCTGTAGTGACATAGCTGATACGTCGAATGACTGAGGATGGATTCCAGACGTCTGTCCTGGGCATCCTTGAGCGCCACTCCTCCCTCGACTGGGATGGTGGTGTGCTTTGAGAACGCGCAGACCATGGCATCCACTTTGGGGAATGCCAGGAGATCTTTGGCAGCGGGATCCAGGGGATTTAGGGCTGCCAGGGTCCGTCCCCCCTTGAAAGTGGCCTCCGGACCTTCCCAGTCCAGGTCAATCAGCTGTTGGACGGCTTGCAGCAAAGGGAAATGGCGAGAGGCCTGACGGAGTCCCTCTAGGAAGGGGTTCGTGTTCGGTTCCCCTGTGGCACTTGTGCCTGGGATAGCGAGCTCTTTCAAGCTGTGAGCCACGAGGTCTGATAGTCCGTCTTTGATGAAGAACCGCCTCATGGTTCGGTAAGGTTCCATTCCTGGAGGGATTTCCCCTTCCTCCAGGGAGTCTTGATCCTCGTCCGAGATGTCTGTGTCCCCAATGTTGGGGCTTTGGAGTTGGAGAGACAATTCTCTGGGTCTAGAGGGTCCCAGGATGTTAAGGTCCTCTGGGGGAGGCTATGGCTGTGTCATCGGAGTCACTCACTTATGAGGGTAAACCCGTCCGATTATACATCATGTTTTTGTATGTGATTTTCTTTGATATAATGTTACTACATCACATCACCAGTTCTTTTGATTTCTGTGTCATCGGAGGCACCAGTTGCATGTGGACAAAGGTATGTAGGCCTTTGAAGAATTCTACCCAGGAGAAAGATGCTGGGTCTAAATTGAGAGGCGCTGCATCCCCGGGAAGCCCCGACTGAAGGAGGTTCCCGCTGGGGGCAGAGAGGTCTGGTGTACTGTCAGTGGATCCAGATCCCAGTACTGGCTGGGGAGGACCCTGGCCTGGTTCACCCAGAGTCTCCTCGCACTGTAAACACAGAGCCGTGGCCTCTTCGTGCTGTGCAGCTCTTATGTTGCATGCTGGGCAGAGGACCTGAGCCTTGAGCTTCTTGTCCAGTGGTGCCATGGTTTGTGCGCGTAGGATTGCAGAAACCCCTGGTTTGTGCATTTAAGTGTACGCCGGGAGGCTTAGTTATGCGCTCCTGGCACGCCGAAGTTGTGCGTGTAGGTCGGATGCGCGCTCAATAGATGCACGCGCCTCTGTGCGCATGGGGTTAACTTATGCGCCCGGCACAGTTGAGCGTATGGCTGTGCACATGGCACTTATGCGCGCGCCAGTGTGCACACAAGTGTTTTGTACACCCGGCTCGCCTCTGTGCACGCGGATCAGATAGGCAGATAGGGAGGCGATCAAGAGGAAATGGAGTCGGCGACCACGCAAGCAAAATGGCGACCACCTCGGAGGGTCTCCACGTGGGAGGGCCCTTGTAACAGACTGGGGTCTAGCCTTTACGGGGCTGATCAACCCGGTAGCCCTGACACCGGCTAGCGATCTGGGCGGCTATTCGAGCCTCGGAGACCGGAGACTTTTAGCAAGTTTTCTACCTTACCTTGTCTCAGCTTTCCCGGTCTAGTCCCGGGCGGTTTCCAGCTGTGGAGTTGGGCTCGCTGCCTCTCAGCATCACCCGTTGCCAGGGGCTAAGTCCATGCTGGGAACCGGCTACCGGACTGAGGCCTACCTCTGAAGGATCGCGGAAATCACCTCAGAAATTCTAAACTGGGGGAGGGACCCATAGGTATCACTGCAGGAGAGCGGGGCTCATCTGTAAAGGTAAGATTTCTTCTTTGTTCTTTGGTTTGAATACTCTAACACTGTGCAAGCGTGTATAGAGTCCCGAATTGCTATGCAGATGGAAAATACTGAAGAGCAGAGCTTCCTACATGGGTATATGTACTAGGGCTGACGTCAGATTAAAATCTGATCCGTCTCCAACTGCTATCAGGAGCACACTATACCCATTGGTCCTGAGTCCATCTGCTACACGCTAGGAAAGCACCATTAGTGCACACATTAAATAATGTGCTATTTATTAAGCCCACAGTACAGAGGTTATCCAAGGTCAGTGCACTAAGATTCAAAATGAGGGGAAACAGTCTCTAGGGCACTCCCCCCCCATTCCATTCTCCTTCCCATCCCACCCTCCAACAGCACCAAAATCCCACTCCAGACCCTGCTCCAGTCTCCCCCATGCAGCGCTGAATTCCTCCGCCCAAGGTCACAAAGATACTCCTTCTAATCCCACCTGCCCCGGGGAGAGGAGTATGCTTTTCTCTCCAGGCTAAATTGACCTTTGGGCCGGTTAGCTTGATGAAACCCGGACAATATACAGACCCTTAGAGCACATGTGTGCTCTGTGTAGTGTTACTCGGGTGTACTGAGAATTAAAACCAGAAGTACTTTTCAACAGTCCAAAAAAAAAGCAAGCTATAATAAACAGACAGTTTTCCTTTGGACTACAGAGTTACCAAATAACGACATATGCAAAAGTAAATGTACGAAAGCGGTGACATTGTGAAAGAAAAGCAAGTTTGCTTACCGTAAACGGTGTTTCCGTAGATAGCAGGATGAATCTGCCATGCTGTCTTGGGCTGTCCGTCAGGCCTGGAAATGCGGAGCTTGATAAAGCTTTACACAGAGTTCAACTCTGTGTGCCTGCACATCCATTCCCGCGCAGGAAAAGACAGATTCTCCTCAGTCTGTAATATATAGCAGTCATATGACTGGAACTTGTGTCGAAGGTAGGCGTCCAGGGAGGTAGGCGGGTCCGCATGGCTGATTCATCCTGCTAACTATGGAAACACCGTTTACGGTAAGCAAACTTGCTTTTTCCCGTCGATAGCAGGCTGAATTAGCCATGCTGTCTTGGGAGTCCCAAGCTAATGGTCACGCCGAGAATGTGTTGACTCTGCTTTTAGAGACAGAGTGACCTAGAATGTGGACTGGCCACTATGTATTTATGTTGCAATGGTGTTGAGTATTGCCCGACCCAACTTAGCATCTGTTGTTGTTTGTTGATCGAGGCAATAGTGTGACGTAAAGGTACGTAGAGATGACCAAGTTGCCGCCTTACAAATGTCCAGTGGCGGAACATTTCGCAGATGAGCTAGTGAAGTAGCCACTGCTCTCACCTGATGCGCCTTTGGTGATGAGGAAAGGTGTAGACTCCTTTTTTGGTAGCAGAAGCGAATGCATTGAACAATCCAGCTAGATATGGTTCACTTGGATACCAGCAAGCCGGGAAAATTGGGGTTAAAGGTGAGGAACAGCTGAGAGTGGCGTGTTTCACTTACAGTTCTACTCTTGTAATAGGCTAATGCCTGTTTATAATCCAATGTGTGTAATAGTCTTTCTCTGTCTGTCCAATGTGGTTTTGGGAAAAACGTCGGCAGTTCTATGGATTGGTTTAGATGAAAAGCAGAAACTACCTTTGGTAAAAAGGATGGGTGAGTATGAAGTACCACCTTATTGTGGTAGAATTCCATGTAAGGACTGTAATGAACCAATGCCTGAAGTTCACTGACTCTTCGAGCTGAAGTCACCGCGACTAGGAAAACTACCTTCCACGTAAGGTATTTAAAATGGGCGGTTTCCATAGGTTCAAATGGAGGCAGCATGAGCTGTTCCAATATGATATTTAAATCCCATGGAATTGGTGGTTTTGAAACTGGCGGATGAAGATGTGCAAGTCCAGTCATGAAACGGGAAACCATGGGATGAGAGGCGACGGATTGGCCCTTGTGAAGAACATGTAAGGTTGCAATGGCACTGAGATGAACTCTTCCCGAGGCTGTCGCTAGACCTGTTGCATACAGAGAGTGTAAATAGTCCAAGAGGTGTTCTGGGGAACAGTGTCTGGGTTCTATATGGTAGTCTGTACACCATGTAGTATATCTTTTCCACGAAGTGGTAATTACATCTCATTGAGGGTATCCTAGCCAATAGTATTACTTCTTGTACACAGTATGAGAAATCCATTTCCTCTGATAATGACCATTCAATCGCCATGCTGTCAAGTGTAGTGACTGGTGCATCGGATGTAGAAGAGAGCCCCCTTCTTGAGACAGGAGATCACTGCGGTCTTCCAATCGTAGAGGATTGTCAATTGACAGTTTGAGTAGGTAGACATACCACGGTTGTGTGGGCCAAGCTGGTGCTATTAAGATAAGGTCTGCCTTGTCCTGCATGCACTTATGAATGGTGTGAGTGATCAGGGGAATTGGCGGAAAGGCATATATGAGGTTGCCTGTCCAAGGAATAAGAAAGGCATCTGGAGCCACCCTTCGAGGGGTGTGATGTAGTGAGCAAAATCTGTTCACCTTTGCGTTGTGCTCTGTTGCGAAGAGATCTATGAATGGAGTTCCCCATTGGCAGAAGATTTTGTCTGCAATCTATTGGTGCAACGACCACTCGTGAGGATGAAAGATTCAACTTAATTTGTCTGCTCGTGTATTGACTATTCCTGGAAGGTACGTCACCTGAAGTTGTATGGAATGAAGAATTGCCCATTCCAGAATTAGAATCGCTTCCCTGTAGAGGATCCATGAACCTGACCCTCCTTGCTTGTTTATATAGAACATGGCGACTTGATTGTCCGTGTAAATCATGACTCTTTTGCCCTGCAAATGTGGAAGGATTGTCCTGAGGGCATTTCTGATGGCCCTGAGCCCCAATAGGTTTATCTGGTATGTGCTTTCTGTTGTGGACCATTGACCCTGTGTCTCCAAATAGTCGAGGTGAGCTCCCCAGCCCTTGTGGGAAGCGTCCATTGTGAGGACCGCATTGTGAGGTAGCGCTCTGAAAGGCGCTCCCTTGGTGAGTGTTCGTTTCCTTAACCACCAATCTATATCTGTGGTCATCTGGCTTGTCAGAGAAATGGAACGCGACAGTGGTTGACGATGCTGCGACCACTGCCTCTTCAGACCCCATTGCAGTCTGCGAATGTGGAGACAAGTATCCCGGACTGTGTAGATGGCTGCAGACATATGCCCCAGGACTGTTAGGATTTGCCGTGCTGATGGCCGTTTCGAGTCCCTGAGCTTCCACAACAGTATTCAGAGCGTGATTCTTCTGTCTTTCGGCAGAAAAGCCCTGCACTGATACGTGACTAACCGGGCTCCAATAAATTGGAGTTCTTGTGTTGGGGTAAGATTTGATTTTTTGAAATTTACCACGAGACCCAATGTTTGTAAACTTTGAATTGTTTGGTGAACTTGCATCTGTAGAGTGTCCTTGTTGGGTGCAACTATTAGCCAGTCGTCCAGGTATGGAAATACTTGTAATTCCTTGTTTCCGGCGATGGGCCACCACCACCGCCATGCATTTTGTGAACACTATGGGTGCCGCTGTTAGTCCGAACGGAAGTACTTTGTATTGGTAGTGACTTCCATTGAATTGGAAACATAGGTATCGCCATGAGGTTGGATGCATCGGAATGAGGGTATACGCATCCTTCAGATCTAGTGAACACATCCATTCATTGGGTTGGAGAAGAGGAAGAATGGATTTCAGGGAGACCATCTTGAATTTTTTCCTTACTAGGTGTTTGCTGAGCTCGCACAAGTCCAATATAGGGCGCAGACCTTCCATCTTCTTGGGAATAAGGAAATATGGGGAGTAAAAACCTTTGCCCCAGGAGGCTTGGGGTATTCTCTGTATTGCACATTGTTGGAGTAATTGGTTGATTTCCTGTGCCAATTGAATCTGGTCTGAATTGTGTCCCTGCATATAGGAAAGAGATGGTAGGGATGGAATGGACGAAAAATGAAGGTGATACCCGTGCTGCACTATATTGAGCACCCAACGGTCCGAAGTTATCTGAGTCCATGCATGGAAAAAGGATGTGATCCTGCCCGCTACAATCTGTGGTGGTGGCCCTGTCATCTTTAAAAAGATGATTGAGCTTTGGACATAGTTGCAGTTGTTTGATTCTGTGTACGCTGGTTCCGAGACCTTCCGCATCTGTTTTGTTGTTGCGGAATCTGTGACCTCTGTGGTTGTTGATAGGTCGGGGGCCACTAGGGTGGATACAAACGGAATGGTTTTCATTGGTATGGTGGGCGTTGAGGTGGTACGTAAAAACATCTGGCAGAGAATGTGGCAGGGGTAACCAGCAATTGTACCGCCGCCGCTGATTGTTCTTTCAATTGGGAAACCGTTTCCTGTAAACGGCTACCAAATAAATTGTCCCCTGTGCAAGGAAGATTGGCCAGTTTATCGTGCACATCCTCCCTAATGCCACTAGAACAGAGCCATGATATCCTCCGCGCCACTATCGCTGATGCAGAGGTACGAGAGGATGTATCAAAGGACTCATATATTGTTCTGAAAAGATGGCGTATCCCTTCCTCCATATCTTGCATCAGCTGAGGCATTACTGAAGATGTGTCTGATGTTGGCAACAGAGTTTTTATCTGCTGTAGACAATCGTATAAGTACTGAACAATGTAAAATTGGTGTTGACCAATCCAGGCAGCTAACATTGCTGATTGGAATGATTTCTTTGCAAAATCATCTAAGAACTTATGGTCCTTGCCAGGGGGATTATTGGAATGAGATTTATTCCTCTTAGCCCGCTGCATTGCGAATTCCACCACGATGGATTGATGTGGTAGTTGCGGGGTGGAATAATATTTTGATTGACCTCAAATATAAGATGAAGCAATCTTTCTAGAAATGAAAGCAATGTTGAAAGGAGTCTCCCAAGATTTTTCAAGTAAGGTATCGAGAACCTTATGCGATGGTAGGCTGGTCGGTTCCGTAGGCAGATCAAAAGTTTTTCGTGGATCAGGAACCGTTTGAATTTCCAGTTGTAGAGCCGAACCCACCTTACTAATAAATTTAGGGTAGGTAAGGTCCTCAGGTGGCAAAAAAGGCTCCTGTGGAACTTCAGTAGGATCGGAAGGGTATCCCGTTGATGATGTAGACGACGAAGGTGAGGAAATTGGCTGTTGCGGAATTGAGGAAGGACCTGGTTCTGTTGGTTGTACTGGCAAGGGAGAAGTCAGAGTTGGAGACTTTGGTGATGCACTTCTTGGTCTTTTATGAAATTGTCCTCTTGAATCCGAAGGAGATTGTGGAGGGCTATATGGAGAGGGTTGAGGAAGTTGATAAGCCATTTGTATTGACGTGAAAAGACCTGCAAGCGCTGTGGAAATCTTCACCAAACCTTGTTGTGCCAGCTTTGGTACCTGCAGTGGCAGTGTGTTTAATGGTAGTGGTGTGGGAATTGGTGCTTGCGAGACTTCCCCACCTTTTGGATGTGGATGAGCAGGCGGTGGTGTTAGAGTCACCCCTCGTGGTCGTTTTTTGTGAGAGAGTCCACTAGAAACTGATTCTTCGGCCTGTGAATGAGAAGCTTCTGATAAGATTAATGACCTCTGGGAAGAATTTGAGGACTGAAAAGATTGAGAAGATATATTCACCCAATCGTCAGCGGAAACTGCCGCTGAAGTAGGAGAGTTATGATGAGTAGAGCTCAAATGTAAAGGCGAAATATGTGAATGGTCAGTAGGTGGAGAGGCACCAGAGGTATGCGAGTTTGAGATATGCTTCTTCTTATGTGAATGTTTTCCTGGAATGTGCTCCGAGTGAGAAGTAGGGGATATTTCTATCCTTTGTTTCTTCTTTAGAGATACCTCTGTTACGTCTGATACATTTCGGTTGCGTTTGTAGGTCCTCTGAGTTTTGTGTTGATTTTGCATTGCCTTGCATTGAAGAATGCATCGAGTGGTGAGGTGCATTTAAATCCTGCAGCTGATTTGATGTCTTCAGTGTCGGTAAATGCGCCAGCGTCGCTGGGAGCGTCAAGGACGGAGTGTGCACCGGCGCCAGGAGGCACATCGGCGTCGGTAGCCGCGTTGGCGTCAATTGGTGCGTCGGCATTGATGAATGTGCCTGCATCGGAGGGCGCAGCATGGTCGACAAATGCGTCGAAGTTTTATCCTTCATTGATCGATGAGTCGGTTTCGATGCAATCAGAGGCCTCGACACCGACGGGGAGGTATGTCTAGATAGCATCGAAATGCTTTCAGACTGTGTGTGCCCTCGTTTAGGGCCTCTCTCCTTCCTCCTGTCTCCCTCACCCATGCCCGAGGAGGTAGGGCCCAGTGAAGATGCCCTTTTTGGCGCTGGTGTCTGTAGTTTCTCCGATCCCAGAGAAGAGTGTGATTCTGAGGGAGGGGGCATAGGATCTCCTCGCTCGCCTCAGTTTTTCAATTTTTTCCGCTCTTTGTCGCCTTGCTCTGTCTTTTCCTGCACAGGAACGGAAGCGCAGGCGCACAGAGTTGAACTCTGTTTAAAGCTTTATCAAGCTCCGCATTCCCGGGCCTGACGGACAGCCCAAGAGAGTATTGGCTGATTCAGCCTGCTATCGACGGGAAATATGTGACGAACTATAGATGCTGCAGTGTTGCAGAGAGGGCAGGAAAAGAATGTAAAAATAAATAAATAAATCTAATACACAGGTTTACATCTGTGGTCTGTTTGTGTTTATATTTAAAGCGTTTAGTTTATATTTAAAGTGTATGTACTAAATGCTCCAGTTTCATTAAAAAAAAAAAAATCACCATCAAAGTTTAATTTAGAATGTCCTCTACTGTCCTATTCCAGTAATAAAATGAAAGCCATTTAGGGCCTGATTTACTAAGGCAGGGTTTTGCAATCAGTGTGTCTTCAGACTTGATCAGATGTGCCGCGGAAAAGACATTGCCTGATGCTCAGATCCAGACCAGCACTTGAGGTCTGCTCTTTATTACCTCACAGTGACAATGGCCATCAGCGGCGGCTCCTAAACATATAGGTGTTCCTTTCTGAGAACATGTGCAATCACGCATGCCCCCTCCTTCCTAGCTAAAGCATGATCCCTGGAATGTGGTATTTAATGGGTGGCAAAGAAGGGTGTAGATCGGCAGACTCCACTTTGTTCTGCACTCAATAGTGCTCACAGCACTTCCTCATCTGTCCCCTCCTTCTGAGCTTCGCCCTTTGAATTCTTCCACCCTCTGTCTGATCCCCAGGCTAAGTGAGACAGAGAGAGAGAGAGAGAGAGTGTACACTGAGTTCTGGATGCAACTCGTGCTGAGCGCAGCAGCAATGGCAGAGTTCTGGCAGCCACAGGCAGCACAGAGGTAACTAACCAACAGGCTGATACATATCATACAGAGTACTCCCTTCTCCTGTACTTGCAGATAGAAAGAACTGGCCCATTCTGACAATTCCATGTGTTTCTGCCTCCTCTCCCTCAGTTATAAAATTTGAAAGAGAGAGTGGTGGGGCTTTCAGCACACTGTTTCCTTAGCTCTTTTTGACTCTATGAGTCCTCTCCATGACTGCATTGCTTGCCACCTGGAGGCTGGTGTGCCACACAGCATTTTTGTTAATGTAGGTGTGACTTGAGCTTAAAACACTGCACGCAAAAAAAACAAAACAAACAACATATCAGAGTATCGTTGCTTGTACTGAAGTGCTAATTCCCAGATGCAATAACCACAACCCTTCTGCCCTATTATAACTGATAACGCAGAACCTTACTGTCCAAATTGATGTCTCTTACACGTAAAATTCAGAGCTCGCAGATATTATCTCATAAGTCAAATTTAGAATTCCGCTGCTACGTGATAAATCAGACATTAAACCGAAAATGGTGCTGAAGAGCATGCATTTTTCATTAAATTATCATCACTTTTGCATTTAGTAACAGTGTTTCCATTCTGTCTAGATGATAGATTAGCATATATCAAGATTATTATATTAATGGTGAAATATCACTTTATTCTCTTCAAAACAGTAAATTATCCTTATTTGGAAGTCAGCAGATTGGAAGGCTCATAAGATGAGGGACTATTTCTGTATTTATTTCACTTAATACCTCAGATTTCCCAAAGTGGTTTATAATAGGCATCAGCTGGTCACATTCCGATTTGTGTAAAACCTACCAAGGCCATTCCATTAATTCAGCAACTTATGAGAGTGATGAAATTAACATGAGAAAAATGATGAGGTTGGGAAGATGCAGCTCTTAAAATGAGGCAGTCACCTTCAAAATAATTGCAATTTGGAAGGTATGGTTTGAATTTGGGAATAATAAGTAACTGACACCCATTAAAACTTCAACAGAGGATAAGTTGGATTCAACCAGCATTCTCTTCCATGCCCCAGGCTGACCCATCTCTTCTTCCCCCTTGCCCCTCAGATTTGTTCATCCATGGGTATCTTCCAGCCCATCAGGCCACAAAGCTCTGCTTGCCAAGGCATTGCTCTTAGCAATGCATGCACATCAGACAGCATCCCCTTGTGGTCATAAAATGCATGGCCCTTGGCAGTCTTCACTAAGCATCTTATGGATAGATAACAGCAATAGAAGAAAGTAAAACTCCATACCTTTAATTTTTATTGTACACCGTTTTGATGTGATTGCGAAAATTGGTTTATCAAAAATAAATTGCCATTACCATTACAATTCAGTTCTGGCAGAAAATAAGACACCAGAAATCACCCAGCGCATGACAGATCACCCGTGAGTTCTGGAGCGCTTAGATGATACCAAGCCAGTTGCTGCCACTGCACTTTGGACCTTCACAAAATATGATCTTATAAATCACCAGTTCCAAAAAAACCCCCTAACATATTCACTCCTTCCACCCAATACAATGGGAATGGAAGCGAAAACAAAACCAAGACTATTTTATCCTATGCAAACTAGGTATTACAGCACAGATGAAAAGGCTAGACCAGTAAAAACATCATCAAACCTGGACCCCAGAAACTGTCAAATGAGGCATATTGCACGGAGCATTCTTCCTGTGGCAGGTGGTCATTAACCAAGAGCCCACATGGGAACAATAGGTTCTGAATTAGCCTGTACTTCCCTGGCTCCTTCTTCGGTACCACCGCCAGGGGAGATAACACCATGTTTTGGAATGGGGATGACGTAAAAGGGTCTGCCATTCTGCCCAACGACAGCTCGATGTTTAATTTGTTTTGTACTTTTTCCGGATGTCTCGTCGTCGATGATGCTCCTTCAGGATGGGGATATGAAAATAAGCCTCCGTCAAGTCCAAGAATGCCAGGAACTATCCCCGGTGCACCGCAGCAATCCCTGAGCACAGAGTTTCCATCTTGAGATCCAGGATTGGCCGGAAGGAGCTTTCTTGCTTGGGGGCTACGAAGTAGACGGAATAATGGCCGAGTCCTTGTTCCGGTAGTGGCACCGGAAGAATGGCTCCCAGATCCAGGAGACGGTCTAGCGTCTGACGTACTGCGCCCTGTTTCCTTAGTCCGCATGGAGAAAAGACAAACCTGTCTCTAAGAGGTCGAGCAAATTCTAAAGTGTAACCGTGCTGTAGAATATCCAGGACGCCCTGGTCTGAGGTGATTGTGACCCACTCCTCGTAGAAGAGCGACAGGCGTCCTCCTATCCGGGGAATCGAAGAGTGGGCCGGCAATGTTTCATTGTGAAGATATAATGGCAGTCCCTTGGGCGAGGGTGTCTCGGGCTGATCTTCATCCCCGAAAGGAATGAGACCAGGACTGCGATCTAGTCGAGGGAGGCCTGTGGGACAATGGCTGCACCTGATGGGAGCGCCGATGTCCTTTGAAAAGGTTCCGCGCGGAGCTGTACGTTCTGGATCTCCGAGAAGGATCTTTCGCTAACTTAAGTACCTTATGCTCCCCAAGCGACTTAATAAGTTGCTCCATCTCCTTTCCAAACAACAACTTACCCTTGAAGGGAAGGAAGCTGAGTTGAGACTAGTAGGAGGAATCCGCGGACCAGAGGAGGCGCCGAGCTGAGACTACGGAAACCATAGATCTGGCCAGTACCTGGAGAAGATCATACAGCGTGTCCGCACCATACGCTATGATGGCTTCTAGCCTTTCCGCCTGTTGTGCCTCCCCTAGAGGCAGGTCCTGAGTCCCGAATAATTTTTGGATCCACCGGAGTCATGTATACTGCATCAGGGAGCTACAAACAGCAGCCCGAACTCCCAAGGCGGACGCCTCAAACTCATCAAATACACCTCAGGTTTGCGGTCCTGCAAATCCCTGAGGGCTGCTCCTCCAGTCACAGGAATAGGTGTCCTAGCCGTGACTGCAGATACCGACGCATCCACCTTCGGTACCTTAAGTAGTTCCAAGGACTCCTCGGGGAGTGGATACAGTCTGTCCATCACTCTGCCAACCCGCAGAGAGGTCTCCGGAGTCTCCCACCCCCTGGACAGCAATTGGAGGAGCACAGGATGAAAAGGAAAGTCTTCGAAGGTGGCTTGAGCACTGATAGGATGGGATCCCCTCTCTTCAGTGCAGTTCTGGCGGCAGGAGCCTCCTGGGAGGCCTCAATATCTAATCCGGCCAGGACATGTGAGAAAAGCAGAACCATCTCATCGCTCTGGAAAAGGCATAGAACCCGAGGAACATCCCCTTCGACTTGCGCCGAGGGCGTTGGGTCATCTAGATCAAGGTCCACTGCCGGGTCCGTCGGGGGTGGAGGGTCAGGACCGGTTGGATGGGCAATCGGCTGAACCTTAGAGGATCCCAAAGGGGCCACTGGAACGGCAGGGCCAGAAATACTGGTGCTGTACCGGGCCAAGACGGTACCAATCCCCGAGGCCCCCCTGCCACGTTCGGGGGTTCCCCCAGACTGACCACTTTAGGAGGAGGGGGAGCCAAACCGCATCCTGGTGATGGCTGAGCCTTGCCAAATAAGCCCCATGCATCAGCAGAATAAATTCTGTGGAAAAAGGCTCCAGGGGAGGGGTGGCTGGAGGGGTGGGGGCCCGGAGGGTCCTCTGAGGGCGGCTCTGCGTCGGGGAGATGCGCCGGAAAGAGAACCGGAGAATGAGGTCCGACCGGGTCTGAATCCCCAGGAGGCAGCGCTGGAGCAGCAAGTAGTGGATCCAAGATGGCCACTGTTCCCGCGTTGGACGGGAATGGGACCGACCTCCTTAGAGCCTGGCGTACATTTGCAAGCAAAACAGACCGCCTTCTAGGGCTCGAGGTGTCCTCCCCGTCGGGGAGGCATCCAGCACACAGGCCTTCCCGGGAGAGCCGTGATCCGGGCCCCCCGCAGGCGCTGCATCGCGTCAGCCGCGGCATGGAGGCAAGTAAAGACGGGTATGGAACTCAGATCTCCGAAAACCTTCGATAGCAGGAACGAAATCAAAGTCCTGCTCTGTCTGACTAACTTTAATGACCCGTTCTGGTTTTTTTGGGTTTTTTTTCAAGCCAGAGGGATGTCGCATCTCTGAAGCTTAAGAGCTGCCCTGAGGAAATGACATCTCCGGGCAGCGGGTCGATATCGAGTGGGAGAGGTTGGACCACCAACTTCACCCCTAAAGGCAGCAAATGACAGCCCTGTAAAAGGAAAGTTAACAAACTTACCCCCAAAACGATACAGCAATAAATAAAAAAGATGACAGGTCTGCCACTGAATGAAAGCTCTGCCTGCAAGCCTGCAGCAGGTCAGCCTATAGAAAGTATAGCAAAGCTACAATGAAAAGCCTTTGCCTTTTTTTTTTTTTTTTTTTAAATAAGATCCATCCAAGTAAAAAGTGTTAACAAGAAAACAAGAGAAATAAATCAACAAAGACTATTCTCACAGAAAGAAAATGGGAGAACCCGAAGGTGCAACCCGAATCTGCTGGAGTCAGAGAAATACTGAAGGTTTACAGAGGGCGCACCAGTCATGAGGGACCGCCCTCTCAGTTTTTGCTCTGACTCCATCTGCTGGAAGGGGGACATAACCCATGGTCTGGACTGATCCTGGTACGTACAGGGAATTTCAGTTTTGCCTTGTAAGGTGGTTACTGTTTGAGTGCTGGAAACTGGTGCTGTTTTGGTATGGAATGTTTATTATTTATACAATTTATTTTCAGACAGAGTACTTATCTTTCCCTTGTGTCATTCTTAACAATAAAATAATACTGGGCCTTTATTTTTTATTTCCACTGTGAACTGTAATGAGCAGTGTGTCACACATGTGAACGTGGTCTGTCAGGTGTGTCACGATGGGAAAAAGGTTGAGAACCACTGCCCTAGAGGAAAGGCAAGATAGGGAAGATATGTTATAGATATTCAAATATCTCAAAGGTTTCCATGCACAGGTGAGCTTTTTTCAATGGAAAGGAGGCTCTAGAACGAGGGGTCATGAGATGAAGTTGAATGGGAGTAGACTCAGAGGAGTAATCTTAGGAAATATATATATATATATATTTTTTTTTTTTACAAAGAGGATGGTAGATATGTGGAACAGCTTCCCAGTGGAAGTGGTGGAAACAAACAGTACCTCAGTTCAAGAAAGCATGGAATAAATACAGGGGATCTCTAAGGAAGTGATAAGAATTATAATACTAAATTAATTGAATGGATGGGTAGAATGGATGGGTCATACGGTCTTTTTCCTGCCATCATATCTGTCATTTCAAATTCCAGACAATGGAATCTCCTGTACCTAATCAAGGGGTGGGTGGCTGGAGTATAGAAAATATTTTGGTGCCAATTGCACACCCAAAATAAACAGTTTGTTGCAGTCTATATATGTGTTTATTTTGGGTGGTTTTTCACATTTTTTAACCATTTTTGCACCAGGTATGCTGATACACTTTTGTTATCTCTTCACATTATGGATTTTCATGGCTTGTGAAATTTTCTGTTTTCTTGAAAGGGGGACCTGAACGATTTGGGCAAGCTGCTAATGCAGGGCTCCTTTAATATCTGGACCGACCACAAAAAGGGCCACAACAAGGTAAAGGACCTGGCCAGGTTCAAACCCATGCAGCGTCACCTCTTCCTGTATGCCAAGACCCTGCTGTTCTGCAAGAAACGAGAGGAAAACACAGAGGGCTATGAGAAATCACCATCCTACAGCTTCAAACACTCCCTCAAGGTAACCAGACTCCCCCCACCTCCCAGTGTTAGGCCCCAGGAGTGGCAACACCCACCCAACTTATCTATTTACCTCAATGCCTTTTAAGAGTTTATGAATAATTTTGAAACACTTTGGAAAACCAGACCTTGTGGCCCTGCCTTGCTGATGCCTGAGGGATGTCAATTACAATGCACATTCAGTTCATTTCAAACACATTATCTCGCCTTCCTTAACACCTAAGGTTCACATAATATATTGCTCTATTTGCTTTGCTTCTATGTACTGTTCCTTTTATTGCAAAGTGTCCTGGTATAGGGTGTCATATAATAATAAAAAAAAAATTTTAAATTGCTGTTGGTAGCCATTTTTAGATGTTATTTACAGCTGAAAAGCTGGCTTATGATGCAGTAAGTCTCAGCTGGTGAATCAGAAACCAGTTGGCTCTCAAGCCTCACAGCCTTTTTTCATGATAATGGTTTTCAGTTTATTCCAAGAGTGACCAGCTTGGCACTACAGAGATCCCTTCTCTTCAGTGTCTTTTATAAGTAACATTGTGAAGGGTAGAAAAGAAAGTGTGCTAGTTTGCAGATGATATGAAAACTGCAACAGCACACCTGCTTTGGGCTGGGGGATAGACAAAATAAAAGTTTAAAAAACTGAAAAAATGGTTACAATTTTGGACAAGTATGTTTTAATTAAAAAAAAAAAAGATGCTAAATCATGCAGTGAGAGTGCAAAAATTCAAGGTCCAGTTATTTTGGAGTTGAAGAACTAGCAGCCAACAAACAGGAAAGAGACTTACGATACGGGACCATCGTGTCTGATGCAGTTACATAGCCAGTCAGTATGATAAAGCTATTAGGAAAGCAAACACAGTAGTATACTTGGGTGCTTAAAGGGGCAAGATGTCACTAGTAGAAAGAGGGAAGTAGTAATACCTCTGCACGGGTCTCTAGTGAGACCCCACCTCAAGTATTGAATGCAACTCTGGAGTCCACATCTGCAAAAGAACATTGAAAAGGTGGAAACAGTTCAAAAGAGGGCCGACAAAATGAAACTTAAGGTACTAATACGCTTTAGATTAGAAGGAAAAGGGTAAACCTGATACAAACATTCCAATATTTAGCAGACAAGATACCAGAAATGACAGGAATCTATGCAGTGGACTCTGTCCTTGAAAGCTCATGCTTTAATAAATTGCAGGTCTATCCAGTAAAGTGCGGCCGCGTTTACCCCGCTCCTAACCCGCGTTAGCCCTTCCTGCGATCCCGAATCCCCTTTAACCTACTCCTACCGCGTCCTAAAATCCCCGGGCAACCCCTTCCGCACGCGGCATGTATATTGCATGCAAACGAGCGAATTAGCTATTCCCTAGCATCCAGTAACCCGCGCCCCGACTATCGCTATCTTTCCCTGCCGTTTTGTCGCGCGTTTAACCTGCTAACTTACCGCCTACCCTTACCCCTGCGGTAGAGGCAGGGGTAAGGGTAGGCGGCAAGCTTTCCCCCAGCCCCCGCTCACCTGCCCCGGCCGCGATCATGGGTGCCGGTCTCCGGGGCAGTCCCAGTCCTCTTACGTTTTTTGCTGCCGTCCGGCTATCAGGAAGAACAGATCGTGGCTCCCCTGCCTCCCGGGGAAGATGGATGCCAGCACGGGGGAAAGCGGCCCCTGTGCATGCAATTGGCCGCTCAAGACGTGACGCTTTCCCCCGTGCTGGCATCCATCTTCCCCGGGAGGATGTCGGGAGGCAGGGGAGCCATGATCCGTTCTTCCTGATGGCCGGACGGCTGCAAAAAAAGTAAGTCGCGCAGCGGGAGGCAGGAGAGGTCCGATCGGGGCTGCAAAAATTAAGTTGCTTCGCCACTTCACACTGTCAGTGTCACTGTCAGTGTCTCTTCTTCCCTCCTCCCGAAGCAGGACGCGAAAAGCAGCCTTGCTCCGGGAGGAGGGAAGAAGAGACACTGACAGTGACACTGACAGTGTGAAGCGGCGAAGCAACTTACTTTTTGCAGGCGTCCATCTTTGCGAGCAGCTGGAGGCAGGAAAGGTCGTCCGATGTCCGGAGGGGGGTGCAAAAAGTAAGTCGCTTCGCCGCTTCACACTGTCAGTGTCTCTTCTTCCCTCCTCCCGGAGCAAGGCTGCTTTTCGCGCCCTGCTTCGGGAGGAGGGGAGGGGGGACTGGCAGTCCCGACTTCCTGGTATCTGTCATTTCAAATGACATTTGAAATGACAGATACCAGCGTGGCGTGAAGCGTTAGGCCCGCGCACCCAGGATACTGTATAGACGCTCTATCCAATAAAATGGGTTGCGCGGGCCTAACGCTTCACGGACCCTTCTTAGACGCGGTTTACATTTGCATAAAATTATTGTTCAGGATCGAGCGGTAGGTGAGCTGCACTGTGCGTGCGGCAACCGCGGGTGCGCCGGGCACTAACGCAGCTCTTCCTACCGCTCGGTACTGGATAGACCTGTTGGTTAGTCTATAAGGTGCCACTCGACTCCTGTTATTTTTGCTACAACAGACTAACATGGCTATCCCTCTGAAGATACCAGAAAGTAGCTTTTTTTTTTTAATAGAATGAAGGACAAAGGGTCACTATTTGACAATAGAATGAAGGACAAAGGGTCACTATTTGACAATAGAATGAAGGACAAAGGGTCACTATTGACAATGGAGTGAAGCATCCTGAAAAAGAATGGAAGAAAATATTCTCCCATTGAGGCAGCAATAGATACTGGAACAGACTTCCAGTAGACCTGCCAGAATTTGCACAGAATTCCACTGCTGCACAGAATTTTAAATTTTCCCCCAAACTTGGCACGAGAACCAGGAGGAGGCTGCTGTCAGCCCAAAAAGGCTGGAAGGAGGAGGCAGCACTGACCAAGTAGACCAACAAGAAAAGGCATCAGCTTGCTTGGGCTGAAAGGCTGCACTAGTATTGACTACATTGGTTGGGTGGAGGTGTCAGGGCTGAGATAGGACGAAAAGATTGCAGGAGAGTCCAGCCTGGGAAAGTTTAACCTAGGGCAATCAGGCTTGGGGAGGAGGGAGCATGTATGTGTTGAGAACAAGGGCAGATCAGGCCTGGTAGGGAATGAGCTTGCAAGAATTGTGGGAAGAAAGGGAAGAGAAAAACATGGGGAGGGAGAGAATAGTAGACAATGCCAGATTTAGGAACAAGCTACCAGAACTACATGTTAGGACCTCAGATTACATTTTTACGAAACTACTACACTTCAAGTTTTACATTTTTTGGTAATAAATTAGAAGTCAAACTTGACATAGCTTAGGTCTTCAGCATGTTTTAATTTTAGGAACCTTCGTTTTCAGTTTTTATTTTATTTTTCCCAGGAATTCCTCAATGTTTATTACAAGAACAAAAAAAGAGAAATCAGTAGTAAAAAAAATTACTCAATTTTTCTGGGTACATATTTTTGTTCTGGTTATAAATTCCCAGGAAAAAAATAAAAAGTGAAAACAAAAGGTCCCTACTTAATCTGTACCTTCCTGGGGAAGAGGGAGAGACGGTAAGAGCGGCGGGGGACTGTGCTTTGGAAGAAGGGAACTGGGTCTGGGGAACTTGGATGGAGAGAGAGCTAGTGGAAGGGCGAAAAAAATAGACATGGAGGTCAGAGGAGAGAGGAAGGCTGGGCATGGGGGTCAAGCCTTAGGTGGAAGAGCGAGGAGGGTTCCCAACTTTAAAATAAAAATAGTCTGTCCAGCAGACCCCACCTCATTTCTCCCTTTCCTCCACAGCCACTTCCCACCCGTTCCCAACCTCCCCATCCTAGCGGATTTTTTTTTTTTTTTTCATTTCCACAAACTCTTTACCCCCCTTAACCTCCACGGACCTTTTCTTACGGAACAGCGGCCATGGAAAAGGGGCAACAGCAGTAGCAAAAAGCTGTAAAAGCGCGGGTCCAGGCTGAGTCAGCACGTGCCCCTCCCCCTCCTGGCTTCTGCGCGGGAGATCGGGTCCGGAATCGGAGCGCGCGCTGCTTCTGGCCGCCGATTCACCGGTATAGCGCTTTCCCCTGCCACGTGTCGGGCCTAGCACCGGCTCCGTTTCGCCAGAAAAGTTCCGCGGCCGAGGTGGGGGAAACGAATTGTCAGGACGAAAACGTCCGCGGAAAAGTAGAACGAGGGAAAGCTGGACCTTGCGCCGGGTGGGAGACTCCTAGGGGTGGAGTAGCGCAAAACGTTTTGGAAACTGATCCTTTCCTATCTGGTTTGAAAAAGGAAGGTAAGAGATCCAGGGCTGAGCTAACATACAGGTCGATTCAGTACGCTGTCCTCAGACCTAGCCTTTTTGACGCGCTATTATTTATTACCCCCTTATACAAGGGCCAATTCAGTAAAATGTGCGGGAGAGCCGGCGCTCCAAGGTGAGCGCCGGCTCTCCTGACTCTCGCCCAGGCCACTCTTCTGGGCGCGCGATTTTGTATTCAAATGAGGGCCCGCGGTAATGAGGCGCTAGGGACACTAGCGCAACCCTAGCGCCTCCTATTAGCAGAAGTGGCGGCTGTCAGCGGGTTTGACAGCCGAAGCTCAATTTTACCAGCGTTGGTTGTCAAAGCCGCTGACAGCCACGGGTTGGGAAAACAGACGCTGGCAAAATTGAGCGTCTGTCTTCCAAACCGCAAGCCACAGGCTGATTTTTTTTTTTGGGGGGGGCCTCCGACCTAATATCGCTATGATATTAAGTCAGAGGGTGTACAGAAAAGCAGTTTTTTCTGCTTTTCTGTACACTTTCCTGGTGCCAGCCAAAATTAACGCCTGCCCAATTTCTTAGAGTAAAATGTGCGGCTTGGCTGCACATTTTACATTCTGTATGGCGCAGGAATAACTAATAGGCTCATCAACATAAGAACATGCCATACTGGGTCAGACCAAGGGTCCATTAAGCCCAGCATCCTGATTCCAACAGTGGCCAATCCAGGCCATAAGAACCTGGCAAGTACCCAAAAACTAACAGGTCTATCCAGTAACGAGCGGTAGGAAGAGCTGCGTTAGTGCCCGGCGCACCCGCGGTTGCCGCACGCACAGTGCAGCTCACCTACCGCTCGATCCTGTATGTAAATAGCTTGCAAATGCAAGCTGCGTCTAAGAAGCGTCCGTGAAGCGTTAGGCCCGCGCAACCCATTTTACTGGATAGAGCGCCTATACAGTATCCTGGGTGCGCGGGCCTAACACTTCACGGCCACGCTGGTATCTGTCATTTCAAATGTCATTTGAAATGACAGATACCAGGAAGTCGGGATTGCCAGGAGAGGTCGCTTTACACTGCCAGTCCCTTCTTCCCTCCTCCCGAAGCAGGGCGCGAAAAGCAGCCTTGCTCCGGGAGGAGGGAAGAAGGGACTGGCAGTACGAAGCGACTTACTTTTTGCACCCCCCTCCGGACTTCGGACGACCTCTCCTGCCTCCAGCTGCTCGCGAAGATGGACGCCTGCATGGCCGCTGAAGACGTGACATCACATGCCGTGACGCCAAACGTCGTGATGTCACGTCTTCAGCGGCCGTGCAGGCGTCCATCTTCGCGAGCAGCTGGAGGCAGGAGAGGTCGTCCGATGTCCAGAGGGGCTGCAAAAAAGCAAGTTTGCTTACCGTAAACGGTGTTTTCCGTAGATAGCAGGGAATTTAGCCATGCATAATGGGTGGCGTCGTCCACGACGTCACGGGGCGGAGCTTACTCTCTAAGCTCGAAGAGCTTTGAACTGCGCCTGTGCACGAGTTCCCGCGCTCCTCGAGCTTGCCTCAGTTTGTGTCTAAGCTATGAATGACGTGAGCGTAGCAAAGATACCCGCTGTCCAGGGAGGTGGGAGGGAATGCATGGCTAAATTCCCTGCTATCTACGGAAAACACCGTTTACGGTAAGCAAACTTGCTTTTTTCCGTCGATAAGCAGGGCATTTAGCCATGCATAATGGGAGTCCCAAGCTGAAAGTTGCAAAAAAGAGTAAAAGACATATGGCAATGAATAAACAATTGTTTAATACTTAAAATGCTTCACATTTTTGCAACTTAAGTAGGTGGACAGTCAGAATTTATTGAAAAACAGAGTGTAAAATGGCAGAACCCAATGGAGAATCCGCTGCCGACTGCTGGTCTAAACAATAGTGAGAGGTAAAGGTATGTATGGAAGACCAGGTTGCTGCTTTACAGATGTCCTGGATTGGAACTCCTTGAATATGTGCAAAAGAGGTTGCAGTTGCTCTGATTTGATGAGCTGTAACCAATCCCGTTAGAGGAATCGAGGATCTGGAATAACAATATTGTATACAAGATGTCAACCAATTGGAAAGAGTTCTCTTTGAAACAGGTTGTCCTGGGTTGTTTGGGTTGAAAGAGACAAACAACTGAGAAGACTGTCTTATTGAGTGAGAAATGTCTTTGTAATGAGCCAGGGCTCTTTTACAATCGAGGGTATGAAGTACCCGTTGTTGATCTGTGATGTGAGGTTCTGGATAAAAGACTGGTAAGGAGATGGTTTCATTCAGGTGGAAGGCGGAAACCACTTTAGGCAAGAAGGATGGATGAGTCCGTAAGACTACCTTGTCTCGATGAAATTGAAGATATGGGAAATTAACGAGCGCCTGGAGTTCACTTACTCGTTTTGCCGACGTTACTGCCACTAGGAAAAGAACTTTCCATGTGAGGAATTTGAGATGAGACGTCGACATCGGTTCAAATGGTGCCTTCATTAGTGCCTCTAGCACAATATTGATGTCCCAAGGTACCATTGGTTTTTTAATAGGCGGGTGAAGGTGAATTAATCCCTTCATAAATCTGGAAATCAAAGGATGAGAGGAGATAGAGCCCTTTTGCTCCCAGTGGTGATAGGCTGTGATGGCACTAAGGTGAACTCCTATGGATGTGACTGCTAGTCCTGAGAGGGATAATGCATGTAAGTAATCGAGTAATGATGAAGGGGAACACGAGAAGGGGTCGACCTGTTGTAGGGCACACCATGCTGAGTATCTTTTCCATTTAAAGGCGTAACTGCGCCTTGTTGAAGGTTTTCGTGCTGCGATTAAAATGTCAGTAATTGCTGAAGAGAGATGTAAGGAGCTTAGTAAGCGTCGTTCAATCTCCATGCCGTCAAATGGAGGGAGGCTTGCATTGGATGTATTAGGTTCCCTCCTTCCTGTGAAAGAAGGAGTGGGTCCCTTAGAAGTGGCAGCGGTTGGACCACCGATAGACGGAGAAGATAGGTATACCATGGCTGTCTTGGCCATGCTGGAGCTATGAGTATTGTCCACTTTGTCCGATATGCATTTCTGGATTGTGCGGGAGATTAGTGGAATTGGGGGAAAGGCATACAGAAGGCCCTTGTTCCACTGGAGTAGAAAGGCATCCTGCGAAATTCTGTATGGGCTGGGAAGTAGAGAACAAAATTGGTGAACCTTCCGATTCTCTTCTGTTGCAAAGAGGTCTATGTCCGGAGTTCCCCAAATTGCAAAGATTTCGTTCACATTTGTTTGATTGAGTGACCATTCGTGTGGGTGGAACACCCTGCTCAATCTGTCTGCTCTGGTATTGGCTAGTCCCGGTAAGTATGACGCTTGCAGGAAGATGCTGTTGCGTTCTGCCCATTCCCAAATTTGTACTGCTTCCTTGCATAGAGTCAAGGAACCGGATCCCCCTTGTTTGTTTATATAAAACATTGCTACTTGCTTGTCGGTATGGATCATTAATGATTTCCCCCGTATCCAAGTTTGGAATGCTAGGAGGGAATTCTTTATTGCTCGTAGTTCCAGTAAATTTATTTGAAAGGTTTTCTCGGTCGTCGACCAGAAGTCTTGTGTCTCTAGATGGAGGAGATGTGCTCCCCATCCAGTGGTAGATGCATCTGTCGTTAGAACTAGCTGGTGAGGAGTGATTTGGAAAGGGTTTCCTTCATTTAGGACTGAAGGTTGGAGCCACCATTTGACATCCTTTTTCATGGATTTCGTGACTTGTACCTTGCAAGACTGGTTGAGTGAGTTGGTTCCACTGGGACTTTAAACCCCATTGGAGACGCCTGATATGGAGTCTGGCATTGCGAACTACGTGTATTGCTGCTGCCATATGACCCAGTAACACCATAACTTGGTGAGCTGGAAAGGATCGTTGACGCAGGAGAGATCGAGCTAGAGAAGTCAGTGTTTCTACCCTGTCGACAGGTAGAAAGGCTCTTGCCAGCGGAGTTTTTATAATGGCCCCTATGAATTGAATGTTCTGTGTTGGATGAAGCCGAGATTTCTCGTAATTGACTATCCAACCTAGGTGATGCAGACACCGGAGTGTAGTTTCTATGTGTGTTTGTAGCAAGTAGGCATCGTGGGATACAATTAACCAATCGTCTAAATAAGGAAATATATTTATGCCCTGTTTTCGTAAGTGTGCCACAACAACAGCAAGACATTTCGTGAAGACTCTTGGAGCTGATGAGAGGCCGAAGGGAAGTACCTGGTACTGGTAATGTTGGTTAGCTACTTGAAAACAGAGGTATTGCCAACAGTGTTCGTGGATTGGAATGTGAGTGTACGCAACTTTTAGGTCTAACGAACACATCCAATCGTTTGTTTGGAGAAAGGGTAGGACTGTTTTGAGAGAAACCATTTTGAACTTTTCCGTATGTAGAAATTTGTTGAGAGCACGAAGTTCTAAGATTGGGCGAAGGCCCCCTGATTTCTTTGGAATGAGGAAGTATTGGGAATAAAATCCGTTGCCCTGTTGATTTAAAGGTAATAGCCTGATAGCTTTTTGCTGAAGGAGGAGTGAGATTTCCTTGAACAGTGACGGTAGTTGAACTGACGGAACGGAGTGGTGAGTAAGATGGGACAACAGTGGAATGCTTTTGAAATGAAGTCGGTATCCGTGTTGTACAATACTCAGTACCCATTGGTCTGTGGTGATTTGTGACCATTGTTGGTGAAATAAGGATAATCTGCCTCCTATATATGCTGCTGTTGTGGCCGGGAACTTCAAAAAGACTGCTTAGTTGTTTGTTGAGTAGTTTGAGATTTTTGCGGTCGTTGCGCCCTCTGGCGTGGCCTCTGACCTTGTGATTGAGGTTGAGATCGCTGCTGTTGGAAAGGCTGCGATCTATAGTGAGGTTGATACGGTTGGTAGTATTGATATGGTCTACGGTAGTAGTAACCTCTCTTATATTGAGGATAATAACATCTGGAAGGAGGTTGTGTGTCTGAAGGAGACGTCAGAGATTGAACAGCAATATTCTGGTCTTTTTTGAGAGAAACAGTCTCCTGAAGTTTTTCTCCGAAGAGATTATTAGGTTAACATGGTAAGTTAGCTAGACGATCATGCACATCCTCGCGTATACTGCTTGCTCGAAGCCAAGCCAGACGTCTAGCTGAAATTGCTGTAGCAGAGGCCCGTGCTGAGGTATCAAATGCTTCATACGAAGTACGCAGTAAGTGGCGGAGGCCTTCTTGTATGTCATTGAAAGTTTGAGAGAAGGAAGAGTCCCCTTGTGAGTTGTGAACCAAGGGTTGGAGTTTTTGTGTGCATTGAAGCAGATATTGGACAATATAAAATTGGTGGTGATTGATACGTGAATTAAGCATAGAATTTTGGTATAGTTTTTTTTTGCGAAGTCGTCCAATAGTTTGTTATCTTTCCCGGGAGGTGTATTTGAAAAGAGCCTGTTTTTCTTAGCCTTTTTCAATGCTGATTCTACCACGATTGAGTTATGTGGGAGTTGCACATTTGAATAGTGTGAGGTCTTCTGTAATCTATATTTTAAGTCCAACTTCTTGGATACTGGATTGAGAAGTAGTGGAGTCTCCCAAGACCTTGTCATTAAACCTTCTAAGACCTGATGTGGAGGCAAAGCTGTGGGTTCCGAAGGTAAGTCTAGAATTTGTAGTAGACCCATGACTTCTGATCGTGGGTCCGGGAGTTTTTTAATTTCAATATTCAATGCCAATCCTAATTTTTCTAGGAATTTTGCATAAGTTAAATCCTCAGGAGGAGATGTCGGTTGAGGCAATTCCTGAGGCGGGTCCGAAGGAATTCCTGTTGAGCTGGCTGGAGATGATGGTGGAGATATCAGTGGGGAATCTCCATGTGTGGAAAAAGCCGGCGAAGTAGAGTGCGTTGGGGATTGTGTTTGAGGAGAAACGTGTTGAGATGTAGGATCATCCGGATTTTCAGGAATGATCTGGGAGTCCTGTGGCAAACCCTTGAAAAAGGTGTGCAGTAACGAAGTTATTTTCAACATCGTGTCTTCAGCGGTAAGATGAGACTGGTGCTGAGATGGTCCCGTTGATTTTTTGAGACGCTTGACTGGTGGTCTAGCTGACGGAGATGTTGTCCTCTTTTTAGGATGAGGAGGATTGGTGACCATCTCCGGAGATGTATCCCAACCCGAAGGAGGGTCATCAATTATTATGTCTGATAATACAGATGAAGGAGAATGGTGTTCTCCCTGTCTGGTGGTGGAGTGATGTACGGAGGACGTCCGCTGTGGCGAGATATGTTTAGTTTTTGAAACTGATTTCTTTGGAAGTTGTTGAGGGTTTGACTTTTGAAGTTTGTGCTTCAAGTGAGTCGAATGAGTCGTAGATTTTGAAGATGCATCGTGTTGCTTCGTGGATAGCGTCAAAGCGTCGTGATGCGTCGTAGGTTTCTTCCCTGCGTCATGCTTCGAAACTTTACGATGCGACGCAGATGGTGTCGATGCATGCGTCAATGCGGAGTCCGCGATCGAATCGACGCGCTTGGAAGTTGACGCTGGGTGCGACGCACGGCCTTGTGTGCTCGAATGTGAGCTGCGTGGGGTTCCAGATTGGGTTTTTTGCTTACCCTGAGTGGAACTTGTCGATCTTCCTTCCATTGGGGAGGAGGCTTCTGATAGTCTAAGCCTCTCCATCTTTTCTTTTCTTTTCTTTGTCTCCTAGCTCGTGGGGACATTTTTCCACAGTCCCTGCAAGCTGTTTGATCGTGGTCGGGACCGAGGCACAAGTAACAATAATTGTGGTCATCGGTGACCGACATAATTTTTCCACAGGATAGAGGTGTTTAAAATCGTGAGAGGTCTAGAACGGGTTAATGTGAATCAGTTATTTACTCTTTCGGATAATAGAAAGACTAGGGGGCACTCCATGAAGTTAGCATGTGACACATTTAAAACTAATCGGAGAAAGTTCTTTTTCACTCAATGCACAATTTAACTCTGGAATTTGTTGCCACTGGATGAGATTAGTGCAGTTAGTGTAGCTGTGTCTAAAAAGGGATTGGATAAGTTCTTGGAGGAGAAGTCCATTACCTGCTATTAATTAAGTTGACTTAGAAAATAGCCACTGCTATTACTAGCAACAGTAACATGGAATAGTCTTGGTTTTTGGGAACTTGCCAGGTACTTATGGCCTGGATTGGTCTGACCCAGTATAGGCATGTTCTTATGTTCTTAGGGAGGCTGTCCCTGAAGATATTCAACGGGCTGTGAATCCGATGGGGATTTATGTTTTTCACCTCTAATAGAGGGAGAAATTACACGTGGTTTGGAGCCATATCGGACTCAGACCCTGAAGACTCTCAGTGTGGCTGGGGGTGGTGCTATGGGCTTGCATTTTGGTCACCTTAAGTGAAGGTTTCGGTTTCTTTACCTCCTGTGTCCAATTCAAGGATTAATTGACCTTGAGCAGAGTACCCCGAAGGCAAGTTTTAAAAAGGAAGGGACACATTTTGGCAAGTTTATACCCCTAGCACCAGATGGCAAAGGAACATTTGAAGGTAGATGCTTTGTTATGCGCTGTAACAAAACCAACCACTGTCCCATGGAAGGAGGGGCAGTTCTAAAAGATGATCAGGATAGGAGGGTTGAGGCTATCCTTAAGCAGCCCTTTGAGGTTCAGGCTGGTTTGCGTCTCTCTTAGGAGACACAAGGAGGGGGTTCCAATGGCAGATCGGTGGTAGAACTGGGAGCTGCCATCTTCCCCGATATGGCTGTGGCAGGGTGTGGCCAGCTGCTAGAAGTGTAGCTTCCATGATAGCGGCTAGGCTCCAATTATGGTTGGACACTTGGTTGACAGGCACTATTTCCAAGTCCAGTCTCCTAAGGTTACCTTTTAACGGTTCTCTTTTATTCAGGAGTGAGTTTGAGAAGTTGGGGACTAGATGGAGCAAATCCAAGGTTCCTTGATTGCAAGAGGACAAGATGGTGGCATTGCATCCTTTTGGGGCAGAAAGCCGCCTCAGGGATTCCCATCAGTTTCGTTCTTACAGATGAGCAACTTTTCAAAAGTCTCATCCCTTTAGAAGATCGCAGGCCTTTTCGCCTGAGAAGCCTCGCAAGGATGTGGACTTCAGAGCCGGAACAACTCAATCTTTGCATTAAAGGGTGCGGGCTCACCTACTGGATCAGGAGATTTTCAGGTGTCTTTCTTGCCTTTCTCAAAGGTGGGCTCAGATTGTTGCGGGCCAGTGGGCTCTGGAGGTGATAAGAGACAGCCTGACTCTAGAATTTCTCCGAATTCCTCCAGACGCATATATGGGTTCTCCATGCAACTCTCTACAAAAGGGAGTGGCAGTGGGAGCTATGTTTAGGAAGCTATTGGATTTGAAGGCCATAAGTCCTGTTCCCAGACTGCAAGAAAATTCGGTACTATCCCATTTATTTTGCCATTCCCAAGAAGGAAGAGGGATTTTTTCGACCCATCTTGGATAGGACTGGAGTCAATCAACTTTTGTGTGTGACTTATTTCAGAATGGAAACTTTATGTTCCGTAACAGAGACACTACAAATGGGAATTTATCTTTCTACATGTTCCCATTTGCCAGGAACATAATCGTTTCCTATGCTTCGCCGTTCAGGGACGTCATTATCCGTTTCAGGCCCTGACCTTCTTCAAGGGCATGTCGCAGCATTTCTGTGCAAGGCAGGCATTCTGATCCATCCATATCTGGATGACTGGTTGATTCGGGTCACAAGTACAGAACAGAGTCGCTTGGGGCCTAGCAAGAGCAGTTTACAGCCTTCTCAGATACTAGGGTATCTTGGCGTACGTTTCGATGTGGAGCAACTGTGTTTCTCAGTGTGAGGACTTTGTACCACCAGTTCCTGGGACCTGAGTTGTCTCAGGATGGGGAGCACCTGCCCAGAATGGGATATCTACAGGCCTGTGCTCGGCTGGAGCCCTGCCTCTGAGATCCCAACGAGCCTTTATCTGGCAAAATCACTTATTGTCTCGAAAGTCAGCACAAGCGGGAACAGATCTTCCACCTTTTGGTTTGTCCTCTGGTAGCTTATGCACTTTGGACAGATGAAACAGAGGGGATATTCAGAAGAGATTATTATCACCTTATTGCAGGCCAGGCAAACGTCCACATCCTTAGCGTTTGTGAGGATTTGGAGGGTCTTAAAGTCTTGGTATACCATTCTCGGAGGGCAGCCTACTGAGGCTATGGTGTCGTATATTTTGAATTTTCTGAAGGAGGTTTGGTCAAGGATCTGGTCTTTGACTCTCTCAGAGTGCAGATAGCATCCTTGGGCTGGCTTCAAGGTACAGATCAAGGATATCCTCTGTCCGCATATTCGGATGTGTTGCATTTTTCTTTGGGAGCAGTGAGATAGTTCCTTCTTGGAACCTTATTCTGGTGCTTACAGGAATGTATGAGGTTCCATTTGATCCACTGAAGAGGGTAACTTCGGAGGTCTTAATTCTGAAGGTGCTTTTTGTGGTGGTTATCTGTTCATCCAGGAGAATCTCAAAGCTTCAAGCTTTGTCGTGTACAGATCCTTTTCGGTAGATTTTAAAGTCTGGGGTGTCATTGTGCATGCTTCCGTCCTTTCTGCCAGAAATTGTTTCGGTATTCCATCTCAGACAAACTATGGAACTTTTGACTTTTCCAGATATTCCATTTGCCCATGCCTCACGCAAAAGGACTATGAGTCTTGGATGTTAGGCGGACATTAATAAGATATCATGGGGTTTCTAATCCTTTCAGGAAGTCAGTTCACCTTTTTGTGTTGTGGAGTGATCCAAAGAAAGGGCGTAAGGTGTTAGATTCCATTATTGCGCATTGGCTGAAGGAGACGATTGACTCGGACTATATTTGTAGGGGTTGGTGTGTGCCTCAAGGGTTGAGGGTTCACTCACTCGACTTGTTCTTAAGTGACTTCTTGGGCTGAATTGCAACATGTATTCCTGAGATTTTCAGGGTGGCTACTTGGAAATCATTAACATGCTTTCGCCAGATATTATTAGTTGGACATCCAGGCTCCAGATTCCATGTGTTTTGATGAGAGTGTTCTATGGGCTAGAGTCTCAAGATCCCATCCAGTTTGAGGGAGCTTAGATACATCCCAGGAGTCTGGACTGATCTGGGGTATGAACAGGAAAAGAAAATTGGTTCTTAACTGCTAATTTTCTTTTCCTGGAATACCACAGATCGGTCCAGAGAGGAGGGAGAGTCCGCTCGTACTGACGACGAATTGTATATAATGCAAGGTGGAGGATGCAAAGCTGTTTCCCTTTGGTTTCTTGGACCAAATTTCAATATTGTTGTGAATTTGCCCTTCTCCTGCTTGTTGGGGGAGTTTGGGTTCACAATTCTTAGTGTTGTTTTGGGAGTTATCATCTTGGCTTGGGTACAGGTCAATACTGAGGGACTGCAGGTGGCATACTAGGTTATATGCAGTGTCAGTAAAACTTTCTCTGTCTCCGTCTGCTGGCAGGGAGGCAAAACCCAGGAGTCTGGACTGATCTGTGGTATTCCAGAAGGAAAATTAGCAGGTAAGAACCAACTTTCATTTTTTGGTGCTCTTGCTGGAGCCTATCCAGAAAGCGATTTCCTAAAATAATCCATTGACTTTACACAACTCTTTCATCGGTGGTGGCTACAAAAAAGTCTATTGGTGGCCACATTTGAGAAATGCCAATCTAGGGTCATGTATATGCCATATGGTTAATCTGTATAGTCACATGCATTAAGCTGGATTATCACATTTTTTTCTGCTTGGACTTTTTTGTCTGTTAACAGAACTAACATAAACATTCAGCCTTGCACTGTTTTCAGTATGAATTATATAAAAATACATTGAGAAAATGCCCATGAGTGGTTTTTTTTTTTTTAAACTGAGTGTTAAATGAAGCTCCAAATACCAAGGGTGGTAGTTCATAATTTTGGATACTGAACGTATACGTATATTTCCCCTATTATCATTTATAGTAAAATCTCAGATCAAGTGAGTTTAATATAATATGCAAGTACCACTGAAGCAGTTTTGTCTTTCCATTCAACAGATATCATTTCTTTACACAGATGAGTGCTGTTGGCATTACGGAAAATGTGAAAGGTGACAACAAGAAGTTTGAGATTTGGTATAACGGCAGGGAAGAGGTGTATATCATTCAGGTAAAATTTCTGTTTTTCCTGTAAAGGCTCTTCAGCAGCTTCCTGCATATTTTTCTCTTTGTTCACTGCCTGATCAATGTTCCACTGTGTAGTCTGCGTGAGTACCATTGAAAGAATTTTCCTAAACCTTGGGGGAAAAAAGTGTAGGCAATCAAACTGGAGATTCCATATTTTAATTTGATTCATCACATCTGTGACAAAAAAACAAAAAAGTAATGGAGACTGCTCCAGATGTTAATGTCTCAACAAGAGCACCTCCTTCAAATGAATTGGCATAGTGTTATCACAATAAAATACAGTGATTAAATGGTGATTGACTCCTTGTTTTGGTAACAACATTTTAAACTTCAGTATGATTTCTCTTAGCCTTTCAGTTTGCTCAAATAAACTAAATGAAATAGATGCAATTTGTTAAAAAAGTGAGTAATACTTTCTCTGGTTTTAAATCTGTTACTTATTAGCTTCATGTAGTGTCCCCTAGTCTTAGTACTGTTTGTAAGGGTAAATAACCATTTCCTATCTTCTCTGTTCTGCCCCACCTCTATCATATCATTTCACTTGTTCTCTTTTCCAGATCATTTATGAATATGACATAGTAAATAGGAGCATGGGGCATGCCACTGTTAAGTATTCTTCATTGGGAAAACTGATTATTTAGTCCTACTTTCTGTTTCCTGTCTTTTAATCAGTTACCAATCCACATTCCCTGTACGTACCCGGATCAGTCCAGACTCCTGGGTTTTGCCTCTCCTCCAGCAGATGGAGATAGAGAAGTTTTGGCGGACTCTGTCCTATACCCCGAGGTGCCACCTACAGTCTGTCAGTATTTCTCTGTCTCCAGCAGATGGTGGAGGTGCAAAACCCTACAGTCTTTAGTTAGTCAGTCAGTAACAAAAAAAAAAAAAAAGAGAGAGTAAAAGGATTAGGTCACAGTTTTATCTGTGGGAATAGGTTTAAAAAAAAAAAGGGAAAATTTCAAGAAGAAGAAGAAATTTCTACGAGCTCAAGACAGCCTCCCAGGGGGTTGGCAGGTCCTGAAGGGACCATTCCCCCTGGTACCTGAGGCAGTTGGAGTTGGGGTTGAGGACACTGTTTTTCACTCCGTCTCCTAGCGCTTTGAGGTGATACCGGGGAGCCCAGATCACTCACCCCAGGAGGCACAGGACCCGAGGATGCTTTCTTCCAGGTTGTAAAAAAATTTAGAAAGCAGAGCTTTTGCTGACCGGGCCATTCTCGCCGTTTCATTCTGTGGTGCACTGACGCTGGGGGTGAGCCGCACTCGAATTTTGTTTTTTTCTCCTTTGCCGTTTCTGCCGCAGTCAGCCTCTTCAATGCCGCGTGGTGGAGCCTGTAGAGCGTGTAGAGATGCGCGCACATGTGTCTCTAGGGAAGGCCTGTGCTCTGCCTGCCTCTCCGGGGGGGAGGTAACATATGGAGCCACTGAAATTTAGAGACCCAAGCTGCGAGTCGGGGAGACTCAGCCGGCTGCGGCGCAGTGCTCCAAACCTGTTCTCGCTCAGCGCGGGAACAGAGGCCATTTTGGATATTTTTCGCACGGCTGAGTGTGCCACGGGGGGGATGGGAAGTCTCCCCCTCCATTATCGCCGCATCTGTCAGTTCCCGCTGGGGCGGCCCATCAGATTTTCCACTGGACGCGGTTGAGGACAGCCCTGAGGGGGCATCTGATTCCTCTTCATCCTCTTTTTCCTCTGACTTCATTATGTTGTTACACAAGGCCTTTAAGGCCCACAAAGCGGCAAAGAGAGGTTCAGGGGCTGTGTCATCTATGTCGGGCCCCCCTAGTAAGCGGCCTAGACCCCCTGAGAAAGGAGGTGTCCCGAGGCTGCAGCTCCCCCTTTGGATCGCGCCATCCCATCTGCTGGACGACTCCTCGATGGATTCTGAACCGGAGGATCAGGACTTGGGGGATAAACCCCCGAGGGAGGCAGATCCTAATGACAGCGTGGACAATTCAGTTCCGCAGGCAATGGAGGGAGATGACCCTAAGGTAGTCCATCTCTTCAGGAGGAATGAATTGGGCCCGCTCATTCCTGCAATTCTGGAGGATTTGCATATTGAGACTCCGCAGGAAGATTCCCGGATGGGAAACATTGATCCTGTTATGGTGGGTCTTCGGGGGGCCAACCAGACCCTTCCCTTTTCATCTTTCAGTAACCGACCTGCTCTTTCGTGAATGGGACACCCTGGATTTGGGATTGAAGGTCAGCAAGGTGATGGATAAGCTGTATCCGTTACCGGAGGAAGCCCTGGACCTTCTCCAGGTTCCCAAGGTGGATTCGGCGGTGTCAACTGTAACAAAAAAGACCACCATCCCAGTGATGGGCACGACGGCGCTTCGAGATCTCCAAGATCGCAAGCTAGAAGTTCAGCTCAAGAAAATATTTGAGGTCTCCGCACTGGGAGTATGGGCTGCCATGTGCAGCAGCTTCTCTTTGAGGGCAGGCCTTCGCTGGGTCCAACGATTATTTTATTTATTTTTTTATTTAAAAGCTTTTCTATACCGTCGCTCAGTGGTGTACCATCACAACAGTTTACATATAGGCACGAAATAGGTTTGGTCGGTTTCTAAGTTATCCATAGGGTGCCAATATTATACGGTTACATAGATCAATAATATAGTCTAAATGATAAGTGGATTGGGGTTACTATTCGTCTGATTAATGAGATAATCATATGTGAATACTGTTTTAATTTAATATTTAATTATGACTACAATAATAAAATCAGTTCAGTTTTTTACAGGTGACATTCAGCTGAATATTTTGATGTTATTCAGCGTCCTCACTGTGCTTCGTCTCTCTCGGAAGAGGAGGCAGCTCAAGCAGGATGTTTGGAAGCCACTGTGGCCTACAGTGCTGATGCCCTGTATGACCTCCTATGTACTTCGGCCCAATCTATGGTGTCAGCTGTCTCTGCCCGCAGACTACTCTGGTTGAGAAACTGGTCTGCAGATGTCTCCTCCAAAGCTCAGTTTGGTTCTCTAAAGGCAAACTACTTTTCGGAAAAAGTCTTGGAAGATCTGATCCAATCCTTGAGGGAGAACAAGGTCTATTGGCTGCCAGAGGATAGACCCAAGACGAGAGGTTCCTTTCCTCCTCGGCCCCGGTTCAGAGGGAATCGGAGATTTCAGTCTTCTAGATCGTCGGGTTCCTCGTCTAGGCAGTCTTCCAGCCAGCAACAGTCCTGGTCTCAGTCCTTTCGTGGCCATCACTTCGGCAGGCCTGGGTCAACCCAGTCCGCAAGAGTGTCTAAGTCCTCGCAATGAGATGAGGCCGGTCCATTCCTCGGTTCCAGTTGTGGGAGGAAGACTATCTCTGTTTTACGAAGAATGGACCAAGTTGATGTCGAACCAGTGGGTCCTTAATGTGATAAGAATGGCTACGGCTTAGATTTTGCTCGGCACCTTTGAGACTGCTTTCTTGTCTCCCCATGCTCGTATGTGGAAAAATGTCAGGCGGTGCAGGATACCTTAGAGCGTCTTATGAAGCTCGGAGCCATTGTTCACATGCCTCCCGCGGAACAGCGGAAAGGCTGTTATTCTATTTCGTGGTGCCAAAGAAAGAGGGCACCTTTCAGCCCATTCTCGACTTGAAAAGGGTCAACAGATGCCTTCGAGTGCCACGGTTTCACATGGAGACCCTGAGATCAGTCATTACTTCGGTGCACGAGGGGGAATTCCTAGCGTCTCTGGATCTCACTGAAACGTATTTGCACATCGGTATCCAGCCCAAACACCAGAGGTTCCTAAGATTCTCTATCCTGTGAGATCATTTTAAGTTTCGGGCTCTGCCGTTCGGACTCGCCACGGCACCCAGGACCTTTACCAAAGTCATGATTGTGGTAGCGGCACAGCTGCGGAAGGAAGGACTCTTTGTTCATCTGTATCTGGACGATTGGCTAATTCGAGCAAAGTCGGAGACTCTCTGCCATGCGGCGGTTCACAGAGTTCTTCAGCTGCTGCGATCACTAGGTTGGGTGATCAACCTAACCAAGAGCCATCTGACTCCCTCCCAGTCCTTGGAATTCCTGGGTGTTTTGTTCGACATGCGGTGGGTGAGAGTTTTTCTGATCGGGGATCGTATTATCAAGCTACAGGGACAAGTTCGAGATTTGTTGTCCAAACATCCTCCCAGAGTTTGGGACTATCTATGGGTTCTCGGTTCAATGACTTCAACTCTAGAGTTGGTTCCATGGGTGTTTGCTCTTATGAGACCTCTGCAGTCAGCATTGCTGTGATGTTGGAACCCGGTGTCAGAGCAATTTCATCTTCCTCTTCCTCTTACAGAATATGCTCGTTCCAGTCTCGATTGGTGGCTTCTCTCGGACAACTTGAGCCGCGGTGTCCCTCTGGAGTTTCCCGTTTGGATGGTGGTTACCATGGATGCCAGTCTCTCAGGCTGGGGAGCGGTTTGTCAGGAGAAATCAGTGCAGGGTCTGTTGCGCTCGGGGGTGGACCCTTGTCCTGGGACAGTGAAGGAACATCTCCTGAAAGGGAACAGGAGGTAACTGCCCCCAGGGGGCGGAGCACTGAAGGAGACAGAGGCTGTGAAGAGCTTCACCACTGGAAGCCGAGGTCCCCCCAGGAGGAGCCTGAAGGGACCCGGGCTTCTTGGACTTAGGTGGGCCTCGCAGGGTCTCATGAGAGATTGAAAGTCCACCGTGCCCACGGACACAGGGGGAGCGCGATCGGGTTCGAAATTAGAGGCTGGTTGGAACAAGGAGAACCAGAACAGAGTTGGTGATGACAAGGCGAGGAACAGAGCCAGAATCTGGAGACAAGGTCAGGCAGGCAAAGGTCAAGATCCAGAGGTCAGTCCGAGGAATGGTCAGTAAAGCAGGGGTCAGGTACCGGAAGTCAGACGAGGTCAAAGGTAGGCTGAGGTCTTGAGGCAGGCAGGCAGGTCAGGAGCAAGCTGAGGTTAATACCAATAACTCAGTCCGAGGGTACTACCTGGGTAGACGGACAGACGAACACAGGAACAAGCAGGACACAGGAAATAGGATGCAGGAACAAGTCAGGAACAGAACTGGAACAGAAGGATCTTGGAACGAGACTAGGAACAGGCAAGAGCAGGAACAAACGCAGAGGCAATCTTAGAACAAACCGACCCGATTGCCAAGGCAAGGAAGCATAGACAGGAACTTTCTTATATCGAGGGATCAATCAGGGCACGCCGCGAAGCTAAGACTCGCCTTTGGCCCTACATTTATTTATTTATTTATTTAGGTTTTTTATATACCGGCATTCATGGTAAGATCACATCATGCCAGTTTACATTTGAACAAGGAGTGCAGGTTAACAATAAAACTGAAACTAGTGCATAGGAAATGAAGTTACAATGAACAAGGGTAATGGAACTAGGAGAAGAGAGAGAAAGACAAAAGTAAGTTAACTTCATAATTAATTATTTACAGAGCCAGAGTGGATAAATTCTTTGAGTAGATGAGGTGAGATTTAGGAGTGTTCTGGGAAGGCTTGTTTAAATAGCCAGGTTTTAAGTCTTTTTTGGAATGTCGGGAGGCAAGGTTCATGGCGAAGATTCGTGGGGATGGAGTTCCAGAGAGATGGTCCGAGCAGTCCGCACGCGCATAGGGGCGTGGCTAACATGGTAGAGGACGCCCAGCCTTGGCATGAGGCCTGGCGCGCAGTGGAAGGCCCGGCGACCGCCGCCGCGGGACGCATGGGGCTGGCAACTACCGCAAGAGAGGTTGTCCCGGAACCCGTTGTGGAACCATGAAGGTGAGTAGGTCCGTGCGCAGGACGGCCGCGGGTGGGGCGCGTAACAGGGTCTGTGGTCAGTGGAGGAATCCCAATGGTCGATCAATCGCCTGGAGACCAGGGCAGTTCGATTAGCATTGTAGGCCTGTCTACCACTCTTGCATGGCAAGTCGGTCAGAGTTCTGTCCGACAATGCGATAGCAATGGCTTATATCATTCACCAGGGAGGAACCAAGAGCCAGCCAGTGGCGGTCAAGGTTCGGCAGTTGATGCACTGGGCGGAACAGCATCTAGTCAGGATTGCTGCCTCTCACATTGCGGGAGTCAACAATGTTCAAGCCGATTTCCTCAGTCGACACAGACTCGATCCCAGGGAGTGGGAGCTATCCGCAGAAGCATTCCAGCGCATATGCAACAAGTGGTCCCGGCTGAGCGTGGACCTGATGGCGACTTTTCGGAACGCCAAGGCCCCTCGTGTTATGACCGCCAGTCGCAGATGGCTGCGACCGTGTCTACTTATATCCTGCAACGTTCTCCTGCCCTCCCCGGGTCTGCTCGCGGCGCAGGCTAGTCTTCACTGCTGCGTTCCCCATGGCTCCTCGTGGCGGCCAAGACGCCGCCACTACCTATGTAAACTCCGAGCCTTCCTAGGTACGTGCGCGCTACTTTAAAGCCTCTTTGGCGGGAACCTCGGGGGGGGGGGGGGGCGTCCCTGATTGATGATGTCATCGGATCAAGGTACTTAAGCTCCACCTTCGCCCCCAGCTAGCCGACTTGGCAACAAGTTCCGTACATCTGTAGAAGCTCCTGCCTCTGTATTCCTGTGGCTAAGCTATCGCATTCCTTGGACTTTGGGCTCTGTCTGCTACCCGCTCCTCGGGGGCCAGTGTGTGCATTCTTCGGGGACTTGGTCTCCTGGCCTACCCCGCTCCTCGGGCTGGCCCTGCGCCTCTTGAAGTCCTACCCTGCAAGGCTCCCTGCTCCTCGAGGCTGCCCCCTGGAGCACCTTAACCACTCGGGAGTTCTACCTCAGTGCTACCCCGCTCCTCGGGGTTGTGCCTACGTGCTGCACAAAGACTGTCAGCACTTCCCCGCTCCTTGGGCTGCGCCTACATGCTATACAAGAGACTGTCGGCGCTTCCCCGCTCCTCGGGGCAGTGCTCCCATGCTATACTGAGACTGTCCACGCTTCCCTGCTCCTCAGGGTCGCGCTTACTTGCAATATAGAGACTGTCAGCGCTTCCCCGCTCCTCGAGGCAGTGTTTCCCTGCATACAGAGACTGTCAGTGCTTCCCGCTCATCGGGATAGCACACGTCATCATCGGAGACCTGACTCTGGCTTCCTTGCTCCGTGGGTTGGCCTACATCAGTGCATCAGCACCTCCTTCACTGCGCAGCTCTGCCCCTCGGGGTTGCCTCTCTGGAATATCTCCTGCACAACCAGTCTCACGCCTCCCGCTCTGCAGCCTGCCTAGCACCTTCCCCTTCGGGGCTTTCTGCCCAGGTATTATCTCCAGCCTGTCTACCTACTGTGGAAATCCCTCCTGGCTCCTCGGGACCTCTCCACAGCCTCTCCCAGAGCTCCCTGCTGTGCCTGACCTTGCCTCCCAACAGTGTGGAACTGTGGGGCTCCTCCCCACAGGTGGTAACAGCTTTCATCTCTGGCCAAGGGTCCACATACCCACAAACCATAACAGATTGCCAAGTCCATGAACCCGGCAGAGGTCTCGGCCTGGCCATTCCTGGCCTGGCACAAAGAATCAGCGAACAGCAAACATTCTTGGAGTCTCTGGCAGCTGCCATAGACAACCTGAGCTCTTGTCAAGATGCTACTGTGACTGCCACTACAATATCTTTCAAGCTCAATACCTCCACCTCTACGCCGGCTCCTCGGCTGACCGTGCCCTTGCCGGCACCCCCACGCTTTTCAGGGAATCCTCTCATGTGCAGGGGTTTCTTAAATGAATGCACTATGCACTTCTGCCTGCAACCAGCTTACTTCCCAGATGTGATCACCAAGACTACATAGATCCTGGCCCTTTTGGAGGGTAAGGCCTTGGCCTGGGCGTCATTTCTCTGGGAGTGAGCAGACCCGGTCCTTTGAGACCTTCCAAGGTTCCTGGCCCTGTTTCGGTCCATCTTCGAAGACCCTGGTCGACGAACCATTTCTGGGTCATTGCTTCTCCATCTCCAACAAGGCTCTCACTCTTTAATGGACTACGTTATTGAATTCCGAACCCTAGCTTCGGAATTACATTGGGACTCCGACTGTCTACGTTCCATCTTTCTCGAAAGTTTGGATCCTCGGATTAAAGATTAGTTGGCGGCTCGCGAATTGCCCTCCTCCTTGGACTCTTTGAGTGACCTCACTGGGCATATCAACGTCAGCTACAAGAACGCTCTCTAGAGTCCAGAGCATCCCGGACGTCTGCACCAGGCCTGTCCCGAGCTCGTCGGTCTTCTTCTCCTAGAGTGAACACACCGCAGAATCCAGCAGAGGAGGAACCCATGCAGATGGGTAGGAGAAGACTTTCTTCTAAGGAACGACGCCGACGACAGCAATCTGGCCTTCACCTGTACTGCGGCCAGCCCGGACTTGCCATTGCCTCGTGTCCAGTCTGTCCGTGAAACTCCCGGGCCTAGTTTCTGCTGGAAGACTACTCCTAGGCCTGACTTCACCATCTCCTCCACTGACTGTTCCTGTGTTCATCAAGATGGACAACCAGGAGTTCCACACCTTGGCATTGGTGGACTCCGGGGCTGGTGGGAACTTCATTTTGAAGCAACTCACAGAACACCTGCAGATCCCCAGCATCCGTTCTCCGGTGGCCTACTCTCATCTATCCATGGGGCACCTCTCCCTGGTGAGGTTACCCACACCACGGCTCCCATTCAGCTACGCACCGGGACCTTGCACATGGAAACTATCTCATTCCATATATTGGACAAGGCCATCCATCCTGTAGTATTGGGACTGCCCTGGCTTCAGCAGCACCACAGTTCGATTGGGCTACCCTACAGCTCTCTCGTTGGGGCCCTGCCTGCTATAAGAACTGCTTGGAACCCGTCTCTCCACTACCTTGTATGACAACCGCACCCTCTCTTCCTGGCCTTCCACCGCAATATGCATCTTTTTCCAGTGTGTTCTCAAAGAAGGCCGCTGACACTCTACCTCCTCACTGGTCCTATGACTGTGTAATAAATTTACTGCCTAACACGGAGCCTCCTCTGGGTAGGATCTATTCCCTCTCATAGACGGAGGCCCATGTCATGTCTGATTACATTTGTGAGAACCTGGCCAAAGGGTTCATCCTGCCCTCCAAGTCTCCTGCAGCAGCAGGATTTTTCTTCATATGGAAAAAAGATGACTCCCTCCATCCCTGCATCAATTACCGAGGCCTAATGAAATTACTCTCAAGGATCGCTACCCACTGCCACTTATCTCTGAGTTTTTCGACAGGCTTCAAGGAGCAAAGATCTTATCGAAATTAGACTTCCGCGAGCCTATAATCTGGTCCGGATCCGCGAGGGCGACGAATGGAAGACCGTCTTTAACACCCACGACTATCATTTTGAATACCTTGTGATGCTGTTCAGGCTTTGCAACATGCCCGCGGTATTTCAAAACCTGATGAACGAGGTTTTCAGAGATATGCTTTACCAGTGCGTAGTTTTATACCTTGACGATATTCTAGTCTTCTTGCAAGACCTTCAAAGCCATCGCCAGGACGTCTCTCGTGTCCTCCAGCGACTGCAAGATAATCAACTTTCGCCAAGCTTGAAAAGTGCTCCTTTGAACAAGAGACCGTTCCTTTCCTGGGCTAAGTGGTGTCCAGCCAGGGGTTTCGAATAGATCCTCAAAAATTGAAGAGCATCCGTGATTGGCCTCAACCTATGGGCCTCAAGGCTCTCCAGAGATTCCTTGGCTTCGCCAATTACTATCGCTCTTTTATTCACCATTATTCTACTCTGACCGCACCACTCATGGCCATGACTCGCAAGGAGGCCAACCCCTCTCAGTGGTCGCCCGAAGCTATGACCACCTTTCAGGACCTCAAGTCTGCCTTCCTTAAGGAACCTTGTCTCCGCCATCCGGACCCTACACGCCTGTTTGTGGTTGAGGTCAACGCCTCCGACGTTGGAGTAGGAGCCGTACTGAGTCAATATTCCACTACTCACATTCTACACCCCGTTCTTTTTTTTTCCCAACGCTTTTTGCCGGCGGAACGTAATTACGCTATGGGGATAAATAATTGTTGGCCATCAAGTTGGCCTTTGAGGAATGGCGACCATGGCTCGAAGGGGCACAACACCAGATTACCGTACACACGGATCATAAAAATCTCGAGTATCTACATCATGCTCAGCATTTTTTAAAATTTTTTTAATTTAAACCATCGCCAGGCCCGCTGGTCCCTCTTCTTTACTCGAGTCAATTTCATACTGCGTTACCATCCAGCCAATAAGAATGGTCGCACTGGCGCCCTCTCGTCGCAGAGGATGTACCTGATACCCCATGGCACATAATAGACCCCGCTAAGGTCATTCTGTCCGTCACCTTACCAGTACCACCAGGAAAGACGGTGGTCCCTCACCCGCTACGACGGAAGGTTTTGCAATGGACTCACGACTCTTTGGTCTCTGAACATCCGGGTCAGTCCAGGACTCTCTCCACTCTTCAGCGGTACTACTGGTGGCATACAATTCGAAAGAATACCCAAGCTTTCGTAGAGTCCTCCCCTACGTGCACCCATCATAAGCCTCCAGCAGGAAGGCCATGGGACTCTTGCAGCCACTTCCCATTCCGGGCGAGCCCTGGATCCATATTGCAACAGACTTTATAGTGGAGTTGCCCATCTCCAATGGGAATAATTCCATATGGGTCACTGTCGACTGCTTCTTTAAGATGGCACACTTTGTGGCTCTACCCGGCCTCCCTACGGCACCCTAGCTGGCCAAACTGTTCTTTTAGCATGTGTTCTGGCTCCACGGTCTTCCCAAGCATATTCTCTCGGACCGTGGGGTTCAATTCACTGCACACTTCTGGAAATCTCTCTGCAAGAAGTTTAATATTTCATTAGATTTCACCTCGGCCTACCACCCTCAAGCTAATGGCCAAACACAGAGGACCAATAGAATTCTAAGGCAATTCTTGTGAGCTACGTGAGTCTGCGGCAGGACGACTGGGCCGACCTCCTTCCATGGCCATAGTTCGCATTAAATTCCCATCTATCCACCTCCACCAGTTCGTCTCCTTTCCAGGTGGTCTATGGAGGCCAATCTTTGCCACCACTCCTGCTGTCTGTGGCATCTCCGGCAGCGCAAGCAACTGCCCAAGAATTGCATCAATTGTGGCAAAATACCCAACAGCTGCTCAAGCAGGCTGCCCAGAGATCGAAGAAGGCCTTTGATGCCCATCATCGCGCAGCACCCCAGTTCCAACCTGGGGATAAGGTATGGCTCAGTACCAAATTTATTCAGCTCAAGCTGCCCTCAGCTCGCTTTGCTCCTAGATATATTGGTCCCTTTCCGGTGCTCCGCTGTCTGGGCCCCGTTACCTACCGACTCCAGCTGCCTTCCTCGCTCAAGATTCACAGTGCTTTTCAGGTTTCTCTATTAAAGCCTCTGATTCTCTCAGGATTTTCTAAAAAAAACCACCGGACCCCCTACCGCTGTCCTCAGAAGCAGATGTCATCTATCAAGTCCGAGATGTCCTGGACATTAGGAAACATGGAAGAAAATGGGAATACCTCCTCTCATGGGAGGGCTTTGGGCCTGAGGAGAAAAGCTGGGAACCCATGGCTAATATCTTGGACAAGGATCTCATTCGGCAGTTCCATGCCAAGCATCCTCGTAAACCCAAACCCCCGGGAAGGCGCCTTAAGAGGATGGGTACTGTTATGACCATCGGTCGCAGATGGCTGCGACCTTGTCTACTTACATCCTGCACTGTTCTCCTGCCCTCCCCGGGTCTGCTCATTGCGCAGGCCAGTCTCCACTGCCGCGTTCCCCGTGGCTCCTCGTGGCAGCCAAGATGCTGCCGCCACCCACGTTGACTCTGGGCCTTCCTAGGAGCGTGCGCGCGCCACCGGACCCTCCTTGGAAGCCTCTTCGGCGGGAACCTCGGGGGCGTCCCTGATTGATGTCAACAAGTTCCGTACATCTCTACAAGCTCCTGCCTCCATGTTCCTGTGGCTACGCTATCGGACTCCTTGGACTTTGGACTCTGTCTGGTACCCGCTCCTCAGGGGCCAGTGTGCGCATTCTTCAGGGACTTGGTCTCCTGGCCTACCCCGCTCCTCGGGCTGGCCCTGCGCCTCCTGAAGTCCTACCCTGCAAGGCTCCCCGCTCCTCGGGTCTGCCCCCTGGAACACCTTTACCATTCGGGAGTTCTACCTCAATGCTTCCCCGCTCCTCGGGGTTGTGCCTACATGCTGTACAAAGACTGGTCAGTGCTTCCCCGCTCCTCGGGGCTGTGCCTACGTGCTATACAAGAGACTGCCAGCGCTTCCCCGCTCCTCGGAGCAGTGCTTCCCTGCATACAGAAACTGTCAGTGCTTCCCGCTCCTCGGGGTAGCACACGTCATCATCGGAGACCTGACTCGAGCTTCCCTGCTCTTCGGGTTGGCCTACATCAGTGATTAGCACCGCTGTGCAGCTCCGCCCCTCGGGGTTGCCTCTCCGGAATATCTCCTGCATGACCAGTCTCGCGCCTCTCGCTCTGCGGCCTGCCTAGCGCCTTCCCCTTCAGGGGTCTCTGCCCAGGTATTATCTCCAGCCTGTCTACCTACTGTGGGAATCCCTCCTGGCTCCTCGGGACCTCTCCACAGCCTCCCCAAAGCTCCCTGCTGAGCCTGACCTCGCCTCCCGATGGTGTGGACCTGTGGGGCTACTCCCCATAAGTGGTAACAACTCTCATCGTGGGCCAAGGGTCCACATACCCACAAACCATAACACCTCGCTTCTTCAGTCGACGCAGGGAGCCAGGAGTAGAAGGCATGGATGCCCTTGTTCTTCCTTGGCCGACGGGCTGACGGAAGTCCTTCTGTATGTGTTTCCGATCTGGCCTCTCATTGGCAGGGTGCTGCGACGAATAGAGTCTCACCCGGCGGAGTTAATCCTAGTGACTCCGGAATGGCCAAGACGTCCATGGTTTGCGGATTTCGTCAGCCTAGTGGTGGACGGGCCCCTGAGGTTTCAAGAGTTTCCGAAACTTCTTCGACAGGGGCCCCATTTGTTTGGAAGAGGTAGATCGTTTTTGTCTAGCGGCCTGGCTTTTGAGAGGAAACGTCTCCTGAGCAAAGGTTGTTCACACGCAGTGGTGGCTACCCTTTTACGGTCACGGAAAACCTCTACGTCAGGATGTGGGGGAGTCTGAGTCATGATGCGTGGAGCATAAGTTGGAGTCTACTCGGGCTTTGGTGTCGGATATTTTGTCATTCTTACGGTCTGGCTAAGCCAAAGGTTTATCGTGCAGCTCTCACAGGGTACAGGAGTGGCTCTCAGTTGTTTCCGTGGTAAAGTCCGTAGGGTAGCCTTGTCCGCGCATCCGGATGTTGCTCGTTTTCTCCGAGGTGCAAAGCACCTGCGTCCTCAGATCAGAGACCCTTGTCTTTCATGGAACTTAAACCTGGTGCTTAAAGCTCTGTGCGCTGCACCTTTTGAACCCCTGAAGAGAGCGGCGTTAAAAGATCTGACGTTGAAGGTGTTTTTTCTCGTGGCTATTGTTACAGTTTTGGCTGCAGTGCAACCGCCTCACCACCAGGGGTCCCTCTAGTGCTGGCTCTCCTGACAGGCCCAGTCCATCTCCTCTGTCCACTCTATGTTCTGGGTTTGCCCTTATAACCCTGCCTGACAGTTCCCTCGGTGCTTCGGCATCGAGCTCACCTGGGCTCCCTGCTCTAGCCTTCCTTGCCTTGCGCGGCCTTCGGGCCTTTCCTTGCCTTGCGCGGCCTTCGGGCCTTCTTCCTTGCTTTTCATACCTGGCCTTCGGGCCTTCTGTGTGTGTGTGGCCTACGGGCCTTCTGACCTGCCTTGCCCCGCTTACGGTGTGTGGCCTACGGGCCTTCTGTGTGTGTGTGGCCTACGGGCCTTCTGACCTGCCTTGCCCTGCTTACGGTGTGTGGCCAACGGGCCCTCTGTGTGTGTGTGGGGCCTACGGGCCTTCTGACCTGCCTTGTCCTGCTTCCTGTGCCCTGACCCAGCCTGAACCTAGACACTGCTATCTGCCGCCTGCCCTGACCCAGCCTGGACCCAGACCCTGCTACTTGCCACCTGCCCTGACCCAGCCTGAACCTAGACACTTCTATCTGCCGCCTGCCCTGACCCAGCCTGGACCCAGACCCTGCTACTTGCCACCTGCCCTGACCCAGCCTGAACCTAGACACTGCTATCTGCCTCCTGCCCTGACCCAGCCTGAACCTAGACACTGCTATCTGCCGCCTGCCCTGACCCAGCCTGGACCCAGACCCTGCTACTTGCCACCTGCCCTGACCCAGCCTGAACCTAGACACTGCTATCTGCCTCCTGCCCTGACCCAGCCTGGACCCAGACACTGCTATCTGCCGCCTGCCCTGACCCAGCCTGGACCCAGACACTGCTACTTGCCGCCTGCCCTGACCCAGCCTGAACCTAGACACTGCTATCTGCCTCCTGCTCTGACCCAGCCTGGACCCAGACACTGCTATCTGCCGCCTGCCCTGACCCAGCCTGGACCCAGACACTGCTATCTGCCGCCTGCCCTGACCCAGCCTGAACCTAGACACTGCTTTCTGCCGCCTGCCCTGACCCAGCCTGGACCCAGACCCTGCTACTTGCCGCCTGCCCTGACCCAGCCTGAACCTAGACACTGCTATCTGCCTCCTGCCCTGACCCAGCCTGGACCCAGACACTGCTATCTGCCGCCTGCCCTGACCCAGCCTGAACCTAGACACTGCTATCTGCCGCCTGCCCTGACCCAGCCTGGACCCAGACCCTGCTACTTGCCGCCTGCCCTGACCCAGCCTGAACCTAGACACTTCTATCTGCCGCCTGCCCTGACCCAGCCTGGACCCAGACCCTGCTACTTGCCGCCTGCCCTGACCCAGCCTGAACCTAGACACTGCTATCTGCCTCCTGCCCTGACCCAGCCTGAACCTAGACACTGCTATCTGCCTCCTGCCCTGACCCAGCCTGAACCTAGACACTGCTATCTGCCCGCCTGCCCTGACCCCGCCTGGACCCAGACTCTGTTCTAGCCTTCCTTGTCTCTCTCAACCTGGAGCCACCCTTTTGGGTGGTGTTCACAACTCCTGACCGGAGCCCAGTCGTAACAGCTATTTTCTCGGAGCGCAGAGTTTCGGAGCTTCAGGCATTATCCTGCTGGGAGCCCTTTTTAAGAATTATGGATACAGGGGTCTCCTTGCGGACAGTTCCTTCTTTTCTTCTGAAGGCAGTATCCTCTTTTCATTTGAATCAGTCGGTTGAACTTCCGTCCTTTCCTATTTTGGACCGATCTGATCCCCACTCTAGGGACCTGAGGAAGCTTGATGTGCGCCAGGTTCTGTTGCGCTACTTGGAGGTAACGAACAGTTTCCGTATGTTGGATCATCTTTTTGTATTGTGGAGTGGCCCCAAAAGAGGACGTAAGGTGGCTAGAGCTGCAATCGCCCGCTGGTTGAAAGAGGCTATTGGGTCAGCGTACCTTCTTTATGGCCGGCCACTCCCTGTTGGTCTCCAAGCACAATCTACCCGGTTGCAGGCAGCCTCATGGGCAGAGTGCTAGCAAGTTTCACCGCAGGAGATTTGTAGAGCAGCCACTTGTAAGTCATTACACACCTTTGCTAGGCAATACCGGTTAGATGTGCAAGCCCCAGGCTCTGGGGTTTGGTGAAGGTGTGATCCGGGTCCCACCCCGTGTAGAAGAGCTCTAGTACATCCCAGGAGTCTGGACTAATCCGGGTTCAGGGAAAGGAAAACTGGTTCTTACCTGCTAATTTTCGTTCCTGTAGTACCATGGATCAGTCCAGAGTCCCGCCCATTTCAGTGTGGGGATAACTGAGAGTCCGCTCGTTCAGTTCAGTTCTTGGTTATTTCACTCTGCAGATTTTAAATTTTCATTGATGTTATTCTAAGTTGTCACAGGCTCTACTGCCATTTAGGGTTAGTGGGCCTGGTTCCTATGGAAGTAAATCCCAGTTATAGCGGGTAGTTAGTTAAGTTGGGTTTTGAATCATTCTGCTTTGATACAGTGTAATACTGACAGATTGTAGGTGGCACCTCGGGGTATAGGACAGAGTCTGCCAAAACTTCTCTGTCTCCATCTGCTGGAGGGGAGGCAAAACCCAGGAGTCTGGACTGATCCGTGGTACTACAGGAGCGAAAATTAGCAGGTAAGAACCAATTTTCCTATTGCCTCCTATCCCGTGATGTTTTAATTTACTGAAAACCTAGATAAACGGTATCAACCAGCTCACCTTATCCACATGTTCATTTAACACCTTCAAAAACACTTTAGTAGATTAGTAAAGAAAGTCTTCCTTTTGCTAAAACCATGTTGACTCTTCTTCATTGGGCCATGTCAATCCATATGGCCAATAATTTTGTTTTTAAGAATAGCTTCTACCATTTTGCCCAGCCCCAATATTAGGCTCACTGTTCTACTATTGTTGCGACCGTCGCTGCTCATAGTCCTCACTCCTCCCTCTTTAACTCTGTGGCGACTCCCTCCGGGTCTGATGGACGGCTGGCTGCCGCGACGTCTCCATTCTGTCTCCCTCTGGCGTCCCTGGACCGGCTCAACGTTGCAGATCCACCATGTTTTATGTTACTTATTTATTTATTTTATTTATTTAGAGTTTTTATATACCGGCAATCATGAAAACATATCTTGCTGGTTTACATAGAACGGGGGTGCAATAAATACAAAAAATGATAATAAATACATGGAACTAGAACTGTGGTGACAGAAGGTACAGTTACATTTAACAAGGGAAGCCGAACTTGGAAGGAAGAAGAGAGGAGAGACTAGTTAACAAAATACAATATAAATGTAGTATAGAATAAATATTAAATACAAACGGCAAGGTGTTTTATGAGTCATTGGATTGTGTCATTAGGTTGTGTCCAGAAAAGCTTGCTTGAATAACCAAGTCTTAAGTTTTTTCCTAAATGTTGGGAGGCATGGCTCCTGTCTGAGGTCTGTAGGAATGGAATTCCACAGTAGAGGGCCAGCTGTGGAGGTGGCGCGATCTCTTAGGGTGATGTGTTTGGTCGTTTTCGCTGGGGGAACTAGTAGGGAGCCTTTATAAGCATCTCTGGTAGGTCTAGTAGAATTATGTAATTGGAGAGGGAATTGGAAACCGATGTGATGTTTGCATAACGAACGTCGGTATACAAAAGTTTTAAATAAAATAAAAATAAAATAAATGTTGCCTGAACACCTAAGGCCTGCGCGCGCTCTGATTGAAGTATCAGCAAGAGCGCGAACCTCAGGGCGTCCCCCTGAGATGACATCATCTGCTTCCAATATTTAAAGGTCTCTATTTCACTTATCTAACTGAGTTAGCAAGGGATTGGGTATGGGAATGTGTCTCGCTACCTACGGACTACTCCCCCCAAGCTACTCTGCCTCCTCGGACTTACCAGAGGTACCAGCTCCTCGGAGGCCTCGCTCTTTCTTTACTTTCAGATTACAGATAGGAACCGGTACTCGCTCTTCGAGGGCCCATGTTCCTGGACACTCTGAAGATTCTCTACTGCTTGGAAGCTATTGCTGCTACAAACAATTGTGAGTTACCATTGCTCTCTCAGAGCTTTCCCTGGAACCAGGTACTCGCTCCTCGAGGGCCTAAACCTTTCCAGCTCCTGAGCTTCCTTGAGACCTTATGTGAGTTTTGTCATCTAGTTCTGTTCATGAACTCTGCCTACTCACTTTCTGCAGTTTCTCAACATCTCAGCCATCCTGGATCGCTGTTCCAGTACCTGAGGGACAACAAGCCTGCAGGGCATATCAGCTCACTACTGCCACCTCTGGTGGTTTCAAAAACCTGTTTAATAAAAGAACTAATGTGTGTCTGTCTCCCTACTCAAGCCTAGCCAGTTGTCCCTCTCGGAATATCCTCCCGGGGGCGTGGTCATCTGCCACCGGCCCAGGGATCCACCCACAGCTATATCAGATTCATTACAGATTGCTACTCCTTAGCAAGACGATATCTGAGACACTACAAGATTGCTGACTCCTCCTTCTTTAGGAGCCAATAATTAGAGATTGCTACTCCTAGCTTGTCAACTAAGCTCATTCAGAAGAGATTGCTAACTCCTCACAGAGAACACATCAGATTGCTAACTCCAGTGGATCCAGCAAACTATGGGATGTTGTTAACTCCATGGATCCGGCACATCTCTCTGCCTTGCAGGCTATACCGGGCCTGGCCCGGCCCAACGCATCTCAGAGCAGCAAGAAACTTTGGAGAAACTTACTGCAGCATTTCATCAGCTACACACACAGAAGATAGAAGGCACAGCTTCTAACCAAGAAGTTCAGTTACAGGAGGTAACTTTAAAGACTGCTGTACCACTGGTGGCTCCTATCCGCTTTTCCAGAGAAATCCAGAAGACCCATGGCTTTCTGAACCAGTGCTGCATGCACTTCACCTTACAGCCAACTTTATTTCCCATGGCTCTTTCGAAGACCACCTACATCCTGTCATACTTGGATGGGAGAGCCCTGTCGTGGGCATCTACCTTGTGGGAACGCAAGGACCCTATTTTGCAGGACATAGAAGGATTTATGGACTTGTTTAAATCCGTCTTTGATGACCCTGCTCGTATTTCTGTTGCCGGTTTTGCTTTGGTGGACTTGAAGCAAGGCAACAGATCACTGGCTGAATTCGCCATAGAATTCAAGACTCTTGCAGCGGAACTTTGCTGGGACCCCAAATGTCTCAAGACTCTCTTCTGCAGAGGCCTGGATACCCGCTTAAAGGACGAGCTGGCCGCTCGCCAGATACTGACTCGCTGGACGAATTAATAGCCTTGGCCACTCGGATTGATCACCGGCTCTGAGACAAGGTTAAGGAACTCTGGCCTAAGGTGTTACTTGGGTTGAAACAGGCTAGTACTACCACTGCACCTCGGATGGTTCCAGTAACGTCTGCTGCTGATAAAGATGAACCGATGCAACTTGGTCATGGACACTTGACCTCCAAGGAGAGAAGATTTCGGAAGAAACGCGGCCTGTGCATGTACTGTGTCAGCCCGGCCATGATGTCTCTACATGCACCATTCGTCCGAAAGGACGGACGAGCAAAAGTCCTGCAGGAGGTCTATTCTTAGGCCTCACTGCGCCTTCTCGTACACTCTCTCTCCCAGTCTCCTTGACCTACGGACCAGTCATGGTTCAGACTCCTGCCCTGGTGGACTCGGGGGCAGGAGGCAACTTCATTCTCAGACGACTAGTGGAATATTTGAGGATCCCCCTCATCAAGTTGAAAGATCCACTATGGTTATCCTCCATTCATGGAGAGCCCTTACCGGGAGACGTGACTTGCCAACCCGAATCAGTTACTCTCCGCACCGGAGTTCTCTATAAGGAGTCGCTCTCCTTCTTTGTACTGGAAAAGGCTGTGCATCCTATCGTCCTGGGGTTACCTTGGTTGCAAGTACACCAACCCCAATTCGACTGGGCATCTCTGGATCTCTCCCACTGGGGCCTAGAATGTCATGGGAGATGCCTTAAGGAGATATCGCCTGTTATAGGCACGCCTGCGACCCCAGCATTACCGGGGTTGCCGCTCCAGTACACCCCCTTCGGGGATGTATTTACCAAAGAAGTAGTTGATGTTCTTCCTCCACTGGAGCCCTATGACTGTGCCATAAGACTGAAGCCCAACACTGAGCCACCGAAGGGTAGGATGTACCCTCTCTCAGCTTTTGAGAATAAAGCAATGTCAGAAAACATGGAAGAAAATCTCCAGAAGGGTTTTTCCCTACCATCAGGGTCATCAGCTAATGCAGACTTTTGCTTTGGGGGAAGAGAAGACGATACAATACTTAGTGAATGTTCTTCAATATCTCTAGACGAAGACGATACTATACCTAGTGAATGTTCTTCAATATCTCTAGATGAAGACGATACTATACCCAGTAAATGTTCTTCAATATCTCAAGAACCGTATTCACAGATCATCAACCCTAGAGTATCTCTGTCACGCTCATTTCATTCAGAAGAAGTGTCTGATGAACCACAGCACATAATAGATCCGAAGAAGATATCTCTAGCTACCAGCCAGTCTGTTTCCACTGGTGATGCCACCATCTCTCATCCATCAACTTCTACTGGAGAGTCATCTTTAGAAGTGGGTTTTGTCGTACCTTAACATCACCACTTCCACTGAAACCTTCAGTGATGTCCACAGCAGCTCAATCCATTGCTGCTGATATCATCAATAACACTCTGCAAGATTCTTCCAAATCTCGAGATCCACCTGTCATCAATGCAGTAGACGACTTAGAAATTAAGATCAATGAGATTCTGGATGTTCGTAACAGAGGCAAGACTTTTGAATACCTTCTGATTTGAGAAGGCTTCGGGCCAGATTTAATCTCTTGGAAGCCTCAGACCAATAACTTGGACAAAGAGATGCTTCATCAGGACCACCTCGCACATCCTTCTAAACCTAAGCCTCGTATTCGAAGAGGAGATCGCCCTTTGAAGGGGGGTACTGTTGCGACCGTCGCTACTCGATGTCCTCATTCCGCCCTCTTTACCTCTGTGGTGACTCCATCCGGGTCTGATGGACAGCTGGCTGCCGCGGCGTCTCCATGCCGGTGCCCTCCGGCGTCCCCGGACCGGCTCGACGTTGCAGATGCGCCAGGTTGCCTGAAGACCTAGGGTGCGTGCTCTGATTGAAGTACCAGCAAGAGCGCGAACCTCAGGGGCGTCCCCCTGAGATGACGTCATCCGCTTCCAATATTTAAAGGTCTCTATTTCACTAACTGAGTTAGCAAGGGGTTGGGTATGGGAATGTGTCTCGCTACCTACGGACTAATCCCCCCAAGCTACTCTGCCTCCTCGGACTTTCCAGAGGTACCCGCTCGGGGGCCTCGCTCGTTTTCTTTACTTTCAGATTACAGATAGGAACCGGTACTTGCTCCTCGAAGGCCCATGTTCCTGGACACTGTGAAGATTCTCTACTGCTTGGAAGCTATCGCTGCTACAAACAATTGTGAGTTACCATCGCTCTCTCAGAGCTTTCCCTGGAACAAGGTACTCGCTTCTCGAGGGCCTAAACCTTTCCAGCTCCTGAGCTTCCTTGAGACCTTATGTGAGTTTTGTCATCTAGTTCTGTTCATGAACTCTGCCTACTCACTTTCTACAGTTTCTCAACAGCTCAGCCATCCTGGATCTCTGTTCCAGTACCTGAGGGACTACAGCCCTGCCGGGCATATCAGCTCACTACTGCCACCTCTGGTGGTTTCAAAAACCTGTTTAATAAAAGAACTAATGTGTGTCTATCTCCATACTCAAGCCTAGCCAATGGTCCCTCTCGGGCTATCCTCCTGGGGCCGTGGTCATCTGCCACCGGCCCAGGGATCCACCCACAACTATATCAGATTCATTACAGATTGCTACTCCTTAGCAAGATGATATCTGAGACACTACAAGATTGCTGACTCCTCCTTCTTTAGGAGCCAATAATTAGAGATTGCTACTCCTAGCTTGTCAACTAAGCTCATTCAAAACAGATTGCTAACTCCTCCCGGAGAACACATCATTTATTTCCTGGATCATCTCTGGAGTCCTTTTTAAAAATTGGCATTATATTAGCCACCTTCTAGTATTCAGATGCTTGGCTGTTTTTAATTGTAGATTACAAATGACTAGTAACAGGTCTACAATTTCATATTTGAGATATTTTTTTGGAACTTGGGTGAATACCATCCTGTCTTTGTCCTACTTGAGCACCCCTTTTATCCCATGGTTGTCTGGTGGTCCAGTTAATTCCCTCATAGGCTCCTTACTTTAAATGAATTTGAATAAGATTATTAGGTTTTTGCTTCTATGGCAAGCTTTTTTTTTTAGATTCTCTCTTGGTCTGCCTTATTAATGTTTAACATCAGTGCTCACGCACATTCTTATTTTCTGAAACCATGCTTTCCATTTACTGAATGATGCTCTTTTGGTTTTAATTGCTTCTTTCACCTTAGCATTTAACCATGCTGGCAGTCATGGCGTGGAATAAATTTTATCTGGGCTTCCAATATGGCACTTTTAAACCATGAGTGTGTTCAGACGTTTAAATTCATCTACAGACAAAATATGTCTTGATTTATCAAGTAAGTTTATTGTTTTACCAATTCAGCTGTCAGGCAGTCTGGTCTGGACAGAGTTAAAGAGGTGCAATGCGATCATAATAACAGCACTGTCAGTCCCCCCAGAGTATCTGTAAAAAAAAAAATATATATATATTTATACAAACGTAGATGAAAAGAACAAGAAGAGCCCCAAAAAACAATAATTCCAAAGTGCAAGGGTACTTCAACCCAGCAATTTGTAGAGAAGATACAAAAAATGTTTTTGGTTGTAAGCGTCTGCCAAACGGAATATATTTAAAATTGTGTAAGAAATAAACAAATAAGGGTTCGAATCAAACCGGAAGACCCATCTAAAAAAAACGGTACACAGATATGCAAAAGAAGAATAATAAAATATTATTTTGTATAGATATATTTTATATTGGTTAATTTATTATTATTATTATTTTTTTTTTTTTTTTATATACCAACATTCATCTCAATTAAGACATCACACTGGTTTACATTCAGGTACTGTAGGTATTTCTCTATCCCCAGAGGGCTTACAATCTAAGTTTTTTGTACCTGAGGCAATGTAGGGTAAAGTGACTTGCCCAAGGTCACAAGGAGTGACAGTGGGACTTGAACCTTGGTCTCCTGGTTTATAGTCCACTGCTCTAACCACTATGGAGTGCCATGGCAGCGAGGTGAACAAGCATGAAAGGAAAAAATGGTATATACATAACTACATAGATAAAGGGGCAAAGCAAAAGAGTAATGGTGTCAGAGTGGAACAACAGCGGGGTAAACAAATGGGATAAGGAAAGGTGTCGTATCAGACTGATAAGGTGGCTAAATAGCATTTGTGCCTACAAAAATATGTTGAGGTTAAAATTGAAATATGTAATATAGGTGCCGAAAAATAATAAATGTGAAACTAGACCATACCTTCAAGATGTGAAACGATCGTGTACCAGACTGCCAGCTGTATAGAGCCAGTGATGGCAATATATATCAGGACAAAGCGCGCCAAAGGAAAAAACCTTTACATACAGGTTGACATCAAATCGGAGAGACGTCCCAGGTCGGAGACATGTCATTGTGAAAAGATACTCTAGTGAGGCTCCCAAAATGAATAGAATTAATATAGAAAATAATATATATATATAGTATATATAGGTACCAACCCCAGGAAAAATATACAGAAAGGAAATAGGGAAAATAACGTGTCAAAGAAATCAATTACACAAAAGCAAAAAGGCAGGGGGGGAATAAGGGCATAAGACCCAACGTCAGAATGAGAGGATCATCGTTAAGGAGCAATAATTTTGAAAATATTACTAATAAAGGAACAGATTCAGTGTTTAGATTAACTAGTCAAAAGACCACAGAGTGCCACAAAACTGGGACAATCACACGTTCAGGTTGACATAAGGGAAAGATCTGCTAAACAGAATATAATATAATGCAGACATCAGTATGGCTGAGGGTAGAAATATATGGAAAAACTTTTTAAATTCCATAAGAGAAGATTTATACATGTAAAATTGTACACGAGAGTAGAAAACAAAAATGTACTTCCAAGGTGGTAGACAAAAGTGCATTTTTAACAAGTGGTTAAGAAACATGTCGTAAGGACCTCTCAACAAGCCCAATGAATGCAAGATGGAAACAAACAACGAAAGAGATTACTGCAGGTGAAAGGCACTAGAAAAAGGCGGCCCATTCAATCTCTTTATTGAGTCTGACCGGTGCAAGGGAACCTAACTCAAAAATCCAGCACTGCTCTCTACGTATTAAGCTGGTGGAAAAATCACCTCCGTGAAGAGAGAGTTGGAGAATTTCAATAACAAAAAATCTTAAGTCAGAAATAAGATGTTGTTTTGATGACCAATGGGAAACAAGGGATGCCTCACTCTTCAACAAGTGTATACATGAAGAATGTTCAGAGATTCCTATTTTGATTTTTTTAGTGGTCTTCCCAATGTAAATTAAAGAACAAGGACAAGTAATGACATTAACACCACCACTGGAGTTACAGTTAGAGGTGTGCTTGAGAGGATAATGTTTATTTGTATGAGGGTGTAGAAAGACAGACAAAGATTCAGAGAGAGGGTAAGCTGTACAATGCCCACAAGGAGTATGGCTGTGAATCTTAGTAGTCTGGAGACATTGTAGACTCACTGTGGAGGTCTCAGTGTACCAGCATGTCCCAGAGGTTCCTACCTCTCTGGAAAGCAAAACAAGAAAGTTCGTTAAAGAGGTGCCAAGACGGACCAATGTCATTTTATGCTAGCAAAAACCTCACCAATCCGGCACGAAATATATTTGCGAGCACTGCCTTCGTTGTATGCAAATATATCTCTCATGCATATTCATTGTAGATGTCCTGAAAACCAGACCTGGTCATGGCACTTTAGGAATTGCCCATCCCTGATGCATACACAGTATATACTTGTTTGTATATAATTGCCTTCTATTTGGTTTAATAATCTACCATTGTATTCTCCTATGTTTGTTTGCAGGCTTCATCTGTTGAATTGAAAAGCCTCTGGGTATCTGAGATCAGAAAAGTTCTTACAGGACAGTTAGAAGCTTGCAGAGGTGGGATAAAGTGCTGTTTCTGTTATACCTTACTTAGCTTCACGAAAGATGTGAAGGTCTTTTCAAATAAGTTACACGTTAAAGTAAAATAAATCTTGCATTTGAGAATGGGAAGGTGGGGGGTGGTTGGGGGGGGGGTTCTACATTTCAGACTTCCAGCCTATGAGAAACTTGTCCCACCCAGGGTTTCCTCCATTAATGATAAGGGGAGGTGTAAGCTTGAAGAATTATGGGCATTCATTTCCTGCATTTTTAATTCTTCTCCCTTCTGATCGAGTCATGGTCATGGTTGACCTCTAGTTTTGGGGTATGAACTATCATTCCCTCTAGAACTGTTATCCAGGCAGTAGGCATCACAAAGTGGCCGGGACTTTCTCCCTCCTGAGGGATGCATCCACAGTCTTCTGGATCTGAGGAACAGGAGCCAGATCCCTTATAAATTAATTTTCTTTTTTTTTGTGTGTGTGTGACCTGGCAGTTTCCTACTGTTCCTTTGTGCTCTTGGCACCATGATTCTTTGCAACTACCTGGGGATTTATTCCCCTATTTTGTATCCTCCCAACTTATGTTTAGTCCCAGTCACTGCAGTGATGGTCCTGGGCTGGGGCCTTCTGGAACTCTGCGGTCCTGGGCACTGAATCCTACCACTAGGTGTCTCGCTTAGGCAATGGCCATGACTCCCTTCCCCCCCCCCCCCCCCCCCCCCCCCCCCCCCCCCACCACCACAAACAGGACTTACATTTTTATTTTATCAAGTCAACATTATCCCTTCCCTATCAGCCCTTACTGGCCCAAAAATAAAACGAACCTCTTATATTCAGAATACCCAGATCAGTCCAGAAAAGTGGGTTGTGTATCCCTACCAGCAGGTGGAGTCAGAGAACAATTAGAACTTTGGGCACTGCTACATAACGAGAGTGCCACCTGCAGTCCCTCAGTATTTCTCTGACTCCAGCAGGTGGTAGGGTGCATCTCCTGCAGTCTTAGTTTTTTTTTTTCAGGGTAGTTAGGAAATTTGTTATTTTATTTTTCCTTCTCATTTGCTTCCTGAGGTGTTAGGCACTTTCGTGGGCCATCCCTCAGTGGAAGCCAGGCATCCGGAGGGTTAGACACCCCTGACTGTGTTTCGCCCGCTCCATCCCGGGGTGTATAGGCCAGGGGCTCCTGGTCTTCCTACCCTCGAAGCTGCTCCCTCGACCCCTGTTAGTGCAGGCTTCAGTAGTTTAGTTGTTTAAAGTTAGTTTAAAAAAAAAAGTCTCTTCAGTCTGAGGTAAGGAGTCGGCACCGGGGGAGCCTGCTCTGCAGCAGGCTGTGGGGACATCTTTGAGCTGTCACAGTTTCATTTCCTTCCTCTCCCGGGGCTCCGGGTTGATAGTGAAGGTAGGCAGTGTGTGTACCAGGTCCAGGCCACGTTTTCAGCACCCAGGTGGCTGAACAGCGTGGTTCCTCGCAGAGGCCTTGTTTTTCTATTTTTTTTCCCGCACTGCCGGCGGCGCTCGCGCAGCTACAGGTCTCGGGCCTATTTTTTTCTTCCCTCAGCTGCTCTGACCGCGTGGCTACGCGGCTCGGCATGGCACCGTGAAAATCGGCGGTCTGCCGCTCCTGTGGGGCACGCGGGCAGAATTTGAACTCTGCGTCGTCGTGCCCAGACTGTTCCGGTTTGGAAGGCCCATCGGGGGTGGCCCCTCCCCCTCGCGGGGGGGGGGCTCGCGACACTCTGAGCAGGAAGAGGATTCCCCCCTACCGCTTTGGTCCCCATGGCAGTAGTTCCAATGTTGGGGACTGGGGAATCGGCCCCGCAGGACCCCCCAGATGGGGAGGTAGACGCAGGAGATTTTTCCCCAGAGTTTATCTTGTTGATTCATCAGGCCTCTTTGGCACGGAGACAGACTTCCTTAAAGAGATCCGGGCGCGCTGGGGATCCCGCTGAGCCCCCTCTGAAGCAGGGATGTCCTGCAGCCACCCAGCAGTGCCCAGTGGTCCGCTCTCATCCTGGGGAGGATGGTCGCGGGGATCCCCATGACCCAGGTTTTGGGGCGGGGCGGCACTGGTTCAGAATCTGGGGGTCGGATCTGCGCAGCTACCGGGTGCAGATCCGGACCAGAATCCTGATCCGGTGGACATGGATACGGATGATCCTGATGGGGATGACCTTCCTCTGGTGGAGGGTGATGATCCTACTGTTGTCCACCTGTTTAAGCGAGATGAGCTTCGTCTGCTTATTCCCCAGGTCCTGGATGTCCTCGATCTTAAGGTTACTCAAGAGGATTCCGATAATGAAGGACTTAATCCGGTTCTGGATGGTATTCAGGGACCATCAACAGCTTTTCCACTACCTAAGAAAGTCCGAAAGCTGGTGACCCGCGAGTGGGATACTCTGATGCGGGTATAAAGGTGGGTAGGGCGATGGGAAAGCTCTACCCGCTGTCGTCAGAGGTACTGGACCCGCTGAAGATTCCGAAAGTGGACACGGCTCTGTCCGCGGTCATAAAGAAGACCACAATACCCGTGGCGGGATCTGCTGCCTTAAAGGACATGCAGGACCGAAAACTGGAGATCCAGTTGAACGGGTTTTTGAAGTGGCCCCTTTGAGCCTTTGAGCGGCAGTCTGCGCTAGTCTTATGCAATGAGCATGCCTGTGCTGGGTCCAACAGGTGAGTACTAATGTGGAGGACACTGACGTTGGAGCGTTGCAGCTGGCCCATTTGGAAGCCGGAATTGCGTATGGAGCAGATGCGCTATACGACCTCGTTCAGACCTCACTCGGTCCATGGTGTCCGTGGTGGCAGCTCGTCGCCTTCTCTGGTTATGGAATTGGGCAGTGGACCTCTCCTCAAAATCCCAACTTTGTAACCTTCCCTTCAAGGGCAAGCTTCTCTTTGGGGAGGAGTTGGATCAGTTGGTCAAGCTCCTCGGGGAGTCCAAGGGCAATAGGTTGCCAGAGGATAGAAGAGCGACCAAGAAAGTTTTTCCCCCTCAGGCTCATTTTCGGGACTCTCGCTGTTTTCGATCTGGCAGATATTCCGCTCCGGCGGGTCTTAAGTCAACACCGGGTCACCAACAGTCCTTTTGCGGTGGCTGCCGCACCTGGAGGGACTCTGGACACCTCGTGGTGGGTAGCAGTAACGCCGCCCAATGAAGCCACGATTATCCATTCCATCGTAGAAGCTGTCGGAGGCAGATTATCCAGCTTTTATACGAAATGGGCAAGAATAACCTCGGATCGCTGGGTCTTGGAGGTGATCAGGGACAGTTACGCCCTGGAGTTTGCGCGTCCAGTCCGGGAAGTGTTCGTGGAGTCCCCTGTGCTCTCTCGCGCCAAACGCAAGGCGGTACAGGATACCCTGCAGCGGCTGCTCGACCTCAGAGCCATTGTCCCAGTGCCAGAAGCGCAGCAGGGACGGGGACGATACTCAATTTACTTCTTGGTCCAAAAAAAGGAGGGCACTTTTCATCCCATCCTCGATCTGCAGAAACTCAACCATTGTCTCAGGGTCCCTCGTTTTCATATGGAAACCCTACAGACTGGGATGGCGGCGGTTCAAAAGGGAGAGTTTCTAGTGTCACTGGATCTCATGGAAGTGTATCTTCATATTCCGATCCGGATGAATCATCAGCAGTTCCTGCGCTTCAAGGTCTTGGGTCAGCATTTCCAGTTTCGAGCCCTTCCGTTTGGCCTCGCCACAGCTCCTCGGACTTTCACCAAGTTTATGGTGGTGGTAGCGGCTTTCCTTCGCAAGAAGGGTATTCTGGTCCATCCTTACCTGGATGACTGGTTGATTCACGCCAAGTCTCGGGAGGATTGCGTACGGTCCGTCCACACGGTGATGGTCACCTTACAGTCACTCGGGTGGGTCATCAATGTGCAGAAAAGTCATTTGGAACCCACCCAGAAGCTGATTTCCTTGGGAGCACAATTCGATAGATTACAAGGCAAGGTGTTTCTGGTGGAGGATTGCCTGCGGAAGTTGCAAGAACAGATTCATGCTCTCCTGTGGAGCGAGCAGCCCACAGTGTGGCATCATCTGCAAGTCCTGGGTTCCATGGCTTCCACCTTGGATTTGGTGCCCTGGGCGTTCGCTCACTTGCGACCGTTACAACGTGTGCTCTTGTCGCGCTGGAGTCCGGTATCGGAACAGTTCATCTCCCAATGCCACTACTGCCCGAGTCCAGACTCAGTCTGTCATGGTGGCTGTCACGCAACAATCTGGAACAGGGAGTGGACTTGGATCCTCCGGATTGGATAATAATCTCCACCGAAACCAGTCTGTCCGGCTGGGGAGCAGTGTGTGCAGACAGAACCGCCCAAGGGCTCTGGTCTCTGACGGAGGGGTCCTGGTCCATCAATCGGCTCAAGACGAGAGCAGTACAGCTGGCCTTACAGGCGTTTCTCCCCTGGATACAGAACAGCATGGTTCGCGTGTTCTCCGTCAATGCGACGACGGTAGCTTACATTAACCACCAAGGGGGCACAAGAAGTCCCGCGGTTGCGCTCGAGGCGTGCCTCCTGTTCGCCTGGGTGGAGCGCCATCTCCAGGGAATTGCAGCTTCTCACATCACGGGAGCGGAGAACTTGCAGGCCGATTTTCTCAGCAGACAACAGCTCGATCCCGGGGAATGGGAACTGTCTCGCGACGCGTGGAACCTCATTTGCGGCCGGTGGGGTGTGCCGCAGTTGGATCTGATGGCAACCAGAGTGAACGCGAAGACGGACAGATGTTTCAGCCGTTGGCAAGAGCAGGGCTCGGTGGGTCTCGACGAGCTGGTGTGTTCCTGCCCCACAGGAATTCTTCTGTACGCCTTTCCTCCGTGGCCCCTCATCGGTCAACTTCTTTGTCGCATCGAACTCCATCCCGGCAGGGTGGTTCTGGTGGTGCCGGAGTGGCCGCGTCGCCCGTGGTTTGCGGATCTGATTCGCTTGGCCCTAGAGGGTCCGTTGCAACTCGCTCATCTACCGCATCTTCTCCATCAGGGGCCCATATTTTCGGATCGGGAAGATCACTTCTCTCTCGCGGCCTGGCTTTTGAGAGGCGACGTTTACGCTTGAAGGGTTATTCCGAGCAGGTTATTTCCACGCTCCTACAGGCTCGCCGTCCAGCCACGTCTATGGCTTATGTTCGCGTTTGGAAGCTGTTTGAGGCATGGTGTCTCCAGCGCTCCTGCAATCCATTGACGGTGGACGTCATCCGGGTGCTTGAATTTTTGCAGCAAGGACTCGCTAGGGGGTTAGCGTTTAATTTCCTTCGGGTTCAGGTGGCAGCGTTGGGCGCCTTGTGGGGTCGGTTGAATGGTGTGTCTCTAGCTGTCCATCCGGATCTTGCTCGCTTTCTCAAAGGGGTTAAACATCTGCGTCCGCCTGTCTGGCCTTTATGTCCCAATTGGAGTTTGAATCTAGTTCTCCGGGCGCTGTGCGAAGCCCCCTTTGGGCCTCTGCGCAGGGCTTCGTTGAAGAATCTGACTTTAAAAACAGTGTTTTTGGTGGCTATTTGCTCGGCCCGCCGGATTTCGGAATTGCAGGCATTGTCGGGCCGCGATCCCTTTCTTCGGATTTATGATGATAGAATTTCCCTGCGCACGGTTCCCTCGTTCTTTCCCAAAGTGGTTTCGGCCTTCCATGTCAATCAGGCGGTGGATCTTCCCGGTTTTCCTCACTGGGCTCTGGGCAGGGACCTTCATCTATTGGATGTCCGGCATATTTTGCTGCGCTACCTGGAGGTTACTAATAATTTCTGACGTTCGGATCACTTGTTTCTCCTGTTTGGGGGGCACAACAGGGTGACCAGGCGTCTAAGGCGACCATCTCTCATTGGATTAAGGAAGCCATCGGCTCCACCTACATTTCCCGAGGGCATCAAATGCCGTTGGGTCTCAGAGCACACTCAACCAGGGCACAAGCGACCTCTTGGGCGGAGTATCAACTCCTGTCGCCTCAGGAGATTTGTAGGGCGGCAGTGTGGTCTTCTTTACACACTTTCACTAAACATTATCGCTTGGACGTTAAAGCTGATGATGAATCGTCCTTTGGTGAGAGTGTATTGCGTGCGGGTCTTTCAGGTTCCTGCCCAGTGTAGGGTGGCTTGGGTACATCCCACTTTTCTGGACTGATCTGGATATGTTCAGGAAATGAAAATTGGTTCTTACCTGCTAATTTTCGTTCCTGTAATACCACAGATCAGTCCAGAGGCCCACCCCTTTCTTCAGATACCAAAAAACTGCATTGCCTTACGATTTGCTGTTTTTAATTATGGAGCTCCGTGTTGACAGAGTTACTCGATGGAGCAGTTTCTGAGTCTGTTTGTTGAGGCCACAAGTTGTCGTTTTTTTGTTTGGGTTTCAACCTCAGCCACTAGTTAGTTCTGTTAGTGTGGGCTTGGGTACAGGCCAATACTGAGAGACTGCAGGTGGCACTCTCATTATGCAGCAGTGCCCAAAGTTCTAATTGTTCTCTGACTCCACCTGCTGGTAGGGAATCACAACCCACTTTTCTGGACTGATCTGTGGTATTACAGGAATGAAAATTAGCAGGTAAGAACCAATTTTCATATATCTATTCCAACCTCCCTCCCTCCTCTCCACCAGTCTCTCATCCCTACAACTTCTCGTCCCTCACCTCTCCTTCTCCCCATCGCCCTTATCCTGCCTCATCCCTGAATGCCACTGCTGCCTGCCTCCTGCTGCAGAGCTCTGTTTGCACTGGGGCTGATGTATTAAAACGTGTTGCCCCTTTTCTCCCCTTTTGTTTGCAGTCTTCTTGGAACACTTTGCAATTAGGATATGAAACAATTCCAAAATAGAGGGCTTTACCATAGGGGTGACAAACTATAAATGATCCCTGTTTCTAGACCAGAGCTTTCCAAAGTGTGTGTCGCAACACTTTAGTGTGTCACCTGCAGTGTGCCGGTGTGTCGCGCAAGCCCGGTGCATGTGACGGGGCAGAGCAAGTGGTATACCGAGGAGCGGTCAGGGGGAGCCAATGCGGCCGCCGGTGGACCTCATCCCACTGGCGGCTGAGTATTGAAGTAACGCTGTGCTGTGCCGGAGACACACAGTAGGGAGATCGTCAGGGCCGTGGTGGAGTTCATGTCACCACAGCCCGAAGAAAAAGGTCACGTCTAAATGTGCAGGTGCTCCTCCTCCTTCCTGCCTGCGCGGCCCTGGAAGAAAAATGTTGCCGGAGCCGCATGGGCAGGAAGGAGGAGGAGCATCAGCCAGATGCAGTAGAGGAGCAGCATTGTTGCAGCGGGCTGAGAAGAGGAGGAGGCCCGGGTAGCAGGGCCACCACCGCGGATTGGCCCGAGAAGATCAGGGCCGCTGCCGCCGCAGATCGGCCCAAGAAGATCAGGGCCACTGCAGAGCCCATCCTGCAGTGACCCGTGAAGAGGAGGCCCAGAGGTAAGAGAGAGGCTGAGGGCCCATAGAGTGTATGAGATGTGTTGAGAGATTTGTGTGTGTATGAGATGAGTTGAGAGATTGTGTGTGTGTATGAGATGAGTTGAAAGATTGTGTGCATGTATGAGATGAGTTGAGAGATTGTGTGTCTGTGTGTGAGAGACTATGTGTGGGAGTGAGGACCTGAATGTTTTCAGAGACTGCATGTGAGAGCCTGTGTGTGTGAGAGAGAGACAGCATGTGACAGTGAGAGCCTGTGTGTATGAATGATTGTATGAGAGAGAGCATGTGACAGTGAGAGCCTGTGCTTGATCAAGACAGCATGTGGGAGTGAGAGAGAGCCTGGGTGTGTGAGAGTCAGACAGCATGTGCCAGTGAGAGACTGTGTATGAATGATTGTATGAGAGAGAGCATGTGACAGTGAGAGTCTGTGTGTGTGTGTGTGTGTGTGTGTGTGTGTGGTGTGAGAGAGAGAGAGAAAGCATGTGAGAATGAGAACCTGATTGTGTGTTTGAGGGAAGAAGATAGATGGAGAGAAAAGAAATAGAAAAAAAGACAATATGAAAGGAATTGGCAAAAAAATAAGAAAGGGAAGGTGGAACAAAAAAGCCTGTGACCAACCGATTAGAAAACTAAGATCAGATAGCAAAGGTAAAAAAAAAAAAAATTTACTTTTTACTGATTGGCACATGTAATATTTGGTAATGTGCTGGAGTAGCACTTTCTCTATGCAGATCTCACAATGTACGAGATCAACATGGAGGAAGTGGAAACCCACGGGGCCTGCACAGAGGAGGCAGCAGAATGGGCTTCAGTGCCAGTAGCAGCAATCAGCGCCTCCCCAATAGCCATGCGGCATCAGTGATAGTGGCAGCAGAGGAATGAGAGAGGCTCCGAGGTTGCTGGCAAAAGAAAGAGAGGGGGGTCTCCCTTTAGCATGTGCATATGTATGAATGGGAGTCTGCCTGGGGGTTCTTTGTGTGAATGCATGGGTGCCTGCCTGAAGGTGTGTCTGTGTATGAGAATGAATGGGTGTCTTCCTGGGGTTTGTATGTGTGAGAATAGGTGCCTGCCTGTGTGGTGTATGTGTGTGTGAGAATGAATTGGTGCCTGCCTGGGGGGGTCTGTGTTTGTGTGTATGTGAGGGAGCCAGAGAGAGAGCATGAGTGTCTATGAGAAATCCAGGGGAGTAAGAGTTTGTGTGGGGGGGGGTGTGTGGAGGGGGAGAGAGTGTCTTAGAGCCTGAGAGTATGAGTGTGAGAGCGAGAGGTTATGGTGGGTATAAGAGCATGAATGTGTATGTATGTGACAGTGTATGTGTGAGAGAGAATGGACATGTGAGTATGTGTGAGAGAGAGAGGATAATCCTTGACAATATCAGGGTGACTGGAGATCAAGAGCTCCCACGTATGGACAGCAGGGGCTTTTTAAAATCCTTATTAGTTTTAATTATTGGGTGTTATTTGATATATGTGCTGTTTTGAAATATTTTATTGGTGTTTGTAAAAAATGTATATGATTTTAATTAATAGAAATTCTATTTATCAGTAGTTTTAAAATAATCTTTTATTAGTATGGTTTTACTATTATAACTGATGCTTTATGTTTCTTGATTTTATTTGTTTTATGAGGAGTGGTGGTTCTGTTTTTCTATTGTTAATACACAGAGTCTGGCTTCTTGGGGTTTCCAGTTCAGTTTTTGTCTAATTTGTGCTCCTTTATTTTGTATTCTGTATTTGGTGAGGGTCTGTCTCTGCTCTGTGTGTGTGACCATGATGAGAGATTCTGCTAGCAAAGGGATCTATTGCTATCTGGTTTGTTTTGTTTCCTCAGTAGGTGGTGTATTGGTATTCTAGGACCCAGTGTAATATTTACCCTTGCTTTTTCACAGGTAGGATTATTGTTGTTTGAGTCCTTGGTGCTATTACTGTTATGTTACAATGGGATTGCAGTATAGATTTTGAGTGTCTTTTTTGTGGGGTTTTGTGTTAGTTCACAATGTGTCTGGCAGTGGAAGGTGTTTGTGCTGCTGTTACCGTGAGATGACACCAGAATTTGAAAATATATTTTAGTATGATGAGCTGTAAGGGAAACATCCAAGCTCCATTGTTTGGGGGAATTTCAGTGGATGCACAGAGTTACAGAACTGGAGGTGCAGGATTTATATTGACATTCTGTCCCTTCCTGTAAATTCCAGACTTCACTCTCATAGCCACATAGAATTAGTTGAATGAGGCTATTAAATAATTTTATAGTGTGAAACTGGCCAACTTTTTAAAATTACGCAGAATACCCTTTGGACTTTTTTAGTAACACCAAATATTCAAAGCTGTGTTCATCCCATCAAGCTCATATATCTCATTAAAGAGGTAAATTGAATAACACAATAACTTTGTTTTATTATTGTTACTCATAAATTATAACAATAACATTAATCTTGGAATATTATATATATTTAATATAAATGAAAGGTTTTCACAAGATAGGTTGTGTCGTGAAACATTTTATTATGTATATATTTAAGGAAACATACATAAATTGTCGAAATACATTTCGTTCGTTTAACCTTTAACCTCTGGTTTGCTAGTAGACTGAATTTCTGTGTCATGAAATTATGTTTGTCTAAAAAGTGTGTCACCAACATGAAAAGTTTGGAAAGCTCTGTTCCAGACGATGTAGTGCTTACTTTGACTAAACCAGGGGTGTTACTGGAGGCGGTGGTAGAAGAGATGGGAGACTTTAGCAAGGTCTCGGGCTTTAAAATTAACTGGGACAAATCCAAAATCTTTAATATTTCTTGTCAGCCTGAATTGGAACAATCTTTGAAACATAAACATCCATTCAAATGGCAGCGCAAAAAAATTAAATACCTGGGGGTATTTATTGGCAGACGGGTCGATGATTTGTATAAACTATATTATTCACCTCTCATTCACAATATTTGCAGTGATTTGGAGAAATGGTCACGTTCTTCATTTTTCTTGGCTGGGGCGGATCGCAACAGTTAAGATGAATGTGCTTCCTTGGTTGAGTTATCTCTTTCAAACTCAATGCTAAGATTGTGGCAGAGGAGAATTTTCGATTCTGTTTGGAGAAAATTAACCTCTAGGGTGACAAAATGACTGTTGTATGATACAAAGGGTCAGTGTTCCCAATATATCCTAGTACTATGCTGCCGCCCAATTACGGGCAATTATAGACTGACATAAAACCAAGAATCTTAAACACTGGGTATCTATGGAACACTACAGGGCAGGGGTTATGCCTCTACAAGCATTACTTTGGCAACGTCGTGATACTTGGCACCCTGTAGAGAGATTGGCACCGAGCACTTGTACTACATTAAACACCTGGAGAATTTGGCAAATTAAACTCGTGGGCAAAAGAGACTACTTTTATTCTACTGAATTGTTTCATAACACTGCTTTCATACCTTGTAAGCCACTAGATGCATTTAACAGTTGGAAAGAGTGCGGCATTATGCAATTAGAACATATATGGGACTCGGCGGGGTTGGTACCCTTTGATACTTTATGCACTAAGTATGGGTTCCCTGAAGAGGAGTTTTTGTCCTATCTGCAAATATCACAATTTTTTAAAAAAGCTGTAATATCAATACACAGTTGAGTATGGGGAAATCTTTTATGGAAGGGTTGTGCAGATAGCAGATAACATGAAGGGAGTAATCTCGAAAATCTATGTGGCTCTTAACATGGCTCTTGATTCTGCCCCAGTGCATATGAAAGCATGAGAATCCGATTTAGGCCACATTCTCTCAGAGGAAGATCCTGTCAGACAAATCTGATTGACTTTTTTGACTGGGTAACCAAGGAATTGGATAGAGGAAGAGCGCTCGATATCATATACTTGGATTTCAGCAAAGCTTTTGATACGGTTCCGCACAGGAGACTGGTGAATAAAACGAGAAGCTTGGGAGTGAGTGCCGAGGTGGTGACCTGGATTGCAAATTGGTTGACGGACAGAAGACAATGTGTGATGGTAAATGGAACCTTCTCTGAAGAGAGAGCGGTTTTAAGTGGTGTACCGCAAGGATCGGTGTTGGGACCGGTCCTGTTCAATATCTTTGTGAGCGACATTGCGGACGGGATAGAAGGTAAGGTTTGTCTTTTTGCGGATGACACTAAGATCTGCAACAGAGTGGACACGCCGGAAGGAGTGGAGAGAATGAGACGGGATCTAAGGAAACTGGAAGAGTGGTCGAAGATATGGCAGCTGAGATTCAATGCCAAGAAGTGCAAAGTCATGCATATGGGGAGTGGAAATCCGAATGAACTGTATTCGATGGGGGGGGAAAGGCTGATGTGCACGGAGCAGGAGAGGGACCTTGGGGTGATGGTGTCTAATGATCTGAAGTCGGCGAAACAATGCGACAAGGCAATAGCTAAAGCCAGAAGAATGCTGGGCTGCATAGAGAGAGGAATATCGAGTAAGAAAAGGGAAGTGATTATTCCCTTGTACAGGTCCTTGGTGAGGCCTCACCTGGAGTACTGTGTTCAGTTCTGGAGACCGTACCTTCAAAAAGACAAAGACAAGATGGAGGCGGTACAGAGAAGGGCGACCAGGAAGGTGGAGGATCTTCATCGGATGACGTACGAGGAGAGATTGAAGAATCTAAATATGTACACCCTGGAGGAAAGGAGGAGCAGAGGTGATATGATACAGACTTTCAGATACTTGAAAGGTGTTAATGATCAAAAGACAACGACAAACCTTTTCCGAAGGAAAAAAATCAGCAGAACCAGGGGTCACGATTTGAAGCTCCAGGGAGGAAGATTCAGAACCAGTCAGGAAGTATTTCTTCACGGAGAGGGTGGTGGATGCCTGGAATGCCCTTCCGGAGGATGTGGTGAAGACCAGAACTGTGAAGGACTTCAAAGGGGCGTGGGATAAACACTGTGGATCCATAAAGTCAAGAGGCTGCCAATGAAGAGTGGGTGACTCGCCAGAATGATGGCTACTGCCTGGAGTCAATACCCTTATTAAATAAACATACACAGGCTTACGGTGACTCCAACATCGCTCTAAGCTTCAACAGCAAGAGGAAATGTGGAAAAAAGGATTCACACTCACAAAGAGGGGAGTAGCTGGCTTGTTACGGCGGTTACTACCCCAAATCAAATAAGCCTGATACTTCACTTTCAATGCATATACAGCAAAGTTCTCTGATTCAACGGCAGGGGAGAAGAAAAACTGATACTTCACACATCCAGCAGAGCTCTCTGCTTCAACGGCAGGGGAGAAGAAAAGAGGGTTCACACTCACAAAGCGGGGAGTAGCTGGCTTGTTACGGCGGTTACTACCCCAAACCAAATGTGCCTGATACTTCACTTTCGATGCACATCCAGCATGGCTCTCTGCTTCAACGGCATGGGAGAAGACTTATACGTCACGCATATCCAGCATAGCTCCCTGCTTCAACGGCAGGGGAGAAGAAAAACAACCAATAAGGGCTAATAACATAGTCTGGGTAAAACAAATAAGCATGGGTGCAGCTTGCTTATTGCGGCGGCTACTACCCCTAACGAATCAAGCTAGATATTTCACTTGGATGCAGCTCCATCACTGCTCTCTACATTAAAGGTGGGGGTGGAAGGGAAATAGAACCAAGAGCTAAGAGAAACAGATAAGTATGAGAGAAAATATGTGTGAAGCTTGCTGGGCAGACTAGATGGGCCATTTGGTCTTCTTCTGCCGTCATTTCTATGTTTCTATGTTTCTCTGAAGATGAATGGAGTTTAACTTATCTGAGGGTTGCCAAGTCTTCTGTCTCATCAGCGCTAATGGAGAACAGCTATAAACATTTATTCCGATGGTACCTCACACCAGACAAGTTACACCATATCTTTCCTAGTATTGATAACAAATGCTGGAGAGGTTGCTTACAATTGGGAATGTTTTCCCATGTTTGGCGGGAGTGCGATGTAATTAAATCTTTTTGGAGGAAGTGGCATCTCTGATCGCTGACGTAACTCAGGAACTGGTGAATTTATACCCCAAAAATGTGTTCCTGAACATTCCAGATGAAAATCTTTGCAAATCAACACAATTGTTGGTATAACAGTTGGTATTGGCTGCATGTTGTGAAATTGCCTTTTGCTGGGAGAAAATAAATGCTCCTACTATTAAGACAGTCATACAACATTTAGAGCAGGTCAGCAGAATGAGTAATTAAACACCATAATACTCATAAATTTAATTGGGGAGAAATTTCTAACTTGGGGCTATATTCATCAAACTATTGCATGTGAAAGAAGAGGGACGTATTTTATGATAATAGTGCACATTGTGATAAATAGGCTATCATAGCAGAATGCAATAACTTTTTTGCACTAATACCACAATTATTGCAGTTCCTATCTGCAACCACTGGGGGGGGGGGGGAGAGAGAGAGACTGACTAGGTATAAGGTCCTTCTAGTAGTTAGCTATTGTGATGGCTCACCGTCCGTGAGGCCTCGAACGCTGCTCTTCCGTCTCCAGTTCTCCGTCGCCACCAGTTGCCCCGGTCCCTGGAGTCCGGTGTGTTCAAGTAACTCCCTGAGTCTGTGCCTCGGCTGGCCCTGGTTTTGCTGGGCTGCTGGGTTCCCTTTAGGCAGGGTTGGGGGTAAGCAGTTCCCCCAAACCCCAGGGACAACACAGAGAGAGGGATAGTTCCTTCAAAGCAGTTTAATAACTAACAACTGGATGCATTACATGGGGTTTGTCCCCTCCCCCTCCAGCCCTCTGATTCCCTTACAGGCAGTGCTAGTTCAGAGCACTCATTTACCTCCTCTGTTCAGCACTATTACAAGCCCCAACCCCACAGGCCCCTTTAGGGTAAAGAGTATACTTCACCCAGCCACCTGGATTACTCCATATCCATGCCCGAACTGGAGGACTCCTCTATCCCTGAACCTACCTCCATCTCCTCCTCCTCTGACTCCGAAGAGCTGGGTTTTTGTGGCCAGTTCCACCAAGGGGGCACGCCCTCTTCCTCCACCTCCATGGACTCATCTGTGTCTGCCTCATTAACGTCTATGCCTGCCACCTGTTCGCCTTCAGGCTTTCCTCCCCTGTCTGGTGGTGTTTCAGGGAAGCTGGGATTCGTAGTTCTTCTCTTCCCCTGTGCCCCCTGCTGTCTGGCTCTGGTACTCTTGTTGCTCTTATGGTAGCTTGTCAGCTCCTGCCTATGGCCGGGCTGCGCTACATCACACTATTTATATCTCTATAGGAGGCCCACCTAGTAACTCGAGGTGAGGTTTAGATAGTAGTGTAGGGGTTAGGGGCCACTTTGACATGCAGAGTGAGACATCCGAACTTTACAGTACACTCTTGTGAGTTTTTTTACAAATCTCATCTTTGTGTGAGTTTCCTCACTCCGAAGGACATCAAATCTTCACAAGAGTGTACTGTTCTGTTCGGACGTCTCACTTTGCATGTCAAAGTGGCCCCTAACCCCTACACTACTACCTAAACCTCACCTCGAGTTACTAGGTGGGCCTCCTGTAGTAGCATAAATAGCTGCCTACTATGGTGCCACCCCCAGAGGCTCACTCTTTCTCTCTGCCCTCCTTCAATCTTTCTCCAGCCTAAAAATGCCCGAGGCACAATTTGGGAAAAATTGCAATTTTTGGTGTTAAACCTGTGTGATATGGCTTTGCAAAGTGCGAAGCCAGTCTACTTTTCCCAAAATCCCACCCTCAACTCCTCCCCTTTTAAAAATTAGCATCACCCCATGCGTTATGGTGCTTTTCGCATGCATTAAGGCATTTTTCGCATGTGCCTCTTCTTCAGATTGGAAAATAACCCCCTTGGTGTTCGAAGATGGATAACTCCTATTAATAAGCAACTTTTGGTGTAAGTTAGGCTTTGTAATATATTGGGACAAGTATCTTGTGACTGGTGACATTTTATTCCAGAATAATTCTCTTAATAATGTTTATATTGACTACTCAGTTATAAGCTGAGGTCTTCTGATGTGTATTATATATAGCCTCATCTACCTTTGCAATTGTAGTTGCAGTTAACCATGCTGATTTTGTTTCCTGGACTAATTTTGATTACAGGGGTGGGGAAGAGGGGAAGGAAGACCTGAGGGAAAATTTGCACAATATGGCAGAACTGCGTGAGACCTTGTATTTGTCCATGTTCACAAAAGACTGTTCAGGGTTATTTTGCTTTTATACTGCTCTATTTGTACTGATTATTATGGATAGAATAAAAATTATCAGTTGTGAAAAAAACATGAGCTGAATCTTTAGCAAAACTACTAATGGTAGCAGAATTGTCACTACTGTGCAGCACTCACAGTTGTGCAACTGTCTATCATTATGTAAGTTCTTCAGAGAAAAACACTTTTTGCAGCAGAATTGTCACCATTGTACAGTTCTCACTATATGTATCTATTACTGTCGCCTGTTGCCTGTTCTTGCGGCATGGAATGCCGCTGCATTCTGTCTTCGCGGCAAGGGAAGCCGCTGCAACTGCTGACTCCATCCCATGGCTCAGAAGCCACCTCTGGCGCTTGTCTGCTCTTTGTCTTCGCGGCCTGGAGGCTGCCGCTGTCTGTGGTCCTGCTCCACTTCCTGGACACTATAGGCGCTGGCGCGCGCCTCTTCTTCAGATATAAAGGGCCACCGGCGGTAAAAGCCCGCGGCCCCACCGGAACCCAGTCCACTTCCTGCTTCTTCCCTATAAAAGGGCTCTCTTCCAGATCCTCAGGGCCTTCGGATCCGGAATCCATGATTGTCCATGTTCTTCCTTGCCAGTCCAGGTCCTCCATGGTCTTCATGTGTCTGAGATGGTTTTTCGTTTCATGTCTTGATGCTCCTGGTCTCGTTCCTCGTCGGAGCTCCTTCGTTGCCTTGTCTTTGTTCCAGATGTCCTGATGTTCTGAAGTCCTGATAATCCTGAACACCGTGTGTTCCAAGTTCCGAGTCTTCTGAGTCTTCCAGCTCTTCGAGTCCTCCAGATGGCCACCCTGAGGGTAAATCCGTATAGATCCGGTTCCTGTTTCCAGTCATTGGAGCCTCGTTTGGTTGGATCCCCTTCTGGTGCTTGTCTCACTCCCGCGTGGTCCGCAACCAGCCTTCCTAGGTTGTGTGGGGTGCGCAAACGGACAGGGTGGTCTGTGACCAGCCCATGGGGGTCTGTGTGGCGCCCTGAGGGACAGTGCCCACCTGTACCTTCCAAGTCCTCGTCTGAGTCCTTCCAAGTTCCTAGTTCTCGTCTCAGTCCTTCCAAGTTCTGAGTCCTCTTCTGAGTCCTTTTAAGTTCCAAGTCTTCGTCTTGTTCCTGTCCTCAGCCTCCGTCTGGCCTCACACACTCATCGTTCCCAAGTGGCGGGTCCAGAAGGGCTTTCAAGTGGCCGGAGGGCTACTCCCGAGACCAGCATTATGTTGCTGAGTCTCATTGGTGCGTGTAGTTCCAGCAGAGGGCTAATCCTGCCTGGTTCCTGTTCCGAGTTCCTTGCCTTAGTTCCAGTCTTGCTTTGTTCCTGTTCCGCCCGTGCTTGCATGCTCTCACCTTCCACGGTGTGCCTCGGGGCTCCTCCCTGAGTTGTGCCGTGATTCAGGGGCTCACGCTCTCCCATGAGCTAGCGGCTGCGCCTGCATCAGGATCTGAAGGCCGCGATCGCAACAGGATCTGAAGGCCATGAGCTCGGTGAGCGTGTGTCTGCGATGGGCTCAAGTTCCTGGATATTTTTTGAACCTTGTTCCTTGTCTAGAAAATGTTTTGCTCTTAGTTCCTGGACTCTTTTGCCTGGTTAAAAAAAAATTTTGTCATTGGTCTCCCTTCTGAGAATGTCCGGAGTTTTACGACCCGCAGGAGGCACCTGCATCCAGATTTTCTTCAGTCCAGTCCTGGAACTCTTTTCATCCAGCAGGAAACCCTGCACTTGTTCCAGAGACCATCTCTGTTCAGTTCCACAGAGACGTGGGGTTCCATCCTGGGTTCCACACAACCAACAGGAGGCGCCTGCGCCCAGGTTTCCACATCATCATTCCCAAGTTTGCTTCTTTACCAAGCATCATCAAGCTTCAAGGAGTGTATGCCTACTTAAATTAAATTACAGCAACTCCAGATCCTTGGCTCTGAACAACCTGCAGGAGCCGCCTGCACCTTAGACCTGGCTTCATTCCACCAGTTCCAGTTCAGTCCACGTTTCCCTCAACTTTGTGCTTGTCATGGGATTAGTTATAGTTACAATCCCGACTCTGCTATGCACAAGTGGGAGTCCCAGCTTCTAATTCCATTCCAATTTTCAGAGGTGTCACTTTGTGTCTCTTCTCCTTAATTCCAGCGTGGTGAGCTGCCTGGTATCTACAGCTTGCAGACTATCGTCTATCCTTCTGGTGTCCGTCACACAACTTGTGAGCTACTAGAATCCAGATTGGGAAATCCTGACTTGTTCATCCGTCCATCTGATGTTGTCTCCACTGTCAGATAGGGTCCGTGATTGCCACCTTCAAACTTGTTTGGTAAAGCCCACCGTCCTTCAGCTCTGTATCCATCAAGAGAGATCCTTTACTCTACTGAAGGATAGCTCTTCAAGGATGATCATCTCTTGCCATCCTCTAGCTGTTTCCACCCTTATAGGCTGACTTCGTAAGACTTCTATTACCACCTGCTTTTTCTATCCGCCTAGCATGGAATGAGCGATCGTTAGACTCTGCTGGAATTCTTCACTGTCTCCAAGCCTTGTCGTTTGGAGCTTTACCATCCGCCTTAAAGCAGCTTATTTGATCTGAGTCCAAGGGATGGCTTCTATCACTATTCTGGAGATCTTCTTCATGAAATGGTCCCTTGTATAAAGCTGAGCATTTAATGCTGTTGACCTTTTAGCTACTTATGGAACAACTTTTCGCTGCATGGGAGCCTGCATTATCATGTGGATTATCTGACATGCAACTTCCTTCTTGACCTTATCAAAGGGCTCTCTCACCCATCTGGCTTTACAAGAGTTTGGGTTCAATGACCCTGTACATCTCTCTACTTGTCAACCGGAACTCCATGTGCTATCTGTCTTCAAGGAGTATAAAGTTGCCCCAAGACCAGCTTCCCATCCTTTGAGCAATGTTTGGACTTTCTTGCTCCACCCGACGCTCCTCATTCCTATGTTTACCTAAACAATTGGTAGTTGCAAGCTTACATTCTCCTGATACACCATCTTGCATTCAAGATTCTAGCAGTGATGCGTTAAACCTACTATCTGGCTATTGCTCTCAAGAAGAAGGCGTTGTGAAGGTGTTCCTCACTCACGTCTTGATTTAATAATAACCTGAACTGGACTATTCCTTAAGATGCTATTACTACTTCCGTGACTCCAATTCAGCCTGGGTCATGTCTTTTGAGTTTCATCGTGTGTTTGTCATGTCTTCAGTATGCTTCGCCTCGTCACTTCAGCTCTTTCCAAGCTTTGAAGATTCTTGTGTTTGGACCCCCAAGTTCCCCAGCTGGTATAGAAGATATGCCTTCTTGCCTTCAGCCATTGAGAAGAAGCTGAAGGGGGGCTTTGAGGAGGGGGAGCTGTTACAATATTGCGGAGCTCATCCCGCAAGCAGGCCTCTCCACTCACCGCTACAATCGTAACTGCCACCTCAGTGCGGTCCGACGCCTCCCTGTGATGATGGATGGCAGGAGGGGCCGCTGCCATCCATCATCCGCAGCAGGAGAGTCGCCGTCGGGATCCCCTGCCTTCTCAGTAGGAGAAGCCGTTGTCAAGGACTCCTCCTGCACGGCGGGCAAGCTGCGGTCTTTCCTCTCTGCGCGGCCTAGTGCCACTGCTGCCGACGCTGTTGGGACCTTCCACGGCAGGCCGCCGCCGACGCCATCTTTGTGCGGCCCAGAGGCCACGCCTGTTCTTGCTTCATGGAGTGCTGCCGCTGCTGCCTTCTGTCTTCGCGGGAAGGGAGGCAGCTGCTGCAGCTGACTCCATCCCGCGGCACAGAAGCCACCTCCGACGCCTGCCCTCGACTGGACTGGCCTGCTCTTTGTCTTTGTGGCCTAGAGGCCACCGCTGTCTGTGGTCCTGCTCCACTTCCTGGCCCCTCCCCTAGGCGCTGGCTCGCACCTCTTCTTCTGATTTAAAGGGCCAGCGGCGGGAAAAGACCGCGGCCCCACTGGAAGCCAATCTCACTTCACTTCCTGCTTCAGCCCTATAAAAGGGCTCTCTTCCAGTTTCTCAGGGCCTTCAGATCTGGAATCCATGGTTGTCCATGTTCTTCCTTGCCGGTTCAGGTCCTCATTGGTCTTAATGTGTCTGAGATGGTTCTTCGTTTCATGTCTTTATGTTCCTGGTCTCGTTCCTCGTCAGAGTTCCTTTGTTGCCTTGTCTTTGTTCCAGATGTCTTGATGTTTCAGATGTTCCTTGGTCCTGATGTTCTGAAGTCCTGATGATCCTGAACTCCATGTGTTCCAAGTTCCGAGTCTTTCAGGTCTTCAAGTCCTCCAGATGGCCACCCCGAGGATATATCCGTATATATCCGGTTCCTGTTTCCGGTTATTGGAGCCTCGTTTGGTTGGTTCCCTTTCTAGCGCTTGTTTCGCTCCCACGTGGTCCGCAACCAGCCTTCCTAGGTTGTGTAGGGCGTGCAAGCGGACAGGGTGGTCTGTGACCAGCCCATGGGGGGCTGTGTAGGGCGCCCTGAAGGACAGTGCCCTCCTGTACCTTCCAAGTTCCAAATCCTCATCTGAGTCCTTCCAAGTTCCGAGTCCTCATATGAGTCCTTCCAAGTTCCAAGCCTTGGTCTTGTTCCTGCCCTCAGCCTCCGTCTGGCCTCACGCACTCGTTGTTCCCAAGCAGCGAGTCCGGAAGGGCTTTCGAGTGTCCGAAGGGCTACTACCGAGACCAGCATTGTGTTGCTGAGTCTCATTGGTGCATGTAGGTCCAGCGGAGGGCTGATCCTGCCTAGTTCCTGTTCTGAGTTCCTTGCCTTAGTTCCAGTCCTGCTTTGTTCCTGTTCCGCCCGTGCTTACATGCTCTCACCTTCCACGGTGTGCCTTGGGGCTCCTCCCTGAGTCTAGCCATGGTTCAGGGGCTCACGTTCTCCCATGAGCTAGCGACCGTGCCTGCATTAGGATCTGATGGCCGTGGTCACAACAGTAACACTACTGAAACCACATCCCCTGGCAATGAATTCCAGAGTTTAACCATGCGCTGAGTGAAAAAGAATTTTCTTCAATTTGTTTTAAATTAGCTACTTGTTAACTTCTTGAAGTCCTTCTATTATCTGCGGGAGTAAATAAGTAATTTACATTAACTTGTTCAAGTCCTTTCATTATTTTGTAGGCTTCTATCATATCCCCCCTCAGTCGTCTCTTCTCTAAATTGAACAGCCCTAACTTCTTTAGCCTTTCCTCATAGGACAGCCATTCCATGCCCCTTATTATTTTGGTCATCCTTCTCTGCACTTTCTCCAGTGCAACTATATCCATTTTGAGATGCGATGACCAGAAACGCACACAGTATTTAAGGTCCATCTCATCATGTAGAAATACAGAGGCATTATGACGTCCTCCATTTTATTTTACATTCCTTTCCTAATAATTCCTAGAATTTTGTTTGTTTTTTTGATCGCCACAGCACACTGAATTGACAGTTTCAATGTATTATCCACCATGACACCTAGATGTCTTTCCTGCATGGTAACTCCTAGATAGAACCTAACATTGTGTAACTACAGCAAGGGTTATTTTTCCCTATATGCATCGCTTTGCACTTGCCCATGTTAAACTCCATCTTCCATTTAGAAGCCCAATCTTCCAGTCTCACAAGGTCCTCCTGCAATTTATCACAATCCGCTTGAGATTTAACTACTGTGCATAATTTTGTGTCATCCGCAAATTTGATCACCTGACTTGTTTTCCAAATCATTTATAAATATATTAAAAAGCACAGGTCCAAGTACACATCCCTGAGGCACTCCACTGTTTACCTTTTTCCAGTGTGAAAATTGACCCATTTAATCCTACTCTCAGTTTCCTGACTTTTAGCCAGTTTGTAATCCACGAAAGGACATTGCCACCTATCCCATGACTTTTTACTTTTCCTAGAAGCCTCTCATGAGAAACTTTGTCAAATGCCTTCTGAAAATCCAAGTACACTACATCTACAGATTCACCTTTATCCACATGTTTATTAACTCCTTCAAAAAAGTGAAGCAGATTTGTGAGGCAAGACTTGCCTTGGGTAAAGCCATGCTGACTTTGTTCCATTAAACCATGTCTTTCTAGATGTTCTGTGATTTTGTTGTTTAGAACACTTTCCACTATTTTTCCTGGCACTGATGTCAGGCTAACCGGTCTGTAGTTTCCCGGATCGCCCCTGGAGCCCTTTTTAAATATGGGGGTTACATTATCTATCCTCCAGTCTTCAGGTACAATGGATGATTTTAATGATAGGTTACAAATTTTTACTAATAGCTCCGAAATTTCATTTTTTAGTTCCTTCAGAACTCTGGGGTGTTTACCATTTTTTAATGGTAGCCAGTGAAGGTCTTTCAATATAGGGTGACATGTTGTGATCTTCCAATTCCTAACAAAAGTCTAGCTGCTGAGTTCTGCAGAAGTTGTAATGGTCTTGTAATATTTGCGAGTAGTCCTAAAAATAGTGAATTGCAGTAGTCTAATTTTGACAAGATAAGTGCCTGTAAGACAGTTCTGAAATCATTTGAGAATAGTAGGGGTTTTAATCTTTTGAGGATATTTAATTTAAAATAACCATCGCTTATGATTTTTTTAATGCATGATTTAATTGAGAATTCACAATCTATGAGGATGCCGTCATCTGGGAACCCCGAGACCAGGACCTCAGTGACTTTTATTCCATCTCTGATTTAGGAGTTGAATTTCCAGCATTAAAAAATGCGAGTTAAGCCTTCAGGATTTAAATGCACCTCCCTGCATTGGGGGAGTAATAGCTAATGTCTCCATTAACAGGTTTGCTTGGAGGTGCACTAATTTGTGTGAACATCTTTTGTGCGCTAGAATGCTTATTAAATTGTATAAAGTTATGCACACAAAAATGTACACTCAGCGTAGCGCATCTTATTATATCTGCCACTCTATGAGCTCGGCAGCCCTGGGAGGAAAAGAGCTGTCACCAGGCTGGTCTCACAGCTGAGGCAGAGGAAATGCAGCATCCTCTTTGGCCCAGCGGGATGTGCTGTGCTGGGCTGCCCCGTGGCACTCCTCTTTGGCACTTTGCTATGTTGCTATGAATCTAAAACACACAAAATGCCAAAAAAACTTTGACTTGCCATATATTCGGACTAACACAGTCCCTTTTGTACTGGTCATTTCTGTCAGTGTTTTCTCTAGCAGCCTGCATATTGTTAGTGCTGAATCATAACAGAGGACACTGTAACTAAAGTTATTTTATACACTGCACCAGGGGTCCCCAAATCCGGTCTGGGTTGTCAGGATTTCCACAATCAATATGCAGGAGATATTTGCATGTGATATCTCACGCATATTCATTGTGGAAAGCCTGAAAAGCCAGACCAGTTTGCGGCCCTCAAGGACAAGATTTGGGAACCCTGCACTAGACAGACAAATTGAAACTCTGAAAATATTTTCATAAATCTTCAAGTCGCACCAAAAGCTCAGTAAGTGATTTGACACTCTAGGAATATGAGATCGTAAGTGATATCAGCATGGAATTGGCTAGGTAGGAAAATCAAGCCTTTCCAGTATAATTCTTATTTCAGGAATTTTGATGCGCGCTTCATATTTTAGGCAAGAGCCAGGCTCGGAAAATGCAGTGTCATTGCTGCACCATGAGTCTTTATCACAAAGGCTAGCAGGGTGCATTTCTACAAGTAAAATTCTGTGTTTCTTCCTTTCCTGTAACAGAAGCAAGCCAACTACACCAAAGAATCACTGAGAGTGTGTATCATGCACCAATGAATTCATCCAGGTAATTGTGCAGGACTTAATGTCCCATAATTTTCCCTAACAGAGAGCAGCAATTTTTAATTCATACTTCTTTTTATAAAACATGAAGGGGTAGATTTTAAAACACATGTGCAGTTCCTGGCGCGTACACATGGACGCACCGATTTTATAGCATGCGGCGTGCCGGCGCACGCATGTTATAAAATCCGTTGGTTGCACACAAGGGGGGTGAATTTTTGCAAAGTCTGCCCGGCAATGCAATCGGGCCTTCCCCAATTCTAGTCCGCTCCAATTAAGGAGCAGTCTGGGAGAGAACTTCCCTAACCCCCTGCTTAACCTTCCTTCCCCTTCCCCTCTCCTCCCCATCTCCTAAACCTAACCTATCTTGCCTCTATTTTTTTATTTTATTATTGCTAATGGCCGTTGTCCCGGCCGGCCTCTGTCCTGCCCCACCCAGAACACGTCCCCCCAGCCTGCCCCTTTCTCAGGGCCTGGCACTTGTGCGCGTATCGCCACTTAAGCACGTGATCGGGCCCTTTTGAAAATGCATACGGCGCGCACAGGGCCCGGCCACGTGCGTAAGTGGTGATTTTTACGCACATGGCCAATTTAAAATTCGGCCAGAAATGTACATTAGCCAGCTGTTTTTAGAAATAAATGCACCCTTTTCCTACTGGGTATTCTTTTGGAGATAAAAAAAAAAAAAAGGACCATCATTTCCTTTTATTTTATTTCAATGAAAACAATCCAGTCCTGAATTGTTGGGCAGAGAGCATTTATGAGAAAAGTTTGGTATGTAGGCATTGCTAAACAAGAAGAATTTTCTGCAGTAAATTTTAAATACCAGATATTGATTAAATATTGTTTTAACCTTTCTGAATCAGTTGTTTGCCTCTTTATCTCTGCTCTATTTTTTTGCCTTTTCATTCTCTGTTCTCTTCAAACTTCTGATTTTCTCCCATTTTTTCGTCTTGCTCTGTCTCCCACCACCGACGATGTATCTTATGGAAATGTTGATTTTGTAATTATTGAAATGTTATGATTAAGTTAATACTGTTATTACAGTTCCTACATATGTTTTTATCTCACCCTCTCCTTCCTCTGTTCTTCTCGCTCCCTATGCTCTTGCTTTCGCCCGGCCCCCTCTGTCCCTTTCTTGACTGCTCCCCTTTCCCCCTTCCCTGTTTTTTTGTAACTTTCCTTTCTTCTCGAGTTGATTGTAAACCGGTATGATGTGTTCTACGAATGTCGGTATATTAAAAGTTCATAAATAAATAAATCTATATAAATAAAAATGTTAAATAGTTTGTACCAAATCGCTAATCTCAGCAACCACTTAACCGATTGCGTTCAAATTTAGACACAAGTTTCACCTCACATACGGCAAGGATCTTCTACACTTACATTACATATATGTCACACCGGGGGTTTGTAAAAAAGTTTTAAAACTTGGTTCCACAAAACAGCGACATCTGGTGGACATAAGCGGAAGCTCTTACACCTTGCACAAACACTCACACCCCACACACACGTGACCAATGTTTGCGATTCACACACCCTCCGAGCAGACACAAATCCACCCTCCTCACACACCCCCGCACACATGTCAATTGTACTTATTTCACACACCCTCAAAAAACACACAAAAACCCACTAAATACCAGCATGCTACACCGGGAGGCCACTCACATGCCACATGTTTTCAATTCCCACACCCTACGAACTCACACACAAAACACCCTCCTCACACCCTCATGCACATGACTTTTCTACTTACTGCCCTCAACCTCCGAACGCACGGAAAACTGCAGAATAGTTTGGGCTGCTCCAGCGGGGGGGGGGGGGGGGGACGGGGGGACGGACAACACCGCTCCGGGACACATCGCATGCACTACGGCTGTCGCCTGCCAGCAATCAAAATGGCGCCGACGGCTCTTTCCCTTACTAGGACACTCGGGAATGCCAATAGCGGCAGTAGCCCATGTGACATAGTAAGGGTGAGGGCCCGTCGACGCCATTTTCTGAACTGGCAACCAGCGCACCTTCGCCCTTACTATCTGAGCGAGACGACCGCTCCCATTGCTCCACCTCGAGGGCCCGGCGCCAATACTTCCATGCCAGAACGAACGCCCGCTCCACCGACTACCATTATTGAAAGGTATCGTCGGGCCCGCAGGGGGGGGGGGGGCGCGTGGGGATGTTCTTGCGTCCGTGTTCGGGGGGGGAGGGGCAGGGGGCAGTTCCGAGATTCTGCAACTCTTGTGGGTTAGTCTATTTCGCCGGCCTGGGGGGGGGAAGGGAGGGTGGGGGAGGCTTATATAAACACAACGTTTCTGTGGGGATTACTTTGGGGCGCAAAGGGGGAGGGCACACACAAACACATACACAAAATGTGCACCATCTCCGAAAGGTTACAAAACAGCCCTCACCAGGTGGGGAGTCACTGAGGTGACAGTGAGGGGAGGGAGAATGAGGAAGGAGGTAACTGTCAGGGGAGGAAGAATGAGGGGAGAGGTGAGTGTGAGGGGACAGAGTTGGAGTGGGGACAGGGGAGGGAAGGGGGGGGTGACCAAGGGGGCAGAAGATGAGTGACTCAGCTCAATGAGCAAGGGGAAGGGGCAGGGAGGGCAAAGAATCTGACTCAGCCACTGCAACGCGTGGCAGGGGTCCGCTAGTAAATAAATAAAAATTGTGCTTTTTACTCTCAGCTCCTCCTTCAAGCCAGCCCTCTTTGTTTTTCTGTCCTTCCCTTTCCTCAGTTCCTTTCTCTCTCCAATATTCTCACCCTTGCTCCCATCATTACTTCACCCACCATTCTCATTCTCACCCTCCTCCATCCTCTCACTCTGTAGCCGTCTTTCAGTCCTTGTTCAGCTGCCTCTTCTCTTTCTCCCCCAGCTCCATGGTGGTGTTAGAGCTGTTTCACACACACACTTTCTTTGGCTCCACAGCCATGTTGGCACCATTTTCCTCAGTGGTGTCAGGGTGCAACAGCCATCTTTTCTTTGGTGACCCATGGCTGGGTTAGCCCCTTTATCCTTTGTGTCCGATGGCTATGCTAAATCTTCTTTTCTCAGTGGTGTCCTGGCAGCCAACATTTTTTGCCAGCGGTCCTGGGGCTGCACTAGTATGCCACCTGCTGGACCCTGGTGGAGCTGTTCTTCTTGCCATCAGGGAGGACATTTGCATCAAGATGTCTATCTGATATTGCACTGCCAAAATCAAGCTTTACCTTTTTTTTTTTTTTTTTTTTTTTGCAAGGCAGTACTGGGAACCTGGTTCCTTATTGTTAGGTAATAGTAATTTTATTTTGTTATACCTATTTTCTGTAAAATTCAAAACTGTTTACAATAAAAAGTAATAATAAATTACGTTAGTTTAAAAATAAGACATAAAAAACAAACATTACCAAAATTAAAAGTATAAAAACATACAAAACAAAACAACCATAAAACATAAATATAAACAACCCATTAATTACATTAATTTGTGCAAAAAATCAATACAATATAAGAGAAACTAAAAATATGTTAGTAAAACTTAAAACACAGTTAAAACTCATACTTCAAAAATCTTTGAAAACATCCAAGTGTTAACTGATTTCCTAAACTTCAAATAATCACTCTCCATGCATTTAGTCTCTGGTTCAGCTCTCTGACTGTATCGGAATTAGAAGTAGTGTCACAAAACTGATATCGACATGAATATAACATTTTCAAAAAGAACAATACAACCAATGTATTGTGCATCTGTATGCCCTTCTGCCCCCAATCATTTTTGCAAAATGTGCATTTTAGAAAAATCATGTTGCTGTGTTTTTGTTTCAAAAGTACTTTATTTGCATCGTCAGAAAATACACTTCAGTTTTGAACTGCATATCATAAAGCTAGTATTAATCTAGACTTAAACACCACTGCTAACACAAACAATTTATGAACATGTAACTGTGTGCCTCTTATTCTTTATTTACACTCTTAACTATATGGCCCTCACAGTCCTTTCTTACTGCCCCTAGCCCATGCTATTGCATCTACATTCAGGAAACACAGCTCTGATTCCGAATAGTCTTCACTTTATAAGTTATCTAATCTTAGAGCACACACACACACACAAAGATTCCAAGTGCTTAAGCTATCACAATTTTTGCAATGAAAAATAATACTAAGGTTACCTAAATAGTTTCTGTTTTCTTTTTCTGCAGATATAGCAGAAGGTCAGCCAGCATGCAAGAAAATAAGTCTGAATCTTCAAGCCCAGAAACTGCCAATAAGAAAAACAGAACATCTAGTCCTAGCAGCAGACAGATGAGAGGTATGAAGTGTACAGTCATGTGGAACTTCACCATGTTTTAGATTTATCCACACTGAATTCAAGCAGAATTCTGCTGAGCACCTTTAAACTCTGCTTTACCTGATGTCAAATAAAAGTTGATAAAGAATAGTAGATTATAATCAGATAAATTCCATTTCATTTTTAATGGTTGCTTTTATTTTTTTTAAGTACTGCTGTACTGAAAACACATAAAACAAGTGTTATGATCTCAGTCACTGCTATTTCTTCTTGTCATACACAGAATATGCCCTATTTACATTTGCTATATTAGCTCCTCATTTTAGCCAGTACGGGAAGGTTAAAATGCTTCCCAGGATGCACAGCATTCAAGTATAGTGCTAAACATCCATAGGAAGAGGAATTTATTAATAAAAGTTCTGTTAGTTTATGGAAGCCCCATATTCTATATGCCCTGTTTGAAAATATTAAAAAGCTTTTGCAGCAGTATAGTCCAAGTATATTTTTTTCCAGCATGAAAAAAATCATGTAAGCTGAATATCTTCAGGTATTTCTGCAGCCCATGGACTTTGCAGACATTAAGGCCTCCTGTGTGTATCATGACATTCCTGTTCGTACCTCAGGTCTGTCCAGGCAAGTGGGTTTTGCAACCCTACCAGCAGATGGAGGCAGAGCTTTGAGGCACTGCTTCGCATATGAGAATGCCACTTGCAGTTCCTCAGTATGTCTCCAGCAAATGGTAGAAGTGCAAACCTGCATTCTGAGCAAGATTAAAAAAAAAAAAGAACAAAGGAAGAGAAGGATCAGCTTCAAGCTCTCCCTGAGGTGTTAGGAATTTTCGTGGACCATCCCTCAGGTGGGGGGGGGGAGGGGGTTGGAAATTCCTGGGCTGGCTCTGTCTGCATCTTCCCAGGGGCCTGACAGCCAGAGGTCGTGGCTTCCTCATCCTCTTGGAGAGCTTCTCCTCAGATCAGGAAAGTATTTGTGGGCTTTCTCCTTTTTTGTTTTGAGCTGCATTAGGGCTGTGTCGGACGATCCGTTTGAGGCAGATGGAGATCCAGGGGATGACCTAGCAGCATTTGACTCGGTCGATAACCCAGGGGCAAGTAAGAATGTGACTGACCTGGATGAGATGTCAGTGACCAAAGGAGATGATCCGAGAGTCATCCGGCTTTTAAGAAGGAGGAGTTAATGCTTCTCATTCCCCATGCTTGGATGAGCTGGGGATCAAGGTCACTCAGGACCTGATAATAAAGATGTGGATCTGGTGCTGGATGGCCTGTGGGGACCGCCAAAGGCTTTCCCATGGTACAAGAAGGTAAAAAAGCTGATAAACCGGAGTGGGATACTCCAGAGGCCAGCTTGAAGGGCAATGGCGAAGCTGTATCCACCGATGGTGGAGACCTTAGAACTGCTGAGGCTGTCTAATGTGGATTTGGCAGTCACGAAGAAGACTACTATCCCAATGGTGGTGTTGGCTGCCCTGAAGGATGTGCAGGACCGCAAGCTGGAGATTCAGTTGAAGAGGATGTTTGAGGTTTCAGCCTTAAGCTTCCAGGCAGCGATTTGTGGTAGCCTGATGCAGAGGGCCTGTTTGCGCTGGATGCAGAAGGCAAAAGAGAAGGAGTCTTTGGTAGTGGATCCCAAGCCGGCAGCTCGACTGGAAACTAGGGTGGTCTGTGTGGTGTATGAGCTATATGACTTGGTCCAGACATCGGCCCGGAATATGGTCTCTGCAGTAGCAGTGAGGAGACTTCTATAGTTATGTAATTGGTCAGCAGACATGTGATCTAAGTTGCAGCTGTGTAATCTTCTATTCAAGGGAAAGCTGCTGTTTGAGGAAGACCTGGAGCAGTTGATGAAACATCTGCTCCAAGGAGACTAAGTTGTCGGAGGATAAGAAAGCTGTCAAGAAGACCTTTCCACCATGCTCCCTTTTTTTGGGATTTCAGGCATTTTCAGTCTGGCAAGATTGTCTCGGGTTCAGAACAAAAGCAGATCTCAGGTTGACTGCAGTCCTTTCTTGGTTCCTGTAGGACTTCCAGGGATAATTTCCTCCTCTGGTCTCCTGGTGGAAGCGGTAAGAGGGAGGTTGTCCCTTTTCTACAAAGACTGGGCCAGGATCACGTTGGACCAGTGGGTTCTAGAGGTGACAAGAAACTGTTTTGCCTTAGAATTTTCTCAACCAGTCAGAGAAGCTTTCTTGGTGACCCATTGTGTATCTTGGGCCAAGCGAGAGGTGTTACAGGATACACTGCACTGCTTGCAAACTCTGGATGCAATTCTACTGGTTCCTCCACTAGAAAGAGGGCAAGGAACATACTCGATCTATTTCGTGGTCCCCAAGAAAGAGGATACTTTCCGGCCCATTCTGGATCTGCAGAAATTCAACATGGCACTGTGAGTGCCGTGTTTTCAGATGGAGACGTTACGAGTGTTAATGGCTGCAGTCCGGAAAGGGGAGTTTCTGGCAGCTCTGGACCTGATGGAAGCCTATCTGCACATACCCATTCGGCCAGATCACCAGAAGTTTTTGCAATTCATGGTACTGAGGCAGCAAATCCAGTTTCAGGCCCTTCCCTAGGTTTGGCGACTGCATCATGCACATTCACAAAAGTGATGGTGGTGGTGGCGGCCACCCTGAGAAGGCAGGGCATTCCAGTGTGTGCTGCTGTCCTGTTGGAGTCTGTTGTCACAGCAGCATCAGCGGCCTTTGCCGCTGCAGGGGAATCCAGATCTAGTCTCTCGTGGTGGCTATTTTGCCACAATTTGGAGAAGGGTGTGGATCTGGAGACCCTGGACTGGGTGGTGGTGACCAGGGATGCCAGTCTCAATGCTTGGGGAACAGTCTGTCTAGGATGGATGGCACAAGGTCAGTGGTCACCTATGGAAGCGGCCTGGTCTATCAGTCATTGGAAACGAGAGCAGTTCACAGGGCGCTGATGGTTTTCCTCCTTCAGGTTCAGGAACGTGTAATCAGAATATTCTTGGACAGTAAAATAATGGTGGTGTACATCAATGGGAAAATGGAATGAAGAATTGTGCCATGGCTCTGGAGGCCCAGGAGCTTTTTATCTGGGAGAAGGTTACCTGGAAGGGATAGCAGCTGCACATGTGGCCAGAGTGGACAATGTGCAGGCTGACTATCGCAGCAGGCAGCAGTTGGACCCGGGAGAATGGGAGTTGTCGATGAAGGCCTTTGGCCTTATTTGGGACCACTCAGCTGGATCTGATGGTGTTGCAAAGCAGTGCCAAGGCAGCGTGGTTCTTCGGTTGCAGATGAGAGGTCAGAGCCAAGGGACTAGACACTCTAGTTCTTCCGTGGCTGACAGGGATTCTGCTGTACATTTTTCCTCCATGGTCATTAGTAGGCTGTGTGGTGCGGTGCATCAAAAGGCATCCCGGACAAGTGATCCTTGTGGCGCCGGAGTGGCTGCATCGCCTGTGGTTCATGGATCTGATTCATCTCGCAGTGGACAGGCCCCTCAGGTTGACTCATCCGCCAGGTCTGTTAAAGCAAGGACCTGTCTTCTTGGATCGGGCGGATCACTTTTGTCTCATGGCTTGGCTTTTGAGAGGAGACATTTAAGGTTGAAAGGTTACTCGGAGCCCAAGATTACCACTTGCTTCAGACCAGGAGACCATCAACGTTTGGCTTATGTCAGGCTGTGCAGATCTCTTGAGGTTTGGTGTATAGGGGAAGGCCTAGACCCATTTTCCTCATATTTTGGCCTTTTTACAGCAGGGCTTGTCTAAGGGTCTAGCGTATAATTCCCTTTATGGCAAAGTGTCTCAAAGGTAAGCTACAAGGGAGGCCTTTAGCGTCGCACCCAGATGTAGTAAGGTTTTTAAAGGGGACCAAGTATTTGCCGCTGCCTGTGCGCAGGCTGTGTTTGGCATGGAGTTTGAACTTGGTTCTTCCAGTGCTATGCAGATCACTTTTTGAGCCATTGCAAAGGGCATTGCTAAAGGACCTCATCCTGAAAGTGGTTTTTCTGGTGGCAATTTGTTCGGCCAGATGAATTACGGAGCTATAGGCTTTGTCCTATAGAGAGCCATTTCTGAGAATTCTGGATAATGGGATATCATTGCGTACAGTGCCCTCATTTCTACCCAAGGTAGTTTCTTTGTTCCACCTTAACCAGATGGTGGAGCTTCCCACATTTCTAAATTCATCGTCCAAAACTCCAGAGGCGAGGGAGCTTCAAATGTTGGAAGTTTGAGTGCTATTGCAGTATCTGAAGGTCATCAACAGTTTTTGGCGGTTGGATCATCTGTTTGTCTTGTTTAGAGGAGCCAAGAAGGGAAGTAAAGCTTTTAAGGGCACAATTGTTTGTTGGTTGATGGAAACTACTTTTCAGTCTTTATTTGCAAGGGTCGGAAAGTTCCAGAGGGGTTGCAAGCGCATTTTACTAGAGCTCAGGCAGCTTCCTGGGCTGGGTGTCAGTTGGTGTCACCACAGGAGATCTGTAGAGCAGCAACGTGGTCTTCACACTTTCTACCGCATTATTGGTTAGATGTTCGCAAGCCAGGGGAGCCAGTTTGCTGACAGTATGTTGACAGGAAAGGAAAACTGGTTCTTACCTGCTAATTTTCATTCCTGAAGTACCACAGATCAGTCCAACGACCCAGCCTCTTATCCGCGAAAGACCATTCTGGCTATGTTGACAACTGATCAGATTTTCAGTATGTATATATTTTGAGCCTATAGGAAGACTAGGTTTCCTTGGGGTTGATATGAGGCTCCAGTTTAGGGAGCTCCAACTTTACGTTTGACATTTGCCATGGAAAGACAGACGATAGTTGAGGTTTCACTATAATTTGGTTTGGGTACAGGTCAATACTGAGGGACTGCAGGTGGCACTCGTATATGAAGCAGTGCCTCAAACCTTGTGTTCTCTGCCTCCATCTGCTGGTAGGGATGCAAAACCCATGTGTCTGGACTGATCTGTGGTACTTTAGGAACAAAATTTAACAGGTAAGAACCAATTTTCCTTTATTGGTATATGTTCTTGAGAGGGCTGTGAAAAGTAATCAGAAGCCATGGTTTCTGTTTAATTAATGCTTAGCTATTGTTTACAGAAGGATAGTGCCAGAAGTATAGTAGGTTGATCTTACAGAATAATTTGAATCCACCTGTAGAACTGTCGGGCAAAACTTGAAGAAAAATATATTTAAAAACTGGGAATTTTATCTCATTGTATGACTCTTAAATTATTATAGTAGCCAAGCTACCCACCTTATGTAGACATACAAAAATGACTGCAGTTCCAGTCCAGTCTGCAGAGTTTTTAACCATGTTATTAAATTAGGAAAATCCACATAGCTGTTTTTACTGGTGCATAAATCTTATCTGTGCACCTCAGCAGAAGGCAGCGTGGAGATCTCAGCAGGCGATGAGCCTGGTATACATGTAGTTTAAGCTCCAGGAATGATGGTACAGCAGTTTGACTTTTTCCTCCCACCAGTCAAACTCTCACTCTTTCTTCCTCTCTATTACCCCACCCAACAGCATGATTTGGCTGCCCACTCTTCTGTTGCCACCCATTTCCCCTCACTATTCTCTCCCCCCCCCCCACCTTCCCTCTTTCAGGCTATCCTGACCTCTCCCTCCCAGCATAGCCTAGCTGCAACCACCTCTCCTTCCCAGACTGGTCTGACAGCAGTGGCTGCCTCTCCCTCCCAACAGAACTCAGCCTCAGCCGCCTCCTCCGTGCCAGCACAACTCAGAAGGAGCAGCTGCCTCAGGCTGCAGCCAGCTCTCAAGACCCCAGCACAGTGTTTGTTGCTCTATGAAGTCCATGCATACAGCCAGACGCCAGTGCATTCACGGTTTCACAGAATGACAGACACTGCGCATTATATATGATTCTAGTGAACTTTGACTTACGACCCAATTCACATTTTTCCTAGAGGTGGGTGTGACCTGCATAGAGGGGAAAATATGAACCAGAGAATACCAAATTGTCCGATTTTAAGGTTGATCAGTTAGATCTTTTTCAGCTTGCATTTCCCTCCATGCTGGAAATATGGACGTAAAAGCAAGCTTGAATAGGTTGCCCGATTCATTATGGGGGCTACACAGCCTTCAGCTGAGGGCATGGTGTAGAGCTCAGTGTGTGGTTACACAGGACAACCTCCTACCAGGCATCCCGCATCACTTAACCAGATGTGCTGCCTGCGCCTTCCCACCTTCATTAAGACATATTGATAAATGGGCTCCCAAGTCAGTGTGGGCGAAGAAATCACCTGCAGAGCCATTAGGTTAATGGCCCTTCCTAGACTGACTATCATTAAAGAAAATAGATAGTTTCCAGCTGTGAACACTTCTGTACTCATGGGTGAGGGACAATGTACCCTTAAATATAACCCCCTACAAAGGTGACATGATCCCAGGTCTGCTTTTCCTCACAAATGTAAGCAGTTCTTTGTGATTTAATCTTGATTTTCACACTAACCTTTTTCTGATGGTGTCACACTATAATCCTTCCTTCTCCAAAAGCTTGAAGGTGGACCCTGCTAACTCTGCATTTCTCACATCTTTCCTTACTACTTTTCCCCTCTTGCTCTCTCCTAGCTGATGCTTCTGCCAGTCATAACCTTGAGCGCTCAGCTCTTGCTAGAAAGCGATTCACATTGCAGGGTCTTTCCAACCGCAGAGCTCCGCCCAAAGGTAAATCGAGCACCTGCAGCCTTCAGTGTCCTGCCATCATCTCAAATCAGGTTATCTCCATTGACATTCCGTGTCCCATGTCCACCTTCCTCCCTGCATTCTGACAGTGATTGTGTTGTGTATATCCACCCATGACATGCTTGCACAGTACATCAAGCATGTTTCCTTGAATGTGGATGGCTCTGCGGTTTTTCCACTACAGCTCTGTCATGGTTTTTGCCCTACTGTTCCCGCCTTGTGCTGTATGCCGTCACTTTGTCCTTGATTCATAAAACATGCTGTGCATGCAGAATATCAGTTTTGATAACATAAATGGCTCTGTGGGTAAACTCATGTGAAATCTTTCAGAAATAAGCTGCTTTATAACCATAAATAAATAAAAGCCTTGACTGTACTGTGTATAAATAGGAGTGATGAAGGGACCCTCGCCAGTGCAGTTTTACCATTCTTTGAGAGAACTGTGATACTGAGGGGTTTGTTTTTTTTTTGCTCCATATGAATAACAGCTGTTCCTGTTCATACCCAGAACAGTCCAGACAAGTGGGTTTTTGCATCCCTACCATCAGATGGAGGCAGAGAACAAAAACTTTGAGGCTCTGCTACATAACCGAGAGTGCCACCTGCAGTCCCTCAGTATTTCTTTTTTCCCATTTATAACTTTTATTGGCAGAAAACAAGACAGAAATGCACCAAGTACATAATAAATGCAACCAGAATAGAACAGAAAATACGCATGTACAGCATAACTGAACGCCATTTTATCCAAATATACCCCCTAGAAACCCCCCACCCCTCCCCGTAGAGGTAGCTGATATATAACATACAGACACTTGGTAATCAAAAACATGCCATCACACTGCAAAGTATAGAAAGACCTAGGAAGTGACAAGCCCCATGACAATGCATGCACCTCAAACGATTGGAAGACCCCTTTGAGGCTGTTATCCCAGGGTTGGTACACCGGTTGCGAGGCACGCCAAGCCTGCAGTCGGCCAGCCCCCGCCTTTACTATACAACAGAAATGCATAACCATCGTTCATACTGGCCCCAGACCTTGTGAAAGTTATGGGTCGACGCATTGCGAAATGCTGTAATCTTGCCCAAAGTATGGGTGTTTAGGACCATTGCCTGTACCATTGATAGCGTCGGGACACTGGGATCCTTCCAGCTGCGTGCTATAGCACATCTGGTCGCCGTAACCACAAATTTAATAAAGTTATTATGAAATCTTGATCTGTCTTGGAGCTCCTCATTCAGTAATGCTTGTGCTGGTGTAAGCTGAATACGTGTATTCAGAATCGTTGATATCCACGTCGATATAGATGTCCAAAGTTCTTGGATTTTCGGACATTGCCACCAAAGATGAAAAAAAGTGCCTCGCTCCTGACAAAGTTTCCAGCAATGTCCCTGAGTGTTGGGCGAGTAGCGCTGAATAAGACACGGGGTGACATACCATCGAAAGTATAATTTATATCCATTTTCTATATGCTGGGTGGAGATCAGTCCCTTCCTCAGAAGTAGAAATGTCCGCAGCCAATCCTCCTTAGTCCTATCGCACTGTAGATCCGCCTGCCATGCTTGAATATGAGACGCTGACATAACAAAGTCATCACTTAATAAACAGTATAGATTGGTTATATGTTTGGTAACCAAATGGGCCTGACGACACATACTTTCAAAAGTTGAAATACCCTTTGCCAGGTCAACTGCCACCCTATGTCGAAGGAAAAAGTGTCTAACTTGTAGGTAGCGGAAGAGATCAGCAGGCCCCAACTGGAATTGGCGGCTAAGTGTAGGAAAGGTGGTCAGCCCCCCAGGGGACCAGATGTGCGACCATTGCAATATACCTTTGTCTATCCAAGTTTTGAATGCGGTCGGGGTGCCCGCTGGTCGAAACTCCCCATGGTAAAATAAGTGGGAACTATGGAAAAAACCTTGCCCTCCCACTAAGGTGGTCCTCCAGCGGTCCCAAACGGACATGGTGGCCTGTACGGTCTCCGGTAAAATCAGTCTGGGACACCAAGAGGCTCGAGCCTGCCACAGCAATGCCGTAATAGGGAAGTCACCTAGCAAGGCTTGCTCCAACTGCACCCATGGCTTACGATGTTTAGAATCATGCCACTCTATAGCCGCCTTCAGGTGGGCCGCGCCATGGTAACGGGCAAGATTAGGCACTCCCAACCCTCCCCTATGCCTAGGTACAAACAAGGTTCGCTGTGCGATCCGAGGTCTTTTCCCCTTCCACAAATATTTGTTTAGTCTCTTTTGCCATTTATCCAACAATTGAACAGGAATGACAATGGGTAGAGTCTGTAGTAAGTATAGAATCCGGGGCAAGATGTTCATCTTTAGCACTGCAAGTCGTCCCAGCCAGGAAATGTGATACCTATCCCACTCCTCTAGATCTTTATATATTTTTGCCATAAGAGGGGTATAATTTAAGTGGAATAGATCCTTGTCCGTGCCCAGATAGACCCCCAAATACTTTAATTTACGGTTAGCCCACTTAAAGGGGAACTTCAATGTAACTCGATCCAACAAGGCTGGGGAGCCATTGACGTTTAGCAGTTCCGATTTTTCCCAATTGACAGAGAACCCCGAGACCCTGCTAAAGGCCTCTAATTCATCGGAAACTGCGCTCAGGGATCGAAGGGGGTCAGTAATAGTGAACAAAATATCATCTGCGAAAAGCGACAGTTTCGAGGTAAACTCTCCAACCTGCACCCCAGTGATTAAGGGATTACTGCGTATGCGGTGGGTAAAGGGCTCCAAAAAGAGGGCAAAGAGCAAGGGCGACAGCGGGCATCCCTGTCTGGTACCTCTACCAACCGCAAACGGAGAGGAATACCCCCCATTAATTTTCAAACAAGCAGTGGGTGCTTCATATAGTTTTTGTATCCAATTAATGAACTTGTCCCCCAAATTGTATAAGCGCAGAGTGTGAAACAAAAATGGCCAATGCACGTAGTCAAAGGCCTTTTCGGCATCGATAGCTAACAGTAGCATGGGAATATTGTGCGAGCGAGCCCACCCCATGGCAGCTACCGTTTTACGGACATTATCCGATGCCATACGACCCGGGATGAAGCCAGATTGATCAGGATGTACCAATCCAGGTAAGGACACATTTAACCTATGGGCCAATATTTTTGCTAATATTTTCATGTCTAAATTAATTAAAGAAATGGGGCGATAAGAGCCGCAGACCGTGGGATCTCGGCCCGGTTTCGCCAGCAGTGTGACCCCCGCCATATTGTCTACCTGGGATAGCGATACCGGCCCCTGCAACGAGTTATATAGTGAGACCAGCGGAGGCACCAATAAAGTCATGAATTTTTTATAAAATAAAGCAGTGTAGCCATCCAGTCCGGGCGACTTGCCTAGCTTCAGCGATTTAATGGCCCACGTCACTTCCGCTGCAGTTATATCCCGAGCTAGGAATACCTGGGCCTCAGGTGTGACTTGTGGCAGGGGAGTATTGTGAAAATACGCCTCCAACTCCGCTTGGTGGATATCCATTTTAGGGGCATAAAGCTCCGTATAAAAACGGAGAAAGCGCTGCCTAATGTCAGTATTTGAGGTCAGCATCCTCCCATTTTCATCTTTTAATTTTACAATATTAGTCTGGGCATATTGGACCTTCAATTTGCGGGCTAACTGTCGTCCCGCCTTGTTACCCCCTTCATAATATAGCTGCTTACTGCGAGTCAAATTGTGGGCTATTTGGGCCGCTTCCAGATCCGCCAGGCGTTTGCGCAAGGCATCAATTTGCTCCAATAGGCCATCATCCCCTGTAACTAAATGTGTTCTCCCCAACTGTTGCAAACGCGACAGGATATCAACTTTTTCCCGCTGTCTACAGCGCTTGACATAAGCACCCCTGGCAATAAGCTTGCCGCGCAGCACCGCTTTTAAACAGTCCCATAGTACAATTGGGGAAATATTAGGGGTATCATTCAATTGAAAATATTCCTGAATTTCCCCATATAATTGGGTACAAAATTCCTCCTCCTCGAGGAGACTATCATTAAGCCTCCAGTATTTTTGTCCTTTATCGTACCCAGAGAAATGAAAGTCCATAAATACCGGACCATGATCGGACCAGGTGATAGGGCCCAGTGTCGGGTCAATAACCTGGGTACAGCAGCCCTTATCCACTAACAAGTAGTCGATGCGCGAGTAGGTTTTATGCACTTTAGACAAGAATGTATAATTCCTAAATTTGGGGTGCCAAACCCGCCACACATCAACCAGGCCATGATGCCGCAGAAAACGGCGGAAAGCCTGACGGTCAGTCCGTCTAGCCGGAGGATTAGAGTGAGAATTGTCTAGGCGTGGGTCTATAGTCAGATTAAAGTCTCCTCCCAAGAGTATATGGCCCTCCGCCCACAGATCAATAAGCTGCGAAAGGCCGTCCAGATAGGCACCCTGTCCCTCGTTAGGTGCATATGAACTAATTAGGGTATACCTGTCCCCTCCAATGGCAATAACCAGTAAGAGATATCGTCCCTCAGGGTCCGTCCGACATAATAATTCTTCATATATCAGATCTTTATGCATAAGTATTCCCACGCCTAAGTACTTTCGAGCCAGTGGCCTAGCTGCCCAGTACTGCCTAGGAAAACTAGGGTGCTTAAGCAGACGCTCATATCTCTTCTTTAAATGGGTTTCTTGTACAAAGGCGATCTTAGTATGATGGAAGTTCAAATCATCAAACAGAGATTGCCGTTTAAGAGGTGTATTCAGTCCCTTTACATTTAGGGACATAACGTTAAAGGCCGTCATGATTTAATAAAGTCATAGGTGAATATCCCAATGGCTGTCACCTGTGGTCCCTCCCCCTCTACGAAGCTAGTTTGTCTGTAATTCTTTAATATCCAAGCGTCCCCTCTAGCAATATGGCCATAGTAAGTGCTGCCCTCTAACATCCCCTCCCGCTTTCCCCCCTCCCCCACAACCTGTTCCCTATCCCAGGGCCATGCTGTCTGAATAAGGGAGGAGTCAATCATCCCAGCATAGCCTTTCCCCAAGACATCTTATATTCTAAAAGAAACATTTTCTGACAATTTTGGGACATCCCCAACTTATAAACTGTGTAACTCAGAACCTGAAAACATCACATGGAAACAGACAGAATCATTAGGAAACATTTCAGCAAGAATAAATAGTTCCATAAAGTGAACTTTGAAAGCGAGGACCTGCCCCTGAAACCCAGGCATGTCAAAGCAGCAATGTCACAAAGAGAAAACCTTTTGCCCTCCTCGGGCCATTAGATTCACGCTGCCCAAGCTCAACGCGGAGGGGGTGAATCAGGCTGTCGCCGCAGCCTCCTATCCCCTCTGTTCACCCGTTGCCAGCGTGGAGGTCCCTCCTTTCGCACGGGTGGCTTTGGAAGAGACGATAAACCCAAGATTTCAGGGTAACCTGCGTCGCGCAGTATAGTGGAGGCCTCCGCCGGCGTTTTCGCCCTAAGTGCTTCACCTTTCAAAGTAAAGTTGAGCCCAAATGGGAACAACCATCTATACCTGATATTTTCTTTTCGGAGAAGATCCGTAATAGGTTTAAAGTCCCTCCGCTTCTTTATTGTGGTGGGTGAGAGGTCTATAAAAATCATGACCTCATGGCCCTGCCATTTCCAGCTAGTTTGCTGCCGGGCGATGCTGGCGATTTTGTCTTTAACAGCAAATTCGTGGTAGCAGGCTATAATATCTTTAGGCAAATTGTTCACACGGGGTCCAAAGACTCTGTGCGCCCGTGCTATTTTCACCTCCACCTCCTGCTCCGTGGAAGCTGTTCCCGCGCCTGCAGCAAGAAGCATGGTGCTAATCTGGACCACAGTGTCTATACAGTCCGCGTAGTCAGGTCCCTCCGGAATACCTCTAAACCGGAGATTATGGCGCCTTGACCTGTTTTCTAGGTCTTCCATTTTATTTTGCAAGCGTTCCATTTCTTCTTGCATAGTGTTTAATGTTTCATGCTGCTCCTTGATGTCTACGCTGTTTGCCTCCGCCCTGGTTTCAATTTCAAATAAGCGGCGGCCATGTTCTGCTACGTCCCCTTTGAGCTCCTCGATGGAGGACATAATAGCTTCGGTTTTCGCCGCGATTTCCGCCTTAATTTCAGCGAACCATCCCTTCATGTCCTCCCTTGAAGGAATCACGTTTTCAGCCGCGAGGGTGACCGCCGTCACCGCCTCGAGGTCTGCTGCCTCGGTTCCAGCGCCCGCCATGTTGTTGTCTTGAGGCTCTCCTTCCAGCGGCAGTTTAGTGTACGAGAACTTCTTCAAATCGATCGCTTTCCGCCTATAAGACATCTGCCGGTAAGCCTGGAGGCGTTGGGAGCCTTTGTTGCGCGAAGCGCCGGTCGGGGTGCCCGATGTCAGTTAATTTTGCTGATGTCTGGCGAGAGACTCGGGGTTAGCCAGCCATTTGCTGGGATGACGTCACATCCTCCCAGTCCCTCAGTATTTCTGTCTCCAGCAGATGGTAGAGGTGCAAACCTGCAGTCTGTTAGTTAAAAAAAAAAAAAAAAAAAAAAAGAAAGAAAGAAAAATTAGTACAGAGTAGGGAAAAGGGGGGAGGAAGTGACGTCACAAACTAACATGGACGTCTAAGCCCGACTCTCCGTCCCCTCCACTATCATTTAGAGATTTTTTAGCCTATCACCTCCATGATATCCGCACTGAAATAGTGGAAACTGGTATATAACCGGGCGACTTTCATGGCCAGCAAGAAAAAAACGGTCAACTTGACCCAGTTTTCCTATGATGCAGGGGGATCCTGATTCGCGGCCCTGTCGGCTGAACTGGCAGCCTCGGCCATGCGACACCACCAGAGGTGAGCTGTGGGGAAATTCCCGATCAAGACACATCCTTAGCGATGCTCACGAAAAAAGATTTCAATAACTGGTTCGACGAAATCCGGCGAGATAAACGCTCTCTCAGAGATAATGTGAACACTAACATAGAAAGCCTCCGGACTGACTTGCGCGACCTCGGCCGGCGGGTAGAGGAGTCCGAGGGGGTCATTGAGGCGCATGGTATGCAACTTACCGCATTAACGGAGGAAATCGCTGAGCTCCAGAAACAGCAGGAGGAAGCTACGTTAAAAATGGAGGACCTTGAAAGCAGATCCCGGCGTTCTAATATACAAATCCGCGGCCTGCCTGAGACCCCAGAATTTGCAAACACGATGGAGGTGGTGAGAAAGGTACGCTCGGCGCTTTTGGCCTCTGAACCGGGATCAGGTTTGGAGGAGTCGCAGTGACCCGACATAGTAATTGAGAGAGCCCACCGGGCCTTGGGGAATGCCCCGCGAAATACCCCGAAGGACATTATAGCATGCCTGCATAGTTTTTTAATTAAGGAAGACCTTATGCGCTGCGCCAGACGCTTGAGACCATTTAACTGGTAAGGTCATGAATTACAAATATAAAATGACCTGGCGCCAGTTACTTTGTGCAGGAGAAGAGAGCTGCAACCCTTAACAATGGTGCTTCGGCGGGAGAATATCCGGTACAGGTGGATCTATCCATGGGGCCTAGCTTTCACCATCCACGGTGCAACCTCCCAGGTTAAAAACGTGGCTGATGCGATCCAGCATGCAGGCCCAACCGCAATGGCAGCGGGTCAGGAAAGGAGGATGCCGCCTTACCTGGAACCCTATGAGCATGGGAAACGCAGCCATGGCATGCCCTCATGACTTGCAGGACTCCACTTTCCCACTCCTGGCGGGGAAAAGGAAAGGGAAATTTGACCCGGACCGCCACACATAGGGCTGCCGGTGTGCAGTATGTGGTCCCATTGGGGTGCTACTGCGTGTTGGCGGCGGGCCTACAAGTTTGGAAGGACACAGTTACCTGTAAGATGTTTATTTTTGCAAGTATGAGGATGAGACTGTGTTCTTGTTATACAGTTTAATTGTTAATCAGGTTTATTAGATACATAGTTGAGGACGGAATAGGGAGGGAAGGTGGGAAACCCGCATATGAAATACGGATTCTGGGGAATGGAAGATGGTGGAGGAGGGACTGACGGGCTATCCTCCTCTAGGTAGGGCTCTACCTTTATGATGGACAGGGGAATAGTGAGGGGGGGGAAGGGGATAGAGGGGGGAGGAGGGAGGGAGTTTACACGAGGAGGGGTGGGTGGGCAATGGGCTATTCGGACTGCTGAGCGAAGGAGTTTGGGGCATGAATGGCGGGTGGGAGAGGTTTTCCACTATGGGTTTGTTCACCAGAGGAAAGCTATGAGAGGGAATGGGGGGTGGGTGTCCTGGACGAATGGCTGAGCTTAAATTTATTTCTTTGAAAGTCAAAGTCTTAAATTCACCGTATAAGTGTTAAATGCTCTTTAAAGAGCTTAATAGACTACAAGCCTCAGTAGCGTTCGTCCAGGAGCCGCACTTGAGGCGCCGCGATGAACGATTACTCTATTCAAAAAAGTATCCCCTACAGTATTTTGCATCTGCTACTCTACATCACACTAGGGGGTGGGGATCCTCTTTTCTCAGCACCTTGTGGTGCAAGTCCAAGATCAATATCAGGACCCCAGTGGTAGATTTCTGATACTAAACGTAGCTTTGCAAAACTTGCAGCTGGTGTTTGTGTTTATTGTCCCCCATCCTTGCAGTTAGAGACACTGAGAGAGGTGAGTCAACGGATCAAGGGCTCCCTTGGTGCCAGCGTGGTCATTGCTGGCGATTTCAATATTGCACCTAATCCCAGGCTCGACACCTCGGCACAGTCCCTCGGGGGAAAAGGGAAAATTAGGAAAGCATTAAAACAAACGATGAAGGCTAGACAATTAGTGGATATTTGGCGACTCAAATATCCTCATAGTAGAAATTATACTTTCTACTCGCATCCCCGCAATACATACACGCAAATTGATTTTTTCTTAATCTCCAAGGACCTTATTGCTAGAATGGGTGCAACTGACACTGAGTGTATAACCTGGTCTGATCATGCTCCTATATTGTGGGCGGTAGTCTGGTCCGCTGGGGATACGGGCAGAAAGTTTTGGAGATTAAATGATTACCTCTTTAAAATCAAATCCTATCAAGAACGCATGGGAGACGTGCTTGAAGATTATTTTAGGCTGAATGGGGGAGCTGATACATCACCTATTTCTGTATGGGAAGGTATGAAAGCGGTCCTAAGGGGTCAACTGATAGGCCTGGGCACACATCATAAAAAACACACAAACAGGAAAAGAGCAGCTTTACTAATAGAGTTGGCAGGACTGGAATGCCGTCATAAACAAAACCCAGGGTCTGTATGGGCGGGGCTCCTGAACAGGAAAAGAGAGGAGATAGTGGCATTAGATACTGCGGCAATAGCTCATAGATTGGACATCCTAAAACAGCAATACTATGAATTTGGCGATAAGAACAGCAGACTCCTGGCACGACGGTTGCAAACCAAGCAGCATAAGGAGCTGATATACCAGATAAAAGTGGGCTCGGGTGCCATGCTACAAGACCCAGAGGCCATACGAGCTCTGTTTCAAACTTTCTATGAGGAATTATATACCCCAGAGGTTAGGGCAGCAAAGGCAGATATTTCCTCATATCTGGCAGGGATTGATTTACCTAAACTGTTTGACCAGGATCAGATTTTAATGGGGAAACCAATTTCTGAGTTAGAGGTTGATTGGGCAATCAAAGACTTAAAATCTGGGAAATCCCCGGGATTGGACGGTTTCACCCCCATTTTCTACAAAAAATATAGGACCATACTACAAGGTCCCCTGGCACAAATGTTCAATCAAATCCAGGAGGGAGGCAACCTGCTACCCTTTGGGAATGTGGTGGGCATTGCAATCATCCCTAAGCTGGGGAAAGACTCTACGAACTGTGTGTCGTATAGGCCCATTTCGCTAATCAATATCGATTTAAACCTCTTGGCCAAAATATTGGCCTTTCGCTTGCGAGGGAGGATAGAAGGGCTCATTCATACAGACCAAGCTGGCTTTATGCCGGGCCAGACAACGGCAGACAATAAAAGAAAATTGATCAGCCTGATACACAGTTCCAAGCTAGAGGGTAGCCCGGCGGTCTTTTTGACTATAGATGCCGAAAAAGCCTTTGACCGGGTATATTGGCCATTTCTGTTTGCGGTGATAGAAAAGGTGGGCCTGGGGGGGGGGGGTCCTTTTCCGTATGGGTTAAGGAGCTATATCGAGATCCTCTAGCATGCCTAAAAATTAACAATAGCTATATAAAACATTTCCCGATACGACGTGGGCAAGGCTGCCCATTGTCCCTGCTTTTGTTTGCTCTTAGTTTGGAGCCTCTGGCAGCAGCAATCGTCAGGCCCCAGAGGTGCAAGGGATCCCCATTGGCTCTAAACAATACAAAATATCACTCTCTGCCAACGATATCTTCTCACTCACCCTCTGACCTCTTTGACAGCGACATGGCATCAATTAGAAAAATACAGGCACCTCTCAGGGTTTCGGGTAAACCCTGACAAGTTGGAGATGCTATCGGTAAATCTCCCCAAGGACTTAGAGCGGGCAGGGAAACAGGAATTTCCTTTCCATTGGACGAAGGGTCCCATTCAGTATTTGGGAGTAAATTTAGGCCTGAATCTTAACGAGTTAGCGCAGCAGAATTATCAGCCCCTGGTGCGGTGTTTGATTGGAGAGTTGGATAAATGGCAGCAATTCCTGCTCTCGTGGTTCGGGAGGATTAATGCCATTAAAATGAACATTTTGCCCAGACTGGGATATCTTTTTCAGGCACTACCGTGCCTACTTCCAACCCATGATTTAAAATCGCTTCAGCGGAAACTGCTCTTCTTTATCCGGGGCCGGAGACCACCCTAGGGTTGCTAGAGCGGTGCTTTGCAGGACCAGGAGGGAAGATGGGGTGAGATTGCCTTCCTTACTGCACTATTATGTTGCGTCCCAATTTAAGCATGTGATTGATTGTCATGATCTGGGCTCCACCAAACAGTGGGTGGAGATAGAGCAGGCCCTGGTGGGAGGCCCCCCAATATACACCCTGTTTTGGTCCAGTGGGCTTCCACCCCGAGATACTTTGGACTTCCCTCCGGCACTGCAGAGCACCTATTCTATCTGGAAACGCTGGAGACAAAAGCTTGTGGGCAGTAAGTCCTATTCGGCCCTCTCACCTATCCGGCATGTGCGGGCTTTTTCAACCGGACAAACCAATCAGGTCTTTCGATGCTGTGAGGGGAGAGGCCTTACTTCCCTGGGACAGGTGTAGCTTAATGGGATGATACCATGTGAGCAACTGCAATATACATATGGCCTGCCTAATACAGATTTCTTAGCATATGCCCAGTTACGACATTGTATCTCCACCAGTGGAGTTACCTCTGACCTGCAACAGGGATGCTCTATATTTGAGGGCTATTGCATTCTGGCAGGCAAATTGAGGAAAATCATTTCCAAGGTCTATCAGTTACTGGTGGGAGGGGATTCTCCGACAGCAACCCACTTGGCAGCATGGGAGACAGATCTGGGAACCACGTGAGATAGGGGAAAATGTGAGGAATGTTTTTGTTACTTAGGATAGACTTCGATGTCTGCAGCCATGATGGAGAATAGGTATAAACTCTTGTATCGCTGGCATTACTCTCTGGCCAGAAAAGAACAGTGGTTCCCGGGAAGCTCTGCTTTGTGTTGGTGGCAATGCTCTCAAGTAGGTTCCTTTATTCACATCTGGTGGCATTGTCCGCGAATACAAACATTTTGGCGGGATTCCCAGTGGTTGATGGATAGCATCCTGGGAGTTTGGGTTCCGCTTATGGCAGAAGTTTGGCTTCTGGGGTTCCCGCATGAGCAATAGGCACTGCTTATGTTTGTGGGGACAGCAGCCAGATTGCTGGTGGCTGCCCAGTGGAAGCCTAGCGATATACTGACTAGTTCTCAATTGCTTACCAAGTTACAACATATATACCTTATGGAAAAACTGACAGCAATTAGACGAGACTCCATACATAAATTCCATAGCATGTGGACTCTAATGAAGCCTTATTTATAGGGGAATGATAAGATATAGTCACTCTCTCCTTTCACCCTCCTCACCAAAAGGAGCTTTACAGGACTGGGTGAAGGATAGAGAGGGGTAGACTAGAAGGGTGGGGTGGGTATGGGAAAAGGTAGGGGAGGGGGAGGAAGGGGGTCAACATATCAGGAAATGACAGAGCTGTAATGGGGGCTCTTTTCAGCTCATGATAAGTGCATTATCTGTAATTTCATATTAGAGAAAGTCCTGGATGTTATCTGAAATTTGCTGTTATGTTTGAATTGTATGTTGCTCTGTAGCTTGATACCTTTTATAAAATAAAAATTATCAATATAAAAAAAAAAAAAGAGTAAGGAAAAGAAGATCCGGAGCTCCCAGAGGTGTTAAGTACCTTCGTGGGCCATCCCTCTTGTTGAGCAGGGGAGAGCGAGAGGTTTGACCCTTGATTCCAGGGGAAGGGAAAGCCAGGAGCCCTGGTTCCCTCTCTCCCCCTGAGGGCCTCCCTCCGAAGCCTGCCTGAGGAAGCATCCTGGAACCACAGAAGCAGGAGAGTATTCTTTTCTGTCCCTTTCTGTCCTTCCTTGAGGGGCTGGGGAGGCTGACTGCCTTCAGAGACTTTGGTGCGTCTATTTTCTCCCTTGCTTGCACATCTGTCAGCTCAGCGTCAGGGTGAGGAGAGGCTCGCGCAACTTGTGCTGTTCATTCAGCACTCGAAGCCCGGACAGTAGCACAGCTGCAGCGGCTTTATTTTTTTTCCTTCTCAGTTTATTTTTAGCCGCGAGCCGCGCCACATGTGCCATGCCATCTCACACTGAGTGCAGGAAATCCTGTCGGGCCTGTGAGGGGGAGGCATTCTCACCTCAGCGCAGCCCTTCTCTGCCCGAACTGTGTCTCTGGAGGTGAGAGAGCCTCGACACAGACTCCCAGGGGCAGATGCTGCACTCGGGCTGCAGGCCCTGTGCAGGAGGCCCCTGGGAGGGGCAAAGACACGGTGGCCATTTTAGCTCCACATGGCAGGAGCCCTGCCTTGGATGTGGAGAGCAGGGATTCCCCTCCCCCACTTTCTCCTGTGGTTCAGAGATCAGATGGGGGTGGAGAGGTGCCAGCAAGCGCAGGAAAGGACTCAGTGACCGCAAAGCAGGTGACTCATGGTGGATTTTCTGTGGATTTTATTTTGCTGATGCACAAGGCCTATCTCACCAGGCAGGAACTTACGACTAAGCAGCCATACTCTCAGCCAATCAGGCTGACATGGAAGGGGGACATTTTGCACCTGTTGGGTCTCGAGCGTTCGCTTGGTGATAATACTTCCTCCAAGGATTCCGAGGGCACTGATCTAATGGGCGATGATCCACAGAAGCTGCAAGTGGACCAGGGCACTGGTCAGGGCATGGATCCGGGGCCTGGGATGCTGGGGGACCGGGCTATGGACGAGATTCCTTTGACAGAAGGGGATGATCCTAGGGTTGTTAGGTTATTTCGAAAGGATGAATTGTGACCTCTCATCCCTCAGGTTCTGGAGGAACTGGGGATTAAAGTGGCACAGGAGGACACCGACATAGAGGGGGTAAACCCAGTGTTGGAGGGTCTGTGTGGACCACCGAGGACATTCCCCTTGCTGAAGCAGGTGAAGAAGTTGATTGACTGGGAGTGGGATTCCCCAGAAGCCAGTTTGAAGGTGGCCAGGATTATGGCCAGGTTGTATCCCCTACCCGAGAGCATCTTAGCGATGTGGATGCAGCGGGATTGGTGGTGATGAAGAAGATGACCATTCCTATGGCAGGGTCAGCGGCTTTGAAGGATGTCCAGGATTGGAAGCTGGAGATCCTGTTGAAGAGGCTGTTTGAGGTCTCGGCTCTGAGCCTGAGTGCTACAGTCTGCGCCAGCCTTATGCAGAGGGCTTGTTTGTGCTGGGTGCATAAGGCGCAGGAGACCGCTGGAGGTATCCCTGCAGTTGCTGACCAGGATGCTCACCTGGAAGCAGGTGTGGCTTATGTGGTGGATGCTCTCTATGATTTGCTTCGTGCTTTGGCTAGGAACATGATGTCCGCACGAAGGCTTCTGTAGCTACGCAGTTGGTCGGCGGATGTTTGGTCGAAGGCACAACTTGCTAATCTCCCTTTTAAGGGACAGTTAGTTTGGTGAGGACCTGGAGAAGCTGAAGAAGCATCTGGCAGACTCTAAGGGGAATAGGTTGCCCAAGGATAAGAAGGGCACTAAAAAGATCTTTCCGTCTCGGAAGATTTCGTGCCAGTAGAAGTTCGTCCAGTTCTTCACGGCAGCAGTCCTTTTGGGGGACCCATAGACCGGCCAGAGAGGGTTCCGGACTGGGGTCCGGAGGTGCCAAGCCCGACCAATGAAGACAGGCTGATCCACTCCTCCTTCGTGGCTGTTGGAGGAAGGTTGTCCCGTTTTTAAGAGGAGTGGACCAGAATTACCTCGGATCAGTGGTTGCTAGAAGTAATAAGAGACGGCTAAGCGTTGGAATTTTCTTGACCTCTCAAGGAGGCCTTCGTAGTGTCCCGTGCGCTTTGCCCGACAAGTGAGCGGTGGTGCGGGACACTCTGCTATGCCTGCAGCGATTGAAAGCCATTCTCCTGGTGCCACTCGAGGAGCATGGTATTCTGTTTACTTCGTGGTTCCCAAGAAAGAGGGCTCATTTCGGCCCATTCTGGATCTGCAAAGGGTTAATGTGACATTGCGGGTTCCACATTTTCGAATGGAGACGTTGCGAACAGTGATTGCGGTGGTGCACAAGGAGGAGTTCCTGGCCTCTCTCGATTTGATGAAGACATATCTCCATATTCCCATCATCAGAGATTTCTGCGATTCACTGTGCTAGGAGAGCATTTTCAGTTTCAAGCCCTGCCCTTTGGATTGGCTATGGTGCCAAGAACATTCACGAAGGTAGTAATGGTGGCAGCCCTCAGAAGAGAGGGGATACTGATTCATTCTTATCTCGACGATTGGCTCATTTGGGTGAAGTCAGAAGCAGAGTGCTTTGCCTCCGGCGAGCGACAGAGCACCTGGAGCTGTTAGGGCTTCGGCAAACTGTTATGGCTAGCGTCAGTCTCGAGCAAGCACTCGAGGTTTGGCATACCAAGGCGCTCTCGGTGGAAGAGAAGTGAGGTGTGCCCTTGCGGGGGTGAAGACAGTCCAAGTCCCGGCCACTCCGCTGACCTATACACCCCGGGAGACCACACTATTATGGTAGTCTCTGAACAGTCCTCCAACTGTTCCCAGCCCTTTCGGACCTGCCGCAGGGAACAGCAGAGGCGGCAGGCCGGACAGAGGTCAGGCTGGCACAGGACTGAAGCAGATAAGGCAAGGCCTTGGAACTTGGAGCAAAGCACAGAGGAGTTCAGGACGAAGACAGGAACAAGAGGGATGAGCAGGACCCTCAGGTGCCCTACCATTCCATTGCCAACGGGAAGCCCCAATGGATGGTCGCGGACCACACTGTCTCCTTCGCGCCCTACACAGCCCAGAGGCTGGTCACGGACCTTGAGAAGAGCGGGAGAAGCTCGGGAAGTCACTCAGCACAGGGTACTGGAAACCCCTCGGGTCCTCCAGAGTCGGAACTAGGAATCAGAAGCAAGAGTCTAGGAACTTGAAACACAAGCAGGAATTCTCGGAGGCATGGGTCCCACATCCTGGAGTCTCGGGACTGGAACATCAGGAACAAGCAGGCACATCAGGACTGGAACATCAGGAAGTCCAAGGGAGACATAGCCCAGGTAGACTAGCCCCAAACTAGCCCTATTGCCAAAGCAAGGATTGAGTGCAGAGGAAGTCCTTTTATAGGACAGGAATAAGCAACTCCCTGGGAGGAGTTCAGATGAACCACACCTGGTTGGCCCTATAACTGGAGAGAAGAGCTGCAGGCCAGCCCCTAGGGAGAAGGGCAGGGCCCAAACCAGGAAGCCCAGGCGGAGACTGAAGCAGGCCTCAGGCAGGCCCCGAGGACGTTGAAGGCCTCCCAGGCCATGGAGCAAAACCTGGGCAAGCAGATCAGGCAAGGCCCCGGCTTTGGAGCGGCCTCTAGAGAAAGGTGAGAGGCCTCCCATAGCTCCAGCTACTGGAGGAATTGCAACAGTACCCCCTCCTCAAAGACCCCCTCCTCAAGCCTCCTATCAACAGCTCGAGAGAAAGAAGGTATTCCACATACCGACAGAGGGTAGACAAGGATCCAAGGACAAGCTGGAATGTCTTGGCGAGGAACTGAAGAGAGACAAGTACTTACGCAGGGGACAGGAGCATAGCAGAACAGGAGCATACCAAGACAAGACAATAGACCAAGGTACAGGGAAACCCAAGGACCAAGAACCACTGAACCAGAAAACACAAGACCAGAAGCGAACACGAGACCAGAAGAACAAAAAACAAAAATGGAAGCACGTAAACAGGGCAAAAAGCAAGGACCACAGCACAAACAAGCAAACAGACAAAACAGCACAAACGCGCAAACAGCACAAACGAGCAACAAACAAACAGCACAAACGAGCAAAAGGAACAGAAGACCAGAACAAGACATGGGAGGGAATCCAGGGTGGGCTCAGGTATGGCAGCAAAACATCAGGAGGGGCGCAGGCGCCTCCTGCAGGTCGTGGAACCCCATCCTGTAAACATCGAAGAACTGGAAGTCTGGATGCAGGCGCCTCCTGCAGGTCGTGGAAACTAGGGAGCTGGCGCCTCCAGCAGGTCGTGGAAATTAGGGAGCTGGCGCCTCCAGCAGGTCGTAAAATCAAGAAAACTGGCACCTCCAGCAGGTCGTAAAATCAAGAAAGCTGGCGCCTCCAGCAGGTCGTGAGAAACAGCGGCCAGAAAAAATTTTTTCCAGGAGTCCCAGACAGAATCCAGGACATGGACAGTCCCACCGGACACATGGCTTTGGCAAACTGTTAGGGCTTCGGCAAACTGTTATGGCTAGTGTCAGTCTCGAGCAAGCACTCGAGGTTTGGCATACCAAGGCTCTCTCAGTGGAAGAGAAGTGAGGTGTGCCCTTGCGGTGGTGAAGACGGTCCAAGTCCCGGCCACTCCGCCGACCTACACGCCCCGGGAGACCACACTATTACGGTGGTCTCTGAACAGTCCTCTGACCGTTCCCAGTCCTTTCGACCTGCCGCAGGGAGCAGCAGAGGCGGCAGGCTGGACAGAGGTCAGGCTGGCACAGGACTGAAGCAGATAAGCAAGGCCTTGGAACTTGGAGCAAAGCACAGAGGAGTTCAGGACGAAGACAGGAACAAGAGGGATGAGCAGGACCCTCAGGCGCCCTACCATTCCATTGCCAACGGGCGCCCCAATGGACGGTCACGGACCACACTGTCTCCTTCACCCTGAGGCTGGTCGCGGACCAAGAGAAGAGCGGGAGAAACTCGGGAAGTCACTCAGCACAGGGTAGTGGAAACCCCTCGGGTCCTCCAGAGTCGGAACTAGGAATCAGAAGCAAGAGTCTAGGAACTCGGAACACAAGCAGGAACTCTCGGAGGCATGGGTCCCACATCCTGGAGCATCGGGACTGGAACATCAGGCACAAGCAGGAACAGCAGGACTGGAATATCAGGAAGTCCAAGGGAGACATAGCCCAGGTAGACCAGCCCCAAACTAGCCCCATTGCCGAAGCAAGGACTGAGTGCAGAGGAAGTCCTTTTATAGGACAGGAACAAGCAACTCCTTGGGAGGAGTTCAGATGAGCCACACCTGGTTGGCCCTATAACTGGAGAGAAGAGCTGCGGGGCCCAAACCTGGAAGTCCAGGCGGAGACTGAAGCAGGCCTCAGGCAGGCCCCGAGGAAGTCGAAGGCCTCCCAGGCCATGGAGCAAAACCTGGGAAAGCAGATCAGGCGAGGCCCCCGGCTTCGGAGCGGCCTCCAGAGAAAGGTGAGAGGCCTCCCGAAGCTCCAGCTACTGGAGGAATCGCAACAGGAGCCCCTAGGCTGGGTGATAAACTGGGCAAAGAGTCAACTGCTCCCGTCTCAGTTCTTGGACTATCTGGGTGTGAGATTCAACATCCTGGTGGGCAAGTGTTCCAAACCCGGGAAAGGATTCTCAAGTTGCAGTCGCAAGTGGTTCGTCTGAGCGACCTGCCAGTCCCCAAGATCTGGGATTATTTGCAGATTCTAGGGTCCATGGCTTCTACGCTAGATCTGGTGCCATGGGCTTTTGCGCACATGCCGCCCTACAGAAAACTCTCCTATCCCGTTGGAATCCGATATCAGAGGAGTTTCAAGTGCCGTTTCCACTCCAGGAAGAGACCAGATCCAGTCTCTCGTGGTGGCTATCGTGGTGCAATTTGAAGAAGGGAGTGGATCTGCAGGTTCCTGACCTGGTGGTAGTGACCACGGATGGCAGTCTCAGCGGTTGGGGAGCAGTTTGTCAAAGATCAGCAGCCCAAGGGCAGTGGTCCCCAGTGGAAGCGATCTGGTCGATCAGTCGTCTGGAAACAAGATGTGGAAAGCACTGTTGTTCTTTCTCCCTCGTATTCAGGGCCAGGCAGTACATGTGTTCTTGGACAATGCAACGACGGTGGCCTATATCCATCAACAGGGCAGAAGAAGAGTCATTTGGTGGCTCAGAAGGTTCACAAGCTCTTTGCCTGGGTGAGCTTCATCTCGCGGCTCTCACATCGTCTTACATAGGCGTGGAAAATGTGCAGGTGGACTATCTCAGCAGGCAACATCTGGACCCAAGAGAATGGGAGTTGTCAGCGAAGCCATTGTGCTCCTTCGGTTCAGTTGGGGTGAACCCCAGTTCGATCTTATGGCAACAAGGAAGATTGCCAAGGCAACCACATTTTTCAGCCACTGGAGGGAATTCTGCTTCGCAGGGAGCGACGCCTTTGTTCAGCTGTGGCCAGAGAGGTTACTGCTGTATGTCTTTCCTCCATGGCTGCTTGTAGGTCGGGTTCTACATTGCATTGAGCAGCATCAGGGACGAGTGATCCTGGTAGCGCTGGAGTGCCTGCGACGTCCATGGTTTGCGGATCTAGTGCAGCTGGTGGTGGACGGGCCTGTTCGCTTAAGCCATTTTCAAAGGCGATGTTTCCACCTGAAGGGGTATTCCAAGCTGGTGATTTCTGCTCTGCTTCAGGCTAGGAGATCCTCCACTTCTTTGGCGTATAACAGACAGGCTGATACAGTAAAGTGCGGCCGCGGTTACCCTGCTTCTAACCCGCTTTCTACTCACAATTTGGCCGCATTAGTCCTACCTGCGATTCACTATCCCTTTTAACCCATCCTTACCGCCTCTTTAAATCCACGGGTAACCTTTTCCGCCCGCGGTATGTATATGAGATGTAAATGATCGGATTAGCTATTCCCTCCCATACAGTAACGCGCACCCCTATTATCGCTTTTTAAACCTGCAGTTTTGCCGCGGGTTTAACCTGCTAATTTACCGCCTACCCCTACCCCTGCGTTAGTGTGGAGCGTCAGGCAAGCTGAGACAAAATTTCACGGGCCACAGAGCAGCCCCAGCCAGCCCCGCTTCACTGCCTGACCCCCTAACTCCCCGGGACAAGACCGAAGTGAATCGGGCAAACTTTCCGCCAGCCCCCGCTCACCTGCCCTGGCCACGTCCATCTCCCGCGCTGACAGCTCCGGAGCAGCCCCAGTTCTCTCTCCCCTCCTCCCGGGGACAGCTGGCGGCGAGAGAGGCTTCAGCAGCCCGGGGTGGATCGGGCGCTCCCCATGGCTCCCTATCCTCTAAAACGTAATGAGTGCACGCCGTGACCTCGGACGTCGCACGGCGTGACCTGAGCGCCCGGCTGGACGTATCCTTCTGTACAAAGAGACTGCAACAGTTCTCTCTAAATAAGAGCGATGGGATGTCTTGACTGCTTAGTGCCACCTTGTGTGAATGTTTTTTGCTTTGCAATCTTCTGCAGCAGGATGTTGGTTTCTTTGAAGCCGAGAAGCTGAGCTGGGGCAAAGGTCCCTTTAAAAGGCGTTTGTGGTGAATGTCACCTCTACTGAAAAAAAACAACTGCAGAGGGAAAGACAAATTTTAGGAAGATTTGTTTGTTTGTTTGTATTAATAGTTGATATCATTGGACAAGAAGTTTAGTGAGAAAGCTGAGCAGGTAGGGTCAGAGAGAAGCCTCATGAAAGCACATGAAGGTCTCATTTTGCAAACAAGCTTTCATTGATGGGAGGCTTGTTTTACGCAGCTGAGAGTTGTCATGGTGGACCATTGAATGTTGCTTTATTGGTGTTGTCATAGCCATATCAAATTCCTTAGCTGAAAGCACACAGTGTTTTGTTTAGGTAGCAATGGTGATGCGTGGCCTTCCATACACATCTAAAAATTCACATGGTACCACAGTAGTGAATAATTTATTAGTTTCAAAGAACAGTGCTGAAAATTTAGAACATAAGAACATGTTCTTATTGGCATATGTCTTGTGCATACATTTTTGCTTACGCAAGATCAGTAATTTGTGAGGTCTTTTCCGAGCTTCTCCTCTGCTTTGGAGTTGCATCCCTCCCACCCTGCTTACTAATCCCGATGTGCACCGCATCTTCTGTCTCTCTCTCCGCAGATCCCGAATCTAAGGAGAAAGAAGTTACCCGTCGCTTTTCCCTATCCTCCTCTATCAACACAGCTGCCATTAAAGTTCCTACCCGCACCAAAGGTATCCGCGTTAATAAATACTACTTGACCACCTTTGGCATTCTGACATGTACCACGTTTGTAATTTTTAAATAGGGCTTCTTATCAGAGGTAAAATAAGATGGGGGGTTCACGGCCATGGTTGGGATTCCAAAGAAAGCCATGGCCTGTGTCACCCCCCCCCCCCCCCCCAACTAGTGAGGAATGTGTCATTGACAGTTGGATTACACAGGTGAAGAGAGCGGGGCTTAACGCTGGAAAAGCCCAGCTTCGGGTAGTCACTTGGGTACTGATCTGGTTATATTAATACCGTATTGTGAGGAAGAATTCCCTAATATGCTACTGTCCTTGTGTCGGGAGGGGAGGGTTTGCAGCTTTTTATCATGATATTTTATTGGTTATTATGTCACTCTCAAGGTTGATTTTTCAGTCTGTAGGCATTCTGCAGTGATGTTATATTTAACCGGTAATTTCTTAAGGGCACTGAGTGGATAGTACCTAATACAGACCAGCTTTATTTTATTTTATTTTATATTCCGCTTTTCAGGCATTTGGGTACTGGAGGTGTTTCCCTATCCCTGAGGGCTCATAGTCTTAAGTTTGTACCTGAGGCAGTAGAGGGTGACGTGACTTGCCACAAGGAGCAGAAGTGGGATTTGAACCTTGTTCCCAGCCTGCAGCTCTAACTTCTTCGCTACTCCTCCACTCCAGACAGGGCATTAACTTGACATATGCCCTGTATGGAGAATATGATTGTTTTTGTAAGCTAAAAGGCATTCATTTTGTAATAGGTAATGCATTGTTCCTGGAAGAAATTGTGTCAAGGGATGGATGTGACGAAGATTGTGAAAAATGAATGAGAATGCTTGTATCAGTTGTAATTTTTAGATTTTTTTTTTTTCTCTGAAATATTTGTGCGCATATATTGGACACAGGGTAACAGACACAAGTCTAGAATAGGATGGCAACTTAAAAGAGCGCATTTTATGACTCCCTCACCCCTGGTCCGTATGTGTGTTACAATTGCTGGACTGGAGGCGTAGCCTAGTGGTTAGAAGAGCAGGGAAGCCAGGGTTCAAATCCCGCTGATACTCCTTGTGGTCCTGGGCAAGTCACTTCACTTTCCATTGCTTCAGAGACAAACTTAGGGCTCTATTTACTAAGCATTTTTCCCATAGACACAAAAGGGGAGAAAACCTTTATTTAGTAAATAATCCTTTTAGATTGTAAACCCCTTAGTGATAGGGATTACCCTACAGTACCTGATTGTAATCTGCTTCGAAAGGTCACAAAAGGCAAAATATAAATAAATAGCAATCAATCAATAAATACAAGGTATGTGTGTGCATGTGTATTTCTGAAGTTTCAGGTGGGGGTGTTTTTATTACTGTGGGGGAGGGGAGGGAAGGAGTGTGGGGATGTGTATGGGGTGAGTGACATACTCTTCCCCACCCCATATTTTCTCACACCCTCTTTACTCGCCTATGTTCATTCCCCTCTCCTTTCCTCTCCCCCACACTCTCCTTTTCCAATGCCTCTCCCTTACTCTGCTCTCTCCTCTTCTCCCACTCCCCTAACTTCCACCACAGTAGCCAAGGCCTGAGATCCCTGCCAGCCCTACTGCTGTGTTCTGTTGACAGCTCCTCCACTAGACCTCGTATTCTGGATTTGTTTGCCACCCTGTGCATTTTTTTTACCATAAAATGCATTAAAATGGGGTTGAATTACCACAAGTTTGAAATTTGTGAGCCGTAGCACTAATCCTAGCTACTGTTCAGTCATACATCTTCCAATTATACCTATAATTCAGTTAATTTATAATAGAAGTTTTATAAAATTCAGAAGAAGTAAAGAAAATTGAAGTGTAATATTATCTTTCTGTGTTTTGGCTGGAGCTAGGTGTATCACTCCAGTAGCACACACAGCTCACCTGGTGTCCTTTATGATATGTCTTTTTCGGGCCGATCCAGCTGCACTCTTACATTGAGCTGCCAGTGGAAGGGCACGTGGAGGAACTGCTACCTGCTTTTTCCATCTCGGGAAGTTGTTTCATTGTTTGTCGTTTACATGGTAGTGGTGTCTGAGAGAGGAGGAAATGCAGGTGACCACACCAGATGAGCCCATGCTGAAAGGTACCTGATGGAAAAAAAGGCAAGGCAGGAAAAGTACAAAGGAGTGAAAGAACTATACAGAGCCTTTGAAATGTAATCATCATAACATGAAAGGGTATTTCGTAGATGATTGATTATTAGCCATGTTAGACCTAATACAACGCTGTGGGTTCCTAATGCATTCTGTACTTACTTTAGATATTTTAAAGACATTGCCATTTTTAAATACAGTAAAATTAGAACAAAGACTGGGTTGCAACTGTATGATTTGTAAATTGCTCTGCATCTGTAAACTTCATATAGGTCCGCTTGGTCCTGCCATGAAAGCTAAGAGGCATGAAATAAAGAGTGACCCAACCCCCTTGGGTTTTGAAGGTACAGATTTTAATGTCCTGCATGAAACACGTATTCTGGCGCTTTGAGTGCCATTCATAGGCTCTCGAGTCTTTTGTTGTTGGAAGATTAATATACAGGGCCAAAGCCTGGGAGGAGTATTGGAAACCCTATCCAGGAGCTTTTTGCTTGCTGCATGTGCTTGTGTTTTGACACTCCCTTACTTTCTCATTCTCTCGTCTGTGAACAGGACAGTGTTACATTTCTTTTTTTTGTGTGCTTTTATTATTTATGGCTTGCTGCTGTCTCCCTTTGTTCTGGCTCAACTTGCATCGGCTCCCGTTTTTAAATATTAGGTTGTTTGGCTGTCTTCAATATCACAGGTTCAGATCACAATTAAACCAAGCTGCATATATTTCAAGTAATGCCCGAGAATTATTAGGAATATCTGAAAATAAAAGCAATTCCATGCTGCATGTTTTCAGGGGTATTAGACTTGGCTACATAATGCCTTTTATTTCTCAAGTCATTTAAGCATACTAGCATATTGCTTCTCTTCTAACTGATATAAAACACAGGGATGGTAACTTTAAAACCAGTGTGTGGGTGCATATTGGCGCATGTGTGTAGGGGCGCGGCCATTTTATAACTTGCACGCATGTTATAAAATAGCCTGGCCATCGGGGAATTTTAAAAGGGGCGTGCGTCCACACCATTGCCAGTTTAACCAGTTCGTCCACCGGTCTGCCCACTTAACCGCCAGGTCCTCCAAACCCCTCCCTGGTTTGATAGTCTGCACTCCCCTGAGTTACCTCATACCCTTTAAACCCCTGAGAAATGGCTCTTTTTTTATTTTTAAACTTACACTTCCTCCATAGCAAAAGTAAACTTAACGCGGCAGGGGACCTCAGCACGTGCCAGGGTGCGGAAGTATTTACACGCGCATCTCTTGGCCAGGCCCTGAAATGCCCATGCCCCACCCCCCCCGCCCACACCACACTCCCGTTTTGGTTCTGAGTGAGCTGTGCGCGCAGCGGGAGATAAGCACGCATGTAGGCAGCTTTTTAAATAGAGTCAGCAACGTAAGCCCAACTTGTTCACAAATCCCCTAAATGATGCGTGCGCTGTGCTTTTAAAATTCACCTTAAAGCATAATTTGCTTTGAAAATTACTCCACCAAAATTACCCATACACACACTATACTGCAAAAATCAGTGGAGAAACTCGGGAAAATTGACGCACGGACTTTTGAAAATCCCAAATTATGGTCCAGATTTTAAGAGGTACGCACAGGCGTACATTTCTGCGTGCAACCCGGCGCACACAAATGTACGCCCGATTTTATAACATGCACACGCAGCCACGCGCGTTATAAAATCCAGGGTCGGCGTGCGCAAGGGGGTGCACAATTGTGCAACTTGCGCGCGCCGAGCTGTGCAGCCTTCTTCCGTTCCCTCTGAGGCCACTCCGAAATCGGAGCGGCCTCGGAAGGAACTTTCCTTCTGCACCCACACTGTCCCTTCCCCTCCCTTCCCTTACCTAACCCGCCCCCCAGCCCTACCTACCCCCCCCTTACCTTTATCTTATAAGTTGCGCCTGCCTCCGGGCAGGAGTAGGTTGCGTGTGCCGGCCGATGGCTGGCCTGCGATCCCAGGCACAGCAGCAAATGGCCGCTGTGCTTGGAGGCTCCAGCCCCGCCCCCGGACCACCCCTCCACGCCCACTCCCCGCCCCTTTTTCAAGCCCCGGGACATATGCACTTCCCAGGGCTTGCGCATGTCGCCGGGCCTATGCAAAATAGGCTCGGCACGCGCAGGAGCAGGTTTTCGCGGATACGCGCGTAATATACACGCGTAACCCTTTTAAAATCCGCCCCTATATGCGTAAGTGCAAATCCCTCCTCAGCTTCTCCCCCAGGGACACCTCTGCTCAATCCAGGTAAATTTACATTTATACAGTTACTCACATATCGGGCAATCAGTTTTTATAACAAGCCATTTCTGTGGTTAAAACAATTGATAATATTCTCAATAATTGATCATATTTGAGAAAAATAATCTTTGGGTGAGGGCTCCCTAATTGGTTAATAAAGTGTTCTATGCAATTGAAAAGTGTTTATTCCAGAAACCTCTGGAGAAAATGAATGCTATTCCTAACTTCATTTCTCTGAAGTTTGCGGTGGCGGTCAAACTCCTCCTCGGTTGTCTTCTTTCTGCTCGTGTGATTTCCCTGGTGGCATCAAACCATGTTTGAATGTCCCAGTTTCTCAGGTCTCACTCGGTTGCCATACAGTATAGACACATGGAAGAGACTGGCTGTTCTGTAAAACTTTCTGTTCAAGGTTTACTCCTTACAGTGTAGAACGTGAAGTAAAAGACTCCAATCTCTTTCCTGTCGCAGAGGCGTTTCAGAATTCTGTATTGGCCCAGACTGAATGTGACAGCAGCAGAACCACAAGACACGTGCCCAGATCTGTTTCCCAGACAAGTAAGTGAGATTCATATCCTATTTTCTTTACTTTTCATGTTTGTTTGATTATGTTTTTCAAATAATGAAACAAAAACATTGGGCTTGATTTAAAAAATGCATTTACATGCTTAAAACTGGGTTTTATTCATGTAAGTGTACTTTACCCCTGTAAGTGGGTTTTTGAAAATTGTTACAATGAATGCCATTGAATTGTCCATAGGATATTCATGTGGAAGGGCATTTTACAAGCATAAATTTCTTTTGAAAATTGCTACAATAGTATGAAACATTTACACATGTAACTTCTTTGAAAATCACCTTCATAGGATTCACATGCAGTCTTCATATCAGAGGATTATTATTATTATTATTATTCATTTCATTTATTAAACTGATTAATCACCAGTATGCAAAAGTACTCCTAGCGAGGTACAACTCATAATACAGTAAACAATGGCAAAGTAAAACAGCAGTAATAAATAAAAGTAAAAACAAAAAATGAAGTAAAAACAAAGGCAACCTAAAAGGGATACCAATAATAAATAAAAGAAGAATTGCCAAAAAGGTGTATCAGCAATAAAAGCATAAAGCAAGAGTATAATGCCAAAACATATAAACAGCAGTATGTTAGCAACAAAACAACACAGAAACTCAGGAATAATCAAATGAGCTAAAATAAACATTATGGAAATGGCATTCAAAATTAATCAAAAGCCTATGAAAACAGACATGTCTTAACAGACTTTCTAAAACCCAAATAACATTGCGCCAAGCACCAAGGGCAAAAAAATCCCATGATATGATGGATTTAGATGCCTATAATGTGAATCTTGAGGATTACAAGGCAATGGTTGTAAAATCAAAGAGTCTCTATTTTTTGTTAGCTCACTGCCCCCAGGAACTTTTTCAGTTACATTTTTAAAGGCTAATACAGAGACAGATTTATATCATTCACTCTTCTATTAGTTGCAATGATTTTGCAAGTTATATTTTCTTTTTGAAAGCTAAAATTTCTGAGATTGAAGGTCTCTTCTCTAATGATATTAAGCTTCTTGATTCTTTGCCACAAGAGGGGGTCAAAAAATGGGAAAATTTCTTGCCAGTAACCACTGATGAGATTATTTAGGTCATGGCTTCATTAACTAATTCCTATTGTCGTCTGAACTCTTGCTCTGTCACACTGCTGAAGAGCCTTTTTTTGGGAGTGGGCGGGGAGATATGGTCATATTTGTCACTCATCGAATGAATGCCTCTCTGAAGGAAGGCTACCTCCCCCCTTCCCACAACTGAAAAAGCATCCATACACCCCCTCCCAATTTAGATTCTTCAGTTATTGCCAGTTATTGTCCAGTGTGTTCTCTTCCTTTTCTATCAAAAGTGATATAAGGGATTTTGTTAAGACAACTTCAAGAATTCCTAATAACATATTTGGCTCCAAGTCAGTTTGGCTTTTGCTCTGCTCATAATACCAAGTCGTTGTTATCCAGTTATACCTGAAGACTATCCATTGTTTCCTGAAGACTGCTATTCTCAAGATCAAAATCATAGAGCATATAGAAAGACATGATTTAATGGAACACAGTCAACATGGATTTACCCAAGGGAAGTCTTGCCTAACAAATCTGCTTCATTTTTTTGAAGGGGTTAATAAACATGTGGATAAAGGTGAACCGGTAGATGTATATTTGGATTTTCAGAAGGCGTTTGACAAAGTCCCTCATGAGAGGCTTCTAAGAAAACTAAAAAGTCATGGGGTAGGAGGCAATGTCCTTTCGTGGATTACAAACTGGTTAAAAGACAGGAAACAGAGTAGGATTAAATGGTCAATTTTCTCAGTAGAAAAGGGTAAATAGTGGAGTGCCTCAGGGATCTGTACTTGAACCGGTGCTTTTCAATATATATATATATATAAATGATCTGGAAAGGAATACGATGAGTGAGGTTATCAAATTTGCGGATGATACAAAATTATTCAGAGTAGTTAAATCACAAGCGGACTGTGATACATTACAGGAGGACCTTGCAAGACTGGAAGATTGGGCATCCAAATGGCAGATGAAATTTAATGTGGACAAGTGCAAGGTGTTGCATATAGGGAAAAATAACCCTTGCTGTAGTTACACGATGTTAGGTTCCATATTAGGAGCTACCACCCAGGAAAAAGATCTAGGCATCATAGTGGATAATACTTTAAAATTGTCAGCTCAGTGTGCTGCAGCAGTCAAAAAAGCAAACAGAATGTTAGGAATTATTAGGAAGGGAATGGTTAATAAAACGGAAAATGTTATAATGCCTCTATATCGCTCCATGGTAAGACCACACAATTCAGGGGCAGGACGAGGGGGCATTCCATGAAATTAGCAAGTAGCACATTTAAGACTAATCGGAGAAAATTATTTTTCACTCAACGCACAGTAGAGCTCTGGAATTTGTTGCCAGAGGATGTGGTTGGTGCAGTTAGTGTAGCTGGGTTCAAAAAAGGTTTGGATATGTTCTTGGAGGAGAAGTCCATTAACGGCTATTAATCAAGCTTACTTAGGGAATAGCCACTGTTATTAATTGCATCAGTAGCATGGGATCTTCTTAGTGTTTGGGTAATTGCCAGGTTCTTGTGGCCTGGTTTGGCCTCTGTTGGAAACAGGATGCTGGGCTTGATGGACCCTTGGTCTGACCCAGCATGGCAATTTCTTATGTTCTTATGTTCTTAGTTGTAATGTGTATCGCAGCGGCTTTGACATGGGCAGTGAAGGCTTCTTACAGTGATTATCCCCATGTTTACAGAAAAGCAAACGGTACTCGGTCAGGTTAAATGCATTTATTGGTATGCAAAATAAGACAAAGTATCGGGAAGGCGAGACAAATGACCTGACAGTCACTATCGGAGCTCCTTCAGTTCTCTGCTTGCACATTAGCTGCTTATATACAAAATTTCTTTGTTTACCAGCTTTTTCTTACCTCAGCACATCATGATGGATCTGTTTCTTTTCATCTTAGCCAACTATTGCCCCAACAGTATCTTTCCTGTTCTCACAGGCTATCTCTCTTCTATCTGAGTTTCAGCTCCACCAAGTGCCTGTGGTTTCAGCATCATGAGTCTCTTGTCAAGAGTCTCTTTTGTCTGGTTGTCAGATCTCCCTGCTGGCAAAGTTTCTTTTTCTGATATGAAACATGAACACCATAGCTGCAGTTCTGAGCATAGATATTATCTCTGCTAGAGCTGTCTCTTGCTCTGCAGATGTATATTTCCCCCGTGACCCTTGCTCAGGTAAGGACAGCAAGGGTCATAAACATGCAAGGTGTGACAGAAGTGGGTGATATAAGAGAGATCATATCATGGAGGCACTCAGAGAGAGAACTTTATGGGCATCCGAAGAATAGTAGGAAAGATACATAATGCTATCACCACCCTAATTTAAACTAGAATCCCAGTTTAGGTACTTGTCTTCCGAAAACATTAATGGAAGGAATACTCAAGCTGCCTAGTTAGCTGAGAGAAGAAGAATACGGTAGCAGATTAAAAATAATGGGGGTGCAATCGGTAATTTCAACACAACATTGTTTATCATAGGAGCTTTGAAGAACATGGCAAAGACCTCCCTGAGATGCTAACAGTAGATCAAGGGCAAGATGGTAGACCTACAAGGTAGTAGCAGTGATTTCATATAATTGAGTGGCAGTGTGGCGTAATGTGGCAACCGTAATGTTTTTAAAGATTTCAGCAATAGCTTGTAAGCGCAAAATACTCATTGCCAATCTGGCCAGCACCAAATATAAATACTGTAGCTGCAATAAGGCTATCTCTTTCGGTCAGGGTTAAAGGATCCTGTGTAATTGTTTCTGCTAGAGTGGCGCGCTTACTGCGTGTATGTATGTAACCATAATTCATGTTATATTTGTGATTGATTCTAATATTAAGCATGAAAAATGTAATATAAAGCAAAATTAAAACAATCAAACCAAAAGATTTCTGTATAGAATGTTCATAAAAGTAGTCCAAGAAATAGAGATGAAACAGGAATATGCAGCATAGATGATCTTTTGTATCTCTACTTGCTTGTGAATTCATTCCAGATGACAAACAGGCATGCAGACCCTACAAGCATTCCGGTCTGTTGATTCAGGACCAGAAGGATGCAATTTTTTTTCTTTTGTAGTGGGATGTCAACTGTAAAGGCATTTCATTACCAGACATACAAACTAATAGATAATTCTGCTTAAAATAGAAATAAAAACAAAGTGTAAAATAAACATGCATTATATTCAGGGAAAATAGACGAGACAGCTGCTCTCTCTCTCTCTCTGTTTCCTGATCAGAGCCATTTCTTATCTAACTCACATACAAGTATTTATTTACCCAGTGTTTAAAGAAACCATACATTATTCCCTGTACGTACCAGGATCAGTCCAGACGGTGGGTTATGTCCCCCATCCAGCAGATGGAGTCAGAGCAAACTTCGGAGGTGCTGGCATATAAGTTGGTGCACCCTCCCCAGATCCTCAGTATCTCTCTGACTGCAGATGTGAGTAGGGGAACCCTGTGCTTCCCCTGTCAGGTGGATCTTCTCCACATATTCTTCTTTCTTTTCCTCAGGTTGGATCAAGCAGACCCTGTTTTAGTTTAAAAAAAAAAAAAGTGAGATCAGTCTGTGATCTCTGGCTGGGCTCCTTGCAGCCCCTGTTTCTTGCCAGCAGGACTGTTCTCTCAGACTTCTCTCTTCTTTCTCCTGTCTTGCCCAGGGGTAAGTCTCCCATTTGGCTGTCTCTTTCTTTTTCTTTCGCAGCACAGGGTTTTTCTTCTTCCTCTGTGAAGCAGGGGGTGGATGCTGGTGGCGCCAGCCCCTCCCCCCCCCCCCGCCTAGCCGCGGTTTAGTTCTCCCCCTCAGCCACGTGATGCTACATTCCCCGGGGCCGACACGGCAGGGAGGTAACATTCCCCTGCAGCTCTTGTGGGGGGGGGCCCAGAGTTGAGCGACGGTGCGCCACGTCTGCTCCTCCCGCGGCGTTTCCCAGCTCCGGTGTTTCCCGCGCTGTTGATCCACCCCCCCGGGCCCGCGCTATGCAGTGCTCCCGATGTTCCTCCTGCAGCGGCCCGGGGTCGGGAGGATCGCGGGGGAGGCTCTGCAGCAGGTGTCTCCCTGGTGGGGAGACCAGCCCCGCGCCTCAGGCAACTTCCCCGCCGCACTCGTCGGAGTGCCACGGGCCTCGGGGGACAGCCCCGCCCCTTCCTTTGGCGGGAGCGGCGGCCATTTTGGAGCTGGAAGGCAGCGTTTGCTCCGACACAGAAGGAGCGCAGAAAGATTTCTCGCCACTATCGCCACCTATTCAGGACCCAGGCCCTCCACTATCTACCTCAGAGCCCCCTAGGGACCCCCTCCCCCCCCACTGCCGTCCGCGTTTTCGGCCGATTTTGTGGTGCTCATGCACAAGGCCTACTTGCAGAGTATGCAGCAGCCGGGGGGCCCAGCTTCGGATCCTCCACCCTCTAAGGTCCCCCGGCTGGCGGGCGCAGCGGTCGCAGTTCCTGGGAACGCGGTGGGGCCCCAGGGTGCTCTTGGCTCTTCCCCTGGGGGGGGCGCCTTTGCCGGACCCAGGGGGAGACCCGGCGTCGAAGGTGGATGATGACACGCTCTTGGCAGCTCATCTGGAATGCGACGATCCGTGTGTCCTCTGGATCTTTCGTAAGGAGGAACTGGTGGACCTTATCCCTCATGTCCTTCAGGAATTGGACCTCGATCCTCCCGTCGAGCCACCAGGTCCTCCGGCTCCCACCGTCGCCTCTTCCAGCAAAAAGGGGGACCCGGTCTTGGCGGGCCTGCGTCCCTTGGCTCGGACCTTCCCAATCCATGATTCCTTTCTGCAGCTCCTGGTGAGAGAGTGGGACACCCCGGAGGCTTCCTTCCTGGTCGGCAGGGCTATGGACAAGCTCTATCCACTCCCAGGAGACTTTCTGGATCTCCTCAAGGTCCCCAAGGTTGAATCGGCGGTCTCCGCGGTCACGAAGCGAACTACGATCCCGGTCACGGGGGGCACGGCTCTCCGTGACCTCCAGGACAGGAAGCTAAAAGTGTGCCTCAAGAAGATCTTTGAGGTATCAGCACTGGGAGTCCGCGCAGCCATCTGCGGCTCCCTCACACAGAGGGCTGGTCTCCGGTGGGTGCAGCAGCTTCTCACCTCTCAACAATTGCCACCGGATGAGGCGGCCCAAGCGGATCGGCTGGAAGCCGTCATTGCTTATGGGGCTGATGCCCTCCATGACCTGCTGCGTGTCCTAGCAAGGACCATGGTGTCTGCGGTCTCTGCCAGACGCCTCCTGTGGCTCCGCAACTGGGCGGCGGATGCCTCGTCCAAATCAAGTCTGGGTGCCCTACCTTTCAAGGGCAGGTTTCTATTCGGCAAAGATCTGGACCAGATCATCAAATCGCTAGGAGAAAATGCGGTACACCGGCTGCCCGAGGACCGCCAGCGATCATATCGTCCGTCCTCTTCCTCCAGGAATCGTTCCCGCACCCAACGTCGATATAGGGGCACCAGGCAACAGGGTCCCAGGACACCCTCGTCCAGGTCTCAGTCGTGGCCGCGGCCCTTTCGTGGCCGCAGATCTCCTAGGGACGCCTCGATGCAGGGAACCTCTGGCAAGCCTCCCCAATGATGCCAGGCCAGCCCACTCCTCGCTACCCCGGATCGGAGGTCGCATCTCTCTTTTCTACGAGGAGTGGGTCAACATCACCATGGATCAGTGGGTCCTGGAAATCCTAAGGCACGGCTACGCATTGGAGTTTGTACGTCTCCCAAGAGACAGGTTCATCTTCTCGCCCTGCGGGTCAAGTCCCAAGCGTCTGGGGGTGCGGCAGACTCTGGTCAGACTTCTGGACCTCGGAGCCAAATCGCCAGTCCCCTCCGGAGAGGCGGGCTTGGGACACTATTCAATTTACTTCGTGGTTCCCAAGAAGGATGGCACGTTTCGCCCCATCCTAGACCTCAAGGAAGTAAACAAGGTGCTCCGGATATCCCGCTTCCGCATGGAGACCCATCGCTCAGTCATTGCGGCGGTTCACCAGGGGGAGTTCCTCGCCTCTTTGGATCTGACAGAGGCCTATCTGCACATTCCGATCCTAGCAGCTCATTGGAAGTTCCTTCGCTTCAAGATTTTGAGCCAACACTTTCAGTTCCAGGCCTTGCCCTTCGGCCTGGCGACCGCCCCCAGAACTTTCACCAAGGTCATGGTGGTAGTGGCGGCCGCGTTAAGGCGAGAGGGGATCCTGGTCCATCCTTACCTGGATGACTGGCTCATCCGGGCGAAGACCCTCTCACAGGGGCAGGCGGCAGTCGACAGAGTGGTTCGCTTCCTTCAGTCTCACGGCTGGGTGGTAAATTTCAGCAAGAGCAGTCTCCGACCCGCCCAGTGCCTGGACTTCCTGGGAGCCCGCTTCGATACTGCTCAGGGCAAAGTCTTCCCATGTCCAGACAAAGCCCAATCACTTCGGGAGCAGATCCTTCGTTTTGCGTCTCTTCCGGAACACACGGCATGGGATTATCTCCAAATCCTGGGATCCATGGCCTTTGCAATAGACTTGGTACCGTGGGCGTTCGCTCACCTGAGGCCCCTGCAGGCGGCTCTGCTCTCGCGGTGGAAACCCGTGTCTCGGGACTACCAGGCTGTCCTCCCTCTCCCCTCGACCGCCAGGAACAGTTTGCGGTGGTGGCTAGACCCACGGAACCTGGCTCAAGGCTGCCCTCTGGAGATACCGGATTGGGTGGTGGTCACTACCGATGCCAGTCTGACTGGCTGGGGAGCAGTTTGTCAACAGAGTTCGGCACAGGGACAGTGGACAAAGGAACAAGCAACCTTGGCCGATCAATCGCCTGGAGACCAGAGCGGTGCGTCTGGCACTCGTCCATTTTCTCCCCCTGCTAAGACACCGGGCGGTACGAGTCCTCTCAGACAATGCGACCACAGTGGCCTACATCAACCGTCAGGGCGGCACCAGAAGCCGCTAGGTGGCCCTCGAAGCCGCCCGTCTGATGGCTTGGGCGGAGCACTTCCTCAAACGTCTAGCTGCCTCGCACATCGCCGGGGTGGACAACATCCAAGCGGACTACTTGAGTCGGCAGACGCTGACCCCGGAGAATGGGCCCTCTCCGATGAGGCGATGCTTCTCATCACCTGGCGTTGGGGGACACCCTCGATGGATCTCATGGCAATGTTCTCCAATGCCAAGGCCCCTCGGTTCTTGAGTCGAAGGAGGGAGCACGGCGCAGAAGGGGTGGATGCCCTGGTGCTTCCCTGGCCGTCCCGGCTCCTCCTCTATGTCTTTCCCCCGTGGCCTCTGGTGAGCAAGGTTCTAAGGAGAATAGAGATCCATCAAGGGACAGTCATCCTCGTGGCTCCGGAGTGGCCGCGTCGCCCGTGGTTTGCAGACCTGCTCAACATTGTGGTGGACGGTCCCCTATGACTCTCCCATCTGCCTCGACTTCTTCGTCAGGGGCCGGTATTTTCCGACCAAGCAGAACACTTCTGTCTTGCGGCCTGGTTTTTGAAAGGCGGAGTCTCCTGCGCAAGGGCTACGCTGTCCCAGTTGTAGGCACACTCCTCAAGGCGCGTAAGTCCTCGACGTCGGTCGCTTATGTGCGGGTCTGGAAGGTGTTCGAGGTCTGGTGCTCCGAACATGGTTCTTATGCGGCCACGGCTTCGGTTCATCAAATCCTGGCTTTTCTCCAGGACGGCCTCGAGAAAGGACTCGCCTACAATTCCCTGCGGGTGCAAGTCTCTGCTTGGCCTCGTTAGCTCGCACCGTGGGAAGGCCAGACCTCTCATCTCATCCGGACATTACGAGGTTTCTCAAGGGGGTTAAGCACTTGCGGCCTCCGGTGCTGAATCCTTATCCCTCCTGGAATCTCAACCTGGTCCTTCGGGTTCTCTCGGGGCCTCCCTTCGAACCTCTGCGCCAGGCCTCACTCAAGGACCTCACTCTGAAAGCGGTCTTCTTGGTGGCCATAGGCTCGGCACGGCCCATCTCTGAGCTTCAGGCTCTCTCTTGTAGGGAGCCCTTTCTGCGTTTCACTGACTCGGGGGTCTCTTTGCGGACGGTTCCTTCGTTCCTACCCAAGGTGGTCTCAGCGTTCCACTTGAATCAGACGGTGGAGCTCCCGTCCTTCCCAGCGGATGCCCCCAGGACTCTCCGGCGTCTGGACGTAAAACGCATCCTACTCCATTACCTGGAGGTGACCAACGACTTCTGGGTATCTGACCATCTCTTCGTCCTCTGGTCCGGGAACAGAAAAGGCCATCAAGCTTCGAAGACCACGATAGTGAGATGGCTCAAGGAAGCAGTGGTATCTGCGTACATCGGCGCCGGTCGGGATCCCCCGGCAGGTGTCAAGGCTCATTCCCTACGCGCCCAGGCCACGTCCTGGGCGGAATCTCAGTACGTCTCATCTCAGGAAATTTGTCGGGCAGCAACTTGGAAATCCCTGCACATGTTCTCCAGACATTATCGGCTTCACTTGCCGGTCTCTGACTCAGGCTCTTTTGGTGACAGGGTAATTCGAGTAGGGTTCTCAGGGACCCACCCGGTTTAGGGAAGCTTTGGTACATCCCACCGTCTGGACTGATCCTGGTATGTACAGGGAAAAGAAAGTTATTCCTTACCTGCTAATTTTCGTTCCTGTAGTACCAAGGATCAGTCCAGACGCCCACCCTGGTCTTGTTGGGACTTAGGGGTACCCCTGCTCGTGTGGTCTCTTCTGTCCGACTGTTCTGTTTGTTGGGGCGGGTCTTGTTTTGTCCGCCCCCTGTTCTGCTTGTAGTTCTTTGCCTATCTCTGTTCGACAGTTCTCTTTGCAAGTTGCACTGTTAGATCTCTGCAGTTTCAGTTGGGGATATGCTTGATCCATCCTCCTCTATCTTGACGGTTCTCTGTCTTGGCTTTGATATTCTCGATACTGAGGATCTGGGGAGGGTGCACCAGCTTATATGCCAGCACCCTCCGAAGTTTGCTCTGACTCCATCTGCTGGACGGGGGACATAACCCACCGTCTGGACTGATCCTTGGTACTACAGGAACAAAAATTAGTAGGTAAGGAATAATTTTCTTTTAGTTTCTGTAGAAATTCAATGCTAGCCATTAAAAGAGGTATACATTCTCTGCTGTCACTTTAATAAGTTTCAGATCGCATTCATTTCTCCACATCTTTAATTCCCCATTAGTCTGTTTTTAAATAGAAAAATCAAGTCATTTAAACAAGTTTTCTCCTCCATTTGTATTTGCGTATGAGAAACCCTTTCAGTTTTACATATCCCCTGTTTCCCCTCCTTTTTGCTAGTTCTGTTCCTCTTATCTGCAAACTCCCTGTGTCCTTTCAAATTCTAAAATTTCAGTATTAGCAATTGCTTTTACAGCAACAGAATCATCAATAATCTCAGAGAAACCCCTGTGTTCCCCTATGACCAATTCTGAATCCCTACACATTTGTGTATGTCCAGGGCAAGTGTAAATCGAGACTGGGCTCGATTTGGATTTGGATAGTAGCAGTAACTCGCTTACAACATAGCAGCAATCAGACATAAACATAAGACCCAATTTCAAACAGTTACTGACACTTACCAACCTTTGCTGGAAAAGGCAAATAACATTTCAAAAATCAAATCAGAATTTTGTCCTAGTGTTAGAAAATTCTTTAAATTGCTGTTTTAAACCATTTTTTGTTGTGCTCCAGTAAAATCTTTTTGTTTAAAGGAAATGCTGCACAGTCTTCATCTACAGGCAACATTAAAGCAGAATCAGGCATACTGACTATAACATATCAACAAAAAGCATTATCCGTAACTCAGTGGGCACCCCCACAACAGAAAAAACTAAACTAAACTGTACAATAGAAATAGATTTTATACTTACAACCTCCTGTTCTTATGGAATTTGATTTGTTCGACTTCACTTACTGTCACAAATTCTTCTCAGACATCACTGCAGAGGCTACTCTGTATGTCTTTGTCCTGCGGAGGAAAACAATTGCCTGGGAATCATGTAGGGGTCATCAGAATGAAGTCTTCTTACAGTGCTTATCTCTGTGTTTACAGATAAACAAATGGTAGCGGTCAGGTCAGAAACATTTATTGGTATGCAAAATAAGACAGAATATCGGAAAGGAGAGACAAATGACCTAACAGTCACTGTCTGAGCTCCTTCAGTTCTCTGCTTGCACATTAGCTGCTTATATAGAAAATGTCTTTGTTTACCAGCTTCCTCTTATCGCAGCACATTATAACAGCTGGATCTGTTTCTTTTCGTCTTAACCCACTATTTCCCCAACATTAGTATCTTTCCTGTTCCCACAGGCTATCTCTCTTCTTTCTGAGTTTCAGCCCCACCAGACACCTGGGGTTTTGGCATCATTAGTCTCTTTTGTCTGGTTGACAGATCTCCCTGCTGGCAATGTTTCTTTTTCTGATATGAATCATGAGCATCACAGCTGCAGTTCTGTGCATACACAGCAGTAAAGTTCTTTTTTGTGCTGCTTGATGTTTCTACCACATTTGATACTTTCAACCATTTTGCTATTTCATTTGAATCATTTAAGGATGTCACATCTCTGATATTGAAGTGGTTCACCTTTTTTCTGACAGAACACTGTCTGAACAGGTTACAGATGGGTCCACATCTGTACCTTGTCACAACTGGCATACGCCAGGGTTTGGCCTTATCAACCATGCTATTTAGCTTATATGTACATCTGGGCATTGAATTTAATCTATGTGTGGAAGAATCAATTTTTCATTTTGATTTCAGCAACTATGGCAAATCCATTAGCCTCAATGGCCAAGGGCTTAACAGTAATTAGAGACTGGATGAGTTCCAATAAATTGGCATTAAATGTCAAAAAGACAGAACTGATAGTGTGGGAAAGTGTTCAATGCTGCTCCCCCAAGGGGAGGAGCTAGCAGTTTGTAATACTCCGTAGGCAGAGTTAATGATCTGTTGTGGGTTGGCTCCCACAACGTGGCCATCTGTGTGATACCGCTCAGCAGTGTAAGGAATAAACACTTAATGTAAATTAGTGATCCTTGGGCCGATGTCAGGTGACAGTGCCCCCAGGAGAATATCCTGAGAGGGACCACTGGCTAGGCTGAAGTATGGCGACAACACAGATAGTTCTTTATTAGACCGGAAGTAGAACCACCAGAGGTGGTAGTAGTGAGCTGATGTACCCGACAGGGCTGAAGTCCTTCAGATACTGGAATAGCGATCTCTGGGTTGCTGAGCTGTAGAGAGAGACTATAGGTAGTGAGTAGACAGGGTATGCTGGATACATAATCAGTAGTAGATGATACACTCACAATCGTAGATCTCTGTAATGTCTTCTATACAACAGTATATTCAGGAACAGGAGCCGTAGGCGAGTACTGGTTCCTATATGCAGTCTGGAATAAGAACTCACAATCTCCGTACCTGCGATAACGTCTTAGACAGAAGAGAGTCTTCAGAGATTAGGAACATAGGCCCTCGAGGAGTACCAGTTCCTTTCTGTAATAGAACTCACAGTGTTCACGTCTGCGATCGCTTCCAGGCAGTAAGGAGTCTTCTGAGCATTCAGGGACATAGGCCCTCGAGGAACGAGTCCCGGTTCCCGTCTTAGCAATCTGAAATCAAGAAGAGAGAGCGAGGCCCCCGAGGAGCGGGTACCCCTTGGTAAGAACAAGAAGGCAGAGTAGCTTGGGCGAATCGTAACTGAGAAGGGTATGATTCGAGTCCTTGCTAACTCGACTCGTAATTGCAAGCAAAGGCCTTTTAAGGTGGAAGCGGATGACGTCACAATGAGGAGACGCCCCCGAGGTTCTCACCCTTGCCGGTACAAAATCTGGAGCGTGCGCCCTTACGTCATCAGGAACATGGCAGATCTGCAGCGTCAGGCCAACCCGGGGATTCCATAGAAATGTGGCAGGGAGATGCCGCGGCCGCAAGCTGTCCCTCAGACCTGGAGGGAGTCGCCACACAAGTAGAGAGGGTGGAGCGAGGGCGAAGAGCAGGCACGAACGCAACAGTACCCCCCTTCAAAGGGCGATCTCTTCGGGTACCCGGCTTAGGCTTTAAAGGATGCATGAGGTGGAATCGATGAAGCATCTCTTTATCCAGGATATTGGTCTGAGGCTCCCAAGTGATCAAATCGGGACCAAAGCCTTCCCAAACCAAAAGGTATTCAAAATCCTTGCCTCTGTTACGAACATCCAAAATCTCTTTAATCTTGAGTTCGACTTCGTTTTCAGCAAAGGTTTGAGATTCGGAAGAGTCTTGCCAAGTTTCATTATAGATATCAGTAGTAAGGGGTGGAGCTCCTGTAGCCGTCACTGAGGGATTCAGTGGAAGTGGTGATGGAAGAGAATGTCCAAAATCCACTTCTAAAGATGACTCTCCAACCGATGTAGCGGAATGAGAGTTGGCAGCATCACCGGTGGAAACGGACTGGCTGGTTGCTAAAATTATCCTCTTCGGATCTATTATGTGCTGTGGTTCCTGAGGTACGACTTCCGAAAGAAAAGAGCAAGACAGTACGTCTGCTCTGGTATTTCTGTCTCCAGGGCGGTATTTGAGCACAAAATCAAAACGATTGAAAAAGAGGGACCATCTGGCCTGTCTGTAATTCAGACGTTGTGCGTGGCGGAGATACTCAAGGTTTTTATGATCCGTGAATACAGTTATTTGATGTTGAGTGCCTTCGAGCCAAGGCCGCCACTCCTCGAATGCGAGCTTTATAGCCAATAGCTCCTTATCACCAATCCCGTAATTTTTCTCTGCTGGAGAAAATCTTCGTGGGAAGAACGAACAGGGATATAAGGTTTTCGAGTCTCCTGTTTGGCTCAGCACAGCCCCTACACTCACATCTGAAGCATCAACTTCAGATGTGAGTGTAGGGGCGGTCTGGATGCCGCAACCATGGTTCAGTGGAGAAGGCAGTCTTCAATTTTTCGAATGCGGAAATGGCCTCTGCTGACCATTTTGAGGCGTTGGCACCCTTACGAGTCATCGCAGTCAAGGGTATAGTCAAGGAAGAATAGTTCCTAATGAAACTGCGATAATAATTGGTGAATCCCAGAATTCTCCTCAAGGTCTTCAGGCTGGTGGGTTGAGACCAATTCTCAAGTTTGTGAGGGTCCATTCGAAAACCCTCCTTAGACACAATGTAGCCTAAAAAAGGCACTGAGTCTTTGTGAAATTCACATTTCGAAAGTTTAGCGAACAATCGATATTCGCGGAGACGAGAAAGTACCTGTCTGACATCTGCAATGTGGGTCTGCAAGTCCTTAGAGAAGATTAGTATGTCATCCAGGTAGACCACCGTGTTCTTGTATAACAGGTCTGGCAGGATATCATTCATCATATTTTGGAATGTAGCAGGTGCCTTGCACAACCCGAACAGCATTACAAGATACTCGAAATGGCCGTCTCGCGTGTTGAAGGCCGTTTTCCATTCATTTCCACTACGAATGCGGATGAGGTTATAGGCCCCTTTCAAGTCAAGCTTAGAAAATATCTTGGCCCCTTGCAGCTTATCAAACAGCTCTGAGATTAACGGCAAGGGGTAACGGTCTTTGATCGTGATTCCATTTAGACCTCGATAATCGATACATGGACGTAGGGCACCGTCCTTCTTCCCCACAAAGAAAAAAGCCTGCGCCAGCTGGCGACTTAGATGGTCGAATAAACCCTTTCTGGAGATTTTCTTTATTGTACTCAGACATAGCTTTGTTCTCCAGGGCTGAGAGAGGATATATTCTTCCTTTTGGAGGTTCTGAATTGGGCTTTAGCTTAATTGCATAGTCATAAGATCTATGTGGAGGAAGAATATCAGCTGCTTCTTTAGAAAATACATCCCCAAAGGATGTGTATTCAAGTGGCAGTCCTGGCACCGCTGGAGTCGTAGTCATGCAATTTGTAGATGAAACCTCCTTAAGGCATTTCTCACGACATTCAGGGCCCCAGCGTGAAAGGTCCATGGAAGCCCAGTCAAATTGGGGTTGGTGTAACTGTAGCCAAGGCAACCCCAGAACAACAGGGTGCATCGCCCTCTCCAATACAAAGAAGGAGATGATCTCCGTATGAAGTGCTCCAGTGCGAAGCGTAACTGGTACGGTCTCACAAGTCACGTCGCCCGGCAAGGGCTCCCCATGAATGGAAGACAACAGTAGTGGGTTTTTTAAGTTGATGAGAGGAATCCTTAAACATTCCACTAGGCGTCTAGTAATGAAATTGCCTCCTGCCCCTGAATCCACCAGGGTAGGAGTTTGAACCATGACTGGTCTGTAGGTTAAGGTGACTGGAAGAGAAAGTGGAGGAAAAGATGCAGTAAGTCCCAAGAACAGTCTTTCTGTCGGACTAGAATTCCTACATTCTCCAAGAGATGTAGACACATCCCGGCCGGGCTGACCACAGTATATGCACATACCACCTTTTTCCCCGATTCTTCTCTCCTTAGAGATCAAGTGACCATGACCAAGTTGCATCGGTTCTTTATCTACAGCAGGAATTGCTGGACCCATCCGAAGCAGGGGGTACTAACCTGTTTCAACCCAGGTAATACCTTAGGCGGGAGTTCCTTTACTTTATCTCGAAGCCACCAGTCAATCCGAGTAGCTAAGGCTATTAATTCTTCCAGCGAGTCAGGTGTCTGACGAGTAGCCAGTTCGTCCTTTATGTGGGTGTCCTGGCCTCTGCAAAAGAGTGTCTTCAGATATCTGGGGTCCCAGCGAAGTTCCGCTGCCAGAGTTTTAAATTCTATGGCAAATTCTGCCAGAGATCTGTTGCTTTGCTTCAGTTCCACCAAAGTAAACCCAGCAACAGACATACGAGCAGGGTCATCAAAAACGGATTTAAACAAGTCCAAAAATCCTTCTATGTCCTGCAAGATAGGGTCCTTGCATTCCAACAAGGTAGATGCCCGCAATAAGGCTCTCCCATCCAAATAAGATAGAATGTAGCTGGTCTTAGAGAGGCCTGTGGGAAACAATGAAGGTTGTAAGGTGAAATGTAAGCTGCACTGGTTCAAGAAGCCCCGAGTCTTTTGGAGTTCTCCAGAGAATCGAATAGGCGCCGCCAGGGAACAGCTGACTTTAAAGTTACCTCTGGTAACGGACCTTCTTGTATAGAAGCTGTGCCTTGTGCCTTCTGCATGTGAAGCTGGTGAAAAGCTGCAGTAAGTTTCTCCAAGGTTTCTTGCTGTTCTGAGAGGTGTTGAGCTAAGCCCGGAATAGCCTGCAAGGCAGAAAGATGAGCCGGGTCCATGGCTACAGACATCAAATACCTTAGCTGGATTCCTAGGAGTACTGCTTCTCCAAATACTTTTAGCTGGATTCACTGGAATTAGCAATCTGTTCAGTGTGAGAAAGCGTTTGTGTTTTCCGACAGTGGACACGCTTGTCTGTGTCGTCTCCAAGTGAATGACTATCCCCGTGGAGGGTGGAGTGGCCTTGAAGGATGTGCACGATATAAGGATAGAGGCCATCCTTGAGCAAGCATTTGAAGCAGTGGAGATGACCTTTGCAGATTGTTTCTTGTTGTTCCCTGGTGGCTTGCTCTTGTTTACTTCTCTATCAGGAGGTTGATGAATTTGAATTGAATTCCAGGGCAGTTATGACGTCAGCAGCTGCCTTTTTGGCAGATGTGGGCTGCAATTTGGTCTAGACCACAGCCAGAGGGGTGGCTTTGGTAATAGCATCCAGGTGTCAGTTATGGCTGAGAAATTGGTCAGCTGATGCAACCTCCAAGGCTAACCTTACAAAAGGCTCACTCTTGTTTGTGTGTGAGTTGGAGAAACTGGCCAGTAAATGGGGCAAATTCCCGGTTCCTCGGTTGCCGGAGGACAGGAAGCAGACACCACACTCCTTTGGCATGAGTGGTCATGCCAGGGGATTCAAGTATTTTTGACCTTACAGAGGAGTGTTACGACCGTCGCTGCCTGACGTCTCCACTACGCCCACCTTACCTCTTGGCGACTCTCTCTTTACCTGTTGGAAGTTTGGCTGCCGCAACGTTCTCTTGCCACTCCCTTCCGGCGTCTCCAGACCGGCTAGATGCTGCACACCGCCATGTTTCCCAGCAGCCTAGGGCGTGAACCTCAGGAAGGTCCCCCTGAGGTGACGTCATCCGCTCCAGATATTTAAGGTCTCAGAAATTGCTAACGAATCGAGTTAGCAAGGAAGTTACTAAGGACTTGGGCAAGGTTACTCTTCTAGCTACTCTGCCTCCTCGGACTTTCCAGGGTTACCCGCTCCTCGGGGGCCTTGCTTTCTCTTTTGCTTTTCAGATCGCAGTCTGGAACCGGTACTCGCTCCTCGAGGGCCTACATAAGAACATAAGAAAATGCCATACTGGGTCAGACCAAGGGTCCATCAAGCCCAGCATCCTGTTTCCAACAGTGGCCAATCCAGGCCATAAGAACCTGGCAAGTACCCAAAAACTAAGTCTATTCCATGTTACCATTGCTAATGTCAGTGGCTATTCTCTAAGTGAACTTAATAGCAGGTAATGGACTTCTCCTCCAAAAACTTATCCAATCCTTTTTTAAACACAGCTATACTAACTGCACTGACCACATCCTCTGGTAACAAATTCCAGAGTTTAATTGTGCGTTGAGTAAAAAAGAACTTTCTCCGATTAGTTTTAAATGTGCCCCATGCTAACTTCATGGAGTGCCCCCTAGTCTTTCTACTATCCGAAAGAGTAAATAACCGATTCACATCTACCCATTCTAGACCACTCATGATTTTAAACACCTCTATCATATCCCCCCTCAGTCGTCTCTTCTCCAAGCTGAAAAGTCCTAACCTCTTTAGTCTTTCCTCGTAGGGAAGTTGTTCCATTCCCCTTATCATTTTGGTAGCCCTTCTCTGTACCTTCTCCATCGCAATTATATCTTTTTTGAGATGCGGCAACCGGAATTGTACACAGTATTCAAGGTGCGGTCTCACCATGGAGCGATACAGAGGCATTATGACGTTTTCCGTTTTATTCACCATTCCCTTTCTAATAATTCCCAACATTCTGTTTGCTTTTTTGACTGCCGCAGCACACTGAACCGACGATTTCAATGTGTTATCCACTATGACACCTAGATCTCTTTCTTGGGTTGTAGCACCTAATATGGAACCCAACATTGTGTAATTATAGCATGGGTTATTTTTCCCTATATGCATCACCTTGCACTTATCCACATTAAATTTCATCTGCCATTTGGATGCCCAATTTTCCAGTCTCACAAGGTCTTCCTGCAATTTATCACAATCTGCTTGTGATTTAACTACTCTGAACAATTTTGTGTCATCTGCAAATTTGATTATCTCACTCGTCGTATTTCTTTCCAGATCATTTATAAATATATTGAAAAGTAAGGGTCCCAATACAGATCCCTGAGGCACTCCACTGTCAACTTCCTTCCACTGAGAAAATTGTCCATTTAATCCTACTCTCTGTTTCCTGTCTTTTAGCCAGTTTGCAATCCATGAAAGGACATCGACACCTATCCCATGACTTTTTACTTTTCCTAGAAGCCTTTCATGAGGAACTTTGTCAAACGCCTTCTGAAAATCCGGTTCACCTTTATCCACATATTTATTAACTCCTTCAAAAAAGTGAAGCAGATTTGTGAGGCAAGACTTGCCCTGGGTAAAGCCATGCTGACTTTGTTCCATTAAACCATGTCTTTCTATATGTTCTATGATTTTGATGTTTAGAACACTTTCCACTATTTTTCCTGGCACTGAAGTCAGGCTAACCGGTCTGTAGTTTCCCGGATCACCCCTGGAGCCCTTTTTAAATATTGGGGTTACATTTGCTATCCTCCAGTCTTCAGGTACAATGGATGATTTTAATGATAAGTTACAAATTTTTACTAATAGGTCTGAAATTTCATTTTTTAGTTCCTTCAGAACTCTGGGGTGTATACCATCCGGTCCGGGTGATTTACTACTCTTCAGTTTGTCAATCAGGCCTACCACATCTTCTAGGTTCACCGTGATTTGATTCAGTCCATCTGAATCATTACCCATGAAAACCTTCTCCATTACGGGTACCTCCCCAACATCCTCTTCAGAAAACACCGAAGCAAAGAAATCATTTAATCTTTCCGCGATGGCCTTATCTTCTCTAAGTGCCCCTTTAACCCCTCGATCATCTAACGGTCCAACTGACTCCCTCACAGGCTTTCTGCTTCGGATATATTTAAAAAGGTTTTTACTGTGAGTTTTTGCCTCTACAGCCAACTTCTTTTCAAATTCTCTCTTAGCCTGTCTTATCAATGTTTTACATTTAACTTGCCAACGTTTATGCTTTATCCTATTTTCTTCTGTTGGATCCTTCTTCCAATTTTTGAATGAAGATCTTTTGGCTAAAATAGCTTCTTTCACCTCCCCTTTTAACCATGCCGGTAATCGTTTTGCCTTCTTTCCACCTTTCTTAATGTGTGGAATACATCTGGACTGTGCTTCTAGAATGGTATTTTTTAACAATGACCATGCCTCTTGGACATTTTTTACTTTTGTAGCTGCTCCTTTCAGTTTTTTTCTAACAATTTTTCTCATTTTATCAAAGTTTCCCTTTTGAAAGTTTAGCACGAGAGCTGTGGATTTGCACACTGTTCCTCTTCCAGTCATTAAATCAAATTTGATCATATTATGATCACTATTGCCAAGCGGCCCCACCACCGTTACCTCTCTCACCAAGTCCTGTGCTCCACTGAGAATTAGATCTAAAATTGCTCCCTCTCTCGTCGGTTCCTGAACCAATTGCTCCATAAAGCTATCATTTATTCCATTCAGGAACGTTATCTCTCTAGCGTGACCCGATGATACATTTACCCAGTCATTATTGGGGTAATTGAAGTCTCCCATTATTACTGCATTACCAAATTGGTTAGCTTCCCTAATTTCTCTTAGCATTTCACTGTCCGTCTCACCATCTTGACCAGGTGGACGGTAGTATACCCCTATCACTACGTTCCCTGACTTGCTCCTGAATACCACTTCTGCCAGGAAGTCATCGCTGCCTACTACACCTCTCTCTCAGAGCTTTCCCTGGAACCAGGCACTCTCTCCTTGAGGGCCTAATTCTTTCCAGCTCCTGGGCTGCTTCTAAGAGACTGTTGTGTGAGTGTTACCATCAAGGTTCTGTTCCTGAACTCTGCATACCCTGCCTACTCACTAATTCAGTTTCTCTACAGCTCAGTTATCCAGGATCGCTGTTCCAGTATCTGAGGGACTACAGCCCTGCCAGGCACTTCCAGCTCACTACTGCCACCTCTGGTAGTTCAATATACTGTTTAATAAAAGAACTAGTGTGTGTCTGTCTCCATACTCTGAGCCTGACCGGTGGTCCCTCTCGGGATCTCCCCCGAGGGCGAGGTCATCTGCCACCGGCCCAAGGATCCACCCACAACTACCACGAACACTAACTGATTGCTAACTCCATGGATCCGGCACAACTGAATGCCTTGCAGGCCATACCCGGGCCTGGCCCAGCGCATTGTGGAGCAGCAAGATGCCTTGGAGAAACTTACTTCAGCGTTTCATCAGCTACACACACAGAAGGTGCAAGGCACAGCTTCCAGCCATGAAGGTCAGTTACAGGAGGTAACTTTAAAAACTGCTGTACCACTGGCGGCTCCAATCCGCTTTTCCGGTGAAATCCAGAAGGCCCAGGGCTTCTTAAACCAGTGCTGCATGCACTTTGCCTTACAGCCATCTTTATTTCCTACGGCTCTTTCCAAGACCACCTACATCCTTTCATACCTGGATGATAGGGCCTTGTCGTGGGCAACTACCTTGTGGGAGCACAAGGACCCCATTTTGCAGGACATAGAAGGATTTATGGACTTGTTTAAATCCGTTTTTAATGACCCTGCTCGTACTGCTGTAGCTGGTTCTGCTTTGGTGGAATTGAAGCAAGGCAGCAGATCATTGGCTGAATTTGCCATCGAGTTCAAAACTCTTGCGGCAGAACTTCGCTGGGACCCCAAATATCTCAAGACACTCTTTTGCATAGGCCTGGATACCCGTTTAAAGACGAGCTGGCCGCTCGCGAAACACCTGACTCGCTGGACGAATCAGTAGCCTTGGCCACTCGGATTGATCACCAGCTCCGGGACAAGGTGAAGCAACTCCGGCCTAAGGTGTTACCTGGGTTGAAACAGGCTAGTTCTATATCCGCACCTCCGATGGTTCCAGTAATTTTTGCTGCTGATAAAGATGAACCGATGCAACTTGGTCATGGACATTTAACTTCCAAGGAAAGAAGACTTTGGAAAAAACGCGGCCTTTGCATGTACTGTGGTCAGCCCGGCCATAATGTTTCTACATGCTCCATTCGTCCGGAAAGCGGACGGGCCTAAGTCCTGCAGGAGGACTGTTCTTAGGCCATGCCACACCCTCTCCTCCGCTTTCTCTTCCAGTCTCTTTGACTCATGGACCGGTCACGGTTCAGACTCCTGCCCCGGTGGACTCAGGGGCAAAAGGCAACTTCATTCTCAGACGTCTAGTGGAAGACGTAGAGTCTTCTCATCAAGCTGAAAGATCCACTATTGTGTCATTATTTGAAGTGGGCTATGGACGTTCCCTAACACCGCCACTTCCACTGAAGCTCAGTGACGTCCCAGCAGCTCAATCCACTGCTGCTGACATACTCATACTTAGCGAATTTTCTTCCAAACCTCATGATCCACCTGTCATCAATGCAGAAGACGACTTAGAATTCAAAGTCGAAAAGGTCCTGGATGTTCGTAAAAGAGGCAATACTTTTGAATACCTTCTAAAGTGGGAAGGTTTCGGCCCTGAAGAAAACACTTGGGAGCCTCAGACCAATATTCCGGACAAAGAGATGCTTCATCAGTTCCACCTCGCGCATCCTTCATAACCCAAGCCTGGTACCCGAAGAGGAAATCGCCCTTTGAAGGGGGGTACTGTTGCGACCATCGCTGCCCGACGTTTCCACTACGCCTAACTTACCTCTTTGGTGACTCCCTCTTTGCCTGTTGGAAGTTTGGCTGCCGCGGCATCCTCTTGCCGCTCCCCTCCGGCGTCCCCAGACTGGCTAGACGCACACCGCCATGTTTCCAAGCAGCCTAGGTGCGCGCGTGGCGCAGCCCCGACGCAAGTACCAGCAATGGTGCGAACCTCAGGGGCGCCCCCCTGAGGTGACGTCATCTGCTCCGGAAATCACTAACGAATCGAGTTAGCAAGGAAGTTACTAAGGACTTGGACAAGGTTACTCTCCTAGCTACTCTGCCTCCTCGGGCTTACCAGGGGTACCCGCTCCTCGGGGGCCTCGCTTTCTCTTTTGCTTTTCAGATCGCAGTCTGGAACCGGTACTCGCTTCTCAAGGGCCTACATTCCCTGACTTGCTCCTGAATACCACTTCTGCCAGGAAGTCATCGCTGCCTACTACACCAGTGAGTTACCATCTCTCTCTCTCAGATGGAACCAGGTACTCGCTCCTCGAGGGCCTAATTCTTTCCAGCTCCTGGGCTGCGTCTATTGTGTGAGTGTTACCATCAAGGTTCTGTTCCTGAACTCTGCATACCCTGCCTACTCACTATATTCAGTTTCTCTACAGCTCAGTTATCCAGGATCGCTGTTCCAGTATCTGAGGGACTACAGCTCTGCCAGGCACTTCCAGCTCACTACTGCCACCTCTGGTGGTTCAATATACTGTTTAATAAAAGAACTAGTGTGTGTCTGTCTCCATACTCTGAGCCTGACCGCTGGTCCCTCTCGGGATCTCCCCCGGGGGTGTGGTCATCTGCCACCAGCCCAAGGATCCACCCACAACTACCACGAACACTAACAAGGAGCGATCTTTCAAAGGACTCAAACTTTCAGTAGGTTTTCAGACCTTTCGTCCCAGACAGCCCAAATGGGGCGTGGGCTCAGGTAGTCAAATCTCCCAAGTCTCCCAATGAAGGTTTGCTGATCCACCCCTGGGAGCAGGAAATAGGGGGGCGCCTCTCTCTCTTTTATCAGAGGAGGTCGAAATCACATCATACCAATGGGCGCTGGAGGTGATACGAGAGGGATATGCACTGGACTAATACATTTCAATTTGGACGACTGGCTGATTTGGGCCAAGTCTCTGGAAGAGAGCCGCCTGGTGACCCACAAGATGATTTCCCTGTTGCAGGATCTCAGCTGGGTGGTGAGCCTGACCAAGAGCAGTCTTAAGCCTTCTCAGTTGCTAGAGTATCTCGGTGTTCGCAGGGCAGGGTTTTCCTGCCTGAAGCTCGTATTTAGAAGTTGATGGTGCAAGTACATCTCTTGCACGCCTGACTGTGTGGTCCTATCTACAGTTTGATGGCGGAAACCCTGGAAGTGGTGCCATGGGCAAGGGTGTATATGCATCCTATTCAATGCTCTCTGCTGTCTTGTTGGAGCCCACAGTCTCAGACTATTCAATTCAGCTCTACCTGCCAATGGAGGTCTGCTGTTAACTACAGTGGTGGTTACAAGCGGATCATCTAAGAAAGGGAGTTTCCCTAAAATCACCAGACTGGTTAGTACTCACGACAAATGCAAGCCTTCAGGATTGGGGAGCTCACTGTCAGGAACTGACGACGCAAGGGTGCAGCAGTGTCTCTCTGGAACATCAATCAGCTGGAAGCCCAGGTGATCTGTTTGGCGGCATGCTTGCAGTTCAGCGGCAGGTTGCAAGGTTGAGCAATCTGGATAATGTCAGATAATGCAACAACAGTGGCTTACATCAACTGGCAGGGAAGAACCAAAATCCAGCAAGTGTCGCAGGAGAAAGACCAACTTATGGACTGGGCGAAAGTGCATCTTCAGGAGATCTCGGCATCGCAATTGCAGGAAAAGAAATGTGAGAGCAGACTTTCTCAGTAGGGAGAGTCTGGACCTAGGAGAATGGGTATTGTCAGCTGATAGTGGATTGCTGGGGTCTTCCGTTTCTAGACATGCTGACGATGTCTTGCAATGCGAAGGTTCCTCGATTCTTCAGTCGCAGGAGAGATCCAAAGTCATTGGGTATCGATGCTCTCGTGCAGGAATAGCTGGAAGACAAGTTGCTGAATGCTTTTCCCCCATGGCCCATGTTGGGCAGAATGGTTCAGACGGTCGGATTCACTCAGGGATAGTGTTTTTTGTGGCACTAGATAGGCCCAGGAGACCATAGTATGCGGATCTGCAAAGACTCCTGGTAGAATTCCCCCTCCGATTTCCAGCACAAAGGAATCTGTTGCGGCAAGGTCCCATTCTCATGAGGATCCAACTCAATTTTGTCTTACGGTATGGCCCTTGAGAGGGCTCATTTATTGAAGCGTGGATATTCTACTGTGGTGATTGCCACCTTGCTACGAGCACGAAAGTTCTCCACTTCCTTAGTCTATGTGCGGGTTTGGTGAGTGTTTGAAGACTTGGTGTGAAGATCAAGGTGTTCTTCCTCATTCGGCTAAGATACTGCTCATTTTGGAGTTTTTATAGGATGGATTGAATAAAAGGTTGGCCCTTAATTCCTTAAAGGTGTAAGTAGTGGCTCTTGCCTGTTTCAAGGGTCAGGTGAATGGTGGTCCGTTGTCAGCTCATCCAGATGTGGCCCGTTTCTTGAAAGGAGTGAAACATCTTCATCCTCTCTTGTGGTTACCGATGTCCTTGTGGAGTCTTAATCTGGCTTTGGATTTCTTAGCGGGCCCTACGTTCAGACAAATGCGTAACCTTTCCTTGCGATTACTGACCTTGAGAACGGTGTTTATTGTGGCGATTTATTCTGTGTGTCGAATTTCCAAGCTGCAGGCCTTGTCTTGCCGGGAGCAGTTCCTTTGAGTGACTCCAGGGGCGATACAACTGCCTACTGTTCCTTCCTTTTTGCCAAAAGTGGTCTCAGATTTTCAATTGAATCAATCTATTTCCCTGCCGTCTCTAGATAAGGAAAGAGATGCAAAGGAATATCGCCTGTTGCGACCCTTGGATGTTAAAAGACATATCGTGAGGTATCTAGAGGTTTCTAAACCTCTCAGGAAAGCGGATTGCCTGTTTGTCCTCCACAGTGGTAGTAAACAAAGCGAGCTAGCTTTGTGGGCTACAGTAGCTCACTGGATTAAGGAGGTAGTCATGGCAGCATACATGGATGCAGAACAGCCATTGCCTAGTCAGGTTAGGGCTCATTCCACTATGGCTCAGGCAGTGTCATGGTTGGAAGTTAGATTGTTGTCTCCCGTCGACATTTGCCAAGCTGCGACATGGTCCTCCTTACACACTTTTTCCAGGTATTATCGTCTGGATGTGCAGGCCCGAGAGGACGCAGCTTTTGACTGGACCGCAGGCAGCCTCCTGCCCTATTTGGGAATAGCTTGGGTACATCCCACTGGTTCTGGATTCATCTGACTAGATGCTAAGAAATGAGAAATTACTACTTACCTGATAATTTACTTTTCTTTAGGATAGTCAGACGAATCCAGCTTCCCGCCCTTGGCTGTGGTCCTCCTGCATGGCTACGTGTTCCAGGGGTTAGTGGTAAGTGTTTGTCCAGTCCCTAGACTAGTGTTGATGCATTCTTTGTCTGAGCTCAGTGTTTCCTGTTGGCTGAGTACTGAAATGGTTATCTGTTATTAATCAAGTTTTTGCTAGTTTGTCCACAGTTGGCTTTTGAAGAGAATACTGCCAGACTGATGTCATTGCAGGATGTCAGCTTTTCTTTGTCTCCATCTGCTGGTAAAGGTGCATAACTGATTCTGGATTCATATTTCTATCCTAAAGAAAAATAAATTATCAGGTAAGTAGTAATTTCTCAAAGTTCCTTCTTAGAGGCCATTTAAAAATGCATGTATCTAGAAATGGATAGCAGATGGAATATGATTAAAATGTGAACTAGCCACAATTGTATTTCATTGTATTTTACTGTAATACCTAATAGTGTAAAAAAAAAGAAAAAACTGAGTATTTTAAAGATAATTTTAAAAAAGCATGTAGTACATCAAAAGAACCTTGATTAAACACCATCTTTTCTGCTGATCTTGGGGGTGACCTCAGTTGATACTCCTGCCTTCAATTCTTACGTTCAGCTTATGCTGATCTCATATTAACATAATAGATCATGGCAGATAAAGATCAAATTGACTTATCTAGCCAGCCCAGTTCAGATATAACCCCCCCTCCCCACACACACACACACACACACACAACTCCATCTTGTTGTTTATCTGACCTCTCAACCCTTTTCTTGCCACTGCCCTCCACATCTGTCCCAATATTTTTATTTATTTACTGGTTTTATATACTGTCATTCGGTGTATGCCATCTTAGCAGTTTACAACAGAAATATAAAATCCATCCAATAAAAAAACTAAAATAAATATCAAATTAAAAAGATTTAAAATAAATGAATAAAAGACAACATCAAACTGGTAAAGGACAACCACAAATGGTAAAATAAATATACATAATTGGCCTAAGATTAGATCCTGTGAATAGTAACATTGTAAAATAGTGACAGACTTGTAGGTATTTCATTTGCTATCAATATAAGCCTTTCTAAATAGCCATGTTTTGACCTCCTTCTTGAAAGATTTTAGGTTTGGTTGCATGCGGGTTTCAACAGGTAGAAAGTTCCATATTTTCGGACTTGCTAGAGAGATTGCCCTATCTCTTACTTGAGTTAGCTGTGCAGATCTTACTGAGGGGATAGATAACAAACCTTTGTTGGCCGATAGTAAGTTTTGTTGTGGAATGTGTATTTTGATAGCAGTATTAAGCCAGTCTGTCTGTTCTCCATAGATGAGTTTATGAAGAATTATTAAGATCTTATATTCTATTCTAAATTTTATGGGAAGCCAGTGAAGTGATAGGATCGGAGTGATATGATCATGTTTTTTTGAGTCTGTTAAGATTCTGGCTGCTGAATTTTGGAGAATTTGTAAGGGACGGATTGTGGACATTGGTAGTGCTAGAAAAAGTGAGTTGCAGTAATCATGTTGGCGAAAATGAGAAGTCGTAACACAGATCTGAAATCAGAGGGGTTCAGAAAAGGTTTTAGTCTCCTTAAGGTTAATAATTTATAATATCCTTCTCTAATGTTTGCTGCAATATGTGCCTTAAAATTCAGTTTATTGTCTATCGTAACTCCGAGGTCGTGGGCATGGGGTGGGTGGATATGTTATGTGCCGGTCTCCACCCACCTTTGCTGTTAGGGCATTTTCAGCTTTGATTCTCACAAGACTTATATTCATCCAACACCCAGCCGCCCCCCCCCCCCCCCCCACCCCATGCCTTATTATCAAGTTTTGTAATAATCCCCTCCAGCCACCAGCTGTTGGAAAAACCTCCAGCCGGCCTTGCTGATTGAAGCTTGGGCTTTAACCATGGTCCATTCATGTAGATTACCCCAGGCATCTTGGAAGTCCAGTGCACTGCTTTTTATGGTTTAATCATCGCGGCCATGCAGGTTATCCTAATGTAGACTGCCTTGACTAGTGTTCTTTACCATCCACAAGCCACTCTGTTATACAGAAGATATTTATTGTAATAGCCCCATCATTTTTTATGACTGCTTTTGAAGTGTATGGGAATGACTCATCAGTACAGAAAGATTTGTTTTGACATTGCTTTATATTTCTGGTCTCAGGTCACATAAAAAAAACCTGTTAAATTCAACTGAACGTTTCTTGAACATGCTATTACTAGTGGCACTCAGAATAGAAGTGTCAACCAGAAAGCAAGCATTTCCTTCTTAAAGCTAAAAGATGTCAAATACGATGGGTTTTGGCTCAGAATGTGTAAATAGCAAAACCTTGAAAAATAGATAATATTCTGAAGAGCAAGACTGTCCTACTTGTGTGAGTTGGCATTTTTGTGAAACTTATCAAGAAGTTAGCAGGCATGAGGTGATGTACTCGGAGGCTTCTTTTCCTGTTTCATCCTGTCGAATTTAGAGAGAATCTATGGCTAAGGTCCCAATTGTATTGATGCATTGAGGCTGACAAAGCCAGAACTACGCAGTTAGAAATAAGGCTTAAGTTCCTCTTTTAGCTATATAATTAAATAATACAGAAACTGCTAAAGGCTGGACATGTGACAAGAGGGCTATGCAGCAAGCATGTAGGCATAAGTACTGCTTAAGAGACGGTTAGGATTGCATAAGTTTGGTAGCACCTACTGATTAAGTACTGCAATTCTGCTTTTTCTTAGCCTATCAAAGAATTGACGCAATTCCTCTTTTTTCTAGTGATATGTAAAGAGAAATAATTAATTAATGAGTGTGTATAGAAACTGACATTTTCTAGGACCATTCTTAATCCCTTACCTTATATATAAAAAAGCAGAAGTAAGAAGTGTATTTAATGTTGAATTATATCTGCATAGTCAGGCATTGCTTTCTGAATTTTTGGTGACAGCAAGCCTCTGTGTACACATGATGAATAAAAGAGAAGTGGTTTACCGCTATGTGATGGACTGTCATTCTTTTTAAGTCTTATCAGGGAAATCCACAATCCATTTATTGTCTGTTTCTATTATAATTTTTGGCTTTCTGTACGCATTTGGGGCCGGATTTTAAAAAGGTTACACGCGCCGGGCGTATTTTAAAAAGGCCCAGCGACGAGCGGAAAACCCCAGGACGCGTGGAAGTCCCAGGGCTTTACTAAAGGGGCGGTCTGGGGGCATGGCGGGGGCGGGGCCAGAGGCCTCTGACAGAGCAGCCATTGCCGCTGTGTCGGAGGATCACGTGCCGGCGCGTGCAACTTGCACCTGCCCAGAGGCAGGCACAAAAAGTAAGATAAACATTTTGGGGGGGTTAGAGTAGGGCTGGGGGGGGAAAGGTTAGGGGAAGGGGTGGGAAGGTTAGGTTAGGGGGGAAGGAACAGAGGAAGGCAGCGCATATTATAAAATCGTGCGTACATGTGTGCGCGCCGGGTAGCGTGCACACTTGTACGCCCGCGCGCAACCTTTTAAAATCTACCCCTTGGTGAGTTTGCAAGGTACACTTTCTCAGAAAATGTCCCTAAACTGAACCATATTGTATCTTTTTTTTGTTTTTTTTGTTTTGTAAGAAGAAATAAGATAGGTTGCACAACTTACTGTTTCATCCGTGTCAGATTTCTGGCAAAACCTCCTTTTGCATTTGTAATTTTGTATTATAATTATTGAAAATAATCTGATGTTGATGTAAAAAAAAATTTCTCTATTTGCAAAGGTTGGCTCAGCAAGCAGCTTCCGTCTCTGGACACGTATGAAGATTTTGAAGTTATCCCTTCCAGCAATGATGAACTCTCCAACTCTTCTGATATGGATGAGGAAACAAGCTCTAATAACGTATGGCATTGTGCCTTCCTACCCTCTCTTTCCTTCTTTATCTCCAACCCCCCCCTCCTCTCTGTTGTGTTTGTGGCATTGTGTGGACCCTTAGTCGCAGTGGAGATGACTCCTCCCACAAGGAGGGGCCCCGTGGGGAACCACAGCGATAGGCTAAACACAGAGAGCGGACACTTGTAGGTGGAAAGCTTTATTGTACTGCTGTAGATAGATGGTATGAGGCAGGAAAAAAAGGCACTAGAGTCCGGCAAGGTGCCGATATGTTCTGACAGTCTCAGATGTAGAAGTCTCACCCAGATGTTCAAGGTAGATAGGTACCCGCGGTGCGGGATAAGCCGAGCCTGATGGGTGGAGTTGGAGAACCGGATTGTAGAGGTACTCAGTGGAGCGTAGTTCAAGTGTCTTCCTGGCAATGAAGATGGTGGGATCAAAGGTCCATGGTGCAGGATACATTGGACTGGTAGGCCCTCGAGGAGCGAGTACCTGTTAGTACAGAAGATCCTGAAATAAAAAGAGAGACCCCCTGAGGAGCCGTTGTCAAGTTAGTAGAAACCCTGAAGGGTAGTTGGAAGCGAGAGGCCCCCGAGGAGCGGGTGCCTAGAGCTTCGACAGGAGCGTGATTCCCTGGAGGGTAGCGAGGCATCTAAGCGAGCAGCTTAGAGCGGTCAGAGTAGCTAAACCGAAGTCCTTGCTAACTCAAGGTAGGTAGCGTAGTGGAGGCTTAAATACCCGGAGGTATTGACGTCATGCGTTGGGGACGCCCCCAAGGTTCCCGCCATGACATGTACATAGGCGTAGGCAACGTGCATGACGGACTGGAGCAACGAGCATGACGGACTGGGACACTGAAGCTGAATTGGAGATGCCGAGGGTTTCAGCACTCAGCACCAGAGGCAGCCATCTTGCCCAAGGAGGAGGAAAAGGGTAGAAAAGAGGTAAGGCAGAGCGATCGCAGCCACCTGCGACCGACGGATGCAACAGTACGCCCCCTCCTAGACCTCTTCCAGGCGGTCTGGGTTTTTGTGGGTGTGCCAGGTGGAATTGACGTACCATTTCCTTATCTATGATGTTGGCCAGCGGTTCCCATGAGTTCTCTTCTGGTCCATAGTTCTCCCAGGAGATGAGATACTCCCATGTCTTGCCTCTCTTACGGACATCCTTGATGTCATCCATGGCATATTCGATGTCATCCTCAGTGTCCAGACTAATTGTTTCTGGAGTCTTTTTGGAGAATTCGGAGAACATCAAGGGTTTTAACAGAGAGAAATGGAATGCACGTGTATCTTCATTGATGGAGGTAGTTTCAAACTGTACGTCAGATTTACTAGTTGCCGAAGGATAGCAAAGGGACCCACATAGCGAGGTGCAACACGTGATGAAGGAAGTTTAAGGCAAAGATACTTGGTACTTAACCAGACTATCTCCGGGCTGAAACTGTGGTGCCTTTCGATGATGAGCATCATAGGTTCTTTTTGCGTTCTGTCCTGCTTTGAGGAGTAGCTACTTGGTTTGCTTCCAAAGTTGAGATAGCTCTGCTGTAATAGTCTGTGCATCATGAGAGGCCACTGATAATGGAATAGGCAGAGGAGGCAGCGGTTGTCATCCGTAGATGAGCTGGAAGGGAGAAGACCCCGTAGAAGTAGCAGGATGCGAGTTGATAGCAAATTCTGCCCAAGGCAGTAATTCAGCCCAATCGTTCTGCCTTGCATTGACATAGGATCACAGAAATTGTTTCAGCGTTCTATTCAACCTCTCAGTATGACCATTAGACTGAGGATGGTAGGCGGAGGTTAAGTCCAAGGCGATGTCAAATTTTTGACACAAAGCTCTCCAAAAACTTTGCAGTAAATTGTACTCCTCTGTCGGATAGGATATGCTTAGGCATCCCATGAAGATGGAAGATGTGTTTAATAAAGAGTTTTGCCAACTCCGTAGCAGAGGCTAATCCTGGTAACGCTACAAAATGTGCCATTTTGGAGAAGCAGCCAATTGTGACCCAAATGGTGTTGTTTCCATTGGATGGTGGCAGGGCTACCATGAAATTGGTTGCTATATGTGTCCAGGGTTCATCCGGCGATGGTAGAGGTTGTAACAAACCCCAAGGACGTCCAGCTGGTGGTTTCATGGTGGGCCACCATGGCTGGCTGCAAGAACCACACTTCCAGGGTCAATGATGTAACGGGGTTCGTCTGGCAGATCCTGCGGGGAGAAGGATTGTGACAAGGTTTCCGCCCGAGTGTTGTTCTCTCCTGAACGATACTTCAGAAGGAAGTCAAATCTGTTAAAGAACAAGGACCGTCTTGCTTGACGGTGATTGAGTCGTTGAGCATGTCTGAGGTACTCCAATTTTTTGTGATCGGTGTACCCTACTATTTGGTGTGTGCGCCTTCCAGCATAGGATGCCACTCTTCAAAGGCCAGCTTGATTGCAAGTAACTCTTTGTCTCCGATTCCATAATTTCTTTCAGCAGGCGAGAACCGCCTTGAGAAGAAGGAGCAAGGATGGAGCACATTAGATTCGCTATACTGACTTAAAACCGCTCCCACACCAACATCTGATGTGTCCACCTCGACGATGAATGGACGATGTGGGTCAGGATGGCGGAGGCATGGCTTCTTTTGAAAAGCCTCTTTGAGCATCAGAAAGGCTGATATGGCTTCAGGAGACTAGTTGGCAGGATTGGCTCCCTTCTTGGTCATAGCAGTTAGAGGGACTGTCATTGATTAGTTTTTAATAAAGGAACGATAGTAATTGGTGAAGCCCAAGAAGCGGTGCAGAGCTTTCAGGCCTGTAGGTTCAGGCCAGTCCCAGATACTTTCTAGTTTCTTGGGGTCCATCTGAAACCCATTCTTAGAAACAATGTATCCCAGGAAGGGTACAGACTCCTTGTGGAATTCGCACTTTTCAAGCTTTGCGTATAGGTGGTACTCATGCAGGTGTCTTAAAACTTTCTTGACATCCTCCTGATGAGTTTGCAGATCTTGGGAGAAGATCAATATATCATCGAGATATACTACTACGCATTGATAATGTAAGTCCCGTAAGATGTCGTTCATCATATTTTTAAAGAATGCAGGAGCGTTACTCAAACCGTAGGGCATGACGAGATACTCGAAGTGTCCATCATGGGTGTTAAAAGCAGTCTTCCATTCGTCTCCTTCATGAATATGCACCAAGTTGTAAGCTCCTTTAAGGTCTAATTTGGAGAATATCTTGGCTCCTTGGAGCCTGTCGAACAGTTCAGAAATTAAGGGCAGGGGTTCCTGTCCTTGAGGTAATCTCATTCAGACCCCTGTAATCGATGCAGGGGCGTAAGGTGCCATCTTTCTTCCCTATGAAAAAGAAGCCTGCACCAGCAGGAGATTTGGAGGGTCTAATAAATCCCTTCTGCAGGTTCTCTTGTATGTAGGTGGACATGGCTTGAGTCTCAGCTACTGATAGAGGGTAAACTCTTCCTCTGGGAGGTTCTGAATTAGGCTTCAGATTTATGGTGCAGTGAAATACTCTGTGCGGTGGAAGTACATCTGCTGCTTGTTTTGAGAAAACATCCTGAAAAGAGGTGTATTGTGGAGGTAAACCAGGTAATGATGGTGTAGTGGGCACCAGCCATGATAGTCAGGTCCCCACCGGGACAGTTCCAACGGGGCCCAATTAAATTATGGCATATGATCTTGAAGCCAAGGCAGTCCAAGTACCACCGGATGCATGGCCTTTTCCAATACAAGAAATGAGATGGATTCAGAGTGTAAAGCTCCGGTGCGCAGGCCAATGGCCTGGGTAGTCAATGAAACTTCTCCAGGAAGTGGTTCTCCATGGATAGAGGACAATAGCAATGGCTTAACTATTGATGTGGTAGGAATCCATAGATGTTCAACTAAGCGCTTCAAGATAAAATTACCTCCGGCTCCGGAGTCAATGAGAGCGAGAGTCTGAAATTCAAGACCTCCCCAGAGAAGAAATACTGGTAAGGATAATGGAAGAGTAGGAGAGGTGAGGCCTAGGAGAAGTCCTCCTGCAGATCCTAGGCCCGTCAGTTTCCCGGACAGATGGGTCAGGTTTGGATGGCGTGGCCCGATTGGCCACAGTACATGCATAACCCCATGCATTTGCGAAAGCGTCTCTCCTTGGAAGTTAAATGGCTTCGGCCTAGCTGCATAGGCTCTTCCTTTTCTAAGGGAGCAGATGGCAGGCTGGAGGCAATAGGCACAGGTTTAGGATGGTTAGCCCCCACAGTAGACTTTCGTGGACTCTTAGCCTCCTGAGTTCGGGCTCAGATAAGGCGGTCAATTCTCCCAGCCAGTTCCATCAGGGACTCAAGGGTATCATACAAATCACAAGCCACTAATTCGTTCTTTAAGCGAAAGTTGAGGCCCTCCATAAATATGGCATGTAGACATCCAGTGTCCCAATGTAGTTTGGATGCTAAAGTCTTGAATTCGATCGCAAAGTCTGTGAGCGGCTTATTACCTTGCTGGAGATTGAGCAAAGCAGATCCAGCGACAGTCTGGTGAGCGGGGTCATCAAAGACAGACTTGAAAAGTTTTAGAAATCCTGGTAGATCATTCAGGATAGGATCTTCACGTTCCCGTAACAGTGAAGCCCAAGCCAAGGCTCGTCCCTCTAGAAAAGATAGGATGTAGGTGGTCTTGGAAACTTCTGTGGGAAAGAGGGTAGGCTGTAATGCAAAATGCATGCTGCATTGATTAACAAACCCTCTACACATTTTGGCTTCACTCGTAAAGCGGGTAGGTGTGGATAAGGGTCCAGTGGTCTTGAGGGTCACCACTGGAGACAGCAATTCTTTCATGGGAGTTGCTGAAGAATTCAGTTGAGCATGCAACTGATTGAAGGCAGTAGCTAGGCTCTCCAAAGACTTTTGGTGTTCCATGATCTGCTGGGCTAGGCCAGGAATGGCCTGCAAGGCCGCGAACTGAGCCGAGTCCATGGAATTAGCAATCTGTTGTGTTTGTGGCATTGTGTAGACCCTTAGTCGCAGTGGAGATGACTCCTCCCAGGGGAGGAGCCCCGTGGGGAACCACAGCGATAGGCTAAACGCAGATAGCAGACACTTGTAGGTGGAAAGCTTTATTGTACTGCTGTAGATAGATGGTATGAGGCAGGAAGGAAAGGCACTGGAGTCCGACAAGGTGTCGATACGTTCTGACAGTCTCAGATGTAGAAGTCTCACCCAGATGTTCAAGGTAGATAGGTACCCGCGGAGTGGGATAAGCCGAGCCTGGTGGGTGGAGTTGGAGAACTGGATCGTAGAGGTACTCACTGGAGCGTAGTGCAAGTGTCTTCATGGCAATGAAGATGGTGGGACCAAAGGTCCGTGGTGCAGGATACACTGGACTGGTAGGCCCTCGAGGAGTGAGTACCTGATAGTACAGAAGGGCCTGAAATAAAGAGAGAGACCCCTGAGGAGCGGTTGTAAAGTTAGTAGAAACCCCGAAGGGTAGTTGGAAGTGAGAGGCCCCCGAGGAGCGGGTGCCTAGAGCGTCGTCAGGAGCGAAATTCCCCGGAGGGTAGCAAGGCGTCTAAGCGAACAGAGTGGTCAGAGTAGCTAAACCGAAGTCCTTGCTAACTCAAGGTAAGTAGCGTAGTGGAGGCTTAAATACCCAGAGGTATTGACATCATGCAGTGGGGACGCCCCCGAGGTTCCCGCCATGATGTGTACATAGGCGTAGGCAACGTGCGCGCGCGCGCCCTAGGAGGCCACGGGAAGGAGCATGGCGGACTTGGACGCCCATGCTAAATTGGAGACGCCGAGGGTTTCGGCACTCGGCACCAGATGCAGCCATTTTGCCCAAGGAGGAGGAAAAGGGTAGAAAAGAGGTAAGGCAGAGCGGTCGCAGTTGTCTGCGACCGACGGACTCAACACTCTCTCTCTCTCACTTCTCCATTTTAATACACAGAGCTCTTGCTCTTCGTAAATGTTTTGTGCAAAGCATACCACTAGGACATTTTTACAGCATATGTGGCCAATTTGGGGAAATTTAATAGTAACTTCAGAAAACTTTTAAGTCTGTCACAGGCACATATTTTAATTCATTTGTCATAAGTTAGAATTAGGGCCTCTTGTCCTGTGGCAGTGATGCATGCTGCTATGTGGAGACCCAGGATTTTTCACAAATCCATCTCATGCTCCTCAAGCTGGCAGGGAACACGATGGAGGGAGAAAGAGCGCTCAAGGTGCACATGTGCTGGGTATGAGACGGAGCCATAGTCTACGGTACACGCCAAAGGATTGTTACTGCAGTGGCTAGGAAACAGAGGAAGCAACTGTAGAAATGGGGACAAATTCTGGGCTTAAAAGGAATGTATGGACAGGCCTAGCAGCTCTATGACATATTCTAAATACTTATATTTAACATAGGTATTTTTCTAGACCAGGTACATTGCCTACTTGTCAAGTATTTATATCATTATAATTGCAATGTAAAACAATTTGAAACATTTTTAAAAATGTATAGATACCATGCGCTACTGCAATACAAAAAATAACCAAGCTTTTGGCTTTAGTAGCTGCTGACATAATTGAAGTTTGCAATAGTAGATTAGCCTAACCAGTGTAGGCTCAGCGTCTGCTGCACAACCATTTTCATTCCATGTTGTTGTCATTTCAGGAATCAGGTCTTTTCCGTGTGGAAGGAAATTTTGAAGCATGTTCCCCGGACTCTGTCACTCTGCAGCCTGGTGACTTAGTGCAGTTTATGCAAGGAGGAGAAAATGGGCAGTGGTATGTGTTACAATGAAATGCAGAATAAAGAGCAATGTGAAAATAGTGGGGAAAATGTCGACGACATCAATTAGCAGAAAGCAAAATGCATGCCTCATTGAGTTTTTCCATGATTAGAGCATTGTAAGCAGTATTGATGCTACAGGGTTCCAGTTGGCATGATTACACTAAAATACCACTGCTAAGCTATCTGCATTTTTTTTTTTGGCTTGTTGATCATTCGCTGAATGAACCTAGTGGCTGTCTGTGGAGCTGCCCCACAGGAATGATAAGATTGTTTATTCCAGATTAATGGGCCAGGAGCATAGCAAAGGATGAGTTTATGTTGTGCCTAGAACAAGGACAGATTAACTCAGCACCATTCTGTGTGCTGAGTTGGGGATGGATTTAAGGGAGCCTTGGGCCCCAGGCAGTACCTCGACCTTGGGTCCTGCCCAGGGCAGTATCTGGACAAAGCAGTGGCCTAGAGAAGGGTTGCTTTTGACATCCCCCTCTTTCCCTTTCAGACTCACATGCTCTCAGACGGACACCTAAGGGCAGTGTGCCATCCCCCAGCTTGGCACCAAGGACAATCACCCTTCTTGTCTATCCCTTGTCTGTGGGCCCAGAAAGCAATTGCACCATGGCCATACCCCTTCCTCTCCAAAATCTATTACTGGAGCAGGAAACCATGGATTTCTTTACATTTAAAATTTTTTTTTTTTTTTTTTTTTAAGTATGGGAGCCTATTTGAAGCAATTTAATTTTGAACTAAAAAAGATTGTCATTGGTTAGAACGTGCTAGTAGGATCATCTACAAGGTTTGGCAGCAGGGAGTGTCCTTCAAGGAAGTCCTACTTCTAGGCTCTAGTAAAGAGGAAAGGATTTTATATTTTGGTATGGCATTGAAGCCTCCTTTCCAGTCTTCTGCTGGCATTAGAGCTTCTTCAAAGATCATCTAGGCAGGACTAAAAAAGGGGGGGGGGGAAAACAGGCAGTAAAATGGGGCAAGAAATGTGAAGGGAATCGTGTGGGTACATCATATCCAGTTCTAAAAAAAAGCCATTCAGTTTGATGGGTAGAAGATACATCTTCAGGCCCATTTCATTTATTTAAAATTGAGTTATCGCTGTTTAGGCATTTTACCTCTGGTTAGTGGAAGGCTCAGGCAAGTCCAGTATAGGTCTTAAGGGGGCACTAAAAGTTCACTGTAAAATTTAAATGGAACTGATATCAAAATAATGTAACTAGAAATACTGCCTAGCACAAATGAATGAAAAATTTGCTCAGGCTCTTCCCCTACTGCCTGTCTTCTGAAATGAAAGCACCATCTGATTAATATAACTTTTCATGTGCCAGAACAGACCGTTCGGTATCTCGTTACATTTATTCTCCTTCAGAATCTTCTCTGGTTCCCTCCTCTGCATCGGATTCAGAACATATGCTCTTCTTTCCACACTCTTACTCCTGGCTGTATTCAGGCTTTGTTTTCCAACAAGCCTGTCTGACTCCTTCCATTCCAAGTCTACTAACTAGTCCAAACTTACTCAATCTCCTCTGCTTTCAGATACCCCAGGTCCACCAGCCTTTAGGAAGATGAAATCCCTTTGTTCAATCTGTATTTCTTTCTATTTTTCATCCTCTTCTAAAGACCTATCTCTTCGCCTCCATCAACTGACTGCTGCAGACCTCCTATGTATGTCCAGGCCTGGATTTAAAATAGATTTTGGTGCCCCTAGGCAGAACTGGAGAGTGGAGGAAGGGGACCCCATGGAGACTGAATAGTTGGGGGCCAGAGTGCTCCAGTCATGCCACTGCATGACCTTAAAGCAGAGAATCCTAAACGCACCCTCGAAGGGCTGCAACCCAGTTTGGTTTTCAGGATGTCTATTATATGCAGATAGATCTCATGCATATTGATTTTGGAAATCCTGAAAACGCAACTGGGTTGCATACCTTCAAGGATGAGCTTAGAATCCTACCCTAAAGCGATCAGGAGCAGGTTTCACTTTGGCCCAGACATTTGGCGCCCTAGGAAGCTGCCAGGGTTGCCTGTGTAAGTCCGGGCCTTTGTATGACTTGTACAATGCTATGGAGTAATTATTTAATGTACAGTAAATAGATGTCCTTTCAGAAAGACACTTCATCTGCTCCTCACTTGGCAGGTTGGTGAAAGAAGCAGTTTCCCAGAAGAATGTCTGGATACCTTCTTGTCTGCTCCATCCAGCAGGGGGAGACAGTAACACTGTGCATAGAGAGAGCTACGCAGGTAACACAAGGTTTATTAAACGTATTTCATTTAGACCATATCTCAAATTTTTCTGATTGCCTAGTCTAGAAAATACAAGCTGAAAATGTTTAGTCTCAGGAAATGGAAAATACTTCCTATATAGCAAGACCATCACAGAGACTGATGGCACCATAAACAGATTTCCTGAGGCATAAACTTTCCTGGACTATTGTCCTCAAAAGCTAGATCCATTTCTGTAAAGTGCCAGCAGCTTCTGTGATGATCTTGCTTCCAAAGATTAAAAAGGTCACCCCGGGAGATCACGTGATGCCTTAAGGAACACGGACGTGTTTCCCTCCCTCTCCGCTCTCCAGCTCCCCAACTGCAGCAATTTGCTCCGTTTACCTGCTACCGACGACTTTTTCCTTGGAGCCTCACCCTTTTCATAGTGCTCTCCTGCTTTTGTGCAACTTTGCGGGGCTAACTATGGCGGCCCGGGGGGCGAAAAGAGAGAAAGAAAAAGACCGAGCTCGGCCACCGGAGACCGCGTTGGGGGAGGAGGAGCTGGGACCTGCAGAGCCGCAATCGGCGGCAGCTCTCGTCGACATTAAATTAGCAGTCAGGGAGGCTCTGCAGCCTGATCTACAGGCTATATCAGCGCAAATCGCCGATCTCTCCTCCACTATAGCTGGTTTTGAGCCGCGCTTACAGGCACTGGAACAACGAGTCTCAGATCAACAAGATGGCTGCCGAGACCACGAGGAGAAGCTGACTCAATTGAAAAAACAACTCGCCAAGCAGGAAGATCGCATAGAAGACCTTGAGAATAGATCCCGGAGGTCTAATCTTCGCTTTCTTGGACTCCCGGAGTCTATCTCTGACCAGGATCTGGCGCCCTTTTTGGATCGTTGGCTAATGCAGGAATTGTCGCTCCCTTCTGCTTTGGGGCCATTGAGGATCAAACGGGCCCACCGTCTGGGTCCCCGGAGAGAGGACAGCAGCAGACAACACGTGGTTATCGCTAAACTCCTCAACTTTGCCCACGAGTGAGATCCTACGCATCTTGCACACAGGCAAGTCTCTTACTCATGAGAATAAGAAGATCCTGGTATTCCAGGACTTTTCTGCAGATCTCTCAGCAAAACGCAAGACTTTCGCGCCTATTTGCTCAAAATTATACTCTTTGGGCCTTAAACCGGTGCTGCTGTACCCGGCCCGCTTAACGGGTCACTACGGAGCGAGGTACGGAGTGGCTAGACACTGTGGAGGCTGCAAACAAATTTCTACAACAGCAAGAGGCCCAGCGTGCAAGTGCTACCTAAGACATTAGTGGCTGCCTGATATGCGTGCCTGAGCCGGATGGTAGGCGCTGAGTATCACTTCTCACCCCTATTTTGTATTTTCATTCCCAATCGCTATGGCCTGAACTGTCTAACATAGACCTTACTGTCAATGCTGGCTCTCCCCTTTATTGTTGGATGGTGAGCGTTGAGGCCTGTTCCTAGTTATTTAGGGTTGCTGGTGATCGTCCTCCCTGATTGCTCACCCTTTCAGCGCTGGAAGTAGAGCTGTACTTTTTCTTTTTTGACTTGTTGCGAGCGTCGGGACTGCGGCGCCTCTGCGGAACATTTCACTCTGCTATAATTCTGAGCAACGATCGCCCCTGCTGCTCGGCCTATGGGTGGCTTGGGGGGCCACGTTTTGGACCATTACCTCCTGCCTTATGGGCTTGTTTGTTTTTGTACTTTTTCATGTTCCATGTTACCAAGGCACTGTTCATAGTTTACCTTGAGAGGAAATGGAGGGTGGGGGGTGAGGGGGAACGAGTTGGATCACGTGCTCTCCATAATTGGGTTTGTTGCATTCTTTGGGGTAGAGGGATTGGGCGGGGAAGGGTGTTGGGGGGATGGGTGGTGGGAGAGGGGTGGGGATTATGCTCCGAGATGTCTTTTGGAATCTGTATGCTATGTTGTTGGTTCTGACTTTGTGGATTTGCCTATCTCTTCTTTTCTTTTCTGGGGGTGGACGTTTCAGACGGATGGGAGCCCTAGCTGGGGGGGCCTCCACCGAGGATAAGAACTCTCACCTTTTTGTTGTTTCCACACTTCCGGTTTGAGTAAATGACTACTGCTGGGCTGAAATTATATTCCTGGAATGTGTGTGGGCTAAATTCCCCCATCAAACGGTCTAAAATATTGTCTACTTTGCGGAGGAAATCCGTGCAGGTTGCGTTCCTTCATGAAACACATCTCAGTGATAGTGAACATGCTAAATTACGTAAAAGTTGGGTGGGCGAAGTACATTATGCCTCTGCAACCACTAAATCTGCGGGTGTAGCCATACTTATTGGGAAACAAGTGTCCGTTAAGGTTACGCAAACCTTAAAAGATCCTGAGGGACGATATCTCATCCTCTTTATAGAAATCTCTCAAAAGCTATATATTTTTTGCAATATATATGCACCCAATAATCCTAGCTTGCAATTCTTTCGTGGGATATATAGACTCTTAGCTGCTCACACAGATCAGGTCATTGTAATTGGGGGTGACTTCAACACTATTCGCGACCCTTGTCTAGATAGAGATCAACCCATGGGGGGGCGGCTCCCATTAGATAATGGAATCTTGTTTTTGGAACGTTCTTTGCAGGTGATTGATAAATGGCGTACCCTTCACCCTATGGCCCGAGAATACACCCATATTTCCCGAGCCCATCAGACCCAAACGCAATTGGACTATCTATTACTTAGCAGTCATCATTTTTCCACTGTCCGTGATGCCCACATTGATGACCTTATTATATTGGATCATGCGCCCGTGGGGCTTACTTTATCAAGTATTCATACCTCTCCCGGCGGAGCTGCTTGGCGTTTTCCCCATTACCTGTCCAAAGATAGTCAGTTTACTGCTTATTTGCAAGCTCGGTGGACGGACTACGCTACCCTGAACAAGGAGCATGTGGATGATCCAGAATTGTTCTGATACGCAGCTAAGGCTGTGCTCCGGGGGGACATTATTTCCTACATGGCTAGATGGAAAAAAATGAGAGATAAACAAATTTTAACGTTAAGCTCTCAGCTCCACCGGGCGAGGGCTGCCTTGGCCAGTCATAACTCTCAGGTTAATAGGGATGCGTTTCGGACAGTACAGGGGGCTCTTAATACTTTGCTTCATCAAAGGGCTGCCAAAAGCATGCTTTATTATCAACATAAGCTGTTCCAGTACGGAGACAAGCCTGGCAAACTCATGGCTAATCTCATAAGGATCCACCGGGGCTCCCGAGTTGTTCCTGCAGTGCGGACCCGAACGGGTCCTGTCACCTCGAATACGGCTGACATACTAACCACCTTTCGCAGCTTTTATGCTGACCTGTACACGACTGGACAACGGAATTCTGAAAATTCCGCAAAATTCTTATCTACACTTAATTACTTAATTTGCCTTGGTTGACTGCCGATCAGCTCTCGGCACTCAACCATCCTATTACCGAAGGGGAGGTGCAACAAATTATTCGGATGGCCAAACCTTATAAAGCCCCCGGCCCGATAGGTATCCTGCTGAATTCTATCAAGCCCTTATGGACTCTATTACCCCCTCACTAACCAAGACGTTCAACTCTCTGGTCTTACAGGGCTCTTATCCCCCACATACCAATCTGGCCCACGTCACTCTCATTCCTAAACCGGGGAAGGACCCACTAGAAGCTGCGTCCTACAGACCCATTTCCTTATTGAATCAAGACCAAAAGCTGTTGGCAAAAATATTAGCAGACCATCTGGCCCCTATCCTTCCTACTTTGATACAACCTGGGCAGGTGGGCTTTGTCCGTCGCCAGTATGCTCTCACTAATATTCGGAAAGTCTTGGTGGCGATGACTTTATGTCAACGGACGGGAACACCTTACTTGGCCATCAGCTTTGACGCCGAAAAGGCCTTTGATAGGGTGGATTGGGAATACATGTCCACTATCCTGGCCCTGATGGGTTTTGAGGGTTATTTTCATGCTGCCATCAAACTATTCTGTACCAACACGGTAGCTAAAATAGTGGTCAATGGGACTCTGTCGGATGAATTTAAAGTAGGGAGGGGTACTAGACAAGGCTGTCCGCTTTCTCCCTTATTGTTTTTGCTGCGATTAGAGCCTCTCCTTGCCATCCAGGGCCATCGGGGGGTGAAGGGAGTGCGGTTTCATAATGAAACTTTTAAATACGCCGCATTTGCGGACGACATTTTGATGTTCCTTACAGATCCTGCCAAATTGTTATCCCGGCTTCTTACGCTTTTCGAGACTTTTGGTAGTTTTTCGGGGCTGCGGCTGAATATGGGTAAGTCGGAGGCCTTGGCGTTCCCTAATATGCTTCGAGAGGGTTGGGACGGCCCGTTTCTGTGGATAGTATTAAATATTTAGGTGTTATTATCCCGTCCCAAATTTCCCAGCTATATCAATTTAATGTTCCTGGTCTCCTCTCCCATACACAGGATAAATTGAACCTCTGGATGACACTGCCTTTGTCGTTGGGTGGGCGAGTCCACTTGTTTAAAATGGCCATATTGCCTAAGTGGCTGAATCTATTCCAAAACATACCTTTGGTCCTTCGACGTAGGTATCTCTGATTGCTGGAGCGCTCCCTCCGCCGGTTCTTATGGAGGGGGAAGAAAGCACGTATCCCCCTTTCATACCTTAAATTTGCCTGGGGGAGGGGAGGTCTGGGGGTCCCAGATCTAGGGATCAATAATGTGGCGAGTAATCTACGCCTAGTGCGGGATTGGATATTAGAGAACTCTAACTGGATATTAGAGGACTCTTATCGCACCATATGACTTACACTTTATCTTGCAAGTAGACTCTCGACGATTACCGATTTCTAGGGTTCTAGGCCTTTTGGTGGCCCCCGTACGCCATGCCTGGTCTTATCTCACTAGATACCTGGGTATTCCCTGGCTCTGTGCATATTTGCTCCCCATAGGGGGGAACCCGGAGTTCACCCCTGGGTCCCAAACAGCAGGGTTTAAACACTGGGCTTCAAATGGGTGACACAATTGGGTCACATATTGGATACTCAGGGCAAGATGATACCTTAGGTAGAACTGCGAGACCTCTATGGGCTATCTTCAGGCCATGTGTTTTCATATCTGCAATTGCAACATGTTATCTCCTTGCCAACTGAGAGTGTGCAGGCTGAAATTTTTTATAAGTTGGAAAGGTTTCTATCTTTGGGTCACAATTTGTCCCCCTCCCTCTCTCATTACTACAAACGTTTTGAGGTGTCTGATGGTCAGGGGTTGTGGCGGTTATTGCGTGACCGCTGGAAAATTGAACGGCATTTACAATTGGCTGACAATATGATTAAAGCTGGATTTCACTCCATTGCAGTGGTGACTTCTAACCAATATTATAGGGAAATGCAGTTTAACTTCTTGTGGAGAGCCTATGTTTCCACTTTGACGGCCTGCCGCTCTCAGTTAATACCTTCGTCCTTATGTGAGAAGTGTAACCTTCACGTCGGACCTTTGATTCATTTGTTTTGGGATTGTAAATATATCAAGAAATTTTGGGCACAAGTCTTACGCTATTTAAATGGCTTGCTGCAGGTATCTGTTTCACTCTCTCCACGTGCTCTGTTATTTTATTATCTCCCCTTACGGACGATACGTACTGTTTTTATACGTATTCTTTTCCAAAAAGCGTGTTATGTGGGGAAACAACAGATCCTACTGCAGTGGAGAGTCGACTTCTCCGTCCTTCTGGCAATGGCGAAATCACTTTCACCGTCTGATGCATATGGAATTTCTCTCACTTCATCTTTCCCCCACTTACAAGAGGAAATTTCTGAAGATTTGGGAAGCCTATTTGCAGTCTCTGCCTCACAGAGCTCGCAGTTTAATTCTCAACGCTACTTGAAATAACCCACTCTTTATAGACTTCTCTGGATGGGCTCTATGTACTGCAGATTTCAGCCTTTTTTCCATGACTGTTGAAACATTTGTTGTCTCGGAGTAATGGTTGGGGACGGGTGGGGGGGGGGGGTTTGGATATTTAAGGGACTGTCATTTCATTTTACTTGTTCATGTTCACAGTGAGGTCTGCAGAAACCCTTTCCTCACTGTACTGGTTGTATATGTTTATCTGAAACTAATAAAATGTTTTTCCATAAAAAGGTCACCCCTCTGGAAATTTTTCAGGTAGTGCTATCTTAATTTACATCTCTGCATGCTCTAGGTGCCTGTGTAACATTTGAATTCACATATGAAATTCAGTTTGGCTCAGAATTTAGAAAAATCCCTTTTTAACTGGTGATTAGTGGCATCTCAAAAGGAAAGATTTGTCGGAGTGCCGCTGATCACCAAACACATTGCTTCCCAAAAGCAAGCATTTTAAACTTAAATTGCAAGGGAAAGAGACAGCAAATCTCCAATAGAAATCCCAACAGGTAAACCCTAACGATTTTTACTTGGCAAAAATCTGGAGATTATGGGACCTTTCCTTTTAAGAGACTGCTGCATTTCTCACTACATGTTGTAATGCTGAAGCACTGTGCATGAAAGGGGCCTAGAACATTTTGTTCTCCATTTCATTGCTCATGTTTCAGACTTACAGGATTCACAGCAGATGCCAGTTGGTAACCTTCATTGGCACATCTGGTAAAGCCACCGAGCACTGACAGCACACAGCCTTACAACATTTACTACATTTTGATGAAAAAAAAGGCTTCTATGGTTTCAAATTTGGAATTTATCTGTGACATAAATTGATTTCTGTATTATCTCAGTGGGTGCTTTAGTGTTGAAATGCTGGTGTCCAAGATGGTGTTCAGGAGGACGCATTGCTAGTACACATGGGTAAACGCATAACCCAGCCAAATCACTGTCTCACCACTGATCTGTCTGCTGATGTCTCCAAAGTGTCCAAGTATCAGTTTGCTTTACTCCGCTGTGGTTAAGTCAGTGAATGGGTCATTTTGAAAGGTATTTCTGCGTGCAGAGATGTGTTTTACCCTGTTATAATTATAATTGCCTGACACATATATGCATGTTTTGCTGCTGTCAGAGGCATCCCTAGGGGCAGAGTTGGGCAGGAATTTGCATTTTATAACACAAACGTTTTGCATTTTCGAAAATATGAGCGTTAATTTTCCAGAAAAAAAATCTGCGTGCACAAAGTAGCACATATTCGGCTAGTTCTGGCAGGGTAATTTTCAAAGGGAAAGCATGCATGTATGTTCCCTTTTAAAACTGGTGTAATTTATGCATGCATGTGATTTCAAATATGTGCAGTCTGTTGCAAAATTACCCCCTGAATGTCTAAAATGCTGTCTGGCCTCAGTTACACTGTAGGAGTCTTCTGGAAGTAGAGCGGTGCTGCTTGTGGTTTTGTTACCCAGTCGATGAAAGGTATTAGATCAGAAACAGACGACCTGCTCGCCGGCGTACAGTTGCTGATGTGACTAGTGTGTGTGTGTGTGTTCCTTTTTCAGAAGTATACAGCAGTGTGTGCCGCAGCACGTTGGCCAATGCAGAGACGAAAGAGAAGGAAAACGAGCTGGCAAGGAGCCTCGCGGCAAAAGAAAGAACTGGCAGCTGAGTGTGGGGCATCCTCTAGTCTCAAGGCATCGATTCATGCTGGCAGCCTCCAAGCAGGGTGCACATATCCCTGCAAAGCTCAAAGCTCCAAAGGTCATTCACGCCGAAGGAACTACCCTGCTGGGAATAATTGCTGGATCTGGTCTCCAAGAGAAAACCGAAGAAGTGCTGAAAGTACTGAAAAATGCTTTTGTGCATCATCTGCCCGGCTGCTTTTTATATGGTGGCCTAAATTAGGTCTACAGCAGAGTGATATTTAAACTATGCACTTCCCTTTTTCCAGCTTTTCTCTTGGCTCTATAAATATTTCAGAATTAAGATTTATCATCCAGTGTTTGAATATTCTAGCACAGTTTTATTTATTTGCCTGGTTTATTTTATTTATTTTTTTGTTTATTGCAAGCGAATGCAGTACTCTTGAGATATGAGAGTGACTGCACATGCTGGACTTGGACACTGCGCGTGCAGGTGCTGCGTTTGTCTCCCCACCCAGCTCGGCGCTGGTCCTAACCTGCGGTATCTCTGCTGACCCCCGTCCCGGGCTCTTGAGCAAAGTCTGACTTCTGCACTGAGTTTGGAGGTTGTAGTTGCCAGATAGTAAAAGGGATTAATCTGAAGTGGCCAGGCATGAATGCTTGTTTTCAGTGGGACACTGTATCACCATGCATTTTCAGATCTGTTCCTGTGCCTCTTTCCCATCTCTCCCGAATCACAATCAGAATCGTGATGTTCAAAACGCTTCTACTTCTTGTTAAAAAGAAAAGGGTGGTGGAGGGAAGAAGCCCAAAATAGCCCCCACCCCCTCCCACTCCATGTTTGCTGGCCTTTGAGCAGCGGCCGTGAACGTACCATAGCTGCTGCTGAGTTTCAGGGCCAGCTGTACTCTAGCTTTTTAATCTTATCAACTGCAGGGATTTTTTCAGAAAAAGGAATTGGAGTTTGTTTGCAGTAGAAGAAGGTTGCTATGACCACACTCTTGTTTGGTAGATCATGTCGTTGCGTAGTGAGTGCTGAAAATTCTGTTTGACATCATTGTAAAGTATCTTTGAGGTGATCACACGCTGTACATTGTCATCTTACCTGTGCCATGCCAGGGAATACAATCTGTACCCCAGACGCCTTGAACACTTTGCAGATGAACTGGCTCTGTGTCATATACTAAATAAGAGAAACTCTTCCCAGGCATTTGTTTTTTGTAAAGACCATAGAAATCAGCTGCCACAGTAGGTTAGGTCAGCTAGTAATGGCATTGCTCTGCAGGAGTGGTTTCCCAAACCTGTCCTGTGGGGGCCTCAGCCAGTTGGATTTTCAGGATATCCACAATGAATATGCATTGTATAATCTGCATGCACTGCCTGCATGGCATGCAGATTTAACCCATGCATATTCATTGTGGATGACCTGAAAACCCGACTGGCTAGGGAGGATGACCAGTACAGATTTGGGAACTACTACTCTAGAGCAAAATAGTCTGGCCAAGGGTAACAGATATTGATATACTCAGATTGTTAGAAAGAAATGCTTATTAGTGTCCTTTTCGGACCACTGCTTAAGGAGCAGAGCTTGGATTTAGTACATTTTTCTCTTCTCCTCTACCCCCCACGCCCCTCCCAAACTATATAGAGCACAATTCAGACTTTTTAGCTGACCACACATAGGGGAGTTAAGGGCACAAGAATAGTGCTTGGACTGCCCTTAGAATTTGAGGCTTTAATCTGTTTCACCAGAAAAAGAAAAGAAAACCCTTCCTAGGAACACTGCTATGCTCCTTACATGAAACAAAAAGTGTTTTGACTTTTTGTTTTCTCGGCCTTACTGGAGTTCCCGGCTGCTGGCATTGTGGAGCTGGTTTCTGCTCGGGCACCGATGCCACCTGCTCTGCCACCTGGCAATAGGCTATAAACAAATCCATTGCCAGAGGCTTGAAGAAAATCAAATAAAATATATTTTGTTACGATTAAAGGAGAGCTTTAAAAATCCACGTGAGTCCCTTTTTCTCTTTGCTTTCACAGGGTAAGAGGGGGGGGGGGGAGTGTGCCCTAGGGATGAGGAATACACTTAAAATGCTGCCCAGAGCAATGTAAAAGTACAGTGTTTTCAGCGGGATCCAGGCACTTGACCAGGGAGCTGGGTGCCAAGACCCCCAGGTTTGAAAGCTGCCCAGAGCAGAGAGGCTAAATAAAGCTATGTAAGTCAGACTGCGGCTGTATTTTAGCTGTTGTTAAAATAAGCGTTTCTGGAGCAAAGTTTGTAGGAGGGAAGGAGTAGATGCATATGATTGAATTTTCAGTTCTGCCTGTGTTGCTCTTCACCTGGAACTCAAACCGCATAGGGGTGAATTTTCAAACCTGCGCGGGCGTACATGTGCATGCGCCACCCAGCACGCACACATGTACGCCCAATTTTATAACTTGCGTGTGCAGGCACGCCCAAGTTATAAAATCGGGGGTCGGCACGCACAAGGGGGTGCACACTAATGCACCTTGCGCACGCCGACGCCCGCAGGCTTCCCCCATTCCCTCTCCCCACCCTAATCTTCCCACCCCTTCCCCTAACCTTTCCTCCCCATCCCTACTCTAACCCCCCCAAAATTTTTATCAAACCTTTTGTGCCTGCCTGGAGGCAGGCGCAGGTTGCGCATGCTGGCAGCCTGCCGGCACGCAATCCTCCAACACAGCAGCAAATGGCCGCTGTGTCAGAGGCCTCTGGTCCCACCCCTGCCCCCGGACCGCCCCGCCCACGACCCGCCCCCGGACTGCCCCTTTTTGCAACCCCGGGACTTTATGCACGTGGCCGGGCCTTTATAAAATAGGCCCGGCGCGCGTAAGGCACTCTACGCGCGTAAATCTTTTAAAATCCGGCCCATAAAGAGCAGGTGCAAAGCCTCACAGGCACTTCTGTACTCTCACACCTTTAAGCAGTTGTCAAAGAGAAGCTTCATAGGTAGGTTGTCTTTGAAGTATGTGTAAAGGTATGTGAGCACAAAAGTACTTACAGGTTTGCTTACTTGGATTATGTTTTAGGATTAAAGCAGCCAAATAATTGATTTTGTGCAGCAGGTGAAGCTGAAAATGACGACAGCAGAGCTTGTGTAATGCAGTAGCCTCGTTTGATGGTGTATATTTATAATGGATTTGTATGTTGTGACTGAGAGGTCATTAGATAATTCAAAGGATAGAAGAATTTTCACAGATCTGCTGTTTTTGTTAAGACAGGATGTACGGTTTACAAAGAAAATGTACGGTGAACTTGACTTGGTGTAAATATGTCATTGCTAATTGTTTGGATCTGTTTGAACTTAAAAATTATAAATAACACAAGGTATAGTGTGTGATTTTTTATTTTTTTTTAATCCAAATCCATTGTTTACCTTTTTTGCAGCTATGAGAACTCCCACTCAGTATGTTGTTGAGACACTTCTAGGATTTTATGAACAGATATTAAACCCTTTAGTTGCAAAACCCTGTTGTTTTGAACTGAATTTAGTTTGCTACATTATTTTAGACTTATAGACTGCCTTCCTTAAACAAAAGTGCAAACCATTTACGATTTACAAAAGAAACATAGAACATGTTTACATTTACAAAAGAATTTACAAAAGAAACATAGAACATGAAGGCAAGTAAAGACCCATATGGCCCATCCATAACTCCTGCTCAACTTTATATAGACTCTTTCTAACTTTCAGAGCTCCTCTCAACCAGTGTGCCACTGCCATGACACAATGGGGCAGATTTTAAAACCTGGGCGCGGGCGCAGATTTGTTCGCACAACCCGGCGCAAACAAATCTACGCCCGATTTTATAAATCCAGGGTCGGCGTGCACAAGGGGGTGCACAATTGTGCAACTTGCACGCGCTGAGCCGCGCAGCCTGCCTCCGTTCCCTCCGAGGTCACTCCAAAATTGGAGCGGCCTCGGAGGGAACTTTCCTTCCGCCTCCCCCGCACCTTCCCCTACCTAACCCGCCCCCCAGCCCTACCTAGAACCCCCCCCCTTACCTCTGTTGAAGAAGTTACACCTGCCAACGGCCAGCCCGCGATCCCAGGCCACGCCATGCCCCCCGGACCGCCCATGCCCCGCCCCTTTTTGCAAGCACCGGGACATACGCGCGTCCCGGGGCTTGCGCGCGCCCCTGAGCCTATACAAGATAGGCTCAGCGCACGCAGGGGCAGGCAGGGGCAGCTTTTCGGGGGTTACGCGCAAAAATCTGCCCCAGTATTGTGCCAACAGACTTGATCAGGTGTGCCATGAAAAAGTCTCTTTCCCTGTACGTACTCAGATCAGTCCAGACTCCTGGGTTTTGCCTCCCTTCAGCAGATGGAGACAGAGAACGTTTCACTGACCCTGTCACATAACCTGGTGTGCCACCTGCAATCCATCAGTATTTGTCTCCAGCAGATGAAAGGTGGTGCAAAACCTGCAGTCTGAGAAAAAAAATTAAAATAAAAAAAAGATTTAGGATTCGGTGACTGGCAACCCTCCCTGAAAGTTGGTAGATCCTGGAGAAGCCATCCTTTCAAGTAGAGGAGTGGACAAGCAGAGGGATTGGAAACCCTTGTGTCTGTCCAGATCCTTCACCTGCTGAGGGGGGAGATATCTGGAGGGACCAGTTCCCTCTCCTCCCTCCTACAGATGGACATCCGGAGTTAGCCGTAACCTGCAGCCACCAAAGGGAAGTTTTTGTTATGTAAAATTATTTTAATTAAAAAAAAAAAGTTTTAAAAGGCATTTTGACTGGTTGTTCTGCCAGTTGGGTGATTCAGCCGGGTGTAGCTGCATGCTGCTTCAGTGAGGTCGTGCATTAGGAGCCGATTCTTGTGGTGCTTTGCAGAAGGGCTGGGGAGGCAGTGACAGCCATGCTATGCGGTGGGTAGAGCACGCCATGGGGCGAGACATGCACACGTCTTTCCCTTACTGGCTCTTGCTCCCGCTGCCTCTCTGGGTGATAGGCAGCTCGGGGAGTGCAGTTAAAGGCCTGGATAGGTGGCAAGCTTCTGCAGGAAGCACAGGGGGAGTCGAGCAGCCAGACACTGCCTTCCCGATTTCGACGGGAATAGTGGCCATTTTGTCCTTTGCTATTGCGGCTGAGAAAGCCTCTAAGGACTCAGCCCTGCCCCCCACCGTTATCACTGGCACTTCAAAGACCCTCAGAACCCCAGGGGTCCAGGGAAACTCTGTTGGGAGAGGTGGAAGACCTCCTAGAGCAGGATCCAGAAGTTCCAGGGGTTTTTCCCTGGAGTTTGTGCTCTGCTACACAAGGCTTCTTTGGCTAAACAGGCAGCAGGACGTTGCCTTCACAAGCCAGCAGACCTGCATGAGCCATTTTTGGCTAAGAGGCCTAGATCACCTCGAGCTGGTGGTGCAGCCAGAATTCCTTCAGCATTTGCATTCGGGGAATGCAGACGATCCCTCGGGGGCTCGTATGATGTATATCCTCTGGTTGATTATCCATCAGGGGTGGATCCTCCTCAGGATTGTCCGGACCCTGAGGATGCACAGGATCAAACACCCTCGATGGAAGGAGATAATCTGAAAGTGGACCATCTTTTCCGCCAGGAAGAATTATGGCCCTTTATTCCATGTGTCCTGAAGGATCTGGGGATTAAGGATCCATGTGTCCTTAATCTGGGGATTAAGGATCTGGTTATGGAGAATTTGGGGAGGCCAGCGAAGGCATTCCCCTTCCGTAAATATGTGAAAATGTTGGTTTTGTGGGAGTGGGAAGCTCCAGACATAGATTTAAAGGTTGGTAGAGCCATAGAGAAGTTGTATCCCGTGCCGGAAGACATCTTGGATTTGCTGTGAATGCCGAAGGTGGATGCTTCGGTTTTGGCGGTAACAAAGAAGACTACGATTCCTGTGGTGGAATCGGTGGTGCTTAAGGATATACACTGCTGTACGCTAAGGTCCCATATTTTTGGATCAGGTCGATAGCTTCTCTCTCGCGGCTTGGTTTTTGAGAGGGGACTCCTGAGAGAAATGTGTTATCCATAGGATGTTAGTACCACTTTGTTGCAAGCAAGAAAGAAGTCCACCTCCTTGGCATATGTGCCGGTGTGGAAGATTTTTGAGGCTTGGTGCAAGGAGCACAGTGTGAATCTGTCTCAAGCTTCAGTGGTCCACATTTTGTCTTTTGTGCACTTTGGGGTGCTTTAGAGACAAGATGCCCAGTATGCCTTTGGCTACACATCCGGATGTGGTGCATTTTTCTGTGAGGAGTGAAGTATTTGCGTTCCCCAGTGCAGAACGTGTGTCCCCCGTGGAGTCTGAACCTGGTTCTTAAAGTGACTTGTAGGGTGCTGTTTGAACCGATGCGCTGGGCGACTTTGAAGGATATTACTTTAAAGGTTGTTTTTCTGGTAGAAATTTGTTGGGCTAGTAGAATTTCGGAGCTACAAGCCTTCTCATGTAGAGAACCTTTCCTAAAGATTTTGGACTCAGGTGATTCTTTGCGTACGGTGCCTTCCTTTCTTCCAAAGGTTGTTTCATCTTTTCACTGGAATCAGTCCTTGGAAATACCAGCCTTTGCAAATCTTGATACGAAGGTTCCTTTGGTTAAGGGGTAAAAGTGTCTGGATGTAAAGCGGGCACAGTTGCGCTATCTGAAAGTTACTAATGGCTTTAGAGTTTCCAATTATCTTTTCATTCTCTCAAGTGAAGCGAAGCATTGGCATAAGGCCTCTAAAGCTAAAATAGCGCGGTGGTTGAAGGAGGCCATAGCTTCAATGTACATTTGTCAGGGCAGGTTGGTGCCTCAGGGTCTGAGGGCTCAATCGACTCAGTCGCAGTCAACATCCTGGGCTGAATGTCAGTTAGTGTCGCATTTTAACAAGCCTACATTTCTTAACTGAAGGAGCAGATAAAAATCACTAGCAGACCTCATGGGACAATTTGGCATATATTTACAGAGCCTGTTGATTCAACATCCAAACCAGGCTGCATTTAAGATTTTGATGCCCACTGGCAGAATGCTACAGCAGTGCCCCTTTTGAAGCTATTTTGGCACATTGCCCTAAGGCATGCAGAAGCAGGGTACTCTTTGGCCTGGATATTTAGCTCTTTCCAAATTTGGTACCCTAGGCAGTTGACTATGCTTAAATCCAGATCTATATCCAAGCCCAGACCCAGGTAGCACCTTAAATTTCAGGCATTTTAAATCAGGGTCTAAAGGTCACAGGACCTCCCAACATCCCAAACTGAACAACCAGAAATCATTTTTGCGGCAATGTTCTGAATCATCTGCAGAGCTGAACAGGGCAACTTCTTTGAGGAAGGCCTACTAACGAATTACAATAGTCAATCTGAGACATAATAATAGCTTGCAGTACAGTTCTAAGCTGGTCACTTGTCACATTCAATATAGGAAGACAAATCATGCAGAGCTTGAATCATGCCTTTTTGATAATAGAGGAAATATGAATCTTCATTTTAATCAAGGTCTATTCCCAAACTCCTCACATGAGACAAATTGAAGGCAACCCTCTCTCGTCCACTCCCACCACCACCACCACCACTAACTTGCAAATTCCCAGATTTCCCAATTCACAGAATCTCCATCTTGGAAGGATTGAGATTATTGGCCTCAGGGCCAGATTTAAGATTTTGCAAAGTGCCACAGCAGTACCCTTTTGAAACTATGCCTGCACATAGCCCTAAAGGAAGCAGGAGCTTTAAGCATGGGTATTTGATGCCTTCAAAATTTGGCCCCTAGACTGTTATCTATGTTGCCTATGCCTAAATCTGGGCCTGACTGGCTTTCATTCAGTTAGGCACAATTGCTAAACAGTTATTAATAGTCTTGCAGGGATTTTCTCGGTTGTAAACCAATGGACAATAGATTTGCAGATCATTTGCACAGCAGTGAAAACAAAACCCAAGAATTCCAGTGATGTCCACCAAAGTGTAAATAGTTGTTAAGCCCCACCTCTCCTGAGTTGATCTCTGTCCCATGCTGCCACTGCTACTCTCCAGCATAATGAAAAGGTGAGGATGAGAGCAGTTGATGCCATGCATCCCTACAAAAGTTCCAAATTGCAGAAAAATTTGTATTAAAGTGTTTTAGTTCTATACACCCCCCAGGGGGCATGTCAACTTGGCAAGTTCTCGTGTTGAGAACAAAATAATAATATACATAAAATAAATCACTCAAAAAGTTATTAATACATAATAAATCCAGAAACAATATTTCCACCTCAAAAGCATATCCACCAACAATCTCATAAAATCACATCTAAACACACAAACATATTCATTCAGTTAAAAATACAAAATACCTCCCAACATGCTTCGCGTAATATAGCTTCCTCATGGGAGAAATGCCAATTTAGATGATACAGCCTAGTGAAGCAATTTTTATGTATATCAAAAACATCAAACAAGGCGAATACAATTCCAATTTACAAAGACAACTACAGAGGCTTCTTCATAGTGCAATCCTGATGTTCTTCATGTCCATCACTGGCTTTTATATCTTCACATCAGAAAGGAGGAAAATCCCAAAAACAAGAGGATTTCACATTATCTCCTGTTTCCATTCACAAAAGACATTATCCCCCACATCATTCAAAATAAACTGGAAACCAGAACGTCTGCCTCATACATTATAATATTGTCATCAAGCACAGAAAAGGGCAAAGAATACCAAACATCCATAGCAGTTCAAATTGCCGTCTTGGTGAAAGATGGTGATTTGAACTGCTATGGATGTTCGGCAGAGTTCTAGTAAGTATATGGTCCTGAAAACAATTAACTTAGTAGGCTGTGATACCTCCTATTAGAACAATACAAAAATAGGTTGCAGTACATGAATGACCTTTCAAAACCACACTTGGCCCTTCAGATATATGGCAAAGGCAAAAATTCTGGGAAAGTCTGGGTGGCAACAATTGTCAGGTTTCATGTAGATACTGTCGGGGCGATACAGAAAGAAGCCCGGGAGAGCTGGCGAGCGCCCGCTCTCCCGACGCGCGAACAGGGCAGTGTCCTGGGCGCACAATTCAGTATTGGCCCGCATGCAAATGAGGGCCCGCAGTAAAAGGAGGCGCTGGGGACACTAGCGCGTCCCTAGCGCCTCCTTTTTTACAGAAGCGGCGGCTGTCAGCGGGTTTGACAGCCAACGCTCAATTTTACCGGCGTCGGTTCTCGAACCCGCTGACAGCTACGGGTTTGGAAAATGGACGCCAGCAAAATTGAGTGTCCGTCTTCCAACCCGCTGGCAGATTTTTTATTTTTATTTTTTTTAATTTTGGATTTTTTTTTATTTTTGGGGCCTCCGACTAATATCGCTATGATATTAAGTCGGAGGATGTACGGAAAAGCAGTTTTTTCTGCTTTTCTGTACACTTTCCTGGTGCTGGCCGAAGGCAGGCGTTAATTTCTGAAAATAAAATGTGATACTGAGTTTCTGAAAGTAAAATGTGCGGCTTTACTGCACATTTTGCTTTCTGTATCGCACGGGAATGACTAATAGGCCATCAACATGAATTTGCATGTTGCGGGCGCTATTAGTTTCGGGGGGTTGGCCGCGCGTTTTTGAAGCGCTATTACCCCTTACTGTATAAGGGGTAAAAATAGCGCATCGAAAATGCGCAGCCAAACGCAGGCTAACAGTGTGCTTCGCTGGAGCGCACTTTACTGTATCGGCCCATGTGATGGCTTAGTGACATAGACTGTTGCCCACTAGAGGGCCTCATATGAGCACAAATCAGTTGAAAGTACAAAGAGTGATTTTTTTTAAATGACCAGTTTTTCTGAATGTTTTTACTGGAAGCATTATGCTTTTTACGCAGCTATGTTTATCATTCTCTATAAAGAAGAAGGACAAATATCAGACACACAAGTGTGGGTAATGTCATTTGATAGTACCAAGATGGAAACGCTCCCTTAGAAGGTTTTTCTGAGCATGTATGGGTCTTCCTGCACAGTCAGCGTTGTATGAGTCTCCTCAGTCTATCTTCTTCCACTAGTGCAAAAGGACATTTATTTTTAATGCCTCTTCATTATATGGTTTACAGGCCTCCAAATCAAATGGAAGAGCTTGACAGAGATCTGGTTGAAGACATCCAAAAGATGGGAAAGAAGGGAGAAGTGGTAATTGTTGGAGATTTTAATCTGCCGGATGTAGACTGGAGAATCCCTTCTGCAGAATCTAACAAAAGTAGAGAGATAGTGGATGCCCTGCAAGGGGCTCTGTTCAAACAAATGGTAATGGAACCCACGAGGGAGGGAGCTATACTTGATTTAGTGCTCACCAATGGAGATAATGTCTCTAATGTCCAGGTGGGTGCCCACCTCAGCACCAGTGATCATCAAACGGTATGGTTTCATATTAGAAATAGGATACGGAGAAGAATCACGAAGACCCGAGTTTTGCTGTTCAAAAACACGGACTTTGATGAAATGGGGAAGTACCTAGAGGAAGAACTAAAAGGCTGGGCGAACAAGAGAGATGTGGAACAACAATGGACCAAACTAAAAGGAGCAATTACCAAGGCAACTAATCTATATGTTAGAAAAGTAAAGAAAAGCAAAAGAAAAATGAAACCTATCTGGTTCTCAAAGGAGGTGGCTGACAAAATAAAAGCTAAAAGAACAGCGTTCAAGAAATATAAAGGATCCCAAAGGGATCCTTTATATCTGGTGGAACTGAAGGAGACAAAGAAAGTAATCAAGACGGCAAAAAGTCAAGCAGAAGAAAGGATTGCCAAAGAGGTAAAGCGAGGTGACAAAACATTTTTCAGATACATCAGAGAAAGAAGAAAAGTCCAAAGTGGTATAGTGAAATTGAAAGGTGAAAAGGATCACTGTGTGGAGAGATGAAGAAATGGCAGAAATATTAAAAGAATTCTTCAGTTCGGTGTTCACTAAAGAGGACCCTGGAGAAGGACCGTTGCTAGTTAACAAGAAACTGGAGGGGAGTGGAGTAGATGTAACTCCGTTTACAGAAGAGAATGTATGGGAAGAGCTAGGAAAACTAAAAGTTGACAAAGCCATGGGGCCTGATGAAGTTCATCCCAGGATACTGAGGGATTTCAGAGATGTGCTGGCAGGTCCACTGCGTGACCTGTTCAATAGATCCCTAGAAATGGGAGTGGTGCCGAGTGATTGGAGAAGAGAGGTGGTGGTCCCGCTTCATAAGAGTGGGAGCAGAGAGGAGGCTGGAAACTACAGGCTGGTTAGCCTCACCTCGGTGGTAGGAAAAGTAATGGAGTCGCTGCTGAAAGAAAGAATAGTGAACCATCTACAGTCAGAAGAATTGCTGGACCAGAGGCAGCATGGATTCACCAGGGGAAGGTCCTGTCAGACAAATCTGATTGACTTTTTTGATTGGGTGACTAGGGAATTAGATCGAGGAAGAGCGCTTGATGTCATCTACTTGGATTTCAGCAAAGCTTTTGATACGGTCCCGCACAGGAGGCTTGTAAATAAAATGAGAAGCTTAGGAGTGAGTGCCGAGGTGGTGGCCTGGATTGCAAACTGGTTGATGGACAGAAGACAATGTGTGATGGTAAATGGAACTTACTCTGAAAAGAGAGCGGTGTTAAGCGGAGTGCCACAAGGATCGGTGTTGGGATCGGTCCTGTTCAATATCTTTGTGAGCGACATTGCAGATGGGATAGAAGGTAAGGTCTGTCTTTTTGCGGATGACACTAAGATCTGCAACAGAGTGGACACGCCGGAAGGAGTGGAGAGAATGAGATGGGATTTAAGGAAATTGGAAGAGTAGTCGAAGATATGGCAGCTGAGATTCAATGCCAAGAAGTGCAGAATCATGCAAATGGGATGTGGAAATCCAAAAGAACTGTATTTGATGGGGGGTGAAGGGCTGATGTGCACGGAGCAGGAGAGAGACCTTGGGGTGATAGTGTCTAATGATCTGAAGTCGGCGAAACAATGTGACAAGGCGATAGCTAAAGCCAGAAGAATGCTGGGCTGCATAGAGAGAGGAATATCTAGTAAGAGAAAGGAAGGGATGATCCCCTTCTACAGGGCCTTGGTGAGGCCTCACCTGGAGTACTGTGTTCAGTTCTGGAGACCATATCTCCAAAGGGAGAGAGACAGGATGGAGGCGGTCCAGAGAAGGGTGACCAAAAAGGTGGATGGTCTTCATAAAATGACTTATGTGGAGAGATTAAAGAACCTAAATATGTACACCCTGGAGGAGAAAAGGAGCAGGGGTAATATGATACAGACTTTCAGATACTTGAAAGGTTTTAATGATTCCATGGTCAACAACAAACTTTTCCGTTGGAAAAAAATCAGTAGAACAAGGGGTCATGATTTGAAGCTCCAGGGAGGAAGACTCAGAACCAATGTCAGGAAGTATTTCTTCACAGAGAGGGTGGTGGATGCCTGGAATGTCCTTCCGGAGGAAGTGGTGAAGACTAAAACTGTGAAGGATTTCAAAGGGGCATGGGATAAACCCTGTGGATCCATAAAGGCTAGAGGATGGGAATGAAGAGAAGAGCCATGGGGGTGGAGTACTGGAGTGGAGGCTACTACCTGATGATTACTACCCTTACTCAATAAGCCTTCGCAACTCCAACATTGCTCTCTGCTTCAATGGCAAGGGGACATGTGGAAAAGAGGATTTGCATTCAGATAACAACCAACAAGGACTGAATTTCACAATCTAGGTAAACAAGCGTGGGGGTAGCTTGCTTATTACGGCGGTTCTCACAGGACAAGCAGGATGGTAGTCCTCACATATTTTTATTTATGTTATTTAATATATATTTCTATACCGGACTTCACGAATAGAATTCACATCAGGCCGGTTTACATGGAACTTAGGGGAAAAAAACAAGAGTAACCAAAAAACAAGAAGGCTGAATCAAGCAAAGTTACATAAAACAAGGGCATAGAACTTGGGGGCTAAAGTAGCCAGGAAGAAAGGTAGAGCGGAAATTAGCAACAAATCAATAATATATAACTGGTTATGAGATAAGAATTATCTCATTCCTTAAGCTGATGTCACATATGGGTGACATCACAGGATGGAGCCCAATCACGGAACACTTTTGTCAAAGTTTCTAGAACTTTGACTGGCACGTACTGGGTAGGCCCAGGATGGCACTAACCCTGCAACCAGCAGGGGTCCCACTTCAGTCTTCCTTTTTTCCACGCAGCAGTAGCCACGTGGTTTAAGGAGCTCCACAGAGATTCCTGACAGGAATTTTCCTCATGGAATTACTTCATAATTTAATACCCTACAGGGGTCCCCCTATTGAATTTTTACTTCTGCGGTGGTCTAGTAAGTTTTTTACCCGATTCCGGTCGATTCCCTTTGGGTTCAGCCCTCGTGGCCTACTGGCCGTCAACCGCACCGCGGCTACATTTTTTGAGAGGCCATGGCATCGGGGTTCGGTTGATGCCCCAACTGCACACGCACAATGTCCATTACCAACCCCCACAAGGTCTGTGTAATGTGCTTAGGGAGCGAGCATGATGTCCTTACTTGCACCAAATGTGCCCTTATGACACCAAAAGGTCGCAAGGCTAGAATGGAGAAGATGGAACTTCTCTTTCGGTCACAAACCCCAATGCCGTCCATAGCCTCAACGTCGTCCAAGCCGACACAGTCTACATCATGCCAGCATCGTGCACCGATCAGTGTCCGACCAGCATCAATGACTCCGCAGCCATCGACCCCCTCTGTTCCTCCTCAAGAAAAGGACCGAGGTGATCATCAGGAAAAGTATCGACATCAACACCGTAGGTCTCAGACCATCGACGCAGGCAAGCCCTCAACATCGCCACCGTCTGAGCCGCCGCTGAAGAAAGCCCGTCCAGAAAAGGCACCGTCCTTACCTGGGTCCGGGTCACTGAGGCAACCTTCACCTGGACAGGTGATAGGAGCCACAATTCCACCTCCAACGGTGGTCCCTCTGGCTACGCCTCCGTCTCCTCCTCCGGCATCGGGGCTCCACGCTCCAGGTTTCCGAGAGGAATTGGATCAGATGATTCAAGAGGCCATCGGCAGAGCAATGCAAGGCTTCAAGATTCCTACGATGCCGATTCCGATTCCTGAACCGGCCACGATCCAATTCCTGTAGCGCTGGCACCGCTACTGTCGAGGTTGGAAGCGCTGCTTGCCGCATTTCCTCCGATGGATCCGGGGGCACCGATTGGCCCGGTGCCGTCCTCCCCAATTCCTCTCCCATCGACAGAAGAAGGAGAAACACAGTTATACCTTCCTCCATCGGGAATCCTGCTGATGCCTCAGCCATCGATGTCACCGATAGCATCTTTGCTACCATCGGTACCCCCGATGCGTCCATCGATGCCCTCGGTGCTTCCATCGATGCCTCCGGTGACTCCCTCGATGCCTTCGGTGCCTCAACCAAGACCTTCAGGAATACCAACATTCCGTCCTTCTAAGGATTCTAGGGGTGCTGGTGATGAACCCTATGATACATGAACCGATGACTCGTCCCAGGATACCGATGACTTACCATCACCACCCTCTCCTGCTGAAAGCAGGAAGTGTTCTCCTCCAGAGGACTTGTCCTTCATTAACTTTGTGAAGGAAATGTCTGAATTGGATCCATTCCAACTTCAGACAGAACAGGATGATAGACACCAGATGATGGAACTTCTGCAATTTCTGGATGCTCCTAAAGAAATCACCTCTATCCCTATCCATGATGTCCTCTTGGATCTTCTGAAGAGGAATTGGGAGCATCCTGGTTCGGTGGCACCAGTTAACCGAAAAGCGGACACCACATACCTAGTCCAGTCAACTCCAGGTTTCCAAAAAACCCAATTGGATCACCATTCAGTGGTTGTCGAGTCAGCCCAAAAGAAAGCCCGATGCTCCATGCCTCACTCTTCTTTCCCTCTAGGGAAGGAGCAAAAGTTCCTGGGTGCCATAGTTCGGCATGTCTTTCAGGGGTCAATGCTTATATCCCGCATTGCCTCTTACCAACTCTATGACCCAATACAACAGGGTCCTCTTTAAGCAAATACAAGACTTTGCTGAGACCCTACCTCAGCAGTCTCAAGAGCAATTACATGCCCTGGCTCAAAAAGGATTAGAAGCGGGCAAACATGAAATAAGATCAGCATATGACATTTTTTACACTGCTTCCAGGGTATCAGCAACAGCTAGTTCTGCGAGGAGGTGGGCCTGGCTAAAGTCTTCAGACCTATGACCTGAGATCCAGGACAGACTACCTGACTTGCCTTGCACTGGTGACAATCTTTTTGGTGAACAAATACATCAAGCAGTGGCACAGCTCAAAGATCACCATGAGACTCTTCGCCAACTCTCCTTGTTGCCTTCTGAATATCCTGCTAAGCAAACATTCAGAAAGGATCCCAAAAATTCTTTCTACCGCCAAAGGAAATCTTATCCTCCACCTTCCAAAGGTCGCTTACCAGAAAGGCCAGTCCAGGCAACCTCACAGGCAAAAAACACAGACAACCCCTCAGCCAGGTCCAGCATCTGGTTTTTGACTTTTTCCTAGAGAGCAGCATTCAGCCTCCACTACTGCATGTACCAGTGGGAGGTCGATTGTGCCACTTCAGCAACATCTGGCACACAATCACCTCAGACCAGTGGGTTCTGCCCATAATCAATCAAGGTTATCATCTCAACTTTCTTGCCATTCCACCGGACTCCCCACCTCGGCTGACGTGGGGAACATCCAATCACTCACCACTCCTGGATCAGGAAGTCTCCCTCCTCCTTCGATCCAGAGCAATCAAACCAGTGCCCTACTCCCAACAGGGCCTTGGCTTCTATTCTCAGTACTTTCTAATCCCAAAAAAGTTAGGTGGCGTTTGCCCAATACTAGACCTTTGTGCCTTAAACAAATACCTACAAAAAGAAAAGTTCAAGATGGTAACCTTGGGTTCCCTCCTTCCCCTTCTGCAAAGGGAAGACTGGCTCTGCTCTCTAGACCTCCAGGACACTTACACACACATCGCAATAACTTGTCTCATCGCAAATTCCTGTGATTCCTGGTAGGTCCAAAGCACTATCAATACCGAGTGCTACCATTTGGCCTGGCATCTGCACCACGGGTCTTCACCAAGTGCCTCATAGTAGTAGTAGAATTCCTCAGGACTCAAGGTGTCCATGTCTACCCCTACCTCGGTGATAGGCTGATCAGGGCTCCCACACAGAAAGCTGCTCTGACATCCCTACGTCTCACCTTGCATACCCTGATCTCTCTAGGGTTTCTCATCAATTACCCAAAGTCCAACTTAATCCCATCACAAACCCTGTCGTTCATAGCAACAGACTTGGACACCTTCAAAGCAAAAGCATTTCTTCCTCAAGAATGAGCTCTCACTCTCACTTCTCTCGCCCATCAACTGCAGTCTCGAAAACGTTCATCTGGCACTTCACTTCCTAGTTTTGCTAGGACACATGGTGTCCTCGGTACATGTCACTCCAATGGCTCGTCTTGCCATGAGAATCATGCAGTGGACTCTTAAGGTCACAGTGGATTCAATCATCTCAACCACTGTCAGCCGTTGTCCACATCACCAACCCACTTTGCCTATCTCTGGCTTGGTGGTAAAATCAGTCCAATCTCCTCCAAGGCCTTCCTTTCCAGGCTCCAGATCCTCAAATAACCCTTACAACCGATGCCTCCAACCTCTGCTGGGGAGCACATGTTGCGAATCTGCAAACTCAAGGCACTTGGTCTCCAGAGGAAGCCAAACACCAAATAAATTTACTGGAGCTACGAGCAATCAGATATTCTCTCAGGGTTTTTCAGGATCGCCTTTCCAACCAGGTCATCCTGATTCAGACAGACAACCAGGTGGCCATGTGGTACATCAACAAACAAAGAGGAACGGGCTCCTATCTCCTGTGTCAAGAAGCTGCACAGATATGGGCGGAGGCCCTTTCCCACTCAATGTACCTCAAGGCCACCTACTTGCCGGGAGTGGACAATGTGTTGGCAGACAAGCTGAGTTGCACCTTTCAGCCGCACGAGTGGTCCCTCAACCCCACAGTAGCGGACTCAATATTCTAACGTTGGGGTTACCCTCACATAGAACTATTTGCGTCACCTCAAAACCACAAAGTAGAAAACTTTTACTCTCTCACTCGCAGTCAACACTCACTACCAAGAGATGCGTTCCCCTCTCATGGGCAACCGGTCTCCTATATGCATTCCCTCCACTTCCACTTCTCTCAAAGACTCGAAGTTACGTCAGGACAAGGAAAGCATGATCCTGAAAGCCCCTCACTGGCCACGCTAAGTGTGGTTTCCAATTCTTCAGGACCTCTCCATTCGCAGGCACATTCCTCTGGGGAAGGACCCGCTTCTGATCACTCAAAACGACGGGTGACTACGCCACCCCAATCTTCAGGCCTTGTCCCTGACTGCCTGGATGTTGAAAAGTTAATTCTTCAGCCACTCAACCTATCGGAGCCAGTTTCCTGTGTCTTGATTGCTTCACGAAAGCCTTCCACAAGAAAATCTTATTTTTACAAATGGAACAGGTTTAAGTCAAGGTTTTCTTCCCTGTCCCTTGATCCTTTCACTTGTTCCACCACGAAATTTCTAGACTATCTCTGGCACTTGTCAGAATCAGATCTAAAAACGTCTTCCATCAGAATGCATGTCAGTGCGGTAGCTGCTTTCCATAAAGGTGTTGGGGATGTTCCCATTTCAGCACAACCCCTTGTAACACGTTTTCTGAAGGGCTTGCTCCACCTCAAACCTCCACTACACCCTCCGGCCCATTCTTGGGACCTCAACCTGGTTTTGGGTCGGCTCATGAAATCACCATTCGAGCCTCTCCAATCCTGTGATCTTCGCTATCTCACATGGAAAGTGATTTTTCTTTTGGCAATCACATCCACTCGCAGAGCTAGTGAGTTACAGGCCCTAGTTACCTACCCGCCTTACACTAAACTTCTGCATGACCAGGTAGTACTCTGTACTCACCCTAAGTTTTTGCCTAAGGTAGTATCGGAGTTTCACATTAATCAATCCATTATACTACCCACCTTTTCTCCCAGGCCCCATTCCAATCCAGGAGAACAGGATCTGCATACCCTTGACTGTAAACGGGCTCTAGCATTCTATCTAGACCATACAACTACCCACAGAAAATCCACCCAACTGTTTCCTTCCATTCCATCAGATTGGGTCAACCTGTGGGTAAGCAGACTCTCTCCTCCTGGTTAGCAGACTGCATATCCTTTTGCTATCAGCAAGCAGGCATTCCAATTCAAGACTATGTTAAAACACACTCTGTCAGGGCCATGGCAACTTCAGTAGTGCACCTATACTCGGTGCCGCTTCCTGATATTTGTAGGGCTGCTATCTGGAGTTCTCTCCATACATTTACAGCCCATTATTGTTTAGACAAGGCTGGCAAACAAGATTCCATCTTCGACCAGTCTGTCTTACGCAACCTTTTTGCAACTTAATGTACCAACACTCTACCACCTACCCATTAGGGTTCAGGATGCTCGCTACCAAATTCCACCCCAGTCCTTGTGCCTCTTGCACATCTTGGGTACATTTGGTGCATTTCTCAGACATCCTTAACTCAGTACTCACCCATATGTGAGGACTACCATCCTGCGTGTCCTGTGAGAAAGCAGAAGTTGCTTACCTGTAACAGGTGTTCTCACAGGACAGCAGGTTGTTAGTCCTCACGAAACCCGCCCGCCACCCCGCGGAGTTGGGTTCGTTATGTTTTCTTATTTTATTTTTTGGCACTTACTTTAGCTTTTAAACAAGACTGAAGGGGGACCCCCGCTGGTTGCAGGGTTAGTGCCATCCTGGGCATGCCCAGTAGGTGCCAGTCAAAGTTCTAGAAACTTTGACAAAAGTGTTCCGTGATTGGGCTCCATCTGTGATGTCACCCATAAGTGAGGACTAACATCCTGCTGTCCTGTGAGAACACCTGTTACAGGTAACCAACTTCTGCTTTACTACCCTAAACCAATTAAGCCTGATACATCACTTTGAATGCATATACAGAGTCGCTCTCTGCTTCTACGGCAGAGGTGTTATGGTTATGATGTGTTGGAGTGGATTCTTGGGTACTGCGGTGATGGCCACTCCCACGGGGAAGAGCCCCATGAGGAACCACAGTACTAGGCTAGACTCTTTACACGCAGACACAGAGAAGTTTGTATTTATTGTACAGCTCGATGGTACTGCCCGGGGAGCGGGCAGCAGTGGAGGTAACCCAGTGAAGTAGTCCAGGGGGTCCTTAGCAGAGGAGACCAGTCTCACACTTGAGTAGGTGATAGGCAGCGCGGCGAGCAGTGCCAGGTCCCGGATGTAGGCAAGGAGCGCTGAAGCTGGAGAGGAGACAGACTGAGAGGGTTAGTACTCACTGGAGCAGAAGCTGTAAAGTAGATGGTCCAGACAGGCAGAAGTTGTTCAATGGCAAGCACCAGAATAGGGAGAGCAGGCCCTCGAGGAGCGAGTACCCAGTATCCCAGGATAGGTACCTGAAATAGAGCAGAAAGGCCCCAAGGAGCGGGTTCCCAGGTTAGGAGAATTACCCCAAAGGGCAGAGAGAGCTTCCTGCGGCAGCTAGGAAGCGGCAGAGCAGCTTAGACCGGAGCAATTCCAATCCAATCCTTGCTTACTCAGTTTGTTTAGCAAACGAAGGGCAGGCTAAATACCAGGATGTGATGACATCACTCGGAGGGGACACCCCCGAGGTTCCCACCATGACGTGGATATAGACGTGGGTGGCGTGCACACCCTAGGAGGCCCTCAGGAAAATCATGGCAAACACCGTCGCCGTTGCCAATCCGGGGATGCTGGAGAGAGCGGCATGAAGACGCGGCAGCAGCCATCTTCCCAAGGCTTGAGGAGAGAGAAGGAAGAAAGGTGAGGCACAGAGGTCGAAGCCATCTGAGACCGACGGACGCAACAAGGGGGAAAATGTGGAAAACAGGATTTGCATTCAGACAACCACCAACAAGGACTGAACTTCACAATCTGGGTAAACAAATAAGCGTGGGAGTAGCTTGTTTATTACAGCGGTTACTACCCTAAACCAATTAAGCCTGATACATCACTTTGAATACATATGCAGCACTGCTCTTTGCTTCAACGGTAGGGGGAAATGTGGAAAACAGGTTTTACATTCAGACAGCATCCAACAAGGCATTGATCTGTGCAGACTGGGTAACCAAGTGTTATGTTATGAGTAAAGTCAATAGTGGACCCTTGGGCCGGCTGAGGTGGACAGCGTCCACAGGAGTTAATAAGCCGGGAGGCGGCACTCAGCTGGAGCGGACTGATGGCGTCTTCACCCTGGAAACCCAAGACCCCCCCAGGAGGAGCCCGTAGGGGTCCGAGTCGCTGGGACTTAGGAGAATCGTGAATGAGTCCAAGGTCTGTGGCTGGCTGAAGACAAAGGAGAATCGTGAAGAAGACCAAGGTTCGAGGCTGGCAGAAGACAAAGGAGAATCGTGAAGAAGACCAAGGTTCGTGGCTGGCTGAAGACAAAGGAGAATCGTGAAGAAGACCAAGGTTCGTGGCTGGCTGAAGACAAAGGAGAATCGTGAAGAAGACCAAGGTTCGTGGCTGGCTGAAGACAAGGAGAATCAGGAACCGGAGCTGGAGTCAGGATATGTAGACAGCAAGTAGAGCCCAGAGCTGGAGCCAAGGCACAGCAGGACCAAACAGAACCTGACCTGGAAGCAAGGCACGGCTGGGACAAGCTGGAACCGGAGCTGGAAGCAAGGCACGGCTGGAACAAGCAGGAACCAGGGCTGGAAGCAAGGCACGGCTGGAACAAGCTGGAACCGGAGCTGGAAGCAAGGCACGGCTGGAACAAGCAGGAACCAGGGCTGGAAGCAAGGCACGGCTGGAACAAGCAGGAACCAAGGCTGAAAGCAACGCTGGGAAGCAACTAAGCACACAGTAGAGTGACCTCGTTGCAAAGGCAAAGCAAGGAAGTCAGACGCTGGTTTAAATAGCCGGCCAGCGTCTGACGTCAGGAACGGGGCGGTTCAGCACTTCCGGGTGCTGGACCTTTAAGAGCCCCCTGCTCGCGCGCGCGCGTTGCCTGGCAGTGGGAGGAGTCTGAGTCGTCCCTCGACAGCGTCTCCACGTGGAGAGAGACGCTGCCATGCGGCCCTGCAGGCCCCAGGAGCAACGGAACGCGGCGAGACCGGGAGAGGCAGCAGAAAGGTAAGGACCCGGTCGCTAGCCTAGCGACCGGGACCGCAACAGTACCCCCCCTTTTACGCCCCCTCTTCAGAGGACTAGGCCTGTCAGGATGGTCCAGATGATATTGCTGTAGGAGAGTCTTGTCCAAGATGTTGCGGGCAGGCTCCCACGTATTGTCTTCGTCTCCACAACCTTCCCAGGCCAGCAAATACTCCCAACGTCTGTTGGCGAAACGAGCATCCAGGACCTCTCGTACCTGAAACGTAGGATCCCCATCCGTGGTGGTAGAAGCGTCGTCCAGAGGCCTGGGGTGGAATCTGGAAAGAATTACTGGTTTTAAGAGAGAGACGTGAAAGACATCATGAATGCGTAAAGTGGTTGGGAGTCGTAGACGGTAAGAGACCAACCCTACTCTTTCTGCTACGCGGAAGGGACCACAGAACTTGGGAGAGAGTTTCTTGGAAGGTTGCCTCAAATGAATGTTCTTTGTACTAAGCCACACTCGATCGCCTGGGAGGAAGGTGAATGCAGGTTTTCGGTGTCGATCATAGTAGCGTTTAGCAGTGCGTGCGACCTTCTGAAGACGGTGTTGAGTTGAGGACCACAATTTACTCAATTGGTCCGCGGACAATTGAGCAGCGGGTGAGGAGGTTGGTACAGGTAGAGGTAACGGTGGTTTGAGCTGTTTACCGTACACAATTTGAAAAGGGGATTTCCCCGTCGCCGTATGTATCTGATTATTATAGGCGAATTCAGCCCAAGGCAAAAGCTCCACCCAATTATCTTGTTTGTGGTTAATGAACGCTCGTAGGAACAACTTTAAAGAACGATTCATGCGTTCAGTTTGCCCATTACTTTGCGGGTGAAAAGCGGAAGAGAAACTCAACTGGATCTTAAATTTTTTGCATAAGGCTTTCCAATACCTGGCTGTGAATTGAGGACCTCTGTCTGAAACAATGTCCTGAGGCAGACCATGAATACGGAATACATGGTGTGTGAACAGAGAAGCCAGTTCAGTGGCGGAAGGTAATTTGGGTAAAGGCACAAAGTGAGCCATTTTAGAGAAGCGGTCCACCGTGACCCATACCACAGTCTTGCCTTGCGAAGGCGGGAGTTCCACCATAAAGTCAGTGGCAATATGTGTCCAGGGTTCCGTGGGTATAGGTAACGGTTGTAGTAACCCTCTCGGGGGGCCATTAAGCGGTTTCTGCAGAGCGCAAGTGGGGCAAGAACTCACGTAAAGGGAAACATCACGTCGAAGACCTGGCCACCAATAGAAACGATTTATAAGATCCAAAGTTCTTAATCTACCAGCGTGCCCCCCGGTCAAGGAGTCGTGGCCCCAAGACAGGACTTCCCTCCGAAGCCTTTTAGGAACCGTAGTCTTACTTGAGGAACAAATGGAAGTAGTAGTTAGTTGAACACAGGCAGGATCCAGGATGGTTCGTGGAGAGTCGTCCTCTTCCTCCGGCTGACAGGTACGAGATAGAGCATCGGCTCGAACGTTCTTCTCCGCTGGTCGAAACTTGAGGATGAAATTGAAACGACTGAAGAAGAGTGACCATCTTGCTTGCCGCGAGTTTAGTCGTTGAGCTCGGGCCAAGTACAATAAATTTTTGTGGTCAGTGTACACTGTCACCGGATGATTAGCCCCCTCCAGCCATTGCCTCCACTCCTCGAAGGCTAACTTAATGGCTAGGAGTTCCTTGTCTCCGATGCCATAGTTACATTCAGCAGGCGAAAACTTTTTAGAGAAGTAAGAACATGGCATCAATTTGCCCGAAGTATCGTGTTGACTGAGCACCGCTCCAACAGCCAGATTCGAGGCATCGACCTCCAAGATGAAGGGTCGTTGTGGATCTGGGTGTCGTAGGCAGGAAGCGGCTAGGAATGCTTGTTTTAAGTCTTCAAAGGCAGCCGAGGCGGTAGTGGACCAATCGTGAGCGTTAACCCCTTTGCGAGTAAGCGCCGTGAGAGGAGCTACCTTCTGGGAGTAATGTGGTATAAAATGCCTGTAAAAATTGGCGAATCCAAGGAATCGCTGTAGCGCCTTCAGGCCAGACGGGCGAGGCCAATTGACAATGGCCGCCACCTTCTCTGGGTCCATCTGGAAACCGGACGAGGAAACAATATATCCCAAGAACGGAAGCGACTCGCGCTCAAACTGACATTTTTCAAATTTAGCGTATAGATGATTGTCCCTTAGAGCCTGTAAGACTTGTTTGACGTGTTGGCGATGGGAAGAAAGATCTTGGGAATAGATCAGGACGTCATCAAGGTACACTATGACGAAGGAATGAAGCATCTCCCGGAGTACCTCATTCATCAGATTCTGGAAGACAGCAGGGGCATTACATAAGCCGAAAGGCATTACTAAGTATTCGTAATGTCCATCTCGCGTGTTGAACGCTGTCTTCCACTCGTCACCGGGACGAATACGAACCAAATTGTATGCTCCACGTAAATCCAATTTTGTAAAGATCTTGGCCCCCTGAAGTCTATCGAGCAGTTCTGGGATCAGAGGCAAGGGATAGCGATCTTTCTTAGTGATGGAGTTCAGACCTCGATAGTCTATGCACGGCCGGAGGGAGCCATCTTTTTTGGACACAAAAAAGAATCCTGCTCCTGCAGGGGAGTGCGAAGGACGAATGAACCCTTTGGCAAGATTCTCCGTAATGTAGTCTGACATTGCATGGGTTTCTGGCAGAGAAAGAGGGTATACCCTACCCCGCGGAGGAGTGGAACCAGGTAGTAAATCAATGGCACAGTCGAAGGGCCGATGGCATGGAAGCAGTTCAGCCTTTTGTTTGGAGAACACGTCAGCGTAATTCTGGTACGGCAAAGGAAGGTCCAGGGCAGAGTGAGAGAGTAATATCTCCGGTCTAGGAACGGGATCCAGGCAATTCTGGAAACAGGAAGGACTCCATTGCGCAATTTGGAGAGAGTCCCAATGGATCACCGGAGCATGTTGTTGCAACCAAGGGAGTCCCAGGACCACAGGGTGCACCGATTTATCAAGTAGCAAAAAGGAGATTGTCTCAGTGTGAAGCACTCCCGTCCGTAAAGTGAGAGGCATCGTAGTTTCAGAAATGGATCCAGGTAGAGGGGTTCCCTGGATAGAGGTAACCCGTAATGGAGGTATCCGGCGCTTAGTAGGTAGTCCTAATTGGTGTACCAGTTCTCTCCAGATAAAGTTCCCTCCGGCTCCGGAATCAATGAAAGCTAGAGTCTGAAAGGAGCCACCTGGATACTCCAACGTTATAGGAACTGTACATTGAGGAGTAGCATTAACATAGCCTAGGGGAACCTCCTCATCTCTCCCTAGACTTGAGCTTTTCCCGGTCTCGCAGGACACTGACCCAGGAAATGACCCTTAGTGCCGCAGTATAAGCACAGGCCTTGAGTGCGGCGACGTGTCTTCTCCTCCTCGGTTAGGGGCGCCCGACCAAGCTGCATAGGTTCCTCAGAGGGGCTGTGGGAGGCTGATGATGTCTTGTGAGATAAAGTCAGAGACCTGGAGAAGGAGGGTGCCAAAGAGACAGGCCGATGAGGAACTCGACCCTCCTTAGCTCGTTGCTGCAATCGCCGGTCAATCCTCCCGGCCAAGTCTATCACCCCGTTCAGAGTGAAGGGCAGGTCGCGAGCCATCAGCTCGTCCTTGATACGGCCTGCAAGGCCTTCCAAGAAAATACCCCGCAAACAGTCATCCTGCCAGCCGAGTTCCATCGCCAGAGTACGAAATTCAATAGCGTACTCCGCCAGAGAACGGGATCCTTGTCGTAGCTGTAGAATTTCAGTGGTAGCGGTGGTAGCACGAGCTGGCTCGTCAAAAGTCTGTTTGAAGTGAGTCACGAAATCCTGAAAATTGTGCAGCATGGCGTCCTGTTTCTCCCACATGGGAGAGGCCCATAGCATAGCTCTCCCATCGAGCAGAGACAAAATATATGCTACCTTGACGGCATCAGACGGGAACTGCCCTGGTAGCAAAGTGAAGCGGATGAAACACTGATTCAAAAACGCCCTGCACGATCTGGCATCCCCGGAGTATCGAGTAGGCGCTGGAAGCTGAGTCTGCGCGGGAGCTAGAACCGCCGGTGGAGGCGGGGGTTGTGCCACCGGAGGAGGATTGGCGTCCAAGCGACTGGCTAGGGCGATCCACCGTAGCAGCCAAGACTTCCAGACATTGCTGTTGCTGCTGGATTCTTTGGGCCATGCCAGGGATGGCCTGCATAGGAGCGGAGTCCGCCGAGTCCATGGCCTTTGCAAACTGTTATGTTATGAGTAAAGTCAATAGTGGACCCTTGGGCCGGCTGAGGTGGACAGCGTCCACAGGAGTTAATAAGCCGGGAGGCGGCACTCAGCTGGAGCGGACTGATGGCGTCTTCACCCTGGAAACCCAAGACCCCCCCAGGAGGAGCCCGTAGGGGTCCGAGTCGCTGGGACTTAGGAGAATCGTGAATGAGTCCAAGGTCTGTGGCTGGCTGAAGACAAAGGAGAATCGTGAAGAAGACCAAGGTTCGAGGCTGGCAGAAGACAAAGGAGAATCGTGAAGAAGACCAAGGTTCGTGGCTGGCTGAAGACAAAGGAGAATCGTGAAGAAGACCAAGGTTCGTGGCTGGCTGAAGACAAAGGAGAATCGTGAAGAAGACCAAGGTTCGTGGCTGGCTGAAGACAAGGAGAATCAGGAACCGGAGCTGGAGTCAGGATATGTAGACAGCAAGTAGAGCCCAGAGCTGGAGCCAAGGCACAGCAGGACCAAACAGAACCTGACCTGGAAGCAAGGCACGGCTGGGACAAGCTGGAACCGGAGCTGGAAGCAAGGCACGGCTGGAACAAGCAGGAACCAGGGCTGGAAGCAAGGCACGGCTGGAACAAGCTGGAACCGGAGCTGGAAGCAAGGCACGGCTGGAACAAGCAGGAACCAGGGCTGGAAGCAAGGCACGGCTGGAACAAGCAGGAACCAAGGCTGAAAGCAACGCTGGGAAGCAACTAAGCACACAGTAGAGTGACCTCGTTGCAAAGGCAAAGCAAGGAAGTCAGACGCTGGTTTAAATAGCCGGCCAGCGTCTGACGTCAGGAACGGGGCGGTTCAGCACTTCCGGGTGCTGGACCTTTAAGAGCCCCCTGCTCGCGCGCGCGCGCGTTGCCTGGCAGTGGGAGGAGTCTGAGTCGTCCCTCGGCAGCGTCTCCACGTGGAGAGAGACGCTGCCATGCGGCCCTGCAGGCCCCAGGAGCAACGGAACGCGGCGAGACCGGGAGAGGCAGCAGAAAGGTAAGGACCCGGTCGCTAGCCTAGCGACCGGGACCGCAACACCAAGCATCAGGATAACTTGCTTGATGTGGCGGTTACTACCCTTAACCATTAAGCCTTATGCTCACCTTTGATGCAGCTCCAACATTGCTCTCTGAATCAATGACGGGGGAATGGCAGAAGGTTTGAGTCAGACAATTTCCAATGGGGGCCCTGAACTTGGTGGTTGATGAAACAGATAAGTATGGGAAAATAAGTGTGGGAGCTTGCTGGGCAGACTGGATGGGCCGATTGGTCTTTTCCTGCCGTCATTTCTATGTTTCTATGTTTCTATAAACCACTTGCAATCATTTTTCCCTCTGGTTTTTCCTTTCTACATAGTAACATAGTTAATGAAGACAGATAAAGACCCAGCTGGTCCAGCCAGTCTGCCCAGCAAGTTGTCTAGATTTGTAACTGCTGCTCTGTTTAGGTTACCTCTTGCAGAATTGTTCTCCTAGGACAAGCAGGATGGTAGTCCTTACCTGTAGGTGACATCATCCAATGGAGCCCAGCATGGAAAACATTTGTTGCCCAGCATGCCACTATCTGCGCGTCCATGCAAAGTCCCCCCGCTATGTCCTTAGTGAGGAGGAAGGCCCTTATGACCCGTGGGGGGATGATTCCTCAGTCTTTGTCCAAATTCTCGGATGATCACTTTTCCGAGCCTTCCTCTCCAGAGGAAAGGCATATGTCCCCCCCAGAGGACCTCTCCTTTGCAAAGGGGTTCATCAGGGCCATGGCCGAAGCTATTCCCTTCCAACATCTCATGGAGGAGGATGTGCGACATAAAATGTTGAAAGTACTCCAGATGGTCGACGCTTCTAAGGAAATCGTGGCGGTTCCCATCCACATCTTTAAGGATCTTCTCTTTCAGATGTGGGAACACTCTATCTCCATATTTCCAGTCAATAGGAAGGCAGACACCACCTTTTGGTACAGCAGGCCTTGGGATTCAAGAGGCGGCACCTCCCCCATCAGTCGGTGGTCGTGGAATCCGCTCTCAAAAAGGCCAAGCACTCCAGTACCCATGCCTCTACCCCTCTGGGGGCGAGAATATAGGGAGATCAATGCTCTGGACAGAAAGGTCTTTCAGGGTGCTATGCTCATCGCCCGTATTGCCGCCTACCAGTTGTATATGACCCAGTACAACCGGAAGCGGGTCCAGGATCTCGCAGAGAGCTTGCCACAACAGCAATAGAAGTGCCTCTCTGCAATTGTCCTGCAGGGTCTAAAGGCTGGCAAATACAAGGTGAGATCCACCTACCATGTGTTTGAGACAGCAGCCCGAGTAGCCACCATGGGCATTGGCACCCGTAAAATGGCCTGGCTCCGGGCTTCTGACCTCCGTCCAGAGGTGCAGGAGAAGCTGGCTGACCTCCCATACGCAGGTGACAACCTTTTTGGGGACAAGGTCCAAGATGCAGTGGCACAGTTGAAGGACCACCATGAAACCCTCCAACAGCTCTCCGCTAGTGCTTTGGACACTCCTTCCTCTGCCAGGAAATCTTTCAGGCCAAGCTCTAGGAAATCCTTTTATAGGCAGAGGAAATATCCCCCCGCCTCTCAGCTTGCACATTGCGCACTAGCTCCAGGGGCTGCTCCCGACAACAGCGAGCACCCCAGCAAGCCCCGGCTACAGGCTTTTGACTGGTGGTGAGGGAGCACAAGTCAGCCAAACATACCCCTGGCACCAGATCCCCCAGAAGGAGGCAGGCTTATAGGCTTGCCCACCCACTGGAGGGCCATCACTTCGGACCAATGGGGCCTTACCATAGTCCATCAGGGGTACCGGCTCAATTTCAGATGGCTTCCAGAGAACTCTCCCCCAAGTCCATTGTAGGGTTCATCCTCCCAGCAGGTCATACTTCAAACAGAACTCCCCACCTTTCTCACAGCAGGAGCAGTGGAGCCCGTTCCTCACCCTCAGCAGGGCCAAGGGTTCTATTCGAGGTATTTCCTCATACTGAAGAGAAACAAAGGTTTGCACCCCATTCTTGACCTCATGGCGTTGAACAAATTTAAGTGAAAGTTCAAGATGTTTTCACTGGGCACTCTAATCCCCCTCCTCAAAAGAGGACACTGGCTCTGCTCCCTCGATATCAAGGAAGCTTACGCTCACATAGCTATCTTCCTTGGCCACAGAAAATACCTCTGTTTCATGGTTGGGAAGGCTTACTACCAGTACAAGGTACTGCCTTTTGGGTTGGCCTCAGCCCCTCGCGTTTTCACCAAATGCCTAGTGGTGGTGGCTGCATATCTCAGATGCCGTTCGTGCACGTCTTCCCATACCTAGACAACTGGTTGATCAAGAGCGAGTCCCACACAGGGGCGCTGAACACTTTAGCCCTGACCTTGCAGACACTGCAATCCTTGGGGTAGGGTTATCAACTACCCAAAGTCTCACTTCAGCCCATCTCCCCAACTGGACTTTATAGGAGCCAGGTTGGACACGGCACAGGCAAAAGCATTTCTGGCCTGTGATCGTGCTCTTGCACTCACCTCATTGGCAACCTTCAGGCACAGCAGCCGGCATGTTAGTGCCCGCCTTCTGCTCCATTATTGGGCCACATGGCGTCTTCAGTCCATGTTACCCCCCTCACCCGCTTGTGCATGCGAAGGGCACAGTGGTCACAGTAGCAACAGGACTCCAAGGACCTTGAGACCTGTCTCTCCATCACGAAACCTCTGAGAGCATTTCTATCCTAGAGGGAAAACCTCTCCAATTTGGAGCAGGGAATTCCCTTCCAGGCTGCCCTGCCTCAAGTGGTCCTCACCAGCAACGCCTCTCCTCAGGGCTGGGGAGCCCATGTGGATGGCCTCCACCCGCAGGGTCTCTGGACCACTCATGAAGCCCGCTGTCAGATAAACCTTTTAGAGCTTCGGGCGATCCATTATGCCTTCTTGGTGTTCCAGGACTGGTTGTCACACAAGGAAGTCCTGATTCGGAGAGACAACCAAGTTGCGATGCGATATGTCAACAAACAGGGAGGCATGGGATCGTTCCTCCTCTGTCACGAGGATGTGCAGGTGTGGTCCTGGGTCCTGCAATGGGATGTCGCTATGAGCAACATACCTGCCTGGGATTCTGAACATACTGGCAGACCGGCTGAGCTGCTCCTTTCTGCCACACGAGTGGTCCCTAAATCCAGAGGTAGCAGCCAAAATTTTTCATCGGTGGGGAACCCCAGATGTGGACCTCTTTGCCTCGCTGTACAATTACAAGGTGAGCAGTTTCTGCTCCCTGTTGCCGGGGGTTGGTCATCTAGCCTTCAACGCCTTCTTCCTTCACTGGGGAAGGGGTCCTCTCTACACGTACCCTCCTCTCCCGCTCCTCTTGAAGACCCTACTGAAGCTTCAACAGGACAGAGGGACTATGATCCTCGTGGCAGCTTATTGGCCCCATCAGATATGGTTCCCTCTCATTCGGGATCTGTCGATCAAGGATCCCATTCGGCTGGGGACTGTACCCGATCTGAAAACTCAGAACCAGGGCAAACTGCGCCATCTGAACCTCTGGGCGTTGGCTCTAACAGCGTGGATGTTGAGCACCTAGTGTTAGGATTTGTGGACCCTTGCCCCAAGGTGGGGTTGGCACTACCACAGATCCCTACCGTCGGGAAGCGAGGCTGGCCGGAAACAGAGGCAGACAGGACCTTCACCAGTACCAGCCCTCATTCCCCACAGGTTGAGCCCTTGGGTGCTGGGGCTGGCTGGGCTTAGGTGGGACTCTCTGTAAATGGTCCTGGAGGAGACAGGCAGCTGGAGACAGGGAGTGTAGAGAGTTCAGATTCAGTCCAAGGTCGAGGGAGGGAGAGAAAGAAGGCCTCAGGTGAAGAGATGCTACTGCAGTTCCAAAGTCAGTAGATCTGGAGCATGGGGGGGGGGGGGGGAGAACCCGTGGGAAGGAAGTGCAGTAATGGTATGTGGAAGCAAGCCCTGAGAGGGAAATCCACTGAGACAGGTTCAGTAGGGTAGGAGCGCTAAGGCACTGCCTGGGGAGCGGTAGCGCATTGGCAGGAACCTGTGAAGCAGAGGTGCTGAGAGATACCCCGCAGAGCCGGAACGCAAAGACACAGTCCTGTAGTGTAGGGATGCAGGGCCAGGCCCTGAGTGGGAGTGTAGAGATAGCGTCTCGTGACATAGAAGCTCTGACCCAGACCCTGGGAGGTGGAAGCGCCAAAACAGGGTGTCGTGATGTAACAGCGCTGAGCCAGGTTCTGAGGAGTGGAAGTGCTGAGGCAGGTCCCAGATGTAGAAGCGCTAGCCCGATCCCGAGGAGCGGAGCACCGAGGCAGGGTCCCAGGTGTAAGAAGCGCTGAGCCAGAACCCCGAGGAGCAGGGCACTGAGGCAGGGTCCCAGATATAGAAGCGCTAGCCCAGTCCCGGTCTGTTCCAGAGCCGATGCAGTTCCTGGGTGGTCGACTGAGCCACAGGTGAAGGAACAGACAAGGGTAAAGGTAGCAAAGGGAGTGGCTGACATCCGTAAACTACCTGAAAAGGTGAGAAACCGGTGGCTGAAGATGGGTGCGAATTTAAGGGAATTCTGCCCATGGAAGGAGGTCTGCCCTGTCATTTTGCCAGAAATTCACATAAGCATGAAGAAATTGCTTGAGTGTCCTGTTGGTTCTTTCTGCCTGCCCATTGGCTTGGGGGTGATATGCAGAAGTAAAATTCAAGGACACATTGAATTTTTTACAAAGGGACCTCCAGAAACGGGCAGTGAACTGAACTCCGTGGTCAGATAGAATGTGCTTAGGCAGTCCATGGAGCCGGAACACGTAATGGATAAAGAGCTGAGCAAGTTGAGCCAATGAGAGGCCAGGCAAGGCCACAACTAGGGCCATTTTAGAAAAGCGGTCCACAATGACCCAGATGGTATTGTTGCCACCGGAAGGTAGGAGGGCGATGATGAAATCCGTCGCTATGTGGGTCCAAGGCTCACTAGGAATAGGCAGAGGTTGCAGTAGGCCCCAAGGGCGTCCCACCGGGGGTTTGTGGCGAGCACAAGTAGGACACAACTCCAAGTAGGCCCTGGCATCCTTCCTCATGGTCGGCCACCAATAAAAGCGCTGGAGGGTGGCCAGAGTCCTGGGCTGCCAGGGGTGCCCTGCGATGAGCGAATCGTGGGCCTAGCGTAGAACCCCCCGGCGTAGCTGGCGCGGAATCACCATCTTCCCAGGTGGGACCGGGTATGTGGCTGCCAGCATAACTTTAGCAGGGTCGATGATGTGCAAAGGAGGGTACGGAATATCCTCTGGGGCAAATGATCTCGCGAGAGCATCAGCCCGGCAGTTCTTGTTGGCGGGCCGGTAGCACAGCAGAAAATTAAACCGTGTAAATAGGAAAGACCAGCGGCCTGACGATGGTTCAGGTGTTGGGCCTGGTGAAGGTACTCGAGGTTTTTATGGTCAGTGTACACAGTGATTTGATGCTGAGCTCCCTCCAGCCAGGGACGCTATTCCTCGAAGGCTAGCTTGATAGCCAGAAGCTCCTTATCTCCTATGGCATAATTTCGCTCAGCTGGAGAGAAGCGCTTGGGAAAAAAAAGGAGCATGGATGTAAGGTGTGATTAGCAGAGTACTGGCTTAAGACCGCCCCAACTCCCTTGGCGGAGGCATCGACTTCCACGATGAATGGGCATCTGGGATCGGGATGTCAGAGACAGGGCTCGCGGAGAAAGGCAGCAATGACCGCCCCAACTCCCTCGGCGGAGGCATCGACTTCCACGATGAATGGGCATCTGGGATCGGGATGTCAGAGACAGGGCTCGCGGAGAAAGGCAGCAATGAGGTCCTGAAATGCCGTAACAGCCTCAGGTGGCCACTGAGAAGGATTTGCCCCTTTGTGAGTCAAGGCAGAAAGGGGTGCTGTAAGGGAGTAGTAGTGATGGATGAAGGACCGGTAATAATTGGCAAAGCCAAGAAATCTCTGTAGAGATCGGAGGCCCTTGGGCTGAGGCCAGTCTCGAATGCTTTTCAGCTTCTCAGGATCCATTCTGAAGCCTTGGCTCGACATGATGTATCTGAGAAAAGGGACAGTCTCCTGCTCAAAAGAACACTTCTCCAATTTAGCGTACAGCTGGTTTTCTCGGAGACGGAGAACATGAGAGACGTCTTGGCGATGACTCTGCAGATCTTTGGAAAAGACTAAGACGTCATTGAGATACACCACGACACATCTGTTACGGCTATGGCTGCTGTGCAACCGCCTCACCACCAGGGGTCCCTCTAGTGCTGGCTCTCCTGGCAGGCCCAGTCCATCTCCCCTGTCCACTCTATGTTCTGGGCTTTTCCTTATAACCCTGCCTGACAGTTCCCTCGGTGCTTCGGCATCGAGCTCGCCTGGGCTCCCTGCTCTAGCCTTCCTTGCTTGCTGTGCATTTGGTCCCTGGACCATTCCTTGCCTTGCGCGGCCTTCGGGCCTTATTCCTTGCCTTGCCTTGCGCGGCCTTCGGGCCTTATGCCTTGCCTTGCCTTGCGCAGCCTTCGGGCCTTATTCCTTACCTTGTCTTGCCTTGCCTTGTGTGGCCTACAGACCTTCTGTGTGTGTGTGGCCTACGGGCCTTCTGACCTGCCTTGCCCTGCTTACGGTGTGTGGCCTACGGGCCTTCTGTGTGTGTGTGTGGCCTACGGGCCTTCTGACCTGCCTTGCCCTGCTTACTGTGTGTGGCCTACGGGCCTTCTGTGTGTGTGTGTGGCCTACGGGCCTTCTGACCTGCCTTGCCCTGCTTACGGTGTGTGGCCTACGGGCCTTCTGTGTGTGTGTGTGGCCTACGGGCCTTCTGACCTGCCTTGCCCTGCTTACGGTGTGTGGCCTACGGGCCTTCTGTGTGTGTGTGTGGCCTACGGGCCTTCTCTGTCTTGCCTTGCTTACGGTGTGTGGCCTACGGGCCTTCTGACCTGCCTTGCCCTGCTTACTGTGTGTGGCCTACGGGCCTTCTGACCTGCCTTGCCCTGACCCAGCCTGAACCCAGACACTGCTACTTGCCGCCTGCCCTGACCCAGCCTGGACCCAGACACTGCTACTTGCCGCCTGCCCTGACCCAGCCTGGACCCAGACACTGCTACTTGCCGCCTGCCCTGACCCAGCCTGGACCCAGACACTGCTACTTGCCGCCTGCCCTGACCCAGCCTGGACCCAGACACTGCTACTTGCTGCCTGCCCTGACCTAGCCTGGAACCAGACACTGTTTCTAGCCATTCCTGTCCCTCTCCACCTGGAGCCACCCTGCTGGGTGGTGTTCACGACTCCTGACCGGAGCCCAAGCGTAACAACATCGGTATAACATGTCCCTGAAGACCTCGTTCATTAAGTTCTGGAAGACAGCTGGGGCGCTGCAAAGGCCGAACAGCATACCGAGGTATTCATAGTGGCTGTCCCTAATATTAAAAGCCGTATTCATAAGAATTTAAGAAATTGCCATGCTGGGTCAGACCAAGGGTCCATCAAGCCCAGCATCCTTGTTCCAACAGAGGCCAAAACCCGGCTACAAGAACCTGGCAACTACCCAAACACTAAGAAGAATCCATGCTACTGATGCAATTAATAGCAGTGGCTATTCCCTAAGTATAATTGACTAATAACCATTAATGGACTTCTCCTCCAAGAACTTATCCAAACCTTTTTTGAACCCAGCTACACTAACTGCACTAACCACATCCTCTGGCAACAAATTCCAGAGCTTTATTGTGCGTTGAGTGAAAAATAATTTTCTCCGATTAGTCTTAAATGTGCTACTTGCTAACTTCATGGAATGCCCCCTAGTCCTTCTATTATTCGAAAGTGTAAATAACCGAGTCACATCTACTCGTTCAAGACCTCTCATGATCTTAAAGACCTCTATCATATCCCCCCTCAGCCGTCTCTTCTCCAAGCTAAACAGCCCTAACCTCTTCAGCCTTTCCTCATAGGGGAGCTGTTCCATCCCCTTTATTTTTATGTATTTATTTAAATCTTTTATTTATTTAAATCTTTTTCTATACCGTCGTTAAGGTGAGTACCGTCACAACGGTTTACAGTAAGGCACAAAAAGTAATGCTATTAAAATCTATCAGTTTACACAGGTGCCATAAGGTTCGGTAACATAGTTTTTAATCAATGTTTGTTGTTAAATGAGTGTGAACACTATCATGTTCAGGTCAATTCTATAGCAGTTTTGAGTCTAGGACTCATTCTATAAATGTAACTTATCCTTTAGTGATGAATTCTATTAAAAACATCATTTTGGTTGCCCTTCTCTGTACCTTCTCCATCGCAACTATATTTTTTTGAGATGCAGCGACCAGAATTGTACACAGTATTCAAGGTGCGGTCTCACCATGGAGCGATACAGAGGCATTATGACATTTTCCGTTCTATTAACCATTCCCTTCCTAATAATTCTTAACATTCTATTTGCTTTTTTGACTGCTGTAGCACACTGAGCCGACGATTTTAAAGTATTATCCACTATGATGCCTAGATCTTTTTCCTGGGTGCTAGCTCCTAATATGGAACCTAACATCGTGTAACTACAACAAGGGTTATTTTTCCCTAAATGCAACACCTTGCACTTGTCCACATTAAATTTCATCTGCCATTTGGATGCCCAATCTTCCAGTCTTGCAAGGTCCTCCTGTAATGTATCACAGTCTGCTTGTGATTTAACTACTCTGAATTATTTTGTAACATCCGCAAATTTGATAACCTCACTCGTCGTATTCCTTTCCAGATCATTTATATATATACTAGCCGTTAAGCCCGTTAAAACGGGCAAGATTCCATCGGTCAGACCGGCACTTTTAGAGCCGCTCTGTTCTCCACAACTTCCCTTTTCCTTCCATCCTCTCTCACCTCATCTACAACCCCTTCCCTCTCCCAGCCCTCCTCCACTCTTTTTTCTCTTCTCCAGAACTTCTTACCCTTCCCACTTGTTCAGTCATATCCTCTTCCCTTCCCCTCTCACCTTCCCTTTCTTTCCCCTTCTCCCCTCAGCCCTCCTCCACTCCCTTTTTCTCTACTCCACTTTATCCTTCCCACTTACATCCTCTTCCTTCCATCCCTTCTCATCTTCCCTTTCCTTCCCCTCCCACCTCCTCAACCCCTTCCCTCTCCCTCAGCCCTCCTCCACTCCCTTTTTCTGTATTCCACAACTTTACCCTCTCCACTTACATCCTCTTCCTTCCCCTCCCACCTCCTCCACAACCCCGTCCCTCTCCCTCAGCCCTCCTCCACTCCCTCTTCTTCTCTCTGGCCCGCCTGACACTTAGATACCGCCGCTGCTGCTCCATGGGAGGTCTCCGGGGGTCTCTCTCTCGCGCGCGCCTCTCCACCGGGATCGTTGCTGGCCCGCCCGACGCTCGGTGATGAGGCGCACGCGAGAGAGAGAGACTCCCAGCGACCTCCCATTTCTGTGTCTGTGCCGCCGCTGCTTCTCCCCGCACGCGAGAGAGAGAGAGACCCCCTGGAGACCTCCTGGGCTGCCGCCGCTGCTCCTCCTCGCCGTTTCCAAGACAGCCGTCCGCTGGGCTCCCCTCTGACCGACGTGCTCTCGCGCATGCGCAGTAGAGCTGCTCTCTACTGTGCATTTGCAGCACGTCGGTCCAAGCCCATTTATATGGTAGATTGAAAAGCACCGGTCCAAGTACAGATCCCTGAGGCACTCCACTGTTTACCCTTTTCCACTGAGAAAATTGACCATTTAATCCTACTCTCTGTTTCCTCATCACCCTCACGAATGTGAACCAGGTTATAGGCTCCCCTGAGATCTAGTTTGGAAAATATTTTGGCCCCTTGGAGCCTATCAAAAAGTTCAGCGACGAGGGGAAGAGGATAACGGTCCTTCAAAGTGATCTCATTCAATCCCCGATAGTCGATGCAGGGTCGGAGCATCCCATCCTTTTTCCCCACAAAGAAAAAACCCGCTCTGGCAGGAAATTTGGAAGGTCGGATGAACCCTTTGGCCAGGTTCTCGCGTATGTACTCTGACATGGCCTGGGTTTCTGTGAGCGAAAGCGGATAAATTCGGCCCTGAGGAGGCTCAGTGTTGGGAAGGAAGTTGATAGCGCAATTGTAGGCATGATGCGGAGGCAGAGTGTCAGCGGCGGTTTTGGAAAACAGATCTGTGAAGGCTGAGTATTGAGGTGATAGACATGGAGGAAGAAGCGAGGTACTGAGACAAGGCCTGGCGAGACCGTCTCCAAACAGTTGAGATGGCAGGAGAGTCCCCAGCGGGAGAGCTGCAAGGTGCCCCAGTCAAACTGGGGAGTATGCTGTTGAAGCCATGGCAAGCCTAGAACCACCGCATGTATGGCCTTATCCAGAACATGGAAAGTGATGGACTCCACATGTAAGGAACCAGTACGGAGATGGAGTGGAGCCATAGTGAGGGTGACCCATCCAGGCAAGGGTTCACCGTGGATAGATGAAAGAAGTAGGGGCACCGGGATGTGGATGGTGGGAATCTGAAGATGTTCCGTCAGCTGTTTCAAGATGAAATTGCCACCGGCTCCTGAGTCTACCAGAGCCAGGATATGGAATTCTTGATCGCTCATCTTGATCAAGACCGGAAGTGTTAATAGAGGAGAAGGAGAAGTCAGGCCTAGGAGCAGTCCTCCTGCTGAACCTAGGCCCGGGAGTTTCCCGGACACATGGGGCAGGCAGCCAAAGCGTGCCCGGGTTTACAGCAATATAGGCAGAAGCCAGATTGCTGGCGTCAATGTCATTCTTCAGGCGTGAGCTTACCCCCGGCCCATTTGCATGGGTTCCTCTCCGGTTTTGGCTTGGGGAGCTGAATCTGCCCTGGGAGAGGAGGAGCGTCGGATGTGGCGAGAGCTTGCAGCAGATTTCTTGGAAGCTTGCAATTCTTGTGAACGTTCCTGGTGGCGCCGATCAATCTGGCCAGTGAGGTCAATAACAGAATCCAGGGATGAACATAGTTCGCGGGCTGCCAGCTCATCCTTGATTCGAGGGCTCAACCCCTCGAGGAAGATGGATCGAAGACAATCCAGTTCCCAGTGTAGTTCCGAGACCTAGGTTCAGAACCTGATGACGTAGTCCACTAGGGTCCTCGTGCCCTGCCGGAGGTGAAGGAGCGTGGAACCAGAAACAGATTGTCTGCTCAGGTCATCAAAGACAGACCGGATTAGAGCAAGAAAGCCAGGCAGGTCTCGGGACCTCACCTTCCATCCTCTCTCACCTCATCTACAACCCCTCGGGAAGGGGTTGTAGATGAGGTGAGAGAGGATGGAAGGAAAAGGGAAGTTGTGGAGAACAGAGCGGCTCTAACCGTGCCGGTCTGACCGATGGAATCTCGCCCGTTTTAACGGGCTTAACGGCTAGTGTATATATAAATGATCTGGAAAGGAATACGACGAGTGAGGTTATCAAATTTGCGGATGTTATAAAATAATTCAGAGTAGTTAAATCACAAGCAGACTGTGATACATTACAGGAGGACCTTGCAAGACTGGAAGATTGGGCATCCAAATGGCAGATGAAATTTAATGTGGACAAGTGCAAGGTGTTGCATTTAGGGAAAAATAACCCTTGCTGTAGTTACACGATGTTAGGTTCCATATTAGGAGCTAGCACCCAGGAAAAAGATCTAGGCATCATAGTGGATAATACTTTAAAATCGTCGGCTCAGTGTGCTACTGCATGCTCCCAGAGGGGTGAGGCCCTGGCCAAGGCCTTACCATCCAGGAGAGAAGTAGGCTGATTGAAGGCAGAAGTGCATATTACATTGGTTCAGAAAACCCTGGCACAAAAGGGGGTTTCCAGAGAAGCGTGGAGGCGCTGGAAGCGGAACGGTCGGTCGTGGAACCGGCATGGGAGCCACGGTGTTGGACGTAGGAGTCGACGGAGTTACTGCAACAGTGGCGTCTAGACACGCGTTAAAGTTCTCCACTGCTGTCGCAAGGTGTTGCGACCGTCGACCTGTGACAGTTTTGCCCCGCCTACCTCACTCTTCTTGCAGCTCCTCCCGCTCACCTCGGGCTACTGGCTGCCGCGGCGTCTTTCTACCGACCTCTCCGGCGCCTCCAGACAGGCTTTGGTGCTGCTTCCCACCATGTTCCTCCAAGGCACCATAGGGCGCGCGCGTGCGCACTCCGCCCTCATCTTTATTTCCTCGTTGGCGCAAACCTCAGGGGCGTCCCCCTGAGATGATGTCACGCTGCCCGGATATTTAAGCCTACTACTTTTGCTAGCTAATTGAGTTAGCAACTTCTCAGAATACTACGGATGGGATTCGCTCTCCGTACCAAAGCTACTCTGCCACTCCAGCGTTATCTGGAACTCCTATTGCTAACGGGGTACTCGCTCCTCGGGGGCCTCTTCTGCTTCTTTCAGGTGCTATCAGGAACCGGTACTCGCTCCTCGAGGACCCATGTTCCCTGAGTCGCTGCCTGCATCTACAACCCTTTCTACTTGGAAGACTTCACTAACAGTTTCCATCTATGAGTACAATTACCATCTATTCCACAGTACTGCTTCCCTCTCGTCTAGAGGAACCACTGTACAATACCACTGAGTCTCTCTACTCTTAAGGGATCAGATACTCGCTCCTCGAGGGCCTGCTCTCCCTGTCTCGGAGCTTCTCCTATTCTACCTGGGACTCTGTATGTTTCTCACTGTGTACTCATAACTCTGTCTCTTTCCACTACAGCACAGCCAAGCAGAGGATTCGCTATTCCAGCGCCCTGTGGGATACTCGCCTAGCCGGGTTCAACATCTACTACTCCCTACTGCCACCTCTGGTGGTTTCCAAAACTGTTTAAATAAAGATTCAATCTGTGTTTGTGTGTCCAGTCTAGCCTGACACCGTGGTCCCTCACGGGACTGCCCCCCATGGACGTGGTCAGCTGCCACAATGTCCAAGGATCCACCCAAACATCAATAACCATAACACAAGGGTCTCCAGGATCTTTTGTTGTTCAATGATCTTCTGTGCCAGACCAGGAATGGCCTGTATTGCTGAGACCTCCGTCGGATCCATGGACTTGGCAATCTGTTAGGATTTGTGGACCCTTGCCCCGATGTGGGGTTGGCTCTACCTGAGGGGTTGAGCCCCACAAGTCCCTACCGTCAGGAGGCGAGGCTGGCCGGAAGCAGAGGCAGATAGGACCTTCGCCAGTACCAGCCCTCATTCCCCACAGGTTGAGCCTTTGGGTGCCGGGGCCAGCTGGTCTTAGGTGGGCCTCTGTGTAAATGGTCCTGGAGGAGAAAGGCAGCTGGAGACAGAGAGTGTCAGAGAGTTCAGATTCAGTCCAAGGTCGAGATTCTCTCACGGAGAAAGAAGGCCTCAGGTGAAGAGATGCTACTGCAATTCCAGAGTCAGTAGAGCAGGAGCACGGGGGATAAAACTCGTTGGAAGGAAGTGCAGGAGCAGAGACCTGAGTAATGGAATGTTGAAGCGAGCCCTGAGTGGGAAATCTGCTGAGACAGGTTTAGTAGGGTAGGAGCACTGAGGCACTGCCTGGGGTGCGGCAGAGCATTGGCAAGAACCTGTGAAGCAGAGGCGCTGAGAGATACCCCAAAGAGCCGGAACGCAAAGACACAGTCCTGTAATGTAGGGATGCAGGGCCAGGTCCTGAGTGGGAGTGTAGAGACAGCATCTCGTGATGTAGAAGCTCTGACCCAGACCCCGGGAGGTGGAAGCACCGAAACAGGGTGTCGTGATGTAACAGCGCTGAGCCAGGTCCCGAGGAGCGGAAGCGCTGAGGCAGGTCCCAGATGTAAAAGTGCTAACCCGGTCCCGAGGAGCGGAGCACCAAGGCAGGTTCCCAGGTGTAGAAGCACTGAGCCAGAACCCCGAGAAGCAGGGCGCTGAGGCAGGGTTCCAGATGTAGAAGCGCTAGCCCGGTCCTAAGGAGCGGAGCACCAAGGCAGGGTCCCAGATGTAGCAGAGCAGAGATCCATAGAGCAGGAACAACAGGTCGAAGAACTGGAGAGAGCACCGGTTAGGAACCAGGGAACTCGTTGCCAAGTCAGTTAGTGGTGGTGAGAGGTAGTCTTCAAATACCCTGGGCTGGTGATGTCATCAGCCGGGGACGAGCCTGAAGTTCCCACCATTGGCCCTTTAAAGGGAGAACAGATGGTGCGCATGAATACCTAGAGAGGCCCAGGATCAGAACGCTGGTCGGCGGCGTCCCACCCGCCACATGGAGCACAGGGAGCCAGGAAGAACGCGGCAGCAGTGACTGGCTGCAGCTGCGAGAGCACCGGGAGCAAAGAGCCAAGCATGACCTGAGGTGAGTTGAGCTGACCGCGGGTGGCCGTGGCTGGTGGGCGTAATACCTAGTTCTTCAGCCCCTGGACCTCTCGGACAGTGTCTCCCAGGTCCTGGTGGCTTTTAGAAAGCCTTCCACCAGGAAGTCATAGTTGAAATGGATAAGTTTCTGCACCTGGTGTGCAGGGCATGACTTGGATCCAATCACTTGCCCCCTTCCCAAGCTTTTGGACTACTTGTGGCTCCTATCCGAGTCTGGGCTTCAAACCAGCTCAATCATCTTAGCGCCATTAGTTGGTACCATTGAATTGTTGCTGGCACATCCTTATCGGTGTAGCCTTTAGCGGGTCGCTTTATGAGGGGTCTGCTTCAATTGAAACCCCCTCTTCGGCCTCCTGTTGCGTCCTGGGACCTCAACATATTCCTGATGTGGTTCATGGGTCCTCCCTTCGAACCATTGCGTTCCTGCGACCCGAAGTTCCTCACTGGGAAAGTTATATTCCTAGTGGCAATTACTTTGGCTTGTAGAGTCAGCAACCTTCAGGCCTTGATTACGTACCCATCATATACAAGGTTTTTTCATGATTCGTGGTCTTGCGTATGCACCCTAAGTTCCTACGTATGGTCGTGACTGATTTCCACATCAGTCAGTCCATTGTTTTAACCACCTTCTTTCCCAGGTCTCATTCCCACCCAAGGGAATAGGATCTTCATACTTTGGACTGTAAGAGAGCCTTGGCTTTCTATTTAGAACGCACAGCCGGTCACAGGCGGTCCACTCATCTCTTTATGTCCTTCGATACCAATAGATTGGGAGTGGCAGGCCTTCAAGTGGCAGGCTGAGCCAAAGCTCACTCTGTGCGTGCCATGGCGACATCGGTGGCTCATCTACGAGTAGTTCCCATCATCAAAATTTGCCACGCAGCAACATGGAGTTCCCTTCACATGTTCACAGCCCACTACTGCTTGGACAAAGATGGTTGACAGGACAGTGCCTTCGGCCAGTCTGTTCTATGCAAGCTCTTCCAGACTTAAACCCAACTCTCCCTGCCTAGAGGCCCTGGTTGGGAACCAGGCCGTCCACTGCTGGCCAACAGTACTGCTGTTGTTGTGCCCGTTGGGAATTTGTTTTGGTACCTGTTGGCTGTACTTGGCTGACAGGGACAGCCTGGAGCTTGGTATTCACCCATATGTGCTTGTCCTAGGAGAAAGCGCAGTTTTTTACTGTAACAGGTGTTCTCTTAGGACAGCAGGATGGTAGTCCTCAGGAATCCCACCCATTACCCCACGGAGTTGGGGTGTCCTTCCATTTTGTTGTTTTATTTTTTCACTCGTATTTTTTCTCTATGTTACAAGACTGAAGGGGACCTCATGTGTATGCGCGGATAGTGGCATGCTGGGCTGGGCTCCATCAGATGATGTCACCCGTATGTGAGGACTAACATCCTTCTGTCCTAGGAGAACACCTGTTATAGGTAAGCAACTGTGCTTTCTCGCAGGTTATCAGGATTCTTTGTTTCCATCCTCTAGGCCAGGGGTGGCCAACTCCAGTCCTCAAGAGCCACAAACAGGCCTGGTTTTCTGGCTATCTGTAATAGATATGCATGAGATAAACTTGTATGCAAATCTAACTCATGCATGTTCATTGTGGATATCCTGAAATCCAGACATATTTGTGGTTCTTGAGGTCTGGAGTTAGCCACCCCTGCTCTAGGCACTAAGGATCCTTTGTGTCTATTCCACACTCTTTTTAATTCTGTCACTATTTTTGTCTTCACCATCTCTTCCAGGAGGGCATTCCATGCATCACCCCCTTTTCAGCCCTGGTGACACCTCATTTGAAACACTACACCTTCAAAAGGATATAAACCAGTTGGTCCTGAGGGTGGTTACTAAAATGATCAGTGGTCTTCATTCTAAAGCATATGGGAACAGACTTAAACATGAATACACTAGAGGAAAGGCGAGTTAGGGGAGATATGATAGTCATTTAAATACCTATAAGGTTTCCATTCACAAGAGATGGGCCTCTTTCAATGTAATGGAGGCTCTGGAACCAGGGAGCATGTGATGTGGGTGAAATGAGCATTCTAAGGAAATATTTCTTTGATGTTGGTTTACAGAGAGGATAGTGGTTTCTCAGCAGTTCCCAGAGTCTTCACAAACTACCTTGTAGTAGTTAATGTTCATCTAAGACTACAGAAATGTATTTGTTTTTATAATTGGATCACATCAAGCTAAACCCTTCCACAAACTCGTTCCTCTTCATACCATGACAGCCTTTCAATCCCATAGTTTCATCATCAATTTGCCAAAATCCAACATAAAACCCTCTCATTTGACAGACCTTATAGGTGCCCATCTAGATACAACACAGGGGAGAGCTTTTTTCCCTCTACATAGAGGTATTTAGGAACAAAGTCCTAACACCTTCCAAACAAAAAAGTCAATCGATTTATGCAAATATTGGGTCACATGGCATCAACAATCCATGTCTCACATGCCTTTCCATGACATCAGCTCAGTGGCATCTAAAATTCCAGTGGAATCAACATTTCCAACCACTATCTCACAAGGTGCAAATATCCACCACACTCTGAACTGGTGGTTAAATTCCTCCAAGTGACTCAAAGGTGAGTTCTTTCATCAACCTCTGAATCAGGAAACAAGAACCACAGATGCTTCCAAACAAGGATGGGGAGTTCATTTAAACCACCTAGGTTCTCAAGGAACCTGATCAAAAAAGGAATAATGACTTCATATGAACTGTCTAGAAGCAGGGCCGGCGGAAGCACTAGGCTTAGGGTGCCTACAATTAAGGGGTGTGAGTCATGTGGGGGCCGCCACTGCTCACAGCCAAAAAAACCGAAAGGAGTCGGGCCATGACCAGGGGCAGGGGGGTGTCAGCACAACCAAGGGGGGTCCATGACCGGGGGTAGGGGGGTGTCTGTGGAACCATTGGGGGGGGGGGGGGCGCAAGGCAGAAGGTATCTAGAAAGATCTTAGAAAGAAGAGCACAATAAAGAATGGTAAAGCTGGGGGACAGGCGAGAGGGCCCATAGGAGACTGCAATGCTGGAGACTGCATGGGAAACATGAAGAGAAATTGCAGGTGTAATGGGATGGGAAGCCACAGGGGGAGTGGAAAGAAAGACTGCATGGGGAGTTTGAAATCCTATATTTAAAGAGGGGGCAAGCAGCAAGCTAGTGTGAAAACCACCTCACGGCCCAATTTTTTTCTTCTAATTTCTAACTTTGAATTTATCATTTTCAAAAGCATTTAGTAGTATTTGAGCTAGTACTTTGGGTCACAGGTTACAGCAGACCAAGGTAAAATATTTCTAATTGCACTTTTAAAAAAATATATGTTCTCATTTTGATTTGATTTTAATTTAAAAGCATCAAGAACAGTTGCAAAGATTATTTAAAGATCCCAGCCGTAAAGCCAGAAACAGAGAGTGCACACAAGCAGAACACAGTAATGTTCTGCTTTTTTTTTTTTTTCCACTTGCATAATAAATAAGAGATTCACTGAACTTGTTGCCCAACCTACTTTTACTTCTCTGCTGGCACGATTTTCTTTTCTTAAGCTTTCTGCCCTGAGTGCTCAGAAATCACATGAGTGGTGAGAGAGACATTTATAGATTTAAAGGACTTGGGTAAGTTTCAGACCTTTTCACACGCGGTGGGACTCTTCCTCCTTGCTTGCAGAGGGCAGCAGGGGCTGAGCAGGTGCCTCAGAGCCTTTCATCATGGTGGGATTTTTTCTTCTAGCGCTAATCCTGACCTCTTCCGGTGAGTGGTTGTTTCAGATGGTTTTCAAATGCTAGAAAATTCAGTTTACCAAACTTTTAAAATATCACTATGGACTCAAAGAACTGTAAATTTATAAATTTGGTTTGACCATCACATCTTAAACACCAGCGACCCACACATCATGTGATTTGCACTAACGTAAAGCATCACTATGTTACAATCCTAGATCATATGTTTGCAAAAAAAGTCTTGTGCAACTTGCTTTATATTTTGCTATTATTTCATGTAAAAAAGTACTTATCTGGGCGATATAAATGCTGGTCTGGTCAGTCCAATGCTGAGAAAATGGTAAAAGCCCAAAGATCCATAACTTGTCATCTCATGCGTTAAAACATTTTCTTATAGCTGAAAGAAGAAGAGATGGAATCCATCTTTTCTCCTAATATGGGTAAAACAGCACGATTCCTGTGTTAGTCCACTCAAATATGTGGAAATAAAGGTCAACAACAACAAAAAAAGTTTACAGTGTGATAACTTTTTTAATTGGACTAAGTACATTTCTTGATGAGCTTGCAGGAACTGACAGGAGTTTTCAGGAGTTGTTCACTAGCTCAAACAAATCAAGTTCTATCATCAATGCTCACAAATGTACCGGTACTTTTCTTTCCTTTTTTTAACTATGGTGTATGTGAATTTTCTTGGGTTAGCATTTTCTTATGACACAAAATGAAAGAAGAGGCCGCCTATCTCCAAGCCATTCAATTTTACAAGAAAACTGACATGAGCATGAGGGATAACAGACTCAATATTATTTTTTTAATCATATTTCATGTCTGCAAGCATCATTTTCTTCTTCCAGTTGTTTCGGATCCTGAGATTCGATGTATTGTTGCATTTTCTCCCCGAGCACAAATCTTCTATAATGGAGTCCTGATAAAGTGGAAAATTATGGCATCCCATTTATTTCCAATATATTCCTTTCTGGTTAACGGGTCTGTTGGTATGGGACCCAATTCCTATTGTAGGTAAAGGGGTCACTATAAGAGAAGTGGTCAGCGCTAACAATAAGCACGGATCACTATGGAGTCATCAGCAAAGCACATGCGGGTAATGTAACAAATATTACTGAAAATATATTTCAATTGCTACCCTGCTTCATTACTTTTATGAAGACAAGCCATGGATCTAGAGCAGATATTTTCTGTTCACTAAGCTGGGTTTGGAATTTTACACTGAAAAAAATGATTGATTATAAGAAAGATCTCTTGCAATGTACACTCTAATCAAACTATTTTAACGGTAAGGCCAAAAGATCTTGCTGAAAAGCAGAGAGGGGAACTAGATGTAGTGGAAAGCTTAGATCTCACCTTCATTTCAGATGCTCTGCGAGATGCCATGGTCCTTTGCGCCTATGCTTTCTTTAAAACAAAGGATTACGTGGCTGAAATGAGACTTCACTGGGATTTTCAAGAGTCCCAGTAACCAACACTAAAAACCACATCAAAATCTTTTTATGGCTATTAATTAGGAAGAGAGAAAAATCTGCACATTTATACAAAGCAAGTGAAGAGATGCATGAGCATAAGCAGGCTTCATGTCTCCCAGAGATAAATGGCAAATCAGCAGAACTTATTCATTTTCATTTTTTCCCTGACCACAGCCAGGGAGACAACCCTTGTTTGTTTTTCTTTCAACAGCACTGCAGTGTATTAGCACCCTTTCGACCTTTTTCATTAATTGCTACATATTTTCACATTGCTCCCCACAGACAGGCCGATGCAATAAGACATGCGCAAATAAAAAAGGGCGCTCGTACTGAGCACCCACTTTCCTAACACATGCGCAGCCACATCCCCTGTGCACCTGAGGGGATGAGAGAGAAATTGAAGCGGCATACAAAAAGGGTGCGCCAGGGAGAAATAGGCATATCTGGCGCTCAAACGTTTATTGCAGCGGGTGCATGGCCATCTAAATTGTGCATTCCCAATAAAAGTGCATCGTTTACATAAAACTAGAGAAATCTGCAGCATGTTTTGTTTACCCAAAGGAAAGGAGCGACAATTTTTTTAAGGTATCCTTTAGCTAATCATCATGCTCCACTCCACTACTCCCTGTATACATTTTTTTAATTTTTTGTTCTAACCTCAATTAACTAAATCTTATACAAATCTCTCTAAACAACCCTACCCTCCAAGGGGCACATTTATCTCAATACAGAAGAACGCATTTTTTATGTTTCTCATGAGCCCTTAACTGCGAGGAAATACTCCACTTCCAGAGCTGGAATTAATTTTCCAGCAGAAAAAAATGTGCATTGGGCGCCCAGCCTTTGGGCGTTCTTTCCTGCATCGGGAGGTAATAGCTAATGTCTTCATGTCCACTGAGTTTACATGCGTTGGGCCCTATCCGGTACACGTTTGTTAGGGCGCGCAGTTTAGATGCACTAATCTTGCTGCACCACTGGCTAATTGCGCACGAAACGCGCGCTCAACCGCGAGTAAGACCGCACGTTCGACTGGTCGCACCTTATTCCATTGGCCTGAGAATCGGTTCCGTTCTGTAGCAGGTCTAATCGTACATTTTCATCTTTGCTGGGAAAACTTGCGCCATGCGGCGCAGGATGGAGCCCTTTGCCGGGAGAGACCGAGGGCCTTCCCATAGGCATTTAGAGTCAGAACGTGAAACCCCCCTCCTCCCCCACATGCTTTTGGAAAGTGCACTGTCTGTGTCACGGAGGCAGTAGAGAGAGCTTGTGCTAGCCGCCGGCTGCAGTTATGCAAAACCTTTCCGGTCTACAGCAAGAACGAAAAAATAAAAGCTTAACATAAAAAGGGGAAACAATCAGAAATTGTGAACAGAGCAGCTCTCAGCTGCAACAGAACCAGCTCTTGTATGGTAGATTTATGTTTGTTGCATGTGACTTTGTGCAAGTTACACCATACACAGAGAAAAATCAATGCAAGGAATGCTTAATGCAAGCTGCTGAAGGTGTTAACTGAGCAAGGCCTTAAAAAAAACAAAAAACTTAGTCAGTGATGGAATATTTGCTCAGCCAGAGGTCACTACATTGGCTCCCCAAGAACTGCCGCATACGGTTCCAGCTTCTTCTCTTCAACTGCAAGTGCCTTTCACTCTGCAAACACCATTCATCTGTCCCTTCCCTCCTGACTCTGCCCTTTTCATCTTGCTGCACAACAAGCCCGAGTTGGTGCATTGTGATTCCTCTCCAGCCATATTCAAATCCAGACTAAAAACCCACCTTTTTAAGGCTGCTTTCAAATCTTTACCCCTGAATTTCCTGATCATAGCCTTGTTTGTTCTAACAATTGTTCTAAAATAAATGAAATTCTCAGCACCTCGTCTTTGTCCTGTATGTTAGCCTTGACTAGACTGCAAGCTCCAGGAAGCAGGGACTGTTTTATATGTCATCTGTACATCCAGTAATATGCTCAGACAGTAAGTGACAGCAGATAAAGACCAAAATGGTCCATCCAGTCTGTCCAGCAAGGTGTTTAAGGTTATAATTGCTGCTCTACGTAGGTTATTCTCATGTCTGTTCAGGGTTGTAACTGCTGCTCCTTGCATCTTACTCCCTCACCTTCTCTCAAGCACAGTGCATGGGCTGAACTGCCGCTCTGCGAAGGTTTCCGCAATGTTTCATTACCTCTCTCTTGCCACTGAGGATCCTCTGTGTTTATTCCACAACCTTTTGAATTCTGTCACCGTGTCTGTCTTTACCTCCTCTGAGAGGGCATTCCATGCATCCACCACCCTATTCATGAAAAATACTTCCTGACTTGTTCCTGAGTCTATCCCTCCCCCGGAGATTCACATCATGACCCCCATGGGTCATGGAAAAGGGAGATTTATTGTGCATTATTAATGCCTTTCAAGAATTAATAATCAACAAGAAAAGTCTGTATCATATCCCCCTGTCTCTCCTCTCCTCTAGGGTACACATGTTTAGGTCCTCTAGTCTCTGCAGTAGCAATATGAAAATAAATGGTAGTAATAGTTCACAACTTGCAGCTTGCTGATGATAAGATCATTTTTTAAAGCAGTCCTTCAACTAAGATACGTGCGCTCCCAGGTCATGCTTATTCTTGTATTAAAATAAAATTATTCTTTCTTTAAAAAATCCCAATATCCCCTCTGACCCCCTCATGCCACATCTCTCATTTGCTGGTTTTACAGAAGAAAGGGCTCAATGAAGCAGGGTCTGCATGGTCTCAAGAATTCATGTATCACAACCTCTTCTGTATCACAACCTCTTCTGTATCACAACTTATGACCTCCAGTTTCTGCAGGGCAAATATGGCTACTAGAATTCTACACTACAGTGCATTTGGACCAAATTTATTACACTTTTTGGACTACTGTGGATTTATTTTCACCAAATTTATTTGTAACAAATCCTTTTCTTTTGTTTTGCAGAATTCGTAACCTCTAATATTGATGTAGAGGGCAGCGAGAACTTGAAATTAATCGCAGCTAACAAATCCATCCAAAGTCATGCAGAATTCCTACCATCAACCAACTCAATAACTCATTCAGCAACATCAACTACACCATCAGCTAAAATAACAACCAGCCACACAACTGGAAACACCACACAGCACACTCATTCAATGACAACTACACCACCAGCTAACACAACAACTAGCCACACAACTGGAAGCACCACGCAGCATGCAAACCAAACAACCTATTCACCAATATCTAACACAACCACAAACCACACAACTGGAAATACCACACAGCACATTCATTCAATGACAACTACACCACCAGCTAACACAACTAGCCACACAACTGGAAGCACCATGCAGCATGCAAACCAAACAACCCATTCACCAATATCTAACGTAACTACCAACCACACAACTGGAAATACCACACAGCACACTCATTCAACGGCAACACCAGCTAACACAACTGGAAATACCACACAGCATGCAAACCAAACAACCCATTCAACAGTAACAAGTACACCAATATATAACACAACTAACACAACTATACTGATCACGACAGAAACTGTTGGTCCCACTCTTTCCCCTAAGCCCTCACCACCACCAGTTTTAAACTACTCTGTCACACTGTTAAACAGCAGTACAAACTGTATTCAGGCATCCATGGGATTAGAGTTGGTTGTTCAGAACAGTGACAAGGTGAGAGTTGTACTTAAGCACAAAAGGTCTATGTATGCTTGCACAGATTTTCTGCATTCATTTCTGTTTGCTTTGCCCCATTAAAGTCCCCGCCATCACCTAGTATGCTTGTCAAGACTGTATAAAAAATTGCCTAAGCTGTTTATTTGGTTCCTAAATACAATTATGAGTTTCAGCAAAATGTAGTTTAGATTAACATATCATGCGGTTTGATCCCTGCCTTGTCTAGGGCTGGGTATGCTCTGGAAGCTGTGTTCACAGCCCTTGGTGAGTTGGGGGAGGTAGGGAAGGCATCCCAGTCATGCAACAGTGACACCCAGTGGCTGATTTTAAGGCCCATGATTCCAGGGTTCAGGAAGGAGCCCTGGGGGCACATTCCCTGGCCGAGGACTGTCACTGCAGTGAATGACTGGACTAAAGTAGGTTGTGAGGGGATATAACAAAGTGGCAGAGGGGAGAGAATGCATGGTTAGTTGAAATCGAAAGTTCATAGTGCCAGACCCCAGGACTGATTTCAAATTAACTGGAAGCCCAGAACAATGGACAGGAAAAAAAAGTATCAAAAAGTGGCAAATGTAGAATTTAGTCTAACAAGGGAGATTGATTCCCATGAGAAAAATGTTCAGAACTAGCTGATAGCCAGGTGGTGACTTGCATGTTATTAAAAAAAGTTGCTGACCTCTACTCAATTTCTGTAACCACAATCAGCTACATCCAAGTGAGGAGAAGAGAGCTGGTCTCTCAGACCTTGACGAGTTCCCCCACCAGACAGAGAAGACACAGTGGACGGGAGGCACAGGAAGTTTGCATAAACGCAGCCTGTGCTGCACCTCATGTGCAACGGGGAACTCCGGTTTCTGCAACTGTCAGTTTGGCCCCTGTCGACTTCCATTGTACAGTTCCATTGTACAATTAGAAAATCCTATTTATTGAATATGTTGTCTCTCTTTATAGGATGCACAAATATGGTCAGATAATATTTGGTAGGATTGTCTTGCAAGAAATAATAAAGAGGCAATGCAAAAAACAAGTTTTTTTTTACTTGCAATGAAATGACTATCTTTGGAATTTCTTTTTTGCAGAAAATGAACTACTTCAATATTGAGCACTATGGTACACAATCAACCGGGACATGTGGAGAGGATAAATCAAACCTTAACATAATCTTTAACACAGGATCCATCAAGTTCACTTTTGAAAAGGTAAATCTGACAGCCATGTGTTAGCAACACAATTCTTTTTCAGCTGCAAAAATATGTTTGCTTGGGTTTTTTGATATAATTCAAATTGTTTGTGTTATCTCTGGTGTGCTTTAGGTAGAGAGAGAGAGACCTCTAGTGAGAAGTGAAGTTGTGGGGGAGGGAGAGAGCACTAGTAGTGGGAAGATGTTTTGCTGTTGAGTTCTGAGTTCCCCACCGGGGCCAGAGAGATGAGAATTTATGCAAATACTGAGGATTCGGGGGCAGGGCATGGGACCTATCCTGACTGTGATGTTGTTATGTTTCTTCTAAGTCTTTGCTTATTTCTGTCTTTGAGGCATCTATTTTTTTTTTAGAGGGGAGGGGGGGCAGTGAGCAATTCCTCCTGTTCCTTTGTACTTCCAGGACCATGGGAACCAGGGCTGAGATTTGGCATCAGGAGACTTCAATCACAGCTATCCAGGAATTTTCAATTTCATATCCTGCCCCCCCCCAATACATCCGACAAATGCAAGGTCTGAAATTCTTGCACATCCACACTCCTATCCAAAGACGATAATGAAATAGACTGGTTCAAATGAAAAGCCGAAACCACCTTCAGCAAAAAGGAAGCAGGGCCGGTGGAAGCACTAGGCAAGCTAGGCCTGGGCCTAAGGCGCCGACCATTAGGGGCCACCGCCGCCATTCGCAAGCCAATAGGGGGCTGCGAATGGCGGCAGCAAAGGGGAGTGGGAATTTGAATCTCCAGTCTTCTTTGACGCTGCTGCTCGCGAGAGGTAGGAGTCGGGGCTGCGACCGGGGGGGTCGGGGGGAGTGTCGGTGCAACTGGGGGAGGCAGAAGGTGCCTATGGCACCTAATCCCCTTGCACCGGCCCTGGAAGGACGGTACAGTTCCCTGATCTTCATCCTGTCCAGGGTAATGACCAAGAATGGCTCTCGACAAGAAAGAGCCTGCAGCTGTGAAATCCACCTCACTGAACATATAGAGGTCCACATTCGAAAGCCATTTAGACAGATAACGCAAAAGTTATCCATCTAAATGGCAAAATAGGCATATTCAGCTACTTATCCGGCTAAATTGTAGCTGGATACGTAGTTATTTGGCTATAATTTAGCCAGATAAAAAAGGGGCATTCCAGGGGTGTTCCAGGGAGGGTTTGAGTTATCTAGCTAATATAGCCAAATACCACATATATCAGACTAACTTAACTGAATAACTTGGTACTTATCCGGATATTTTCAAAAGATATCCAGATAAGTAGTGGTGCTATTAATGGCCCAAAAAAGCTTAGATATTAAAAGGTTCTGTGGCCTCATCTTCAATATTTATAATAAAATATCTTCTGGTCCTGTTGAGCCGCTCCTCTTCCAGTGCAGCCTCTGATAGTTTCTGATAGCTGAGGCTGTACTGGAAGCGTAAGCACTGGGGTAGCTTAAGTTTTGAGCGCTACCACTGAGTGGCTGTATTTGAAGCGCTGAGCGTGAGGATCTGGGCACCTTACTCTCAGGGGCATCCAAAGGGAGAGGGCAGCAGGCAGTTTTGTATAAGCAGCCTACGCGTGGATGGTTCGGGGCAGCCCAAATAGTTATTTTATGAATGAACAGGAAGAAGGAGGGAAAGGGATTGGGAGCCCGGCCCCTTTTTTTAATATTCTGGAGAGGATGGGGTGGTAAAGGAGTGGCTTGACGGGACCAGAAGATATGTTATTATGAATATTGAAGATCAGCCAACAGGACCTTTAATATCTTAGCTTTTTTGGGCTGTTAAGATCACCTCTACTTATTCGGATATCTTTTGAAGATATCCACATAAGTACCAAGTTATCCAGCTACATTTAGTCACATAACTTTAAACCTTAACTGGCTTTATTAAAACAAGTACAAATCTCAGCCACTTAAACAGTGATGTATAATCAACAGTGAATCAACAAATTGAACAAACTGTTTGATCACTTTGCTACACTAAGGGTATATTCTTCTGTCTATAATCAGAATGTGTTCACTAATATGTACGGGTTTTTATTAACTATGTAAACTTTTAATAACCTACACGCAAATGAAGCCACTATTTTTTAGGTGCAGTTGGTGCCACCAAACTACAGTAGGCAAGGAATGGATAGATCCGGTCACACAATACAAAGTTTGGAGAAAGAGCAACACCAATTGTAACTCTAGCCATGTAGTTTACGTGATTATTTGTCCTTGTCCCAAGCTTTATGTTGGTCATACATCGCGCATAGTTCGCGTAAGATTAAGCGAACATAAGTCACGGTATACTACAGCTAAAATGACGGCACCCATGGTGCAGCATCTGAAGGCAGCAGATCATGATATACGGGACTTAAAGTAGACAGTGTTGGAACAAGTTATAGCTTCCCCTCATGGAGGTGATCTGAGTGCCCGATTAAATTATCGTGAACTATTTTGGATCTACACTCTACAGTCATCATTCCCAGCGGGAATGAATGAAGAACTTAATCTGTCTACAATTTATTAAGAAATCTTCTGCCAGGATGACAATTGGTATCTTTGTCTTTTTTTATGCTAGTGTTTCTGGTAACAATCTTTTTCTCACTTCTGGGTTGGAGCCTCTGCTTCCTATGACTAGCGGGATATGGTGGGACTTCAGGGGGATGCCTTCTAGTTTACCATACTATGGCGTATAAAATTGTCTCTATTAATGTAAAGGGTATCAATACTCCGAGAAAACGCTTGTTGTTAAAGAGGGAGATGCAGAGTCTGGGGGCTACCATTGTTTATGTTCAGGAAACGCATGTGCGGAAACACCACGAAAGGCTGTTGGTTTTTCCTTCCTACTCCCAGTCCTATTGGGCTGCCAGTACAAAGTCCTCTCGCTATGCCGGAGTGGGAATTCTCATCTCCAATTCCCTCACCCATGAGGTGCTAGATTCACACTTTGATTCCTGCGGCAGATATCTTCTCCTTAAATTACGGGTGGGGTCCTGCATAATTACCCTATTGAATGTCTATTTCCCTAATACGTCTCAAGCGGCCTTTCTTCATGAAATGGACCAGTTACTTCTTGCTTATGGGGAGGGTGAATTGGTGTTGGGTGGTGACTTTAATGCGGTCCGTGACCCCACTCTCGACAGCTCTTCCCGGGCTGTGGCGCCGCCTGGGATGCGGAAGGAATGGAGATCCTTCCTGGAACGCTGGAGTTTGGTGGATCTGTGGAGGCAGCGAAATCCACACTCCAGATCCTATACTTTTTTCTCATCTCCCCATGGCACATACTCCCGTATTGACTACTTATTTGTCTCATCGCATTTGCAAAACAAGGTCTCTGCGGCCGGTATAGAACCCATTACGTGGTCCGATCATGGTCCGATCTGGATTACTGTTCGTCTCGGAGACCAAGATAGGGGGTTCAAACCGTGGCGTCTTAATGATAGTCTGTTAAAAGACAAGGATTTTTTGCTTACCACTACTACTCATTTACAGGAGTACTTCCGTAACAATACCCAGGCTGAGAGTAGCCCTGCCGTGGTGTGGGACTGCTCCAAGGCCGTAATCAGAGGGTGGTTTATTGCTCGGGCGGCGCACTGCAATAGAGAGCGGGAGAAGGACCGTTCCTTTCTTAAGCTGGAGGTATCTAAACTAACCCAACAACATATAGCAGATGGCTCCCACCTTACCTATAACAAACTTCTTCGAGCAAAAGATGCTTTGCGCTCTCTTGAGGATACAGCCATTAGTCATCATCTCCTCATGTTGAAGCAACAAGTTTTTGAGGGCGGCAATAAGGCCGGGAGGTACCTGGCTTGGAAGCTTAAGACAGCCAGGGCTCAAACCCTAGTGGCAAAGCTTTGTAACGCGCAGGGTTCCCTGGTTACCACATCGGAGGAGATTTGTGACTCTTTCTCTGATTTTTATGCTCAGCTTTATAAGGACACTCAGAGTATTGGGGAGGCAGACATATCTCTGTATCTGGGTAAAATACCATTGACCACCCTCACTCCTGGCCAACAGGCCTTTTTGGATAGACCTATAGAAGTCTCAGAAGTCCTAGCGGCAATTAAGGGATTGAAGCCAGGCAAGGCCCCGGGACTGGATGGGTTCACTGGCTCTTATTATCGTGAGTTTGCTGCTGTCTTGGCGGCACCCCTTACCAATATGTTTAATTCCCTATGTCAGGGGGGACATATCGCCCAGGATAGTAACACTGCCGGGATATCGGTTATAGCTAAGCCGGGTTGTGACCATACACAATGCGGGTCCTACCGCCCCATCTCCCTGATCAATATTGACTTAAAATTATTGGCGCGGGTGTTGGCGGCCCGACTAAACGGGGTTCTGCCCAAGCTCGTTCACTCTGATCAGGTTGGCTTTGTACCTGGCAGACTTGCTGCTGACAATGTCAGACGAATCGTTGACATTATAGATTATGTCCATCACTCCCGGGTGCCCGCCATTCTCCTCTCACTGGACGCCGAAAAGGCATTTGACCTTGTCCACTGGCCCTTTTTGTTGCGTACCCTCTCATGTATGGGTTTTGGCGGTACCTTTATCACTTGGATTGAGAAGCTTTATGACCACCCCCAGGCACGTGTTAAAGTAAATGGCATGTATGGGAAACCTTTTGACATAGGCAGAGGCACCAGACAAGGGTGTCCGCTTTCCCCTTTGCTTTTTGCGCTATTCTTGGAACCCGTTACCACCAGAGTCAGACTTGCTCATTCTGTAACGGGAATCCGTGCGGGTGGTCACCACTTCAAAATCTCACTATTTGCGGACGACGTGATGCTCACTCTCACGGATCCATTCACCTCTCTCTCAGGTATTATGCATGAGCTCGATCAATTCTCTGCAGTTTCCGGGCTTAAGGTAAATTATGACAAGTCAGAGATCCTCAATCTTACGTTGCCTGAGGAGGACGTGCATCGCCTCCGGGGTCTCTTCCCATTCAAGTGGGCCAAGGGAGCGTTAAAATATCTGGGAGTGCGTATTGGGCCTAGATCTGACTTATTGTTCCACCTAAATTATAATCCGCTTGTTCAGCAAGTAAAAAGGGATCTTGATCGGTGGAGCCGTGACACCCACTCGTGGCTGGGTCGCATTGCCCTAGTTAAAATGAATATTTTACCCCGTTTTCTCTACTTTTTCACCACCATTCCTATTTTTATAAAGTCTGTTGTCCTCAGTCGTTGGCAACAACTTATATTTGGGTTTATTTGGCGCAAGCGACCACCTAGAGTAGCGCGTTCTACTTTATACTTACCTAAAAATAGAGGAGGCTTGAGTGTTCCCAACCTCAGCTGGTACTATAGTGCAGCTCAGCTACGGGCCTTAGTAGTGTTGCATAGAACACAGGAGATACCTCAATGGGCTTTCTTGGAGCAAGCGATGGTGGGGAGTATGCCCTTATCTGCTATACCGTGGCAGCCCCGTGCTACTTGGGCCCCCTTCCAGTCCAGGTGTGGTTACAATGGAAGCTCATCTTGGTTGGCAGAGAGGCATACATGCTCCTTACCCATCTTTTTACTAACTCACTTTTGCCCCCTGAGGTCCTCTCCAAGGAGGTACTTGCCTGGCGCAAGGCAGGCATTGTGACTATAGATCATGTACAAGTGCAGGGAACTTTACAGTCCAGGGAGGATTTGGGACGCCGTTATGCAAATTTTCCCATTGATTTTTTTCTCTATGCTAAGGTTTTTCACTCCCTTCATCGTGCGCTGCGCCTGGGCACTCTTAAACTGACAGGTTCTCTTTTTGAAACGTACTGTATGAATGCTCAGAATATGAAGGGAGTGATCTCCAAGATATATGCGTTACTGAATGGGAGACGGACCAGTCCTTCCCCGCAGCAGAAGGCGTGGGTCTTTGACTTTCAACGAGAATTAGCTGATATAGAATGGGATGACATTTTTACTAACGCCCATAAATGCTCTATATCAGCGGGTATACAGGAAAATTGTTATAAAATGCTGTATCGTTGGCATTATTCTCCTGTCCGTTTACATAGATTCCACTCGGCTTTTTCTGAATCGTGCTGGCGTGGCTGCGGGGACCCTGGCACTTACTACCATATTGGTGGAGCTGCCCCCGTGTAGTTCAGTATTGGCGCAATGTGGTGACTTGGGTATCGACTGTGTTGGGGGTATCAATTGAAGTTGGTCCCTGGCACGCTCTTCTTCCCCTGCATATCGAGGACTTAAATAAGGACCACCAACGCGTAGCGCAATTGGTCTTTATTGCAGCACGTACAGAACTTGCATTGTATTGGAAGCAGAGCACTGCCCCAAGCCTCGCCAGAGTGCAGGCTCGGTTGCATAACTATTACCAGTTGAGTAGACTTACAGCTGTCCATCATTCTCGCATGGCTGCTTTTACAAGAACATGGGAGCCCTATCAGAGATGGTTTGCCTCCTGTCAATAACGGGCCTGTTTTCCCCGCATAACTGGCAGTTGTGAGTCTCTCCGACTAATATGGAGTATTGTAGGATGTTACCCTCTACGCTGAGTCCTGTCTCCTATATCATGTAGTGTGCTAGTTTTAGGACATCATCTTCTAGGTTCGTTGGGCTCTGTTCCCCTTGTTTTCCTTACACAGAAGGAGAGAGTTTACCATGTTATTATCGATTCTTCGCATTGTTACTTAACACTGACTAATGTTTTGGAGCACTATTATTGCTTTCATATTATTCTGTCTTATACTATGCTATACCAGTTGTTCGGGGGGAGGGGGGATGACTTGAAACTGTAATCAGTTTCTTAACTATGTAAAATGGATTATGGGGTTGTTTCTGTTTTATGTTCTCTGTTCAACATATATGTCCAACATTTGGCCTCTGACATGTATTTTGTCTTTTCTGGACTTGTATGTGATGCTTCTCATTCCAATAAAAATCTTTTGAAATACAAAAAAAAAGAAGAAATCTTCTGCCAATTGGTGACCGATTTTAAGCTGAATGATTATCGGGGACTCCCGTTCATCACAGTATCATTCATGTGAAAGGTTACAATCAGGTCCGAGATATTGACTACTTTGCATTTAAAATCTTTTTGGGACGTCTCACCCAGGTCCGAGTTACTGATAGCCTTGTATTTAAAGTTCCTTTGGATGTTCACAATCAGGTCCGCTGTATTGACAGCTACGTACTCAAGGGGGCGTGGTTATCTGGCTACATGTAGCTAGCATATTCAGCCGGATATTTATCCAACTGGATACATAGCACAAGTTATCCGGCTAACTGTAGCAAGATAACCTGTCAACTAACCAGCTTGCTGAAAATAGACCTTGTCGTGACCAGGAACATCATTTTCATGGTTAGTAAGCGCAAAGAAAGCTTTCAAAGCGGACAAAAGGTGGGGTCCGCCAAAAATGACAGCACCAAATTAAGGTCCCAAAGGAGTACTGAACTTCTTAATGGCAGACTAATATATTTCACACCTCTCAAAAACCTAGAAACATCTGGATGTGAGAAAAGAGGTCTCCCCTGAACCCAATGCTGATAACAAGCCAAAGTCGCCACTTGTACCTTCAGCATATTCAGAGCCAACTCCTTAACCAGATCTTCCTGAAGAAATTCTAAGATTAATGGAACTGAGATTTTCGAGGTAAGACAGGACTGATCCTTGCACCAAATGCCCAGCAATTCATCAGACCCAAATGTAGGCCATTGAAGTAGAAAATTTACAAGCTCACAACAAGGTGCTCACCACTGCTAAAAAAAATAACCACGTTTCACGAGTTGAGCCCTCTCAAGGGCCAAACTAATGCAAAATTGATCCGTATTTTCATGGAAGATTGGATCCTATCACAGCAGATGTTTCCATATTGGCAACTTCAATGGTCTGTCAACCAACAGATGCTAAAGATCCATGTATCACGGCCTTTGTGACCAATCTGAGAACACCATTAGCACCAAGTGTTACGATCGTGGACCCTTGGGACGGCTAAAAGATGGTGATGCAGCGCTGGAGGAAAACCCACAGCGGAGTCATAGCTGGGAGGCGGACTTAAAGCAGAGATCTGAGAGAGTCTTCACCACTGGAAACTCGAGATCCCCCCGGGAGGAGCCCTTGGGGACCTGAGCCTCTTGGACAGGCACAAGGAAGAAGTCGGAGCCAGGAGACCAACAGCAACTTCACCACTGGAAGCCCGCGATACTCCCTGGGAGGAGCCCGTGAAGACCTGAGCCGCTTGGACTTAGGAGTGGTCTCCGAAGGATGAAGGTCAAGAAGAACTCCAAATCAAGGCGGGCTGCAGAGATGCAAGAAGTAGAATCAGGGCAAGGGTCAGGGCAGGCAGCAGACAGCAGAGGCCAAAGACAAGCCAAAGTCAAGAGCCAGGAAGAAGATCCGAAGTGAAAGCCAGGAGACGAGCTGAGGTCAGGAACCAGAAAGACGATCTGAAGTCAAAGCCAGGAGCCGGAGCAGGAGCAAGTAAGGAAATGCAGGAGCAGGAACCAGGAACACGCAGGATCAAGGACGAAGACAGCAACTAGCCAACCTCAAAGAGGGAACCTCGTTGCAAGGCAAAGAAGGAAAAGTGAGCCCAGTTTAAATATTTGCCAGCGTCTGACGTGAGGAGAAGGGCGACTTCAGTTTTCTCGCACTAGTCCCTTTAAATGGGCTGGCTCTGCACGCACGTGCGACTAGGGGGGGCAGAGCCCCATCGAGGCAGGATGTTCAGGAGCCGGCGTCATCTCCCTTGTGGAGACGCTGCCACGGAAAGGCCAGGCTGCGGCCCGGAGGGAGCAACGGACCGCCGGGTGCTGCTTCGGGGCTGGCTGGAGGAGAGGTAGGGGCCCAGTTGCGGTGTCCCGCGATCGGGAATCATAAAAGTACCCCCCCTCTTATGCCTCCTCCTTGGGGGCCCCAGTGCATTTGGATGTTCCTGGTGGAAGCGATGAAGAAGCGATTTATCTAATATATTGGAGTCAGGCTCCCAAGTATTAACTTCAAGACTGCAGCCCTCCCAAGATAACAGATACTCCCACCGGCGGTGCTGGAAGCGAACATCAAGCATATCATGAACCTGATAAATGGAGTCATCCTCAGCAGGAATGTTAGAAGGATCAGGGGGTCTGCGGTGGAATCCGGACAGTACCAAGGGTTTAAGTAATGATACGTGAAAAACGTTGTAGATTTTCATCGAACTGGGAAGACAAAGGCGGTAGGAGATGGTGCCAACTCTCTCTGATACCCGGAATGGACCAATAAACCGGGGTGCCAGATGCATGGAAGGGAGGCGGAGGCAAACATGCTTCGTACTTAACCATACCTTATCGCCAGGATGGAACACCGGAGCGGGACTGCGATGTTTGTCCGCATTCCTCTTGGCAATGGCCGCAGTGTGGTGCAGCTTGGTCTGAATAGATTACCAAAGAGAGTGGAACTGCTGTGTAGATAACTGGGCTGCAGGGGATGGTACGGACAAGGGTAGAGGTAATGGCAACCTGGGTTGACAACCATAGACTAGTTGAAAGGGGGACTCGCCCGTGGCTGAATGAACATGATTGTTGTAAGAGAATTCATCCCATGGAATGTTCAAAGGAAGGTCTTCAATGAGCAATTGGTACGTTCCACCTGTCTGTTGCTTTGGGGATGAAATGCAGAATTGAAGTCGAGGCACACCCCAAAGCTTTTACAAAGAGCCTTCCAGTATCTAGCCGTGAATTGTGGACCTCTGTCAGAGGTGATGTGAAGAGGGAGTCCATGGGTACGAAAGATGTGCTGTATGAAGAGTTGTGCTAACTCTGGTGCAGATGGCAGTTTGGGCAGAGGCACAAAATGGGCCATTTTGGAAAAGCGATCCACGGTAACCCAAATAATGGTCTTCCCCTCCGATGATGGTAAATCCACTACAAAATCTGTGGACAGATGCGTCCATGGCTCTGCAGGGATTGGCAGTGGCTGTAGAAGCCCCCAGGGGCGACCAGACAATGGCCTTTGTCTGGCACAGATTGGACAGGAATCAACATAGAGGTGAACATCGCATCTCATGTGAGGCCACCAGTAGTATCAAGCAAGGAGTTCTAAGGTCCTCACTCTACCAGAATGTCCAGCGATGAGTGAGTCATGGGCCCAGGAGAGAGCCTTTTCTCTTAGACGAACAGGGACTACTGTCTTCCGGGGAGGAGGTAGATCAGTAGTAGCCACGAGCACACTTGCAGGATCTAAAATGTACTGGGGAGGGTCTGGCGAGTCTTCAGATTCTACATTCCATGATAACGCATCAGCTCGTATATTCTTTGCTGCTGGCCTATAACGCAGGGAAAAGTGGAATCGACTAAAAAATAGAGACCAGCGAGCCTGTCTCGGATTCAGCCACTGAGCACGACATAGGAACTCCAAATTCTTGTGATCCGTATATACCACAAAGGGATGCTGCGCCCCCTCCATTCCTCAAAGGCGAGCTTAACAGCAAGGAGCTCCTTATTGCCAATACCATAATTTTTTTTCCGCAGGAGAAAACTTCCTGGAGAAGTAGGAGCAAGGTAGTAATCTCCCGCTCTCAGATACTTGGCTGAGAACTGCACCAACCGCAATGTTCGAGGCGTCCACTTCCACTATAAAGGGCCATAGAGGATCCGGATGGTGAAGGCAGACATCCTGCAAAAAGGCCTCCTTTAATTCTTCAAAGGCTATACAAGCTGATGGTGGCCATTCCTTAGGGTTGGCACCCTTCTTGGTGAGGGCTGTGAGTGGTGCCATCTTTTGGGAATAATGAGGGATAAACTGTCGGTAGAAGTTCACGAATCCAAGAAACCATTGTAGGGCTTGATCCCTACAGGCTGCAGCCAATCCTTAATAGCGGAAACCTTGTCTGAGTCCATTTGGAACCCCGTAGATGAGACAATGTAACCCAGGAAGGGTAGTGACTCCTGTTCAAACATACACTTTTCAGGTTTAGCGAATAGACTATCTCTAAGGGGTTGTAATACTTGTCTCACATGGTGACGATGAGACGACAGATCTTTGGAATAAATTAAGACATTGTCTAGACTATCACAGATGAGTGAAGCATGTCTCTGAGTACCCCCATTCATTAAGTTTTGGAAGACTGCTGGAGCATTACAAAGCCCAAAGGGCATAACAAGGTACTCGTAATGTCCATCGAGTGTGTTGAAGGCAGTCTTCCATTCATCTCCGAGACGAATTCGCACCAAATTGTAAGTGCCATGGTGGTCGAGTTTAGTGAAGATCTTAGCTCCCTGTAGCTGATCTAGGAGTTCTGGGATGAGCGGAAGAGGATACCTGTCTTGAAGAGTGATAGCGTTGAGACCTCTATGCAGGGTTGAAGCGACCCATCCTTTTTAGCAACAAAGAAAAAAACAGCCCTTGCTGGCGAAGTGGACTGGTGAATGAACCCATGCTCTAGGTTTTCTTTGATGTACTTTCACATGGCTTGCATCTCTGGAAGGGACAGTGGGTATACCCGTCCCCTAGGAGGTATTGTGCCAGGCAATAGCTCTATAGCGCAATCACAGGGCCGGTGCTGTGGTAAGAGCTCCGCCTTCTCCTTGGAGAAGACATCCTGGTAAGCAGCGTAGTGAGATGGTAAAGAAAGTGATGTCGCCATCAACGCCAGTTCAGGCCGGGTATCATCGGGAAGCAGGACGAGAAGCAGTGTGGACTCCAGGCTGCAATCTGTTCTTGGAGCCAGGGTAGTCCCAGAACAATAGGGTGAATGGCCTTCTCAAGAACTAGAAAGGAAATCTCTTCCATATGTAGCACTCCGGTGTGGAGAGTCAGAGGTGCCGTATTCATAGAGATATTCCCAGGAAGCGGTGTGCCATGAATAGAAGAAATCCGAAGCAGAGGGTTATGAGGAACTACTGGAAGTTGTAATTGTTGTACCAAATCCATGAGAATAAAGTTTCCTCCTGCTCCTGAATCAAGAAATGCAAGAGTGGAGAATATTCCCCCAGGGAACAGGATTAATGCAACCTAGGGATAGCTCCTCGATTGGACCTAGGCGCTGAAGTTTTCTGGCCGTTCAGGGCATCGGGCTAAGAAGTGCCCTTTATTTCGCAATATAGGCAAAGGCCTAACATGCGCCGGTCTTCTCTCCTCAGGAGAAATAGGACTTCATCCCAGTTGCATAGGTTCTACGCCTTGATTACCTGAAGAGGTAGAGGGGGCAGCCAAGGGTTGAGAGAATGTAGGAGCCAAGGAAACCGGTCTCCAGACCGTTTTGCCTTCTCGAGACCTTTGTTGGAGTCGCCGGTCGACCCTTCCTGCTAGGTCAATCAAGCTGTTGAGATTGTCAGGGCAATCTCTGCCCACCAGCTCATCTTTACAGCATGAGGATAGCCCCTCAAAGAAGACCGCATATTCGTCCAGTGAGCGGGTTCCCTGGCGTAGGTGCAGCAATTCGGCAACTGCTGTAGACTTACATGCCGGTTCATCGAAAATTTGTTTGAATGCCGTTACAAACTGTTGAAGGTTTCCGAGATTGAGGTCATTTTGTTCCTATAGTGGGGAAGCCCAGGCTAGGGCTCTCCCATCCAGGAAGGATACAATGTAGCTGGTTTTTACCACATCCGAAGGGAATTGCATAGGTAGTAGTGTGAAGTGGATGTATCACTGGTTCAGGAACCCGCGGCACTGCTTCGCATCACCTGAGTACCGGGGCGGAGTCGGCAGTTGTGTAGAGGCGGCCGGTCCGGGAGTGGGGACCAAGACTGGCACAGGAGGTGTGACTGGAGGGGTGGAGTCCAGGTAAGTTGCCAACCTATCTACTGTTGTGGCTAGGACATCCAGGCAGTGCTGCTGCTGCTGCTGTAGCCGCTGGGCAATACCAGGGATGGCCTGGAGTCCGGACAGATCCGCCGGGTCCATGGCCTTGCAAACTGTTATGATCATGGACCCTTCTGCCGGCTAGAAGATGGTGATGCAGCGCTAGAGGAAAATCCACAGCGGAGACATAGCCGGGAGGGGGACTTGAAGCAGAGATCCAAGAGAGTCTTCACTACTGGAGACTCAAGATCCCCCCGGGAGGAGCCCTTGGGGACCCGAGCCACTTGGACTTAGGCGCAAGGAAGAAGTCGGAACCAGGAGATCAACAGGAACTTCACTACTGGAAGCCCGTGATACCCCTGGGAGAAGCCCATGAGGACCCGAGCCGCTTGGACTTAGGAGCGGTCTCCAGAGGATGATGGTCAAGAAGAACTCCAAATCAAGGCGGGCTGCAGAGATGCAAGAAGTAGAATCAGGCCAAGGGTCAGGGCAGGCAGCAGACAGCAGAGGCCAAAGACAAGCCGAAGTCAGGAGCCAGGAAGACGATCCGAAGTCAAAGCCAGGAGATGAGCCGAGGTCAAGAGCCAGGAAGACAATCTGAAGTCAAAGTCAGGAGCCAGAGCAGGAGCAAGTAAGGAAAGGCAGGAGCAGGAACCAGGAACACGCAGGATCAAGGACGAAGACAGCAACTAGCCAACTTCAAAGAGGGAACCTCGTTGCAAGGCAAAGAAGGAACAGTGAGCACAGTTTAAATACTTGCCAGTGTCTGACGTCAGGAGAAGGGCGACCTGAGTTTTCCCGCGCTGGTCCCTTTAAATGGGCTGGCTCTGCACACACGCATGTCTAGGGGGGGTGGAGCCCCTTCGGGGCAGGACGTTCAGGAGCTCGGTGGCATTTCCCTCATGGAGACACTGCTGCGGAAAGGCCAGGCTGTGGCTCGGAGGGAGCGACGGACCGCCGGGTGCTGCTTCGGGGCTGGCTGAAGGAGAGGTATGGGGCCTGGTCGTGGCGTCCTGTGACCGGGGATCATAACACCAAGCATGAATGCCAAGTTACCTTCTGCAGCAATCTGCTGACCATGGGCATAAGGGAAACAGAGCAACTCGCGCCGTGGCCATGTTTGCATGAGGACATTGAGCCAAAGCTCTTGAGAATCCTTTTTGCGACTGTAAAAATGAGGCACCTTCGCATTTGTGCAGCTCACTATCAGATCCAAGAAAGGCCACCCCAACAAGCAACAATGAGTTGAAAGGTCTTGTGCACCATCTCCCATTCTCTCTGGTCCAAGGCATAACAGCTGAGATAATCCACCTGAATATTTTCCACTCCTGTGATATGCGAGGCCAACAGTGCCTGAAGAAGCTGTAGTAGGATGTCTATTTCCAGAGAGACCTGTTGACTCCAAGTTCCCCCTTGATGATTTATGTAGGCAACCACCATGGCATTGTCCAACATCACTCTCACTGCTTTCCTGGAGAGCCGGTTTGCAAGAATGCTAGTTGAATCACTCACACCTCCAACTGATTGATGGCCCAACCCATCTCTTTGGGAGACCACCACCCCTGTACCACTGACTCCTGACAGTGGGCTCGACAGCACTGGAGACTCGCATCTGCTCACTAGCTATTCGGGCCAAGTTCACCCCTTTGCTGGGATTATCTCTCTGCATCCACCAGAGCAACTTCTGTTTCGCATCCGGTGGCAAAGATAGCCATATGCCATAATCCTGGGATTGAGAATTCCACCGAGATAGCAACGAACTTTGAAGCAGGCACCTTTATGCCCTCACCCATGGGTCTACCTCCAACGTTGCCACCATAGAGCCCAATGTTTGCAAGTATATCCACACCCTTGGATGATCTGTTGCCCTTAGGGTCCAGATCTGTTGTGAAGGGCCTCGAAAGGCCTTGCATTCTGTTACACTCTGGTGTTTTAGTGTGCCCTTGGGCCTCAGCCCAACCCCAGACGTGTCCAGGACCGACCCGAGGGTTGACAGCGGGCTCCAGCATGGCTGACAGTCTGACCCTCTGCCAGGCCTGCAAGCTCCCAAGGCCAACAACAGGATGATGTTGGAAGTTGAATGGTCCTCCGACCATTCTGAGCCCTTTCGGACCTGCTGTGTGGAACAGCATGGAGCAGCAGGCCTGGCCTGAGATTGAGGGCAGATGGAGGCCTTGACACGTAGACAGGACTATGATCGATGCGACGGTATCAGAGATGAAGACACTTGGGTTGATGCGACGGCATCACAGATGAAGACACTTGGGTTGATGCAACGGCATCATGGACGAAGACACTTGGGTTGATGCAACAGCATCACAGACGAGACTTGGAACTTGACAACAACTGGGAGGGAGGACACTGGCACTGTCTCTCAGGGAGCCCTACTCAGCCCACGCGCGGGACTGAGTCACGGACCACCCTGTCCCACTACGCACCCTACACAGCCCTAAGAGGCTGGTCACGGACCACGAGGAGAGCGGGACAAGCGCGGGGAAGATCCAGGCAAGGAAAACTCCAATGACGGAGCCGATGTCATCCGAAGCTTCACCTATGATTGGCGGGAACAGAGGCTCAGGAGCACAGGGACCAATCCCATCTGCAGGCCGCTCCATTCTCGGGCACGACATCATCCGAGAACCACAGCTCTACAGGAACAAAAGGCTCAGGAGCACCAAACAAAGACACAGGGAAGAACATCCTGGAAGGCAGGCACATCAGGACATGGAAGATCATGACGGAACATCAGGACATGGTCAGGGACCTCAGGCAAGACATCAAGACACGAAGACGTGGTACGAAGGCAGACGAGACGAGGAGCTCCACGAAGAACAGAAGACCTTACATGGCTCTGGCAGGCAGAAGCTTCCACAGGGATGTCACTCCGATGCAAGGCCCAGACAGACTGATGGAGCAGCCCTTTATAGGGCTGAAGCAGAAAGTCCACTCCCTAGGTGGGGCCAGCACACTTCCTGTGCCTGGCCCTTTAAATTCAGTGAAGAAGCGCGCGCCGGCACCTAAGAAGCAGCAGAACTGTGCAGGACCACGGACAGCGACCTGCACCGACATACGGCATGAGGGAAGCAGGACTGAGCTTGGGCGCAGGCTCCGACGTCGGCAGCGGCTCCAGCCGCTGCGGGAGGCCCCGGGGGCGGCTCCAGCTGCCACTTGAGCCCAGGGATGCGGCCTTTGTGCCACGAAGATGGAGGCAGTGTTGGCGGCGGCTTCTGGCCGCGATGGAGGGCAGGAAAGTCCGCGGCTCCGGCTGCAGTGAAGAGGACGAATCCGGGCGGCCTCTGGGCCACGTGAGCCAGGCGAGACCATGGCTCCAGCCGCGTTAGAGAGGCCCGACGGCGGCGTCCATGCCGTGTCGGGGAAACAGCAGCAAATGGTGAGTGCCTGCTTGCGGGGGGACCCGCGGGCAGGGGATTTCATAACAAGATCTACCCCCAAAGCTTGCTTTGAGTCATATCAAACTGGACCCCCAAATACTCCTGAATCTAGTATAGCTGAAACCTGTTTTTGGACAGATTTAGCACCCATCCCAACTCTTGCAGCAACTGAACAACCCTATGAGACACTATATGACTCTCTACCTCCAACTTGGTTGGATTAACCAGTCGTCCAGATGTGGGTGTACTAAAATGCCTTCCCTTCAAAGAGTTGCTGCCACCACCACCATTACCTTGGAGAAGGTTCAGAGTGTTGGAGCAAAACCAAACAGCAGGGCCTGAAACTGGTAGTGGCAACCTAGTACCACGAATTGTAAGAAACGCTGATGCTCCTTGTGGATTGTTATATGCAAATAGGCCTCCATCAGATTGAGTGAAATGAGAAACTCCCCTTTTTGAAATGCCATGATCACTGACTACAAGATCTCCATGCAGAAGTGGGTCAATCAAAGACATCTGTTGACCCTTTTCAGATTCAAAATGGCGTCCCCGGTCCGGCTTGGGCGCTGCCTCCCACCATGCTGTCCAGCTGCCTTAGGGTGCGTGCGCCGCACGACCCTGCTTCAAATACTTTCTTTAGCGTGAACCTTAGGGGCGTCCCCCTGTGATGACATCATGTATCCCAGATACAAATAGCCTACACTACTGCTAGCTAATCGAGTTAGCAAGGTCAGGGATTCCTTATGGATGGGATTCGCTCTCCGTACCTAGCTACTCTGCCTCTCCATTATTGGACTTAATCTATTTAGGGTACCTGCTCCTCGGGGGCCTCTCTCTTCTCTTTCAGGTCACTGTCTGGAACCGGTACTCGCTCCTGGAGGGACCATGTTCCCGGACTCGCTGCCTGGACTTCACTTCTGCCTGGAAGATACCGCTGCCTACATCATCAGTGAGTTACCAACTACTTCTCTCAGAGTTGTTCCCTGGAACCAGGTACTCACTCCTCGAGGGCCTGCCTCTACTCCAGCTCCTGTGATTCCTACCGAGAGAAACCGCTGTGTGAGTACTCAACCAATGAGGCTCTATTCCAAAACCCTGCATTCTTCATTGTACTCACTATCTCAGTTTCTCTTCACTACAGCACAGCCATTGAGGGATCGCTGTTACAGAGCCCTGAGGGACTACAAGCCCAGCCGGGCTTCATCTCTGCTCACTACTGCCACCTCTGGTGGCTCCTCAATACTGTTAATAAAAGATCTATCTGTGTTGTGTGTCCTAAAGCTGAGCCTGACCTGTGGCCCCTCAAGGGACTTCCCTCCCGTGGGCATGGTCAGCAGCCACAGTGACCAAGGGTCCACCCAAAACCTTACATACATTAATAGAGAAGCAGGGAACCAACTTATCTTCTGGCAACCATGGAATCTTGGAATCTCCCCAGTGATTCACCATCTTTTCCAATTCTTCGCTGAACAAAAGGCAACCCTTGAAGGAAAACTTTGTGAGATTTGATTTAGAAATGGTATCAGCCAACCAGTTCCGCAGCCAAAGCAGGCACCAAGCTGCTATTACTGAAGCCACTCCTGAGCAGCTATGTATGCTAAATCATAGCCCACATCATCCAGGAAGGCAGCTCCAGGCTCTAAGGACTACCCTCTCCCAAAACCTTCTGGGCATCCTGGGTCAACCATAAACTCGCCCGGGCTACTATACAGCAACCAAGTGGAGATATGGAGATTCATGGCCACAGCTTCATAGGCCTGTTTCAGGATAACCTCAATCTTTTAATCCTGGGCATTCTTCAAGGCCATTCCACTTCCACCAGAGTGGAGGTTCTTTTAGTCACTGAACAGACCAGGGCATCTACCTTCAGAAAATGAAAGTGTTCCCTCGCTTTAGGGTCCATAGGGTACATACCCACCAGGGAGTGACTGCCTTTAAAATAAATAAATAAATAAATAAATAGCCTCTGGAGCACTCCACTCCAAGTCAGTTAGAGCTTGCACCGCTTCATGGAGAGGGAAAAATAGAATGCCTTCTGCAAGCTGACCATAATAGGATGTTTATTCTTCTGCACCGTAGATGCCTCCAGAACTGCTTCAAAACACCCCAGTGCCTTCAGTTTCTGAGAGATCAGGCCAGACAACTCATCCTGATGAAAGAGCCGCAGCATAGTCCTATGCGGCTCCACATCTGGGAGAATTTCACCATCCTTCAACATCACCTCTCTGGCATCCTCTGTAGAGGAGCCAGATTCCTCTCACGACTCCTCTGAGAGAACCTTTTCCTCCACTCTGTCCCTTCCATTGCTTAGATCACTTCGGAGGAGAAGAGGGAGGGGGCTGAGTGCTTTCCACTCCTCAAAGAGGGAGACGTCAGGAAGGGTCAACCCCAAGAATTCGAATGCGACCCCTCCTGCCCCTTGCACAAAGACTTAAAAATTCCAGCCATGACAGGGCTGAAAGATCCATGCCCGGCAACAGAGAGGTGGGCAAAGCGATCTCAGAACCCACCTCTGTATGCACAGGAGGAATGATAAGTAGCTGTGGAGGTGCAAACTTTCCCCAGAATGCAGCCTTGACTGGCTCAGCGATGCTCGACTGGGAACTCCCCGCAGAGGTAAAATCATTCTGAGGCATCTCTCCCTGTACCTCTATGCACCTTTGACACAAGCTAAGAACTTCGGGCTCATCACTCTCATGTGGCAGGTGATACAGATCAGGAATCTCTTCCTTTGCTGACTGCCCAGCGCCTTCTTGGATCCACAGTCTACAATCAGCCTGCTGTCTTTAAAATGACACCTGCCTTGTTTAGTTTAGTTTAGTTTAGTTTATTGGGTTTTTATATACCGACACATCAGACAAGCCTTCACATCGGTTCACACATAATAAAACAAGATTAGAAATACAATGATCATAAATAGTAACAGCTAAAAACTATATAGGGTAAAAGAATAAATTAGCTGTTAAGAGAGATAAAATCATAGATTAATTAAATAACATAATCATAAAACATTGACATAGAAATTAAACTAAAAATATACAGGGGGTAGCTCATCAGGATGGTTTGCAGATAGATCATGCTTATGGTGTAATTGCTTATTTCTGGTCAGGCTGGTTAGCTGATTCATATTCTTTTTTTTTTTTATTTATTTATAATTTTCATATTTACATAATATGAAATATTCAAGATACATTATTCAATGTTTAGCAATTTGATAAATTCTAACTATTAAACAACAAATTCATTCTTATGATATAAACTTATACACCTTTAGTTGGAAAATAGAAAATAATTTGTTGAAACAATTTTTTTAGAATAAACAGATTAATCAAAGCACTTTTGGATTTTAGAAGAATCTAAAAAAGAAAAAGGGAAAACCATAAATTTGTTTAACCAACCACCTAACAATTAATATACTTTCACTCCCTGTATTTCAAGATTCAACAGGTGACGAGGTAACTGGGACACGAGATTCAACAAATTGAATTAGATGTTCCACCTGTGTAAAAACAAAAGATTCTGTTCCTCTTTTAAGAACACAGCTACATGGGTATTTAAGAGTAAAAGAAAACCCTAATGACACTTTTTGTCTTAATTCAAGAAATTTTTTCCTTTTTTGACGTGTAATTATTGAAAGATCAGGGAATATCTTTACATTTTGTCCCAAATATGTTGTTGGGAATTTCTGAAAGTAAGTCCTCATTAGTGAACTTATATCTGTTGTAGTTACTAAGGAAACAATTAAAGTCTCTCTCTCCAAAACTTGAACCTCTGAATTTTCCAAGAAACTAGTTAAGTTAGCCGGAACAGAAACTACTAATCCAGAAGTTCTCTTTTTTATAAAGAAACATGAATTTATCGATATCATATTACTTTCAGTGAAACCCAAAACTTCAGTTAAATATCTCTTGAAGGAAACATATGGGATTTCTCCTGCTATTCTAGGGAAGTTCATTACTCTTAAATTTAATTGTCTAGTACTATTTTCAATAGTTTCTAGTCTCCTAGAGGACAAAGCCTGATCTTTAATCAATGCTACATTAACAGCCTGTATAGATCTGATATTCCCTTCCAATGAATCCATTCTAACATCAATCTCATTTACTTGTTGTTGTACTTCTACAAACTGCTGTGTTAACCTTGAGGATACAGTATCTATCTTACTCTCCAATCTGTTGACAGTCTCGTTTAGTCCACTGACCAAGTCCCATATTGAGGCCAGAGTAACCATTTCAGGTTTGGATGTTTTTGGCCTAACTTCCACTAGATGATCCAAGTGAGAGGGATCCTGTTGACACTCAGCAGACATTCCTGCTGCTTTATCCAAACTCTCAGCTACCAAGTCCACTACACCAGTAGCTCCCTCTGAAGCTAACGGTTGACCAACCACTTCGGTGGATACCGCTGCTGCTACTTCACTGGGAAGGGGTTGGGTTGGTGGAAGACGCATAACAGGGCTTAGGGAAACCTCCTCCTGGGCAGTCTCCCGTTCTTCTACCAGAAGGCTACCAACGGAGTCACTGGTGCCCTTTAAATCTAATTGTTGCATAAATCTGTCTATTTCCAATTGCAACAGGGGGGGTAAGGGCTCAGTGGGAAATACCCTTACCTTCCCTTTACGTTTAGCAGGCATTGTTAATCAGGAAACAAAATAATTGAAAATAGGGATTTACCGGTGTTGTTTACATCCAAAAGGCTCAGCCATCAAGATCGGGCCTTCTTCCCCTGCTCGGCCTGCTCCGGACTAAGCCGGACAAAGCCGTGCGCACCCCTTGGGTGCGCACGGCTTTGGTGACGCGCCGGCGGCGATGGGGCGCCGCTGCCGCTCCGATTTTCAATGCGCTCCGGCTCCTCCCCTCACGTTCACGTGGGCCTCTCAGCTGTGTTCCGGGCTGAATCAGGGGACTGCAGGTACGAGTCTCTCGCCTGTATCAGCTCTGCCGCGCCGATTTTCAATGCGCTCCGGCTCCTCCCCTCACGTTCACGTGGGCCTCTCAGCTGTGTTCCGGGCTGAATCAGGGGACTGCAGGTACGAGTCTCTCGCCTGTATCAGCTCTGCCGCGCCGATTTTCAATGCGCTCCGGCTCCTCCCCTCACGTTCACGTGGGCCTCTCAGCTGTGTTCCGGGCTGAATCAGGGGACTGCAGGTACGAGTCTCTCCTGATTCATATTCTTGTGTTCTGCCGTGTTTCTCATCGCAGTAACACTACTTACTGGAGCTCACAAAAGCGCTGCTCCAAAACTGCTGTCCTGTCTAAATCTCTCTCCCACTCCAGCTGAATCTTTGTCTCCCCTATGGAAACCATGTCAACCTTAGTGTTGTCCTTTTTTTTTTTTCTGAAGAAAGTTTCTCGGCCAGCCACACACAACAAACTCTTCCCCCATTTACTTGATGCTAAGGGGGCCAAGGCAGGTAAGGAGACAGACAGTGGAAAGGGGCAAAGGAAAAAGGAGAGCTAAGCTCAAGGCTCCCTTACCCCAGCTGGAATCACAGGCGCTGACTGAGGAAGGAGAGTTCAACCAACCTTCACCTCCCAACTGTCCCCAAATGTGGTGCTTCTCTCCTCTAACACCACTGGATGCTCAACTGAGGGAGGGAGACCCTGTTATTACCTCAGGAGGTCCGTTCATGCACCTGTCCTATAACTGGTATGCCTATGTCCATAGGTAGGTATGCATGTCCACCATCTACTGGAGACAGAGAATACTGGCAGGCTAATGTCTGTGCAAGGCTATATGAGAGTGACATCAACGAGTCAATGATCTCTGTCTCCATTTGCTGGTTGAAGTGCATAACCCACTTGTGTGGACTGGCCTGCTTAAATGAAGAGGAAAAACTGGTTACAAAACTTGTGAAGCTAGCTGCCATCAATTTCATGAATGTTTATTTGCATTAGTAATACATGTGAAAATAATGACGTTGACAAGTATTTGCTCTAGTTGAGTGCTTTTTGCACTTAGAGGACAGCATTGCAGCTGCCTATCACCCTTATAAGGAGAGTGTATGGTGCCTCATGTGCCTATCACTGGGTGGAAGACAATGGAAGGCTTTGATGGGAAATTACAAGAGCTTTCGAAATATCAGAGTTAGTGGTAATTATTAAGCCATAGCGTTCCACTTAAGCTGTTAAGCTTCCATTCAAGTACATAGTTTAGTAACTCTGCAAAGGCTTTGGCCCTGACTTATCAAGAGATTTCTTTCATTCTGAACCTATGGGAAAAACCTTTGCTTGTCAGCCCCTGTGTGTTTAGCTGTCGCATTATTGCTTGGCTTCTTCTTACTCAGGGGGTTGGACTGGATCTCGGGTATGGCAAGGTTCAGATTGAAGCTTGAGATACGGCTCTGTTTCCTTGAGGCTGCATGAAGGTGGCCTCTCACAGATTTGCCATAAACCCCAGAAAGTTCCATACAACAAATATTTTCATCTTAGAAAGAGGATCTTACTGTCTGCAGGGAATGAAAAAGACCTGCATGTTCACAGGCACAAATACTTCTATTCCAAGATAGTGGCAAAAATAAAAGGGAATAAAACCACACCAGGAATGTGGAGTGATGAGTAAACACACTACATGAAATATCAGAATAACAGGTGTGTTGCAAACAAATGTATTATTGATGGTACAAATAGCCACAAAATTAATGCTTTAAATAAGCAAAAATTGCCTTCAGAATATGTACATAGCAAAACATATTGAACAGTAGGTCCCCCGGCTCCTGGTAGCCGTTCTCTGTGACTCCTGTTTGAATGTTCAAAAGTCTCCTTTATTTTCAAACTCTTCATTGACTCTGCTTCATCACCTCTTCATCAGTAATGATGATTTCAGATTGTCTACCCCCTAGTAACTAATCCTACATTTAATTACAAATGCCCTCTTTTGGAATGTTTTGATGTACATGGCATTGTTATAATTATTTATTTTGGAATTCCTATTCAACAGTCTATTTGTATGGATTCCTTATCACATGTAAGCTGTCCCTCCCGATGCAGCCCATGCGAAACACAGTTCCATATTGGGGAACCTATTGTTCAATACATTTTGCTATGTACGCATTCTGAAGGCAATTTTTGCTTATTTAAAACATTCACTTTGTGGCTATTTGTACCATCAATAATAGATTTGTTTGCAACACACCTGTTATCCTGGTAAAAATAAAGGGGAACCATGAGAGAATCCCTAATGCGTTTTGAGCACCTACACGCACTTTTTCACATCTTTCTGAGGGATTTTTTGCCATCATTTTAGAAGAAAGGTATTGTGCCAGTGACCCTCTGGTTTTTTTTAATCTTTAACGCACTGTACTATAAATGCAAGTGGCATTGGTTGTCTATGGCATTAAAAAGAATTAAGTCTGTGGAGCTGTAATCATACATTGCATGTCTCCAAACTTCAGAATGCCATGTACACACATTTTAAATCTGTATTATGGAGCAGCCATTCCAACTTCTACTTCCAGTTTAATTAGGCTCACCTGAACAGCTTAGATCTTCATACCTGTTCAGATTTGGCTAATCGAGCTCAGAGTAAAAGCTGGGAAGCAGCTACAAGTATTCCCTGGATCCAGTGCTCATGTATTAGGATGATGTTGAGCCGGAAGTGAACCCTTGGGCCAAGGTGGGGTTGACGTTACCCATAGGAGGGATCCTATGGGTCCCCACCGTCGGCAGGCAGAGAGGGCTGACGGACGGAGGCCGGCTGGCACTTCACCAATACCAGCCATCATTCCTCGCAGGTTGAGCCTTTGAGTGCCGGGGCTGGCTGGACTTAGGTAGCCTCCGTCAGTAGTCATCGATGGGTGGATCGAGGTCAGCCCAGAGGCATCAACTGGTATAGGTATCAGTGTGTACTGGACGAGACAGAGTCCCGGAGACCCGGGCGCCAATAGGAACACAGTTTGACAGAGGGCACCCGAGCAAGAGCAGGCTGAAGCCTGAATGAACCACGTCCAGGACAAAGGCTGAAGAGGCGTCTTTAAGCAAGCTGGGTTCTGGGCTGGCGGCAATCTGGAAGCAGTGGCAAGCAAGGCTGAGGTCTAGACGAGGAGAGAGAGTCAAAGGATGGTCAGTCGAAGCAGAGGTCCAGGGCTGGAGAGAAGCAATGGCGTGGTCAAGCGATGCAGAGATCCGGGGCTGGAGAGAGGCAACGGAGTAGTCAGACGATGCAGAGGCAACGGCATCGTCAGGCAATGCAGGGTCAAACCAGGTTAGGAATCCGAAGGAGAGGTGAAGGAACAGGAACACCGGAACAAGGAAACAGGAATGAAGGCAATCAGGATCGGGAATCAGGAACAGAAAAAGCAACGAGTACTTGACTATCGAGGGGACCTGTTGCAAAGGCAATTTGAGAGAGCAGAGCCCAGCCTTATATACCGGAGCTTAGCCGACATCCTCATCCGGGGCTGCAGCCAGGTTCCCGTCGCGGGCCCTATTAAAGGATCAGCTGTGCGCACGTGCGCGTGCCTAGGGAGGGACACGGCTTTGGTTGGGATGGCGTCTCTCCGTGGGCCACACGGAGAGCCCGACGCAGAGCATCAGGAACTGTAGCAGAGCCAGAGGCCCCAGGGGCGGCCCGAGGACGGAGCCAGTGGCCCACAGCAGCCAGAGATGAGGGACCAGGCACTAACTGCACTAACCACATCCTCTGGCAACAAATTCCAGAGTTTAATTGTGCGTTGAGTAAAAAAGAACTTTCTCCGATTAGTTTTAAATGTGCCACAAGCTAACTTCATGGAGTGCCCCCTAGTCTTTCTATTATCCCGAAAGAATAAATAACTGATTCACATCTACCCGTTCTAGACCTCTCATGATTTTAAACACCTCTATCATATCCCCCCTCAGTCGTCTCTTCTCCAAGCTGAAAAGTCCTAACCTCTTTAGTCTTTCCTCATAGGGGAGCTGTTCCATTCCCCTTATCATTTTGGTAGCCCTTTTCTGTATCTTCTCCACTGCAATTATATCTTTTTTGAGACGCGGCGACCAGAATTGTACACAGTATTCAAGGTGTGGTCGCACCATGGAGCGATACAGAGGCATTATGACATTTTTTGTTTTATTCACTATTCCCTTTCTAATAATTCCCAACATTCTGTTTCCTTTTTGACTGCCGCAGCACACTGAACCGATGATTTCAATGTGTTATCCACTATGACGCCTAGATCTCTTTCTTGGGTTGTAGCATCTAATATGAAACCTAACATTGTGTAACTATAGCATGGGTTATTTTTCCCTATATGCATCACCTTGCACTTATCCACATTAAATTTCATCTTCCATTTAGATGCCCAATTTTCCAGTCTCACAAGGTCTTCCTGCAATTTATCACAATCTGCTTGTGATTTAACTACTCTGAACAATTTTGAATCATCTGCAAATTTGATTATCTCACTCTTTGTATTTCTTTCCAGATCATTTATAAATATTTTGAAAAGTAAGGGTCCCAATACAGATCCCCGAGGCACTCCACTGCCCACTCCCTTCCACTGAGAAAATTGTCCATTTAATCCTACTCTCTGTTTCCTGTCTTTTAGCCAGTTTGTAATCCACGAAAGGACATCGCCACCTATCCCATGACTTTTTACTTTTCCTAGAAGCCTCTCATGAGGAACTTTGTCAATGTTATGAACGCTGCCCGCAGGTCCCCCCGCGAGCAGGCTCTGTTTACTCACCCCATGCTGCCTTTTCTTCGCCAGAGCTCCGTCAAATCTTCTATTGTCTTTGTGGAGCTCCTCATCTCGTCTTGTCTTCTCGTCATGCCACGTCATGTCTTCATAGCCTGAGGTCCTCGTCCAGGTGTCCTGGTGTCTTGATGATCTTCTACGTCCTGGTGTTCTTGCCTTCCTACATGTTCGTTACTGCGCCTCGTCTTCTACGCTCCTGAGCCTTCTGGTCCTGTGGGCCGGACTCCCTCGGACGACGTCTTTCCCGGGTTGGAGTGGCCTGCAGGTGAACTGGTGTCCTGCGCTCGCGAGCCATCATGTCCTGGATCTTTCCTGCGCTGTCCCGTTCTCCTTGTGGTCCGTGACCAGCCTGCAAGGGCTGTGTAGGGCGCGCAGTGGGACAGGGTGGTCCGCGACTCAGTCACGCAGGTGGCCTGAATAGGGCGCCCTGAGAGACAGTGCCAATGTCCGCCTTCCCTACCACATTCAGGACAAAGGCTGAAGAGGCGTCTTTAAGCAAGCTGGGTTCTGGGCTGGCAGCAGTCTGGAAGCAGTGGCAAGCAAGGCTGAGGTCCAGATGAGGAGAGAGTAAAAGGATGGTCAGACGAAGCAGAAGTCCAGAGCTGGAGAGAAGCAACGGTGTGGTCAGGCAATGCAGAGGTCCGGGGTTGGAGAGAAGCAACGGCATCGTCAGGCAATGCAGGGTCAATCCAGGTTAGCAATCCAAAGGAGAGATGAAGGAACAGGAACACCGGAACAAGGAAACAGGAATGAAGGCAATCAGGATCGGGAACCAGGAACAGAAGAAGCAACCGGTACTCGACCTGTTGCAAAGGCAGTTTGAGAGAGCTGAGCCTGGCCTTATACACCGGAGCTTAGCCGACGTCATCATCTGGGGCTGCAGCCAGGTTCCTGCCGTGGCCCCTATTAAAGGATCAGCTGTGTGCGCGTGCGCCTAGGGAGGGGCATGGCTTTGGTGGGGACGGCGTCTCTCTGCGGGCCACACGGAGAGGCCCGACGCGGAGCATCAGGAACTGTAGCAGAGCCGAAGGCCCCAGGGGCGGCCAGAGACGAGGGACCAGGTGCTGGATCACTTTGAAAGAGGTGAGGGGGCTGAGCTGCGGGTCTGCTGTGGCTGGCGTGCGTAACAGATGAGGGATGACTTACACCCACTCACTCACACAGCTAGTTGCATCTTTGCAAGATGTTCTGTCATCTTCCAAACCTGTCTCATACTGTTGCGGTCTGCACCGCTTCCTCTCCCTTGTGCCTGACCAGTGCCTACCTTCGTGGCTGGAGACACCACGCTCCGCGACCCCAGGATCCCAAGACGCTGATGGCTCCACGTGGCGTCCGCCATTTCCTGCCTGTTTCGCCGCGGCCTCGTGCGCGAGTACGCTCACTTTGTGTGTCCAGCACCCGGAAGTCGAGCCCCGCCTGCGAGGATGACGTCACGCACCCAGGGCGATATACCGGCGCCCGGACGCCGTATCATCGCCTTGCAACGAGGTTCACTACTGCCTTGTAGTTCTGAGTTGCGCATCGTCTTCACTGAGTTCCTGTCGCTGACCTTGGATTGCCTTGACTACGCTTTGCCTGCTGCCTGCCTCTGACCCTGGTTTGTTCCTGACTACGCTTTGCCTGCTGCTTGCCTCTGACCCTGGTTTGTTCCTGACTTCGCTTTGCCTGCCGCCTGCCCTGATCTTGGCCTGTTCCTGTTTGCCCAGCCTGCTGCCTGCCTCTGATCTCGGCTCGTCTCTGGTCCTGCTTCAGTCTTCAGCTTGCTCCAGTCCCTGCGTGCTACGGAACCCGTTCCAGGTTACAGCGTGCGCCAACGCCTGCTCGTCACGGACTTTGTTTCAGGCTACGCCTGCTCCTGTTCCCGCTGGTCACAGAGACTCTGTTACTATCCCACGCCTGCCTCAGTATCCAGTCTCCTGCCTACCAAGTACCTTTGGACTTCCTTGCTCTCACCCCTGTCACTGGATTCTCTCTATTGCCCAAGTCCCAAGGAGCCAGAACCCTACGGGCTCCTCCTGGGGGGTTCCTGGTTCCCAGGTGAACACCTCGAGCCTCTGGCTCCGCCTCCCGGCCTACCCTATCACCCGAGGTAGGCTGGCCCAAGGGTCCACTACTTCGCCTGCAGTATCAGACTGCAACACATACTGACATATAGAATAAATTCCATCACTACTGGCTATGTGGCTTGCTGGACTCTGGGGACTGTCCTGAATCCAGGCCTTGTAGGAATGAAATGCTAACACCAGGCCCATCAGGTTAGCACAGGACATGCAACTAAGTTCCTGACAGAAGTAAATTTAAACAGTGTGCTGGACCTTCTTTAATTCAATCATCTGTCAGGTCATGGCAAACAATTCCTATTACCCAATAAAGTTTGCAGTTCAGTTTAATACAAATGTGCATGTTGTTGCGGTCTCTACGACTTCCCTCCGCTTAGGGCCCAAACCCGCCTACCTCCGCTTCAGGAATCACTGCATTCCGCCCGCTCTGGACCCCGGGGGCTTCTCTCACTCCACGTGGCGGCCGCCATTACGTGCCTGCTTCTAGTCAGTCTCGCGCGCGCGCGCGAGGACGCCCGCCTTGAGCTCTCAACTCCCCAAAGCCTGGCCCCGCCCATGCTGCTGAAGTCACGCCCAAGTCCCGATATAACCGGCGCTCAAACTCTCTCATCGCCTTGCAACGAGGTTCACAACTCCATAGTTGTTCTTAATTGCGTTCCTGGTGATCTCCACGTTGCCTGCCTCTGACTCCGGTTTGCCTCTGACTCCGCTTCTGCCTGCTGCCTGCCTCTGACTCTGGTTTGCCTCTGACTCCGCTTCAGCCTGCAGCCAGCCTCTGACCCCGGCCTGCTTCCGCTTCAGCCTACAGCCTGTTTCAGCCTCCGGTTTGCTACCGACTCTGCTTCAGCCTACAGCCTGCTTCAGCCTCTGGTTTGCTACAGACTCCGCTGCCGCCCGCTGCCCTGCCTTCAGCCGGCCCTCGGCCCTGTACAGCCGGTCCCCTGCCTCCCGGGTACCTTGGACTTCCTATCCTTCCTGCTTGCTCTGGTCCCGGTCTAAGCCTATCTCAGCCTCTGGACTTTCTGTCTCTATTCCGAGTCCCGAGGACCCGGTGCCCTACGGGTTCCTCCCGGGGGATCCCTGGTTCCCGGGTGAACACCTTCTGCTTGTGGCTCCGCCCCCCCGGCCTACCCTGTCACCCTAGGTAGGCCGGCCCAAGGGTCCACTATCTCTCCAGCAGTGTCCAACTGGAACACATGTTTACCAGTAGCTTATATTGCATTCTACAGCTTTGAAGAATGAGTTACAGCTGATGTGTAATTTGCTTGATTTGCAGAATAAAGATTCATATTATATTAGTGAAATTGAAGCTCTGTTCAAGGCCCCTTCTCAGGGTAAGTCTTAAGAGTATTGGTTTTATAATATCTTATTCTGTATTTTCCTTAGAAAATCACTTTTTTGTACAGAATCTATGTATTTCATTATACTTGTCCAGGTCTTTGAATATATAAACAACTAAATAGAAGCAAACTGTGATCCAATCACTCAACAAGAACCACAATATGTCCACCTCTGATTGTTGACTAGTGGCTGGTTTATCAAATGCACTAACCTGCTAATGTAGCACCACATAACTTTAAAGAGCTTGTTCTTTCTCTCTTACACTCATCATAGTCGTTCCCTCTCACACATAACCCTTCCCACTTAGACTACTACAACTTACTCTTTGCAGGCCTCCCACTGAACCATTTTTCTCCACTGCAATCTATTGAGAATTCAGCTGCATGATTTATCATTCTTTAACATTGCTATGACCATGTGGCCCCTTTTCTCATCACTATATTGGCCCCCCAATCCATTTCTGCATGTAGATCAAGCTTCTCTTACTCATCCACAAATGCATTCACTCACTCTGCAACAACTCATTACATATCTTCTCTTCTCAGCACCCTTCCTCGAGGGTGCAGTAATATATCTGTAATGCAACTCGTTGTGCTGTCTTCTTATTTCACCTTAGGTTTCTGAAACACCTCTTAGAGGTTAAGTAAGCAGCAGCACCTTATCTGCTTATCTCTGTGTATATATATGTGACAGCACCTCAGTTCCATTCATCAAGCAAGTTGCTCTACTCTGTGCCCTTCTCCTTCACTGCCAACTGCCAACTCTGTGCTTTCCACCTGGCTGTGTCTTATATCTGGAACAGACTTTAGAACATAAGAACATAAGAACTTGCCATGCTGGGTCAGACCAAGGGTCCATCAAGCCCAGCATCCTGTTTCCAACAGAGGCCAAACCAGGCCACAAGAACCTGGCAATTACCCAAACACCAAGAAGATCCTATGCTACTGATGCAATTAATAGCAGTGGCTATTCCCTAAGTAAACTTGATTAATAGCAGTTAACTACTTTCTGAGTATGTACGCTATCTTCCCTGTCTGGCAATACTGAAATCCAGTCTAAAAGCTTAACTTTGAAGCTGCTTTAAAATCTTAACCAATTCTCTATCTTAAATACATTTCCCTTAGTCTCTTATTTTATTTATTTATAATAATTTCTACCCCACCCAATTACCATAAACCTGATGTAAGCTCCATTGAGCAGGGACTCTCTTATGTGTATCTGAACAGTGCTGCATGCATCTAGGCATGCTTTATAAATGATAAATAGTAGTAGTAAAACTATGCCTTCTCAGCTGCTCGCTGGTCCTGAAAAGGCCGATAATAACTGAGAAGTGTAGTTACCATTTTCTGTAGCATGCTCCTAATCCACGCCTTCACAGGCTATATGCACTGATGCTCTTGCCATCTTCTCTGGCAAAAGGTGAAAGCATAGTAGAATACAACCAAGCATACCAACACCTAGAGAACCACATTCTCTCCCTTACATAAGTAGAGGGGTTTTTAAAAAATATCTTTCTCTCTCCTGGTCATCAGGTATAGTGTACCATGGAAAAAAACCAAATCAACAGCTCTTTAAAACTCAGTTGGGGCTCTCCTTTAAGTGTGCAAGTAAACAGACTGTGACTCTGGCAGACAACTTCCAGCTTTGGACAGTCAACACCCAACTTCAAGCCTTCAACATCAAAGACAACAAGTTTGGGCAAGGTATGTGGGGAGAGATTTATTTGATTTTTAATAAAGTAGTGTGATTGCCATGCTAGTATACATCAATACACAGAAATAAAGGTCAATAAATGAAAAAATACATCAGGTAATCCCTTTTAATTAGATTAATGTAATACATTTCTTGACTAGCTTTTGGGAGCTACACTCCTCCTACTGAGCTTCCAAGTTCAAGAGCCCAAGAGATTTCAGCATTGTCTAACTGATTTATCAGCACTGCACCAGCTTTGTTCTAAGGATGTTCTCCTGTGAAATACTGGGATATTTTCACTGAAAAAGGGAGCAGCATTTGCACTGTTGTCTAAATTTGCCCCTGCAAACCATAAAAAGCATCTGTTCTAACTGAGGGTTCAATGAATATACAGTGCCTGAAAAACAAACAGTTCTCAAAGTAGACATAAAATAATCTTAACAGTACTCATCACTGAGGTAAAGGAGAAAATATACCATGTCTGATAATCCTTCAGCTTTACAATAGAATCTCCGCCAGCCGTCGGGAGCACCGCAAACACTGGCGCCTGTCTGAGCAGCAACTCAAAGTACAATGCACACTCATGCCATTCCTAGGAACCTTGGTTTTCGGGTTTTATTTTATTTTTCCTAGGAATTTCAATGTTATAAAAAAACAAAAAATCAGTGAAAAATGACTTTGTTAAAATAGGAAAAAAAATCATTGTAAACATTATTTTTCCACTGATTTTTTTTATACCATTGAAATTCCCCCAAAAAAATAAAATCTGAAAATGAAGTTCTCACAGGACAAGCAGGATGGTGGTCCTCACATATGGGTGACATCACAGGATGGAGCCCAATCACGGAAAACTTCTGTCAAAGTTTCCAGAACTTTGACTGGCCCCTACTGGGCATGCCCAGCATGGCACTAACCCTGCAGCCAGCAGGGGTCCCCCTTCAGTCTTCTTTTTTCCGCGCAGCAGTAGCCTCGGGGTTAAGGAGCTCTGCAGAGATTCGACAGGAATTTTCCTCATGGAATTACTAAAAGTTAATTTGCCCCACAGGGGTCCCTCCTCTAACTTTTTCAAGCCATGGTACTCCGGTAAGTTTTTACCCATTTTTCCGTCGATTACCGTTGAGTTTGGCCCTCGCGGCCTACTGGCCGTCGACCGTACCACGGCTCAATTTTTTTCATGGCCATGGCATCGGGGTTCCGTTAGTGCCCGGACTGTAATCGCACCATGTCCATCACAGACCCCCATAAAGTCTGTGTAATGTGTCTTGGACGAGAGCACGATGTCTTGACCTGCACCAAATGTGCCTTAATGACATCAAAAGGTCGCAAGGCCAGAATGGAGAAGATGGAACTTCTCTTCCGTGCTCAAACCCTAACTCCAAACATTGCATCGACGTTATCGTAACCGGCACCGTCAACTTCACGCCAGCATGGTCCACCGACCGGTAACCATCCGGCATCGACGACATCTCGGCCTTCGACACCCTCTACTCCCCCTCAGGACCGAGGGGATCATAGAAACAAACATCGCCACCAGCATAGAAAGGTTTGGACAATCGAGGGAGAGAAATCTTCGACCTTGCCATCATCCGAGCCGCCGTAGAAGAAACCCCGTCCAGAAAAGACACCGACCTCACCGAGGCAACCCTCCCCCAATGGGGCATTGGGAGCCGCAACTCTGCCTCTTTTTTTAAACATACAAACAAAATCAAAATGAGTTTGCATATAGAATACATGAACTGGGTTACGTTTATCAAAAACAAAGAAAATCCATTTCCTTCAAATCAATGAAGACAAAAATTCTATAGTTAAAAGAAACATAAAACCACACCAGTTTCATTTAGTATTAAACATAATTGAGAGCTTGTTGCACAGTAAAAGGAAAATCAATGGGGAGTATGTATCATGAAAAATATTTTTTGATTTAAGGGCTCATATTGCCTGCTACTTTTAATTATTCCATTAACTCGAGATTGGGGATGATGCTGGAATTTTCCTCTGTTCTAGAAACTCTCTAAGTTGTTCAGGTGAAAAAAAGATAAATACATCATTCTGTTTTCTCAATACACACTTACATGGAAATCTTACCTCTTGGCGTAAAACCAAAAAGGCTTTCCTCCTTAATTGTGTTGAGTATGCTAAGTCAGGGAATATCTTAATTGGCTTCTCCATAAAGTTGACAGGGTACTTTTGAAAGTAATTCTTCATTATTAAATTTATGTCTTTAAGTGAGGAAAAATTTACCAAGAGAGTTCCCCAATCAATAATCTGAGCACTTCTCAAGAAAATTGGTGAGGTCTCCTTGGAATGGCTGTTCTACTCTATCATTTACATTTCTCTTTTTTGGTATGAAATAGCAGTTTACTACTGTTATTGTATCTCCAGAGACAGTGCCAAGAATATCCGTTAGAAGGCTTTTTAGAGTGATAGAGGGTAATTCCCCAATCACTCTAGGAAAATTCAGAATTCTTAAATTATACTTCTTGGCACTGTTCTCTAGAGACTCTAATCTCCTAGAAATTACATCTCTGTCTTTAACGACGGCTGCATGAAATTCCAAATTTTTCTTTTGATGATTCTCTAAATCTTTTGTTCTGTCTACTAAATCTTTAATTTGTTTCTCTGTTTGTAGTGTGTCTTGTTGATTACCAATTATTAAACTATCTACCTTCCTTTCTAATCCCTTAATATTGGTTAACATTCCCTCCATCATACCCCAAAGTGCATCGAGTGTTACCACTGCAGGACGGGTGGGCAAGCCTAAACTGCTATCTTGGGTTGATTGGTCCATATTCCCATTCGAGGGAATTACTAATTCCAAATCCCTTTCTCCACTTCTTGGAATTACACCCAAAGTAGCAGAGGCTCCTTCAGTGATGGTATCTATGACAGCTCTTTCAGAGCTTGTCTCCACCATTCTTTGTGCAGGAGGTATGCCGATGTTCGGGCTCAAGGAAGCCTCATCTGTAGGCACACTCAGCCCTCCCTGACTGAGTGGCACATCAGAGTCTTTGGACTTCACTTCATTTACAGCAGGAGAGAGGAGAAATCTGCTAATTTCCTGTTGGATTGGAGATGGTAAAGGGAGTGAGGGAAAAACCCGCACTTTCCCTTTACGTTTAGGAGGCATAGTCACTTGGAAATTTAGGGACAATCAACACTTTCACTCAATATGATGCCAGCAGTTACATGCAACGGATGGTTAGCAGAGAAGCAGAATATCCACACGAGGAAAATATTACAGTACCTTAAAGAACCACCGTTTAGGTGACTTTGCCGACGACCGACGAATCTGGGTGAAGCCGGGAAAAGCTGTTACGCCGCTCGCCCCTTGAGCGGCGCGCCAGCTCTGCTGCGCGCCGCAGGTCGCCCCACTTAAATGGGGCACTTCCGGGTTCCGCCTCTGGGTCTGCCCCTCAACGTCACGGCGTCGGTAGCGCAGCTGGAGCTCAACAGTCAGGTAAGGAGTTCTCCTGCCCCCGTTCTCAGACAGCTTGCAGGAAGATGGTTCGAATCTTTAGTCTCTACGCCCTCAGATACAGTTCCAAGACGCCCCTCTTAAATGGGGCACTTCCGGGTTCCGCCTCTGGGTCCGCCCCTCAACGTCACGGCATTGGTAGCGCAGCTGGAGCCCAACAGTCAGGTAAGGAGTTCTCCTGCCCCCGTTCTCAGACAGCTTGCAGGAAGATGGTTCGAATCTTTAGTCTCTGCGCCCTCCCGCGACTCCGCCTTTAACGGTGGTCCCTCCGGCTATGCCTCTGCCTCCTTCTTCTGTTCTGGAGCCGGGGCTGCTTGCTCCAGGTCTCCAAGAAGTACTGGACCGGATGGTTCAGGAGGCCATCGACAAGGCGATGCAACGACTCCAGGTTCCTCCGGCACCGACACGGTACCGATTGCAGAACCGATCACCGACCCGATTCCAGCAGCTTTGGCACCGCTGCTCTCAGGATGGAAGCGCTAATTGCCGCTTTTCCACTGATGGACCCTGGGTCACCGATGGCGTCGGTGCCCTCCCCGCTCACTCTGTCATTGGGAGGAGAAACACCGTTTCGCATCCCTCCTTCGGGAGTTTTGCCTCAGCCATCGATGCCGATACGTCCATCGCCACCAATCCAACCATCGGTGCCGATACGCCCGTCGGCGCCACCGAACCATCCATCGATGCCCTCGATGCCTGCGCCGGTGCCTTCAATGCCTTCATTGGTGCCTCTGATTATTCCTTCCTTTGGAGCTTAGACCAGGACCTTCAGGTATCCCACATCCCATCCCCCTCTATATCCTAGAGGGGCAGATGCTGATCCTTATGGTACCTGGACTGATATTCTTCACCAGACACCGATGATTTGCCTTCACCACCTTCATCCACTGAAAGCAGAAAGCGTTCTCCTCCAGAGGACCTTTCCTTTATAAATTTTGTGAAGAAAATGTCTGAATTGGTTCCCTTCCAATTACAGACTGAACAGGATGATAGGCACCAGATGACGGATGCTCCCAAGGTAATAACCTCCATCCCTATCCAACAGGTTCTTCTGGATCTCCTGAAGAAGAACTGGGAACATCCTGGCTCCATTGCTCCAGTCCACAGGAAAGCTGACACTACCTATTTGGTGCAGTCAGCTCCAGGCTTTCAGAAACCACAATTGGATCATCAATCTGTAGTGGTGGAATCTGCACAGAAGAGAGCAAAGAGATCAAAGCCTCACACTTCTTTTCCCCCTGGCAAGGAACAGAAGTTTCTAGATGCCGAGTCTTCCAAGGATCAATGCTCATCTCCCGAATTGCCGCTTATCAGCTCTATATGATCCAATATAACAGGGTCATTTTTAAGCAGATACAAGACTTGACGGACTCCCTGCCTCAGCAATTTCAAGAACAGCTCCAAACTTTAGTAAACAAAGGTTTTGAGGCAGGCAAGCATGAGATCAGATCATCTTATAATATCTTTGATACTGCTACTAGGGTATCTGCAGCTGCTATTTCGGCGAGAAGGTGGGCCTGGCTCAAGTCTTCTGACCTTTGCCCTAAGGTACAAGACAGGTTATCCGACCTGCCTTGTGTAGGAGATAATCTGTTTAGAGAACAGATTCAACAGACGGTGGCGGAACTTAAGGACCATCATGAGACCCTAAGACAGCTCTCTCTGATGCCTTCTGACTATTCTTCTAAACAGCCCTTCAGAAAGGACTCTAAAAAGTCATTCTTCCCCCCGAAGAAGTCCTACCCACCACCAACCAGATCCTGTGCCATGAGACCTTTTCAAAAAGCACAGTCTCGTCAAACACGTAAACAAAAACCACAAGCAGCTCCTCAACCAGGGCTGCTTCAGGATTTTGACTTCCACCTAGAGAGCAGCAGCCAGATTCCACTGCCTCACATACCAGTGGGAGGTTGATTATACCACTTCCACAACGTATGGCACTCAATCACCTCAGACCAATGGGTACTGGCAATAATTGCTCAGGGTTACCATCTGAATTTTCTCTCCGTGCCACCGGATTCCCCACCTCTACCGATGTGGAGAACATCCGATCACTCCATTCTTCTGGATCAAGAGGTCTCCCTCCTTCTCCAGTCCAAGGCAATAGAACCCATTCCCTACTCTCTGCACGGCCTAGGGTTCTATTCCCGGTACTTTCTAATCCCCAAAAATTCAGGAGGCGTTCATCCTATTCTGGACCTATGGGCCCTCAACAAGTACCTCCAGCGAGAGAAATTCAAGATGGTAACCTTAGACTTGCTTCTTCCTCTTCTACAAAGAGGAGACTGGCTCTGTTCTCTGGACCTCCAGGATGCATACACTCATATTGTGATAACTCCATCTCATCGCAAATACCTGAGGTTTCTAGTAGGCCCCAAGCACTATCAATACCGAGTGCTTCCATTCGGCCTAGCGTCTGCGCCACGAGTCTTCACAAAATGCCTCGTAGTAGTTGCAGCCTTCCTCAGGACCCAAGGTGTTCACGTCTACCCCTATCTAGACGACTGGTTAATCAGGGTTCCCACTCAGCAAGCTGCTCTGTCGTCCCTCAATCTAACCTTACACACTCTAATTTCATTAGGATTTCTCGTCAATTACGACAAATCCTACTTAGTCCCATCTCAAACATTATCGTTCATTGGGGCAGACTTGGACACCTTGCAGGCAAAGGCTTTTCTGCCTCGACAGCGAGCTCTCACTCTTGTGTCTCTTGCACGCCAGCTGCAGTCTCAGCACTCTGCGACTGCATGCCACTTTCTCATCCTCCTGGGACACATGGCGTCCTCAGTTCAGGTCACATCAATGGCCCGTTTGGCCATGAGAGTCATGCAGTGGACTCTAAGGTCTCAATGGACTCAAAGCATTCAGCCCCTGTCGACCATTGTCCACGTAACTGACTCACTCCGTCAGTCTCTTGCCTGGTAGAAAATTCAGATCAATCTCCTCCAAGGCTTGCCCTTTCAGGCTCCAAACCCTTAATTAATTCTCACCACTGATGCTTCCAACTTCGGATGGGGAGCCCATGTGGCCGATCTGCAGAAACAAGGCTCTTGGTCTCCAGAGGAAGCCAAACACCAAATAAATTTCCTGGAGCTTTGAGCAATCAGATATGCTCTCAGGGCATTTCAGGATTACCTCTCAAATCAAGTTATCTTGATCCAGACAGACAACCAGGTGGCCATGTGGTACATCAACAAACAGGGAGGCACAGGCTCCTTCCTTCTGTGTCAGGAAGCTGCACAGATTTGGGCGGAAGCTCTCTCCCATTCGATGTACCTCAGGGCCTCCTGTTGTGAAAGCTCTGTGTTAGAGCTGGTAGTTAGCAATCTGTTGTAAATCTGCTAGGGAGTTAGCAATCTGTTATATCTGTTAAGAAAGCTGGCGTTAGATGGGAGGAGCAATCTGAATGAATGGCCCCTAAGAAGGAAGAGTCAGCTATCTTGTAGTGTCTCAGATTCTGTTATATTCCACTATGTTGGGAATTAGCAATCTGATATGAATCTGAGATAGTAGTGGTGAATCCCTGGGCCGGTGGCAGATGACCGTGTCCCCGGGAGGATATCCCGAGAGGGACCACCGGCTAGGCTTGAGTATGGAGACAGACACACATTAGTTCTTTTATTAAACAGGTTTTGGAAACCACCAGAGGTGGCAGTAGTGAGCTGATATGCCCGGCAGGGCTGTAGTCCCTCAGGCACTGCAACCGCGATCCAGAATGGCTGAGCTGTTGAGAAACTGTAGAAAGTGAGTAGGTATAGTAGACAAGGTTCATGAACAGAACTAGATAACATAAGGTCTCAAGGAAGCTCAGGAGCTGGAAAGGTTTAGGCCCTCAAGGAGCAAATACCTGGTCCCAGGGAAAGCTCTGAGAGAGCAATGGTAACTCACAATTGTTTATAGCAGTGATAGCTTCCAGGCAGTAGAGAATCTTCAGAGTGTCCAGGAACATGGGCCCTCGAGGAACGAGTACCGGTTCCTATCTGTAATCTGAAAGTAAAGAAAAGAGTGATGCCCCCAAGGAGCGGGTACCTCTGGTAAGTCCGAGGAGGCAGAGTAGCTTGGAGGAAAGGTAGCCGAATCCATATCCGAATCCTCTCCTTGCTAACTCAGGTAGTGAATTAGAGACCTTTAAATATTGGAAGCGGATGACGTCATCTCAGGGGGAAGCCCCTGAGGTTCGCGCCTTTGCTGGAACTTCAATCAGAGCATGCATGCGCACGCACCCTAGGTCATCAGGCAACTTGGCAGATCTGCAATATTGAGCCAGTCTGGGGACGCCGGAGGGGGACGGCATGGAGACACCGCGGCATCCAGCCATCCATCAGACCCGGAGGGAGTCGCCACAGAGGTAAAGAGGATGGAGTGAGGGCGTCAAGCAGCGACGGACACAACACCTCCTACTTGCCGGGAGTGGACAATGTGTTGGAAGACAAGCTGAGTCGCATCTTTCAACCGCACGAGTGGTCTCTCAACCCCTTGGTGGCGAACTCCATCTTCCAACAATGGGGATATACTCAGATAGACCTCTTTGCGTCTCCTCAAAACCGCAAAGTAGAGAAATTCTGCTCTCTCATTCTCAGCAAACACTCTCAGCCCAGAGATGCATTCTCCCTCTCGTGGGCAACCGGTCTACTCTATGCATTCCTTCCACTTCCTCTTCTCTCGAAGACTCTCGTGAAGTTACGTCAGGACAAGGGAACCATGATCCTGATAGCACCTCACTGGCCACGCCAAGTATGGTTTCCAATACTGCAGGATCTCTCTATTCGCAAGCACATTCCCTTGGGAAAGGACTCGCTTCTGATCACTCAAAACGACAGGTGCCTCCGCCATCCCAACCTTCACGCCTTGTCCCTGACGGCATTGGATGTTGAAAGGTTAATCCTTCAGCCACTTAACCTTTCTGAATCAGTTTCCCGTGTCTTGATTGCTTCACGGAAGCCTTCCACGAGAAAAGCTTACTTACAAATGGAAAAGGTTCACGTCATGGTGCTCTTCTCAGTCCCTTGACCCCTTTTCGTGTCCAATCACGAAGTTTTTGGACTATTTCTGGCATTTATCAGAGTCAGGTCTAAAGACTTCTTCCCATGTCAGTGAGGTAGCCACCTTCCATAAAGGTATCGGGGATATTCCTATATCAGTACAACCCCTTGTGACACGTTTTCTGAAAGGCTTGCTTCACCTCAAGCCTCCACTGCGTCCTCTGGCCCCTTCTTGGGACCTCAACCTGGTTTTGGGTCAGTTCATGAAATCACCATTCGAGCCTCTTCACTCCTGTGATCTTCGCTATCTCACATGCAGGCCGATACAGTAAAGTGCAGCCGCGGTTACCCTGCTTGTAACCCGCTTTCTACTCACAATTTGGCCGCGTTAGTCCAACCCGCGATTCACTATCCCTTTTAACCCATCCTTACCGCTTCTTTAAATCAACGGGTAACCCTTTCCGCCCATGGCATGTAAACGATCGGATTAGCTATTCCCCCCATTCAGTAACATGCGCCCTGACTATCGCCTTTTTAACCTGCAGTTTAGCCGCACGTTTAACCTGCTAATTTACCGCCTACCCCTACCCCTGTGTTAGAGGCAGGGGTAGGGGTAGGCGTGACGTACGCCGTGACATCATGCGCTTCGCTGGCTAGAGCGCCCAAATTGACGGGCCCTCAAGTCAGCAAAAGCGTATGAACGGGCGTGCGTGACGTCACGGCGTGCCCGTTCATGTGCTTTCGCTGGCTTGAGCGCCCATGCACTACGGGCGTGCGTTCGTCCGTCTTCGCCGGCGGGGGCCGCTGGAAGCTGCTTTCACCGCCGGCTGCCCCCGGGAGGCAGGGGAGCCGCGGCGTCTCCAGAGGAGGGCAGAGAGGGCTGAAAGGGCTGAAAGAAAGAAAAAGTAAGTTAACTTTGGTTACACTTATTCACAATACTTTACATGTCGAGTCGCTTCGGGAGGAGGGGATTTTAGGTTTTTAGGTTTTCTTTTGGTTAAAGTTGGGATCCACTTCCTGGTACCTGTCATTTCAAATGTCATTTGAAATGACATTTGAAATGACAGGTACCAGCGCACCCAGGTTACTGTATAGACGCTGTATAAAGCGCCTATACAGTAAAATGGATTGCGCTTCATGGACGTGCGTTGGACGTGGGTTGGACGTGGCTTGCATTTGCAAGCAATTTAAATAGAGTATCGAGCGGTATGTGATCCGAACTGTGCGTGCGGCAAACGAGGGTGCGCCCGGCACTGCCGCACTCTTTCTAACGTGTCCTTACTGTATCGGCCTGATGGAAAGTGATTTTCCTTCTGGCAATCACTTCAGCTTGCAGAGTTAGTGAATTACAGGCCCTAGTTACCTATCCGCCTTACACCAAACTTCTGTAGGACCGGGTGGTACTCCGCACTCACCCTAAGTTCTTGCTTAAGGTAGTATCGGAGTTTCACATTAATCAATCCATTATACTGCCTACCTTCTTTCCCAGGCCCCATTCCAATCCAGGAGAACAGGCTCTGCATACTCTTGACTGTAAACAGGCTCTAGTATTCTACCTAGACCGTACAGCTGCCCACAGGGAAAGCACTCAATTGTTTGTCTCTTTCCACCCTAACAAGTTAGGGAAGCCTGTGGGTAAGTAGACTCTCTCCTCTTGGTTGGTGGACTGCATATCCTTTTGCTATCAGCAAGCGGGCATTCCATTTCAAGACCGTGTTAAAGCACACTCTGTGAGAGCCATGGCAACTTCAGTAGCACACCTAAGATCGGTGTCGCTTCCTGACATTTGCAGAGTTGCCACCTGGAGTTCTCTCCACACCTTTGCAGCCCACTATTGCTTGGACAAAGCCGGAAGATAAGATTCCATCTTCGGCCAGTCTGTCCTTCGTAACCTATTTACAACGTGACATACCAACACCCTTCCGCCTGCCCGGTGGGGTTCACGATGCCCTCTACCAAATTCCACCCCAGTTGTTGTGCCTGCTGCACACTTTTGGGTACATTTGGTGCATGTTCGGACATCCTCAGCTCGGTACTCACCCATATGTGAGGACTACCATCCTGCTTGTCCTGTGAGAAAGCAAATGTTGCTTACCTGTAACAGGTGTTCTCACAGGACAGCAGGATGTTAGTCCTCATGAAACCCGCCCGCCGCCCCGCGGTGTTGGGTTTGTAACGTTTTATTATTTATTTTTCGGCACTGCCTGTAGCTTTTAAATAAGACTGAAGGGGGACCTCTGCTGGCTGCAGGGTTAGTGCCATGCTGGGCATGCCCAGTAGGGGCCAGTCAAAGTTCTGGAAACTTTGACAGAATTTTTCCGTGACTGGGCTCCATCCTGTGATTTCACCCATATGTGAGGACTAACATCCTGCTGTCCTGTGAGAACACCTGTTACAGGTAAGCAACATTTGCTGTCCCTAGCCATGCCACACACTATAATTTAGAAAGCAGCCAAAGCTGAGCTATTAACTTTCAAGATGCAGCACTGGGAATCTCTGTTCCTGCTGGGTTCCAAACCCGAGACTTCTGCTTCCGAACTCGGTATCTAGAGGGGAATCTCCATTGGCTGTAGGGGAAATGTTCTATATTCAGCTGTGAATCAACCCTGAATTCTAGTTTACTCTTAATAACTGCTGCATACTCTAGAACTGGAATGGGATGGCATGGTGTGCCTTCTAGGCCTGCACTCAGATTGTCCTGTGACTTTAATTGCAGAGGAAGAATGCTTTGCTGATAGGAGCAGTAAAGCAGCCCCTGTCCTAGTGATCCTGAGTATCGTGGGACTGGTTTTCATTGTGCTTGTCGTGTGTCTGATTGCCAGAAGAAAGAGGAACAGAGGATACGAACACATCTAAGCTGGCTGCCTTATTCAAAATGTGCATGACGCTAAGAGCACACTGATCTTGGCTTTCCATTGCTAAACATGGTTCACGCTCTCTGTATAGATGAAGACCAGGTTTCCCCTGGATTTCCTGGCTGTTTTGGAGCTATATCAAACATAATAAATATATAAAACATTTTTCTTAGGGGGGTCCTGTGACCTTGATACCTAAATTAATGACACAATAATAGGTTTTAAAGCAATTAGATGCTAAATCTTCTAAACATTTTGCTATTTTTTTAACTCCCTATGATCTACAATATATTAATGGGGCATTATGAAATTCTCTTATTACAAGAGTATTTTCACTTGCCTTTTTTAAATGCTGAAACCACAGTGCTAAATAAAAAGGACATACATGTATTCAGTCTTGCAGTGATATGAAAAAGCTTCTACTTAATTAGCATATTACACAAATCACACAAACATGCCAATGTTATTTCTTTGATTGGGTGTCCAGAGAGTTGGATTAAGGGAGAGTGCTAGATGTAGTGTACTTTCATTTCAGTAAAGCCTCTGACACAGTGCAGTTAGTGTAGCTGGGTTCAAAAAAGGTTTGGATAAGTTCTTGGAGGAGAAGTCCATTAATGGCTATTAATCAATTTTACTTAGGGAATAGCCACTGCTATTAATTGCATTAGTAACATGGGATCTTCTTAGTGTTTGGGTAATTGCCAGGTTCTTGTGGCCTGGTTTTGGCCTCTGTTGGAAACAGGATGCTGGGCTTGATGGACCCTTGGTCTGACCCAGCATGGCATGTTCTTAAATAAATTGAGCGCCCTTGATATGGGCCATAGAATGAGTGATTGGGTTAGAAACTGATTGAGTGGAAGGTGAAAAATTGCAGTGGTAAATGGAGTTCACTCTGAGGAGGGGGGCACTACTTACTTACTTACTTACTTACTTATTTATTTATTTATTTATTTAACAGTTTTATATACCGACCTTCATAGTAAATAACCATATCGGATCGGTTTACAATTAACAAGAATAAAAAACTGGGGTAACTATTCAAGTAAACGAAAGATAAACAGTAAGTAGGAATGAGTCAAAAGTTACAATCAACAGGGAAGAGAACTTGGAAGCTTGCAACAAGCTGGAAAGAAGATAAGGCAGGAAATAAATATGAAGTGATGCCATAGGGCGTACGGGTTAAAGCTTAATGGTGCTTTAACCTGGGAGAGTCAGAGTCCATTCGTGAGTATAATCATCATAACGGGTAAGCGTGAAGGACAACTAGTGATTGTCTGGTGGGTCGGTGAAGGCTTGGTGAAAGAGCCAGGTTTTAAGTCTTTTTCTAAAAGTTAACAGGCAAGGCTCCACTCTGAGACTTGAAGGGATGCTATTCCAGATAGATGGGCCAGCTATCGAAAAAGCTCTGTCTTTGGTCATCGAGAGGCGTGAAGCTTTAGTAGGGGGAAATTTCAGGGTGCCTTTGAGAGTATCTTCATCTTGTGATGTACTTCAGGGATTGGTCCTTGAACCAGTTCTTTTCAGCATTTTTGTGAGTGACATTGCAGAAAAATTGTTGGGAAAGGTTTGTCTTTTTGTCGATGATACCAAAATCTGTAACAGGGTAGAAAGCCAGGGAGGTGTGGAAAATATGAGGAGGGATGTAGCAAAGCTTGAGGAATGGTCTAGGGTCTGGCAGCTAAGATTTAATGCTAAAAATGCAGAGTTATGCAATTAGAATGCAAAAACCCAAGGCAGAGATACAATATTGGAGGCAAAATTGTGTGAAAGCACAAAAGATTATTAGCTGCATAGGGAGACGAATAGCAGAAAAAAAAAAAAAGGAATATTGCCCCTGTATAGATCCCTGGTGAGACCTCATCTGGGGTCTGATGTAATAAAATCCATGCTAAACTTGGAGCTAAATTTTAGCATGGGTTTTACTTATTGTGCACTTTAAAAACAGGGGGCCTTGTGGGATGCAATAAACTAATGGAATGCAAATCGAGCAGGAGCTTAAAAAAAGCAGGCTAAATGAAAAAAATATGCTAAAAATGTGACTTAACCTGAAAAATCTGCACAAATGCAGAAAAGTGCAAACGCTAAAAATAGATTTAAATGAGTATTTCCTCTGGGTGAGGCTTACATGTGTATCCTCTGGCTTGCTGGTGCTAAAATATGGCACCAGGCAACCTAAAGAGGAGAATCTATTGCTTCTGTTCAGTTAAATGTATTGCAATCTGCCTTGAGACCAACTTTGGGAAAAGGCAGAATTTAAAACATTGACAAATAAATAAATAATAAATACAAATGCAGGAGTAAGAAGATAAGCGCTTGGAGCTGGAAGGGGTGTGACCAAAAGGACCTTGCATGCACGATTGACACTGGACATCCTGACTTGGGTGCAATCTTGCATGCAAGGCCATTTGGGCAAGGCATGCCAAGTGAAAAATGCACTTGCCAAAGGCTGGGTCTCTCTCCCTCCTCCTCTCCCACCTTACAGCATCCCCAGCCAGTCTAAGGAGCAGTAGCCAGGTTCAGGACTCAGGCCTCCTGTACTGGACCATCTAGTCAGCCCAGAAAACCTTTTCTGATGAAGCTTACTAGTTTTCAGACCCAATTAAAAACAATACCTTGAAGAAACAATTTGCTGTGATAATTGTTATGGTTTGTGGTCAGCCTGGTACCAGTCTTAAAAAATATACATTCAGAAATGGTAAACATTGCAGTTACAAACCTGGAATAATATTAAACATTGGAAGGCCTAACCAAAGCAAGGAATAAGGCTAGGACACAAAGACAAGATAGGCCACTAGGGGGCCGAGGTAAAGCAAGGAAGACACCTTCAGCTGAGTAGTATGCACTTTGGTATTGTGCATTAGAGATGTGAATCGTGTGCCAGATTGTCTTAACGATCAGATTCGGCTGGGGGGGGGGGGGGAATTCTGATCGTTAAGATATGTGAATTGGAATTGTTTCCGATTCCAATTCACATCGCTAATTTTTTTTTAGGGAGGCCCGTGCCGCTAAAAAAAAACCAACCCACCCGACCCTTTAAATCGACCCCCCCAAAACCTTTTAAAATTACCTGGTGGTCCAGGGGGGCCTCGGGGAGAGATCCAGGGGGGCCTCGGGGAGAGGAGAGATCCAGGGGGGCCTCAGGGAAAGATTTCCCGTTCCCAGGCATCAGCTGTTCTAAAAATAAAATGGCGCCAATGCCCCTTTGCCCTTACCATGTGACAGGGTATCCGTGCCATTGGCCGGCCCCTGTCACATGGTAGGAGCACTGGATGGCTGGCGCCATCTTGACCCCCCCCTCCCAAAGATGGGAGGGGGGGTCAATTTAAAGGGTTGGGTGGGTTTGTTTTTTTAGCGGCACGGGCCTCCCTAAAAAAAAAAGGGTCGGGAGGGTGGGGGAGGCTAAGGGGGGGTCGATTTAAAGGGTTGGGTGGGTTTGGTTTTTTTTATCGGGCCATCGGCGTCATTTTAATTAGTGGCAGCCAAAATGGCGCCGATGGCCCGAGAGCGGGAGATCGCGCCGGGACCCCCCCCACTGGACCACCAGCTAACAACATTTTGGGGGGGTTCGGGAGGGTGGGGGAGGGTAAGGAATTGGTTTTCAAGGGTCGGGGTGGGTTTAGGGGTTGTTTTGGTGTGCCGGTTTTCCCGCCCTCCCCCAAATAATTCCCGTGCCCTATTTAACGATACAATACAAATGCCCCTGACGATAAATCGGGGGCATTTGTATTGTATCGTGCACTCTAACGATTTAGAACGATTTTAAAATTATCTGACGATAATTTTAATTGTTCAAAAACGATTCACATCCCTATTGTGCATCCTGAGTTTGGCATACTGTTCACCTGTAGGTGCCAGCCACAACGGTAATTACACATTGTCCAGCTTTAGGTTCCAACCCCAGAGAACTTATGTTAAAAATGTAAGTCCTTCCTGGGGAGTACCACACTGGGCACAACAATATACAACATTGGCCACCAAAAATGTGAGTTTATGCCACCTCAGACCCAGGAGTTAAATTTCCAATAAGCTCTCTCAGGTAAATACCAGTCACAGGCTTTATTTTCCAGAACAGCTGGACAGTACACATACAGTGCTAAACTGCTGTTGGTGCCCATCCAGACATCCTATGCTTTGTTCATCTAGCTGTTTATCTTCCCCAGAGAGCATATTCTTGTATTTTACTTGCCATTCCTTGTCAAAATGGCCTGGAATGAGAGGATGTGCCCACAATTTGGGATGCCAGCACCAATCTCACATGCAATGCCATTTCGGTAAGATATGGCAAGTAAAATCAAAGTATAAGCTCTCTTGGGTGGGCACCTTCAGCTAAACAGTATGCAATTTGGTGCTGTGCATCCAACTTTGGCATCCTGTTTGGCTGTAGCTGCTCCCCTAGAGAGTTTATGCTTTGTTACCATGGCTGTAGATGCCCGCCACAAAAAGCTTATGCCTTGATTTTACTTGCCATACCTTCCTTGCCAAAATGGCCTTGGATGCAAGAATTTTCTCCCTGTAGTGGGCACTTACAGCTCTCTGAACAAAGTGTAAGCTCCCTGGGGTGGGCAGCTACAGTTAAACAGTACACCAAAGTTGGATGCACAGTGTTGGTTCAGCTGTCAGTGTCCATCCCCTTAGAGCAGGCACCAACAGCTGGGTCCAAGATGGAGTAAACACATTCTGGAGACCAAAGTTATTCTATTGCTGTGCCTTCTTTGGTAGCAGCAGCTAGACACTACCACACTGGGCACAACAACAATATAATATGGCCTCCAGAGTTAAGTTTTACTCCTGCACTGAACCAAGTGTTAAATTTCTGGTGTTAAACACGCATGAAAATGTCTCCCTGCATTGCCCTGTAATAGCTAATAACTTTGTTTAAATGCAAATTGCTTGTACCTGCGCTAAGCATGCCAGTTCTTTTGGCACTAAAACCCATGTTACATACATTAGTAAGGTGAGTGCCAAAAAACCTGTGGTAGACGTAGCACGCCTTATTACTTCGGCCCCTTGGAATATTGTGCACAATTCTGGAGACCACAGCTTCAAAAGGATATAACCTGGTTGGAGTCAGTCCAGAGGGTGGCTACTAAAATGGTCAGTAGTCTTTGTTCTAAAGCATATGGAGACATATTTAAAGATGTACATATGTATGCCCTAGAGGAAAGGTGAAATAGGGGAGATGTGATAGAGACATTCAAATATCTCCAAGGTTTCCATGCATAGGAGGTGGACCTCTTACAAAGGAATGGAGGCTCTAGAATGAGTAGGGATCATGGGATCAGTGTGAAAGGGGGTAAAATTCAGGAGTAATCTTAGCAAATATTTCTTTACAGAGAGGGTGGAAGATACATGGAACAGCCTTCCAATGAGACAAGGACAGTATCTGAATTTAAAAAGAAAAAAGACTTAAGGATCCACTAATGAAAATTACAAGAAAGAAAAAATAGTTGGTGTATATTGGAATGAACTGTGACTGCAATCTAAATTGTGCTGTCAATACTTTTACAGAAGTTTTAACAATTGGAGGAAAAGATCTCAGCGCTGGTATCTTTTCTGAATTAATTATCAGAGTGTAAACCAGTAGATACAATCATTGGTCAAAAACCTCCACTGTATCTCTTCTTTATTAGAAAAACTTTTTTTATGTCCTTTTTTTCTTTTTCAATAAAAAATTATTTTCTGCTCTTACTCACTGTGTATTTGTGTAAATTTGTAAAGTGAGCAACAGGCATATCAACAGGAATTATCCTGATTTGCAATAAAGGGTTGAAAATTCAATCCCTTAATGAAACATATTGTGGAAACCAATTGTAGTCTCAATTACATTGCCCAATTGACTCAAGAAATTTTAAGACAAGATTGCCTTCTAAGTTAAAGTGATATAGCTCATAATGCTGCTGGTGAGGCAATTCAAAAAAACGCATTCAGTGGCATTTAAAAAGTTGCCGAACAAGGATTAATTCTTAATAGCTCTAAATCGCTCTACAGTTCTTATGTAGATAACAGTGTAATTCTGTAATACTATAGTTCTGGCACTTCACAGTTTGTTGCCAGTATTTAAAGCTCTCTGAAAGCTGCTTGTAGTACAGAAATCACTTAGCTTGGCATTGTGGTTGTTCCAAGTTGTGCCAGAAAATGCTTGAAATGCCGACGTACGTTTTGCGGGAAATGCTGCGTCAGGGCAGTATCGCGTCTCAAAGGATTACATCTTAAATGAAAAACATATAATGAATTTGTAGTTGAATCGTTCTTAATGTCAATATAAGATCATTTTTTTACTCACAGTTTCTTGTCTGTTCAAGCGTTCAGTCAAGTTTTGAGTCAAAAGCCAGAATGCGTATATGCTCATGAACTGATTTTATAGGTTGCTCACAAGAGACGTGATGATTTCATGACAACCTGCAGGTGTTTTCATTGAAAATTCGAGTAAAGTTCTATATGTTGATTAAAGACTGGACCAATCTATCTTAATGTTTAATCCCACTGGTTCTTCGCTGTGTAATCTAAAAATCCACTGTTGCTCTTTGCGATACAACAATGCTGCTCGATCCCCGCCTCTTATGTGTGGTTTAACTGTATCAATGACGAACCATTTAAGTTGCTGAAAAGTATGGTTGAATTGAACACAGTGGGCAACGAGTGGGGCATTTTCTTTAAAATGCTTTATGCAACTTCTGTGCTCGCAAATGCGTTGCCGAAAAGATCTTGTAGTTTGTCCCACATAATAACGGGGGCAAGGGCATGTAATAATGTACACCACAAAGGTTGATGCACAAGTGCTGTAATGTTTGATGTTAAATCTTTGTTTTGTAACAGGGTTAATAAATTCTTTAGTTTGTATCGTTTGAGAACAGATAGAGCAATGCCCACATCTGTAGTGGCCAATACATTTGTTACCTTCTAATGATGTTTGATGTATTATTTCATCTGGTAAAATGCTGGATTAAGAATTTCTTTGAATTTTCGGCTGCGGGATAAAGCCATACGAAAGTCCAAGTTTTGAAAGCCTTCAACATTTTGGATAATCGACCAATGAGATTGAATACTTTTGATAACCTGCCTGCTTAAAAGAGAATAGCAAGTAACACAAGTGGCTAGAGTGTTACCTTGTTCTAAGTTATCATTTTTACTGTTATAATACAATAAGGCTTCTCTATTGCTGTATAGAGCCCTCTAACCTGATTTGATGCTTTTGGTAGGATAGCTTCTTGCTTTGAATTGTTGTATCAGTTCTAAAGATTTCTCTTTAAAAAGATGTTTGTCTGTGCAAGTTCTTCTATATCTAAAGAACTGAGATACTGGGAGACTATTTTTTAAAGGTAATGGGTGTGAACTGGAATAGTGCAGGTAAGTATTCCTATTTGTAGATTTTTTAAAGACACTCAAGGAAATGCTCCCTTCATTGGTTTTACTGATGGTAAGATCAAGAAATGATATGTTGTTATAACTCTTGTTCAGAGTAAACTGGATGTTATCGTCACAACTGTTGATCCATTTTTTAAAATAGTTTAAATCTTCCAATGTACCATCCCAAATGATGAAAATATCTATATAGCATCTGTAAAACTTCAAACATTGTGAAAAAGGTGAATTATCAATCCATTGTGTTTCAAATTCCATCAAGTATAGGTTTGCTATGCTGGGAGCCATGGTGGTGCCCATCGCAGTTCCGGAAATTTAATGATAATAAATGTTTTGAAAAATGAAAAAATTATTGGTCAATGCCAGTTCTGCTAATTTGAAAATGAATTGAGACGGAACTTTATGTGGATATTCTCTTTTCTGCAAAAATTGTAGTAATACTTCTAAAGCCTGGACCTGTGGTATTGATGTATAGAGAGATTTGATGTCCATTGTGACAAACCAATAATTGCTGAGATTCATATCCATATTTTCTATTATACGGATGAAATGAGAAGTATCTTTAATATGATATTTCCCTTGTTGAACATGCTCCCTTAAATGACAGTGGTTCCCTTGTTGAACATGCTCCCTTAAATGACAGTGGTTCCAATAGAGAATCATTGGATGAAATAATAGGTCTTCCCGGTGGTTTATTTAATTCTTTGTGAACTTTAGGTAAAGTATAAATGGTTGGTGTGCGAGAAAACTTTGGATTTAAAAATTGATGTTCTTTGGTGGTAAGAAATCCATCTTCTTTAGCATTGTTCGTGATGGCCCTAATCTTACTCTGCAACATTTTTGTAGGGTTATTCTGTAGCTTACAATAACGTATAAAATCAGTTCATGAGCATATACGCATCCTGCCTTTTGACTCAAAACTTGATGACTTAACACTTGAACAGACAAAGAAACTATGAGTAAGAAAATGATCTTATATTGACATTAAGAACAATTTATGTCATGAATTGCGCTGCCCGCGGGTTTCCCTGCAAGCAGGCCACTCACCACGTTTTCTTCGCCCACGCGGCCCGGCCGCCCGTGCTCCCAATCTTCACCGTGGCCGGAGCTGCGGACTTTTCCACAATCTTCGGGGCTGGGAGTGCCCCCGTCGGTTTCCTTCTTCGCGGTGCCAGGCCGCAAGCCCCGGTGTCATCCAGCGACTGGAGCCACCCCTGGGGCTCCCTGCAGCGGCTGGAGCCGCTGCCGACGTCAGGGCCTGCTCCTCAGGCCCTGCCCTGCGTCTGACGCACAGACGCTGTGCAGGCTGCTGGCCATGGTCCTACACAGCCTCTGTTTCCTCTTCCTAGGCGCGCGGCCGCGTCTTCTCTCAAGATTTAAAGGGCCAGACACAGGAAGTGTCTTGGCCCCACCTTGATGACTGTTTCCTGCTTCAGCCCTATAAAGGGCTGCTCCGTCTGTTGTTCCTGGCCTTGCATCGTCGTGGAGTCTTCGCTCTGGAGGCTCCTGCCTGTCATAGCCTGTGTAAGGTCTTCCTGTTTTGTGGAGCTCCTCATCGTGATGTCTTCTCGTCGTGCCTTAGGTCCTCGTCCAGGTGTCTTGATTTCCTACATCCTGGTGTTCCTGCCTTCCATGATGTTCCTTCCTACGTCTCACCTTCAACGCTCTCGAGCCTTCTGGTCCGGTAGGCTGGGGGTCCCTCAGATGCAGCACTCCTGAGTGGACTAGCCTGCTGGTGGACGGTTGTCCTGCGCTCCTGAGCCGTCAAGTCCCGGTTGTGTGTTCCTGTGCTGTCCCGCTCCCGTCATGGTCCGTGACCAGTCTTCATGGGCTGTGTAGGGCGCGTACTGGGACAGGGTGGTCCGCGACTCAGTCCCGCGGGTGGCCTGAGTAGGGCGCCCTGAGAGACAGTGCCATTGTCCATGCCTTGTGTTGCCTTCGTGGATGTCAAGAGTCTTCGTGTCATGTGATGCCGTTGCATCAACCCAAGTCTTCGTCATGGATGCCGTTGCATCAGCCATGAGTCTTCACCATGGATGCCGTCGCATCAACCCTGAGTCTTTGTGCCTTGTGATGCATCAATCCACGTCTTCATGTCAAGGTCCATCTGCCCTCAACCTCAGGCCAGGCCTGCTGCTCCATGCTGCTCGCAGCAGGTCCGAAAGGGCCCAGAATGGTCGGAGGACCATTCACCTTCCATCATCCTTGGATGTTGGCCATGGGAGCTTGCCGGCCTGGCCGAGGGCAAGATTGTTCAGACACGCGGAGCCACCGTCAACCCTTGGCTCGGTCCGGAAGGTCTGGGTCAAGCCGAGGCCCATGGGCACACTAAACCACCAAAACATAACAATTTAACTACAAATTCATTATCGGGCGGATTTTAAAAGCCCTGCTCGCGTAAATCCGCCTGGATTTACGCGAGCAGGGCCTTGCGCGCCGGCGCGCCTATTTTCCATAGGCCGCCGGCGCGCGCAGAACCCCGGGACGCGCGTAGGTCCCGGGGTTTTTGGAAGGGGGCGTGTCGGGGGCGTGGCCGAACGACGCTGCATTTTGGGGGCGGGGTGCGGCGATTTGGGGACGGGACCGGGGGCGTGGCGCCGGCCTGGGGCGTTCCGGGGGCGTGGCCGCGACCTCCGGAACCGCCCCCGGGTCGGGTCTTGGCGCGCCAGCAGCCCGCTGGCACGCGTGGATTTACGTCTCCCTCCGGGAGGCGTAAATCCGTGGATAAAGGTAAGGGGGGGGAGGTAGGGGAAGGGAGGGGAAGGTGAGGGGAGGGCAAAAGAAAGTTCCCTTCGAGGCCGCTCCGACTTCGGAGCGGCCTCGGAGGGAACGGAGACAGGCTGCGCGGCTCGGCACACACCGGCTGCCCAAAATCGGCAGCCTTGCGTGCGCCAATCCAGGAGTTCAGAAGATACGCGCGTATCTTTTAAAATCCAGCGTACTTTTGTTTGCGCCTGCTGCGCAAACAAAAGTACGCGAACGCGCTTTTTTTAAAAATCTACCCCTATATCTTTTTCATTTAAGATGTAATCCTTTGAGACTCGATAGTGCCCTGACGCAACATTTCCCGCGAAACATACGTCGGCATTTCAAGCGTCTTCCGGCACAACTTGGAACAACCACCATGCCAAGCTAAGTGATTTCTGTACTACAAGCAGCTTTCAGAGAGCTTTAAACACTGGCAACAAACTGTGAAGTGCCAGAACTACAGTATTATAGAATTACACTCAGGTCGATCCAGTAAGGCCGCGGTAGAAACAGTGCGGTAGTGTCAGGCGCACCCTTCCTCCCCGCACGCACAGTTCTCTTCACTAACTCCCCGATACTCACCTCTAATCGCATGCAAATGCATGCCGCGGCTTTAAAGCGGTAGGGAAGGGTTATGGCCGCGTAACCCATTTTACTGTATAGGCGCTTAATACAGCGCCTATACAGTAACCAGGGTGCGCTGGTACCTGTCATTTCAAATGACATTTGAAATGACAGGTACCAGGAAGTGTAAAATCAAAATTTTTAAATACCTGTCGGAGGGCCGCGTGGGTCCAGGCGGCCGGCGGGATCCGGGGGGCCGGTGGTCTCGTGTTAAATCTAGGCCGCGGGCGGGTGGGCGCCTGTTCCGGGCGGCGGGGGGTGGACGCGCGTTAGTTTCAGACGGCCGCGTGGGTCCAGGCGGCCGGCGGCGGCGGGAGCCGGGTGGTCGCATGTTAAATCTAAGCCGCGGGCGGGTGGGCGCCTGTTCCGGGCGGCGGCAGCGGCGGCGGGGGAACACGCGTTAGTTCGAGACGGCCGGCGGGTGGTCGCGTGTTAAATCTAGGCCGGGTCCGCACAGGCGCGCATTCACTGCCGGTGGGGGCTGCCTCTTCCCGGCAGCCCCCACCGGCAGTGAATGAATGCGCGCCTGTGCGACCCCTGCGATTCGGCGCTCAAGGCAGTCACATGCCGTGACGTCACGCCTTGAGCGCCGAATCGCAGGGGTCGCACAGGCGCGCATTCATTCATCCAGGCGGAGGAGCCGGTGGCGAAAGCAGCCGGCTCCTCCGCCTGGATGAATGAATTCATTCACTGCCGGTGGGGGCTGCCGGGAGAGGCAGCCCCCACCGGCAGTGAATGCGCGCCTGTGCGGACCCGGCCTAGATTTAACACGCGACCGCCCGCCGGCCGTCTCGAACTAACGCGTGTCCCCCCGCTGCTGCTGCCGCCCGGAACAGGCGCCCACCCGCCCGCGGCCTAAACTTAACACGCGACCACCCGGCTCCCGCCGCCTGGACCCACGCCGGCCGCCTGGACCCACGCGGCCCTCCGACAGGTATTTAAAATTTTTTATTTTTTCTTCTGACAGGTTTTATGTGTCCCACATCATTACATTTTCTCGATCATCTCTGTATCGCTTTTTTTTAAAATTGTGTTTTATTGTTTTTGAGTATCTTAAGCGGTGTCGATGGATTTATTACTAGACTCACAGTCCTAACTCCTACTAGGGGGAGGCGGTAAACTAACACGTTACGGCCGCGGCAAAACAGTGCGTTACTAATGAGAGAACCTGAGCGCGCCTTACGGTATCGGAGGGGAATAGCTAATTCCTTCATTATACAGCTAATTCGTTCATTTACATGCCGGGTGCGGGAAGGGTTACGCGTCTGTTTTAAGAAGCACTACGGATGCGCAAAATTGGAGACTGTATCGCTGGTTTGCCTTACGCGTCCGAATTGTGCGCAGCGAGCTCGTTACAGACGAGAAATCTTCAACTGAACTTTACTGGATCGACCTGACTGTTATCTACATAAGAACTGTAGAGCGATTTAGAGCGATTAAGAATTAATCCTTGTTCGGCAACTTTTTAAGTGCCGGTGAATGCGTTTTTTTGAATTGCCTCACCAGCAGCATTATGAGCTATATCACTTTAACTTACAAGGCAATCTTGTCTTACAATTTCTTGAGTCAATTGGGCAATGTAATTGAGACTGCAATTGGTTTCCACAATATGTTTCATTAAGGGATTGAATTTTCAACCCTTTATTGCAAATCAGGATAACTCCTGTTGATATGCCTGTTGCTCACTTTACAAATTTACACAAATACACATGGGCTGATACAGTAAAAGTTGCAGGAGAGCGGGCGAATGCCCGCTCTCCTGTGCGTGCAATTCTGTATTCAAATGAGGGCCCGCGGCAAAAAGAGGCGCTAGGGACACTAGCGCGTCGGAGCGCATTTTACTGTATCGGCCTGACAGTAAGAGCAGAAAATTATTTTATATTGAAAAAGAAAAAAATGACATAAAAAAGTGTTTCTAATAAAGAAAAGATACAGTGGAGGTTTTTGACCGATGATTGTATCTACTGGTTTACAATCTGATAATTAATTCAGAAAAGATACCAGCGCTGAGGTCTTTTCCTCCAATTGTTAAAACTTCTGTAAAAGTATTGACAGCACGATTTAGATTGCAGTCACAGTTCATTCCAAAATAAACCAACTATTTCTTCTTTCTCTGAATTTAAAAAGACATGGGATAAACACAGGGGGATCTCTGAGGGAGTGATGGGAATTTTAGTTGGGTGGATGAGCAGTCTAGATAGGCCATATGGTCTTTTTCTGCCATGTTTCTCTGTTTTCAATTGCACACTATGCTATAATAGAAAATTAGCTAGCCCTGACAGATTATGTCCTTCTCAAATGACATGTGGGGTGTTAACACAGGAAATACATTTTTTACCCAGCAGCCGAGACATTCAGCCCAACTTCAAACCTGCAATTGGCCTTCATTCATAGATGTCCAGGGAGAGGGTGTGTAACATTACTGACTGCTAGGTGAGCTTCCAATAGAGGCCCTCATTGGGCCATGCTCAGATCTGCTCTTGCCTCTGCCTTGAAGTCTGCATGATGCAGGAAGGCCAGTCTTATAAAAACCCCTCTTTCACTCTCTGCTCAGGGCCTCATCATTGAGTTGCCTTGGCTCCTTGCGTTTACCTTGTCTTGCCAAAAGTTGTTTGCTTTGCCTGTGTGTATACCTTACCTGGTTCTTGTCCTCTCTAAGTCTTCCAGTGGCCTATCTTGCCTGTGTGTTCTTTGCTCTGCCCTTGTCCTGTCTATATCTCCCAGTGGCCTAGTTTGTCTGCATATTCCTTGCCTTACCCTTGTCCCATCTAGGCCTCCCAATGGTCTTACCTAGGGCTCCAGGTGATCTAGCTTGTCTGTTTTGTCTTTGTTGGTTGGTATCATCCTTTTTTTGCCCTGCAATCTGGTTCTGGTTTGTACTGCTCTTGTTTTATCTTGTTTCTGCCTATGTGTGCCAACCTTGTTCCTTGCTTTACCTCGGCCCCCTAGTGGCCTATCGTCTTTGTGTCCTAGCCCTATTTCTTGCTTTGGGTAGGCCTTCCAATGACCTTTCTTGTTTATGCTTTCCCTTGTGTTGCACATTGTTCCTGCCTTGTACTGTGTTTAGCTCCCCAGTTCCTGTCTCCTTACCTGGTGTTTCCTTCCTGCCCAGACAGTCTGCCTTGTTCCTGCCTGAACCCCTGCTGGCAAAGGCCTGCCAGCCACCAGAACCCGCACTGCTCTACCCTTGAGTCCTGTACTGCTCCTGCTAGGGAAATACTTTAACCAGCCTGCCCAGCCTTGACAGGGGGGAGGGAAAGGAAGGATTCTTCCATTTTAATCCCTCTTACATCCTCCTGTCTAGTCCAGTTATCTCAATATCAGGCTTCTAGCTGAGAGGCATGGACTGCTCTTTTTCTTCAGCACCCAGCAAAAATGCACTTGCCAAAGGCTGGGTCTCCCTCCCTCCTCCTCTCGCCTCTTACAGCATCCCCAGCCAGCCTAAGGAGCAGTAGCCAGGTTCAGGACCCAGGCCTGTACTGGACATTCTAGCCAGCCCAGAAAACCTTTTCTGATGAAGCTTATAGTTTTCAGACCCAATTAAAAACAATATCATGAAGAAACAATTTACCGTGATGATTGTGTAATCCAGTTTCAGGCTGCAAATACCCCAGAGAACAACCAGAACATGGATTAGAATGCCCCTTGTCATAACAAACCTTTGTTATAGGAAAGAGTAAGTTGTCTCTGAAGGTTAATCTTGTGAGGTACTCAACACAATGCACATTCTGCTATAACAAATTCTTGTAACAAACAGATCTGTTGTTATCCAGCCTGATTGTTATAAAGAGGGAGACCTGTATTGTCCCAGTGCTTCACAGTCTTGTTCTTTGTATTTTGTTGAATGGGAAATCCAGATTTAAGACAAATACTTTGTTTTCAGCTGTGTCTTTGTTGCGCTGGATGTGGACCCTTGGCCTGGTGCAGGATTGGTACGGCCTTCTGGTCAGTCCCAGAGAGCGCCTGCCACCAGGAGGCGGAGCACACGAGGAGACAGAGGCTAGCTGGGGCTTGCCAATGTTACGCTCTCCTCCTCCAGAGGGGAGAAGTTAGCAATTTGTTATCGCTCACCCCGCCAGGAGGGCGGAGTTAGCAATCTGTTCTGCTTTTCTCCTGAAAGGGGGAGGAGTTAGCAATCTGTCATGATCTGCTCCTCCAGAGGGGAGGAGTTAGCTATCTGTAGTGCTTACCCTGACAGGAGGGCGGAGTTAGTAATCTGTTTGCAAACTACTGTTAGATGCTCCTGTAAGGGAAGGAGGTAGCAATCAGTTATGGATCAACTCCCCAGGGAAGAGGAGTTGGCAGTCTGTTCAATGATACTCTTCTGAGGAGAGGAGCTAACAATAGGTATATTGTATTTCGCTACTGAGAGAGCAATCTATCATGCCTCCGCTACGGAGTAGCAATCTGTTATATATAGGCTGCTGGCAAGTCCCGTAGAAAGAGAAGTTAGCTATCTACATAATACTTCCGTAAGCGGTGTTAGTGGTCGGTAGTGGTTGGCTCCCACAGAGTGACAGTAGTGTAAGGAATGACCACTTGGAGGGAATGGTGAATCCCTGGGCCGATGGCAGATGACAGCACCCCCAGGAGGAGATCCTGAGAGGAACCACCAGCTAGGCTAGAATATGAAATAAACACAAATAGTTCTTTATTAGGCTGGAAGCTGAACCTCCAGTGGTGGCAGTAGAGAGTCGATGTGTCCGGCAGGGCTGACGTCCTTCTGATACTAGAATATAATCTCTGGGTTGCTGAGCTGTAGAGAGAGACTAGAAGTAGTGAGTAGACAGGGTATACTGGATACAACATGGTACACTCACAATAGTAAATGTCTGCAATGGTCTCTATGCCACAGAGAGTCTTCAGTACATGCAGGAACAGGAGCTGTAGGCGAGCACTGGTTCCTATAAACAGTCTGTAATAAGAACTCACAATAGCTGTATATGATATGGCTTCTAGAGTAGAAGAGAGTCTATAAAGGATTCTAGGAACATGGGCCCTCGTGGAGCGAGTACCGGTTCCTATCTGCAATCTTGCCAATATAACTCTCGATCTCTGTACCTGCGATAACGTCTTGGACGGAAGGGAGTCTTCAGAGCTATAGGAATATAGGCCCTCGTGGAGTGAGTACCAATTCCTATCTACAATAGAACTCACTGTGTTCACGTCTGCGATCGCTTCCAGGCAATGAGGAGTCTTCTGAGTATTCAGGGACGTAGGCTCTCGAGGAGCGAGTACCGGATCCCATCTTGGCAATCTGAAATCAAGAAGAGAGAGCGGAGCCCCCGTGGAGCGGGTACTCCTGGTAAGTTTGAAAAGGCCAAGCAGTGGAGAAGGATTCCCCTCGCTGACTCGGATCGTTGTTGCAAGTATCGTGGATTGCCGAAGCAAGTCCTGTTGGAGTTCCTTGCTAACTCGTTAGAGGTTAGCAAACAAAGACCTTTTAAAGTGAAAATGGATGACATCACTACGGGAGACGCCCCCGAGGTTCGCACCCTTGCTGGTACAAAGTCTGGAGTGCGCACGCGCGCGCACTCTTACATCATCAGGAACATGGCGGATCCGTAGCGTCAAGCCAGCCCGGGGACACCGGGACCAAGAGACAGGGAGAAGCCGCGGCTGCATCTGACCGTCAGAGCCGAAGGGAGTCGCTTCCAAGGTAGAGAGGGTGGAGCGAGGGCGAGAAGAGGCACGAACGCAACAGCCAATAATAGTCCGGGGTTTCCGCGGGTTGAGCCCTTGGGTACCTGGACCACCTGGACTTAGGTGGGCCTCAGATGGTCTCCCGGAGAGGTAGCGGAGTGGTGTGCCCACCACGAGCAAGGGTGCGCAGCTGATGCAGATAGGATGGACTAGATCTGAACTGGAAGCTCCGGAGACCTCAGAGAGGTAACAGTTTAGGAAGGTTCTCCGGGCTAGGCAGGCAGCGCCTGCGGATCTAGTCAGGTGTAAGCCGCGGGTGGTTTCCAAGCAGGTTGGTCTGGTAGTCACAGTAGGCCAGAAGAGAGTGTCCGAGTGAAGCACAAGGGTCAGAGCCAGAGTATCAGTCCAGAAATGGTCAGCCAAAGCAGGGGGTCAATACCAAGGTCAGTCCAAGGCAAGCGAGGGTCAGTTCCAGGCGGCAGACAAGAGAATGGTCAGGCAGGCAGTGGTCAGTTCCAGGCAGCAGACAAGAGAATGGTCAGGCAGGTAGAGGTCAGTACCAAAGATCAGTCCGAGGAGGTACTACCCGAGTAAGGATGCAGGAACACACGGAGACGCTGGAACAAGGAGATACTGGAACAAGGAAACGCTGGAATACAGGGTTAGGCAAACTAGAGCACCACGGTGTCGACCCAATTGCCAAGGCGAGGTCCCGGGGACAGGGCCTCGCTATTTCTAGTCAGGCTAAGTGATGTCATCACTTCGTGTCCAGATCGGGTTTCCCGCGCTTGGCCCTTTAAATAGCAAGTCGTCGGCCGCGCGCGCGCGCCTAGGGGCGGGGCAGGGCCGAGCCGGCCGAAGACGCGGAGCCCTGATGGGAGCTCCGCTGCGAAACCTGTAACGAGGAGGAAGTCAAGGCAGGCCACAGTGAGAGTTGGGGACGCCGGGAGCTGACAGCCGTGGCAAGATCGGCACTCGTGGAGGGTAGCACAAGGTGAGCAGGCCCACGTGGCACCCACGCGGCCGGGACATGCAATAGTCTTGGCAGCACTGGGTGATAAAGGGCTTTCCCAAGGTGGGTAGAAAAGGTGAGATTGGAACTCAAGCTCCAGGATAACCAGTCAGTCTAACCCCTAAATAGACCAGGGTTTAGCACACCAGTCCTGGAGCACCCCCTAGCCAGGATTTTTTAATGTTGTCTTGATTTGTAATATTGCACTGTGCCCATTTTATGTTTACCCTTTTGTTTGTATGTTCGAATGCCCACATGTTGCTAATCTATAACTCTTATTATGGTTTGTGGTCAGCTTGGTACCAATCTTGAAAAGCAAGTTTGCTTACCGTAAACGGTGTTTCCATAGATAGCAGGATGAATTAGCCATGTTGTCATGGGATCTGTCAATCAGGTCCGGGAGGTGGAGCTTTACAAAGCAGAGATTAAGATTTTAGCTCTCTGCGGCTGCGCATGTGTTCCCGCGCAGGAAAGTAACAGATTCTCCTCAGTCTGTGATTAAGCTGTAGTTCGGAAAGACGGTGACTGCCAGGGAGGAGTGTGGGTCAACATGGCTAATTCATCCTGCTATCTACGGAAACACCGTTTACGGTAAGCAAACTTGCTTTTTCCGGTCGATAGCAGGGCTGAATTAGCCATGCTGTCATGTGAGTCCCAAGCTCCCGATCAAGTTATTTATGGTATATATGTTTGTACGTGATCATGAACAGTGTGGCATTCACCATGTACAAGAGGATAGAGATTGCAGGATTGCATGCCCTATCTTCGCATCAGTGGCTGCTTGTTGATCAAGGCAGTAGTGCTATGTGAAGGTATGGAGCGATGACCATGTAGCTGTCTTACAAATGTCAATGGGTTGTACATGTTTAAGGTGTGCCAAGGAGGTCACCACTGCTCTAACTTGATGAGCTTTGGGAACAGAATGTAGCTTTAGGTTTTGTTTGTTGTAGCAGAACTTGATGCACTGTGCTATCCAGCTGGAGATGGTGCGTTTAGCCACCGGTAGTCCAGGTGCTTTCAGGTCGAAAGAGACAAAGAGTTGAGAAACACGGGAGTCCAAGTTTGTTCTTTCTTTGTAATATGCTAATGCTCTTTTGCAGTCTAGCGTATGCAGTAATTTTTCCCTGTCATTTGCATGAGGTTTAGGGAAAAAGATGGGTAGTTCTATGGTCTGATTGAGATGGAATTGAGACACCACTTTTGGTAGGAAGGACGGGTGAGTTCGGAGAATCACTTTTTGGTGATGAAACTGTAAATACGGAGAATAATGGACCAAGGCCTGTAATTCACTGACTCGTCGTGCTGATATTAGTGCCACGAGGAATACCACCTTCCATGTGAGGTATTTAATGTGTGCCGAGTCCATGGGTTCAAACGGGAAAAGCATGAGCTGTTCAAGAACAATGTTGAGGTTCCATGGAACTGGAGGCTTAGAGATCGGAGGGCGAAGGTGAGTTAACCCCTTGATGAAAAGAGATAGTAAGGGGTGATTGAAAATAGGAATATTGTTAAGTGGTCTGTGATAAGCCGCTATGGCACTGAGATGGACCCTAATGGATGAGGTTGCCAGACCAGCTGTGTACAGTGTATGAAGATAATCCATAAGTATCTCAGGTGAACAGTCTAAAGGTGGTACACCATTAGAAATACACCAGGTAGAGTAGCGTTTCAGTTTATATTTATAGTTTTTCCTCGTTGAGAGTTTCCTGGATTCTAACAAAATGGATTGTGCTGAAGTGGAAACTCCCTGTTCAGTTAAAAGAAGCCTCTCAATCTCCATGCTGTCAAATGAAGAGATGAGTGTAGTGGGTGTAGAAGCGTTCCTTGATCTTGGAAGAGAAGATCTGGGCGATTTGGTAATCGAATGGAGTCCGTGACGGACAGTTGGAGAAGGAAACTGTTCCACGGTTGCCTTGGCCAGGCTGGAGTAATGAGTATCAGTTGAGCCTTGTCTGCTATGCACTTCTAAAGTGTCTTTGTTATGAGTGGTATGGGAGGAAAGGCATACAGAAGGCCTGTCATCCACGGAATGAGGAAGGCATCTTGGGCAATCCTGAACTGACTTTGTCTTATCGAGCAGAATTTGGGAACCTGAGCGTTGGTCTCGGTTGCAAAGAGATCTATCACAGGTGTCCCCCATTGCATGAAAATGTCTTGGGCTACCTCCGAACTGAGTGTCCATTTGTGAGGATGAAAGATGCGGCTTAGCCTGTCCGCCCTTGTATTTGCTACTCCTGGTAGATAAGCTGCTTGCAGATGTATGCAATGTTGGTGAGCATGTTTGAAGATTGTCAGGGTCTCTTTGCAAAGGGGCCATGAACCGGACCCTCCTTGCTTGTTGATATAAAACATTGCCACTTGATTGTCTGTGTAGATCATGACTCTGCGGCCCTTTAAGTGATCTTGAAACACTTGTAACGCATTTCGAATTGCTCTGAGCTCCAATAAATTTATCTGTAGGGTCTGCTCGGAGATTGTCCATAACCCTTGGGTTTCGTAAATCTTGAGATGTGCTCCCCATCCCTTGCAAGACGCATCTGTGGTTAAGACTACGTTGTGAGGAGAAGGACTGAATACTGCTCCTTTTGACAGGGTGGAGTGTAGGAGCCACCATGTTATGTCCTGTTTCATCTCGGAAGTCAACGATAGCTTCTGAGTCAACGGTTGTGAGTGTTGTTTCCATTGACGTTTTAGTCCCCATTGCAGGCATCTCATGTGTAGCCTGGTGTTGGGTACTGTGAAGAAAGCCGCCACCATGTGGCCGAGGACTATCAGAATTTGTCTTGCTGACGGTCTTTGAGTGTTTGTTCAATGAGTAGAGAAGTTGACGTATTTGTATTATTCTTTCTGTTGGGAGATATGCCCGATTGCGAATAGTGTCCAGGCCTGCTCCTATGAACTGTAGTCGTTGTGTTGGTTGGAGATGTGATTTCTGAAAATTGATCACTAGCCCCAATTCCTGTAAGCACTGTGTCACCCGTCGGAGGTGATCGAGTAAGATCTCTGGGTTCGAGGCTATTATTATCCAATCGTCCAGATATGGAAAGATGGTCATACCCTGTTGTCTGAGATGAGCCACCACCACAACCATGTATTTGATGAAAACCCTGGGTGCAGCCGATAGTCCAAAGGGAAGAACCTTGTACTGGTAGAGTTGATGGCCATAGCGAAAGCATAGGTAACGCCAAGAGGATGGATGGATTGGAATATGTGTGTGCGCATCCTTCAGATCTATGGAACACATCCAGTCATTGGGTTGAATCAGAGGTAAGATCGATTTCAACAATACCATCTTGAATTTCTCTTTGGTCAGAGACGGCTGAGAGGGGATATGATAGAGATGTTTAAAATCATGAGAGGTCTAGAACGGGTAGATGTGAATTGGTTATTTACTCTTTCGGATACTAGAAAGACTAGGGGGCACTCCATGAAGTTAGCATGGGGCACATTTAAAACTAATCGGAGAAAGTTCTTTTTTACTCAACGCACAATTAAACTCTGGAATTTGTTGCCAGAGAATGTGGTTAGTGCAGTTAGTATAGCTGTGTTTAAAAAAGGATTGGATAAGTTCTTGGAGGAGAAGTCCATTACCTGCTATTAAGTTCACTTAGAGAATAGCCACTGCCATTAGCAATGGTAACATGGAATAGACTTAGTTTTTGGGTTCTTGCCAGGTTCTTATGGCCTGGATTGGCCACTGTTGGAAACAGGATGCTGGGCTTGATGGACCCTTGGTCTGACCCAGTATGGCATTTTCTTATGTTCTTAATATGGGGCGAAGTCCACCCGACTTTTTGCGTATGAGGAAGTATGGGGAATAGAACCCTGTTTTTTGGGTTTTCGTGAAAATTTGTCGAATGGCCTGCTGTTTGCGAAGCAAAGCAATTTCCTCCCCTAGTTGTGGTTGGAAGCTTTGACTCTTTAGAGTGGAAAAGTGAGGTAGTATAGGTTTTGTGGTAAATTGGAGTTGATAGCCATGTCGTACTATTTCTAAAACCCATTGATTGGTTGTTATTTTCTCCCAGGCTGCCAGGTGGTGCTTGATGTAGTGGTGGTGGCTGATTTATTAAAAAGATGGCGTTGATTTTACTGCAGCAGCTGGTTGTTGTGTTTGCTGTCTCTGGTTGCATGGTTTACCCCTATGTTGAGTTGTGCTGTTTTGTTGCAGCGGAGGACGCTGGTAAGATGGATACGTCTGTGTACGAAAAGATTGATAAGACCTGTAAGGCCTACGATTATAGGATTGTCTATGTGTAGAAACCACATAACGAAGCGTGGTCGAGTAGTGAGATTGTGACGTTAGGATTGGACTGCTAGAGCTTCCTCCTTTAATTTCCCAACTGTTTCTTGAAACCGTTCTCCGAACAGGTTGTCTCCTGTACACGGGAGGTTCGTCAGTTTCTCGTGTAAATCTTCTCTTATCGTACTAAAGCGTAACCATGCCATCCTACGGGCTGCTATGGCTGTCGCAGATGCCCTAGAAGATGTTTCAAATGCCTCATATATTGATCGTAGAAGGTGTCGAGAACACTCCTCCATATCATGAAGAGGCAGTGGTACCTGATCAGCCGTCGAGGAAAGCATACTTTTTGTGGCTTGTATGTACTCATATCGGTATTGTACCATATAGAATTGATGGTGCATAATGCAGGCATTCAACATTGAGTTATGATACATCTTCCTGCCAAAGTCATCTAAACACCGGTTGACTTTACCCGGTGGATACGAGACATGCGATTTTGCTTTTTTGAATCTTTGCATTGCCAACTCTATCACAATTGAAGCATGTGGTAATTGTGGTATAGAATAAGGCGATGTTTTTCTCATACGAAATTTTATATCCGTTTTCTTGGAAACCGCTGATAGAGAATAAGGCGTTTCCCATGACTTCTGCAAGACAGAATGTAATAATTCATGTGGTGGGAGAGATATTGGCTCTCCTTGTTGGATTCGTGGACCCTTGGGCCGATCGGAGCCGGTGGAAGAACTGCTGTAGTTGCGTGCAGCAGTGACCCCGACCGGGAGGTGGCGAGGACAGACAGGCAACTGGCCGAAGGTGGAACTCTGGGAGCCCTATGCAACCAAGAGCTCTGGCGAGGAAGGAGGTGAAGATGGTGCTGGCACTGCGTTGAGAGAACCTTCGCCCTGGAAGCCGATCCTCCCCCGAGAGGAGCTCGTAGGAGTTCGGCCGCTGGGACTTAGGGGATTCACCCTGGAAGCCGGAGTCCCCCCAGGAGGAGCCCGTAGGGACCCGGCCGCTGGGACTTAGGTGGGCCCGCGGGGGCCTGGTCAGCTGTAGTCCAAGGTCGAGTGCCGAAGGGTCGTTGCTCGCCAGTCCAGAGTCAGGAATCAGTGGATCTCCGAAAGCCAGTCCGAGGTCAGAAGCCAGAGGGTCAACGTAAGCCGGTCCGAGGTCAGAAGCCAGAGGGTCAATGCAAGCCAGTCCGAGGTCAGAAGCCAGGAAGTACCAAAAGCCAGTCCGGGGTCAGAAGCCAAGAGAAAACGTAAGCCGATCCGAGGTCAGGAGCCAGAAGAAGACAACAAACAGGAACGCAGCAACTGGAGACAGGAAGGAACCTGGGAACCTCGTTGCAAGGCGACGTTCAGGTCAGGCTGCAGGGCTTAAGTGCCCTGGGGGCGTCTGACGTCATCCAGGGGCGTCCCCAAGGTTTCCCGCGCTGGCCCCTTTAAATATCAGAGAGAGACGCGCGCGCGCGGCTAAGGGGCGGGGCCTAGCGCCGCGAGGCGCCGGCTGCTCCGGCGAGGCAGGGAAGCGGCAGGAGAAGCAGCTGCAGACCCGGGCGAGCTGGGGAAACGCCGGGCCTGCGGTCACCGGCGTCCCCGGGGCCCTGGGGAGCGCGGGACCCGCGCCAGTCCGCGAGCCGGTGAGTGGCGATTCCGGGGGCGGCCCGGAATCGCAACACTCCTGGAGCATCGAAAATCTTTAGGAAACCAAAGGTTTCTGACCTAGGGTCTGTCTCTTTTTGGACCTCCAGATGTAATATCGTGCCAAATGTTTCTAAACATTTTGGGTATGTCAGGTCCTCTGGAGGAGAATATGGTTCCTGTGGTTGTTCCTGTGGATCCGATGGGAATCCAGTAGATAACAATGGGGACGTTTGTGGAGATAAAGAATCTATAGGGGTATCTTGCTGTTGAATTGGTGAAATTGGTCGTTTCCTCATTGGGGATGGCAGAGGCTCCACTGACGGTTCTCTAGAGCAGTGGTTCTCAACCTTTTTTTGGCCGGGACACACCTGACAGATGGTTCTCACATGTGTGACACACTGAACATGTGACTGTCACGGGGCAAAATGTAAATATACATTCTGCATCCTCAGGAACCCCCTCGACCCCCAAAAATGGGTGCAAAGCAGAACTAGGGCATTACCCATACAACTCACCATACAAAAAAGATATTCTGGTTCTGATGACATCTCAGTAAAAGCAAAACAAACTCTCTTTACTGGCAGGCACAATACCCCGACCTTATGAAAAGACAATAATTTACTACTACAAATATTTAACTAGGCCTTAAACACTAACACACCTACTATTAGGAAAACGGAGCAAGCCAAGCTGCTATAGATAGAAATCCACTTAGAAACAATTGTAAAACTATACTAATAAATGTTATAAAATAGCTGATGAACAAAATAACATCCAACAATTAAAAACTCATAAAAATGATTACACATTGTCCAAATATCAATAAAATATTTCAAAACAGCAGACACATCCCATAATACCCAATAATTAAAATGGCAGTCAATCAAGAAAAATAAGCTTAAAAAGCCACTTTTACTTACCCTCTCCAGCAACTCTCCTCTCCTTTTCCTTGCAGGCCAAGGCCAAAGGCACTCACCAGAAGCAGTGGCTGCTGAAGCTCTGACCTCACAGTCCTCTTCCTTAGGGCCCACAATCAGTCACAACCTGTCTCACACAGACCAGTCACCTCGCTAACTAGTATCTCTTCCTCACACAGACACCAGTCACCTCCCTGACCAGTCGGTCTCTCTCACACAGACACCAGTCACCTCCCTAACTAGTATCTCTTCCTCACACAGACACCAGTCACCTCCCTGACCAGTCTCTGTCTCTCTCACACAGACCCAGTCACCTCCCTGACCAGTCTCTGTCTCTCTCACACAGACCAGTCACCTCCCTAACTAGTATCTCTTCCTCACCCAGACACCAGTCACCTCCCTGACCAGTCTCTGTCTCTCTCACACAGACCCAGTCACCTCCCTGACTAGTCTCTGTCTCTCTTTCACACACACCAATCACTTCGCTGACCAATCTCTGTCTCGCTCTCACAGAAACACATCACCTCTGACAGTCTCTCTCTCAATCACACACATGCTCTGTCACTTACATAGAAGCTCTCAATCACACACAAATGCTCTTGTTCCCATTCCACCACACACACACAAAGCTGCCACTCACACACCCAGGCACCCATTCTACCACACTCACACAAAACTGCCACTCACGCACTCAGGCACCCATTCTATCACACACACACACAAAGCTGCCACTCATGCACCCATTGTACCACACACACACACACAAAGCTGCCACTCATGCACCCATTGTACCACGCACACAAGCTCTCACTCATGCACCCAGGTACCATTTTACCACATATACACACAAAGCTGCCACTCATGCACCGATTGTACCACGCACACACACAAGCTCTCATTCATGCACCCAGGCACCCATTCTACCACACACACTCATGCACCCATTCTACCACACACACACAAAGCTGCCACTCCTGCACCCATTCTACCACACACACACACAAAGCTGCCACTCCTGCACCCATTCTACCACACACACACACACACACACACACACACACACAAAGCTGCCACTCATGCACCCAATCTACCACACACACACAAGCTCACATGGAGCCTCTTCTCACTGTTTGGCCCAATATGCCTGGCCTCCGCTTATCAGTCACTGCTGGCCTGACCTCCAGCGGCGTGCAACGTCTCTCCAACCGCCTGCGGCGGTGTGCAGGGTCTCTCTGCTCTTCGTCCCGCCGGCCTGGCCTCTGGCAGTGGCGCAAAGATCACTCTTCAGCTGCTGGTGGCGGCGCGCAGCGTCTCCATTCTTCGGCCCCGCTGGCGGTGCACAGGTCTCGCCAGTCTTCAGTCGGCAGTGGCACGCAGCATCGCTCCTTTCTTCGGCCCCGCCGGCGGCGCACAGCATCGCTTCCTTCTTCGGCCCCGCCAGCGGCGCGCAGCATCGCTTCCTTCTTCGGCCCCGCCAGCAGCGCGCAGCGTCTCTCCCTTCTTTGGCCCCGCCAGCAGCGCGCAGCGTCTCTCCCTTCTTCGGCCCCGCCGGCGGCGCATAGGTCTCTCCAGTCTTCAGCCGGCGGTAGTGCGCAGCATCTTTCCACTCTTCAGTCCTGCCCCTGGGGAGAAGGGAAGCACAAGCGGGGCAGTGGGGCACCGGGAGCCGCGACACACCTGCCGGTGCTTGGCGACACACTGGTGTGTCGCGACACACCGGTTGAGAACCGCTGCTCTAGAGGTATGCGTATTGTGTTCCGGAGAACTCACAGGTAGCTCATTAGGCATCTTAAAAGATGATTGAAGAGTTTCATAAAACCCTGCCAATGATTGGGATAACTGAAGAAATGCCTCTTTTGTTTGAGGAGGCATTGCTGTAGACCAGATTGTTTTGGTAGTTCACCTGTTTTAGGTGATACTGTAGGAATTTTAGCGGAAGTAGCTGGTACGTCATACTTGTTCTTCATCTTGCCCTCTGTGGTCTTAACAGAAATATCTGAGGACGAAGATGCAGCAGAGGAAGTGATTTGTATTAATTGTCTACGAGATAGGGAATCTACACTTCGTGGGTGAAATGACCTAGAAGTGGAAGGGCTCACTGCCCATGTATCTCACATCTTCGCAACTTTTTGATGTGAGTGACGTGATCGCCTATGGTGATGGTGTGACGATGATCCTGTATGGGTTCCACCTCCTGACAGTGATCATCTGATTCATTTTGACTTCACCTCTGTAGAATTAGAGTCTGAAGAGGTGGAATGAGGTACATGTGGAGACTGATGTCTTCGTTTTACCCCATGTGGTACTGAATGATGTATTTGTTTGGACTTTTCTAGTCCACTGTGCGTCGATCTGTGTGTTGTCGAATGCGCTAATGCCTTCGGCGCCATGTGCGTCGATGTTTTTTGTAAGTTGTGCGCATATACCGACTTGTGCACAGAAGTCATCAACGCTGTGAGCTCAGATGGTTTCGGCGCTGAGCTCACTTCAGACGGCTCCGGCGCTGAGCTCACTTCAGACGGCTCCGGCGCCATACACGCAGACGTCTTCGGCGCGTTATGCGCATACGCTTCTTGCATTGTGCGCGCCGGTGTCTTGTGCGCCGATGATGATTCGGGCGCAGAAGTATTATGCACCAATGGTGATTTGGACGCAGAAGGTACTTCAGGCGCATAAGTCGTCGGCGCTGCAGATTTAGGCGCCTTTATTTCCTGTGCCGATTGCCGAGGCTCTTTCGGTCCTCTCAGATCCAAAGGCCTGTGTCGGCTCGGTAAGTCCTTACCTCCAAGCCTGGAGGGTTGAGGATTCCACGACGACACTCTTTTCTGTGACAGAGCCACCGTCAACGAGGGACCTGGTGAAGAATGAGCCTCCGATGGCTCGGAAAACGTGAAAAGTTCAAACATTTTGTAGGCCCGTTATTTTGGGGCTCTTGGGGACATTCCAGCACAAAAATCACAATTTTGTAAATTATGCTCTGGTCCCAGGCATCGGTAACATCGGTCATGGCCATCCATGACCGACATTACCTTGCCACAGGCACAGGGTTTAAACCCAGCTTTTTGACATTTCAATAAAATAAATGCTGAGGAGACGTCAGCCCCGCGTGCGATCCCGCTCGCGGAAAAAACAGACTGAGGAGAATCTGTTACTTTCCTGCGTGGGAACACACGCGCAGCCACAGAGAGCTAAAATCGTAATCTCTGCTTTGTAAAGCTCCGCCTCTCGCACCTGATTGACAGATCCCATGACAGCATGGCTAATTCAGCCCTGCTATCGACGGGAAAAAATATACATTCAGAAACGGTAAAAGAAAATTGGTTCTTACCTGATAATTTTCGTTCCTGTAGTACCAAGGATCAGTTCAGACTCCTGGATTTTGTCCCCGCACCAGCAGGTGGAGATAGAGAAAGATTGACAGCCTCTGCCCTATATATACCTAGGCGCTACCCACAGCCTGTCAGTATTACGTAATGTCAAAGCAGCAGAAAGCTAACTAAACTAACTATATACAAAAACTGTAAACGGAAGAAAAGAAGCATGGACCCCAACCGTAACCAGACCCCAAAACAGGGGAACAAGAATTGAGAACTTTACGAAATGTAAAGCAATGCTGATGAAGCGGACTCTCCATTACCTCCAAACAGAAAAAGACGGGCGGGACTCTAGACTGATCTGTGGTACTTCAGGAGTGAAAATTATCAGGTAAGAACCAATTTACTTTTTCCTGTACGTACCCGGATCAATCTAAACTCCTGGGATGTACCAGAGCGAACACCTAATGGGGATGGGAACCAGAGAGGGCCGCGCGAAGCACACCTTCCCCAAAGCTAGCCATCCCTGGCGCCCGAACATCAAGCCTGTAATGCCTCGCAAAGGTATGTAATACCGGCAGATCTCTTGTGGTGAAATCTGCTGGTATTCCGCCCAAGAGGTGGCCTGAGAACATGTTGAGTGTGCCCTAAGACCCTCAGGTAAAGGACGACCACGGAGCAAATAAGCTGAATTAATAGCTTCCTTCAACCATCGAGCTATGGTAGTCTTAGAGGCCATATTATCTTTCTTAGGGCCGCTCCAGAGCACAAAGAGGCGGTCTGAGACTCGAAACTCATCATTAACTTCCAAATAGCGGAGGAGAGTTCTGCGAACATCCAATTTGCGCAGATCCCTCGAAAGAGGGTCCGACCTATCCAAATCGGAGAACGACGGACGTTCCACAGATTGATTCAAATGGAAAGAGGAAACAACTTTAGGCAGAAAAGAAGGGACCGTGCGTAAGGAGACACCAGAATTGGAGATTCGCAAGAATGGATCCCTACAGGACAGCACTTGAAGCTCGGAAACCCTTCGCGCCGAAGTGATTGCCACTAGAAAGACAACTTTCAACGTTAAGTCCTTCAAAGTCGCGCTACATAAGGGTTCAAAGGGTGGGGCACACAAAGTTTTGAGAACTAAATTCAGCCCCCTTGGCTAAGCTCGAAGGAAACCCAGAATATTGGGCACAGCGGCACGAGTGAGAATAATGTCCCTCGCCACGCACCAGGAGTCGAAAACCTTCCAGACTCGAATGTAAGACAAAGAAGTAGAAGTCTTAAGCGATTGCAATAGCGTAGTGACTACCGTCGTGGAATAGCCTTTGCACCGCAGGCGCTGCCTCTCAAAAGCCAAGCCGCTAGACAGAAGCGATCGACCTGGTCAAAACAGACTGGACCCTGATGGAGAAGGTTCGGGATCGGATGGAAACGTAGAGGACGTCCACGACCAGATGAAGTAAATCCGCGAACCACGGCCTGCTCGGCCACTCGGGAGCTACCAGGATCACGTTCGCCGGGTGCTCTTCTATGCGTCTGAGCACCTTGCCTATAAGAGGCCACGGGGGAACACATACAGGAGAACCGTCGTCGGCCAAGGAGGAACCAGAGCATCCACTCCTTCTGCTCCTGTTTTCCTGCGGCGAGCGAAGAATCGCGGGGCCTTGGAATTCTTGTACGTCGCCATGAGATCCATATGGGGAACTCCCCACCTGTCGCAGAGAAGTTGAAAAGCTTTGTCCGCCAGCTCCCATTCGCTGGGGTCGAGACGATGCAGACTCAGAAAATCCGCTTGAACGTTGTCCATCCCTGCGATGTGGGACGCCACTATGCTGAGGAGATGCTGCTCCGCCCAGTCTACTAACAGGCGCGCCTCTTCTGCTACGGCGAGACTTTGGGTGCCTCCCTGACGGTTGATGTAAGCCACTGTGGTCGTGTTGTCAGATAACACCCTGACCGACTTCCTCTCTATCAGCGGGAGGAATGCTTGTAGCGCTAGGCGGACTGCTCTGGTCTCTAGCCGATTGATGGACCATCAAGATTCTTCCGGAGTCCACTGCCCCTGCACAGAGGTCCTCAGATAAACTGCACCCCAGCCTGAGAGACTGGCATCCGTGGTCACCACTGTCCAATCCGGAACCACCAACGGGACTCCTCTGGTCAGATTGTCCCTGATCAGCCACTAATGTAGGCTAGAGTGAGCGGAGTCTGGCAATGGTAGAACCAGATGGAACTACTTGGAGGTCGGATTCCAGCGGGAAAGCAAGGCTGACTGTAAAGGCCACATGTGAGTGAAGGCTCAGGGAAACAGCTCCAAAGTAGAAGTCATAGATCCCAGTAGTTGTAAGTAATCCCAAACGATGGGCTAGGACTTGCTGAGCAAGGACTGCACTTGCCTCTGCAACTTGACAATCCATGCCATGTGTATCTTGTGCAGCACTCTGCTGCAGATCTCCCTCACCCTCTACCTGCCTTGGGGGAGGAGTGGCCAGGCCCTGATCCTCTGAATCCAAAGAAACTTCAGAGAAGGAACTAGAATCGTCCTGCAGTGCCTGTGACCTTAAAGGGCGCTTATCCTTGGGGGCATCCTTCTCTGAGCGGCTCCTGGCCCGCTTCCGGGATTTTGAGTGTAAGGGTGAGGAGTTCCTGTCCCTGCCACATCTCTTCGCGGCCTTCCTGGCCCGAAAGGCCAGGAAGGCCGCGAAGAGATGTGTAAAAAACGAATATAGTCCGAATTTGAGGAGGAAGAGGAATCCCCCCCTCTGCAGGGGCCTCCCTCCTTGCAGACCGCGGCGGTTTTGCCACGCTAGATCCCCCCACGGGCAAACGTTGATGGGATAGGAAATTAACACTCACTGCAGCCGGTCCTGCCGCACTGAAACCATCCAAAATGGCACCCATTCCCCCCCCCCCCCCCGCAGCAGCCTGTGAGGTGCCCTCACCCCCCGGCATGCAAGAAGGACACAGATCGTCCCCCGATAAGCGACAACGCACCAAGCCGCATGCTCTGAACGCCGCCCTCCGGGACATGTCGAGCCAAGACAAAAAGTAACTCTTTTATTTATTTTTTTTAAAAACGGCGATCGGGATCAGAAAAAAAAACCCAAGCACCGACAGAAAAGAAAACCTGCCGAGGGAAGGGAGAGTCGAAGGAAACAAAAAAAAACTTTTTTTTAATTTAAATTTAAGTATGAGTACTTGCCCGGCACAGGAAGGGGTCTTGCCACTGGGTCTCCAGGAGTGAGTGAGCCGGGCTCCCAGGTATCAACCCCTCAGCTGCTGGAGAAAGGGCTATCGGGTCCTCGACCACAGCCGCAGCTGCCTCTTAAACCAGGAGGGATTGCACTTCCTCTGGGAGGCGAAGGAGATCCTCACAGAAGTCTTTCTCTTTTTTTTTTTTTTTACACGAGAACCACCAAAAAGAGGGTAGGAAAATTTAAGATGGAACCTCTAACTGCCTCAGATTAATACAGACTGTGGGTAAGCAACCTAGCACTTGCTGGAGACAGAGTAATACTGACAGGCTGTGGGTAGCGCCTAGGTATATATAGGGGAGAGGCTGTCAATCTTCCTCTGTCTCCACCTGCTGGTGCGGGGACAAAACCCAGGAGTCTGGACTGATCCGGGTATGTACAGGGAAACACTGCAGTTACAAATAATATTAAACATTTTACAGCCCTGCTTATTTACCTGCATACTTCAGGGTTTTTATTTTGAAATGATAAAATTTTGCTGCTTAAAAAGTATTGTTTGGGTAATTTAAAACCAAACAATTTCAGCTGACTATTGTATAACAACAAAGGCCCCCTGAAGGAAAGGTTAGGGGTGCAATTCACTCAAATTTGGATGTAGAAAAGTTTTCAGCGGCAAGTTATTTGTTGAATTTGGCAAATAAACATAAGCAACTCCAGTGTTAAAACATGCAGGTTAGAGGCGTTATTCCAGCTTGGCCTTCTCATGCATTTTCAATCCAGGCCCTCACTCTGCTGTTTTCTGCATTGCTTTAACTTAAACATAGAGGAAATGTACTTATTTGATCCTATACTAGGGGGAATAAACAGTCCCAGACACATACTCTGTATATTCTAAGAGGATATATATCCTGTAAAATAAAAACTGCAACAATCCTGTATTGCCATAATGGAACACAGCAGTCTAGTCCTTCACTCTGTTCCTTTATCTGTTCTCTACCTTTGTTAGGACTCTTTGCTGTTGTTATTTCCCCAAATATTTTGCTTTCTCACTGCTAACTTAACAGGTTCATTGTTTAATATAAAACAGAGGGTAAAACACCCAGGTACAGAAGTTGCAAATGAAGGTTCATGGCATCAGGATCCCAGCCCTGTTCCTATTGAGCTGGAAGTATACACCAGAAGGAAACTGCTGAAGTCCAAAAACATATATATTTTTAGAATGAGACTCTGGGTCAGGGATTAGGAAAAATAAAGAACAAAATGAGTCATCAAAATAAAACAAAGCTTCTCAGTCATTAGTAGGAACTGCACTCGATTATCCTGAAACTGGGACAAAATGACTCTGCCAGAATGTCCCAAAGCATCAGATAACTCAAATACTCTGACCTAAACTCCGTTATCACAATTTGCTTTCTCTTCTAGCGAGCGAGTGCTCAGATGACCACAATACGGTGGCCGTTGCGGTTGGCGTGACAGTGGTCATTGTAATCATTTTGACTTTGATCATCTATGGAATCTACCTCAAACGTAAATCGGATGGCTACCAGAGAATCTAGCTAATGAAGGCAATTTGCATGGATGTTAAAGGGGACTATGTGAGTTTTGAAGATCTTGTGGGCAGTCTTCCTTCACTTTGCACAGTGATCACCATAAAAAACATGCAACAATCATGGGATAAAATATGAAACAGACTTTACAGTTTGTGTGCAGTAAAAGTATCAACAGAACAAAAAATGAAAAGCCTACTTAGCATTCCTAGATTTTCATGATTCCTATTAGGCAGAGAAATGGTATTATTTAAATTTGCACACTTATGGGGAGCAGAATGCACTGTGTAGCAGAATCAGCACCATGTGCTGCTGTTGAAAGGCACCTAGTTATCTGCTCTGCATATTACACCTACTCTATATCCAGAGACAAGAGCTTCATTGTAAATGTTAAGGCTGCCCATAGTATACATGGACTATTATCATTAAGGTAATAATTTGTTTGGATTTTTGAAGCACCTCAGGCATGCAGTCATCTCTGGGGTGGAAAAGCTGGCTACCACGTTTGGTGTCTGATCTAGATGGCAGTTTCTAAAAGAAAATTTGGAAAAAAAACATTGGGATTAACACTGAGGTCTGGGGAGATATTTTTTACTCTGGTTTTATACAGCAGTCGCCTAGAGCCTTGGCAGCAGGTGATTAATAAACGTAAAATAAAGATAAAAGTAGTGGAGCTCTAATGGAGGGCAATGTGTTTGGGCTTCGGGTGGGAGAAGGATGCTGGACACCTCAGCCAGCAAGGATAGTTCCCTGGGCCTTCTGTCTGTAAAAAGAGGTTATCGATGAGGGAAGAAAATATGTTTTTATTTAGAAATGGATTAATCAGTTTGGATTTATAACATTGTGCATAACATCTAAAGTATCTTCTGATGTGGCAAGTTTATTAACTTAAGAACATGCCATACTGGGCCAGACCAAGGGTCCATCATAAGAACATAAGAACATGCCATAGAACATAATTACAGAAACCATAACACAGTTGTAGTAAAAAGAGATCACAGAGACAGCTAGAGACAAAAAACATAAAAGTTTCAGAGAAGATATGGCTTTTGCTTATCTGATGTACTTTTTACATGCTCTGTTTGCTGTTGATGTCTGTAATTTTCAGTCAATAAAGAATTGATTCTCTGTTATATTATTAGACAATAAACTGGGAGTCTGCCATTGAATCTTCTTAATGAAGACCTGTTGTGTCTACATGCTTTATTCTGTCTGCAGCATAAGATAAAAGAGATATTTTTTCCCAAAAGTGAACATTTTGGAAGGTAGCCTTATAAATATATCATCCGTATGCAATTATTTTGCAGGTTTTAACTAATATTTTTGTGTTACTCCCTATTTTGTGAAAAATTAAATTATTAATGGCTTTTCAGTATCTGAAAAATTCTGTTGAATTTTTATTTTTTAGTGCTGTCAATCCTACACTTTTCATAATTTACAAATGCTTCCACTTCAAAACCTGAAAGATGGAAAATAAAGCATTCCTCCATTGCCACTGGTACAAACCAAGAGCCTGATTTCCTAAGGTTTTATTCCCATTCTTTGTCTATGGGGGAAAAGCCTAGTAAATCAGGCCCTAAAACTGTAAATACTCTTGGGCAGGGAACTAACTTCTGTTCCTGATTCTAACTTGCCTTGAGCTTAGATTTGAAAAAGCGAGTGATTAAAACTATGTGAACATACACAATGCAATGTAGATCATATGACTTGCCTAATTTAGAGTCACTTGAACCCTGGCTTCCCTGGTTGATAGACAACTATTCTTGGCTTTCATTTAAGTCAAATGTAAAGCCAATAGTTGTGGTCTACAGCAGTGCTGAGTTTCTGCTGGGTCGGTACTTGAAAAAATCTGCTACCATCAGCCACTAGGGCTGCCTGCACTGAACCTGCCCATGCTCTGGTACTTTTTTTTTTTTTTTAAAGCCACACTGGTTAAAAATGGTGTTCTAACGGGTTTGTTATGATGCAAGAGATCTCAGCAGCACCTTCTAAATGCTGCCATCCAGTGTTCATGTTAGTATAATGCTTGACAGAATACAACTATATTACTCCTGAGGGAATTCTGCGCTACTGTGGCGTGCAGAATTCCCATTTTCTGTGCAGAATTTGGCAATTCTGCGCAGAAAATGGCAGGGCAGACCCAGTCATGCCACAAATGGAGCGCGTGAAGATGAAGACCCCAGCATGCCGTTTGCGGCGATGAAGGCCCTGGCATGCCGTTTGCGGCAAAGATGAAGGCCCCTGTGTGCCGCAAATGGAGTATGCTCAGCTCACGGCGAAGATGAAGGCCCCCATGTGCCATGAACAGAGTGTGCTCCGCTCGCAGTGAGATGAAGGCCCGGTGAGAGTGAATGTGTGAGTGTGAGGAGGGGGGGGGGGGAGAGGGTGTGAGAGGGGAGGAGTGTGGGGGAGGGGAGGGAAGGGTGAGCAAGCAGGAAGAGGGGTGTGAGAGAGGAGATGAGAGGGGTGTGTGAGGAGGGGGGGGGAGAGGGTGTGAGAGGGGAGGAGTGTGGGGGAGGGGAGGGAAGGGGAGGGAAGGGTGAGCAAGCAGGAAGAGGGGTGTGAGAGAGGAGATGAGAGGGGTGTGGGGAGGGGAGGGTGAGAACACGGAGAGGGGAGGGTGAGAGAAGGAAAAGGGGTGTGAGAGAGCAGAGGGATGAGCAGGAGGATGTGAGAGAGAGCATGGTAGGTAAGAGAGCGGGGGGTGGGGGGGGGATGCTTGAGTGTGAGTGCCAGAGAAAGGGAGCCTATATGAGGAGATTGTGAAGGAGTGTGTGTGTGATTGGACACGCATGTGTATGAAAAAGGGATCGTGTGTATGTGAGGGTGCTAGCCTATGTAAGGGGAATGTGTGTGAGACAGAGCCTGTGTGAAAGGGTGCATGAGAGAGACATAGGTAGCCTGTGTGAGGATGTATGCGTGAATGAGAAAGGGAGCTTGTGTGGGTGTGTATGCAAGAGAAAGGGACTCTGTATGAGGGGATGTGTGTGTGCGAAAGAGTGAGGGAGCCTCTATGAGGGTGTGTGTGTGTATTAGAGGGAGGGACAGAGAGAGCCTGTGTGAGGGGCAGTACTGAGAAGGGGGTCAAACTCTGGGACTGGCTATAGAGTGGAAGGGGTTGAGCCTAGAGGTGGGGTGGGAGGGAGATACTGGCAGGTGGAGGAATTGGAGCCTGAGAGGGCAAAGTAGCCAGGGGAGAGCCAGTGGAAGGGACACTCTTACAGTGAATTTCTAGGGAAATTCTGCTCAAAATATTTAAAATTCTGAATCTCCAAGTAATAACTTTTATCTGTATTAATTTAAAATGTAATTACTTAAAGACGGTCATGTAAATTGTATTTTGACCAATATAAAGTTTGCGGAATTTTGCAGAATTTTTAGTTTTTGGGCGCGGAATTGTAAATGTTTTTGCGCAGAATTCCCCCAGGAGTAGATTACAGATTATCTTTTCAGGGCTTATCTTTCTTTAGTGAGAAGTAGATCTGATTTCACTTTCTATATAAGATCCTGTATAGTCGCTAAGTGGCAGCCAGGAGCACTTATCAGTCCTCACGGTTGCCGCAGTAACTCCGATGGCGATAAGTAAAATTATAAATCTTACTAAATAAAGACATTGCGCAATATACATTTTTGCTACCCGCAAGTCTAAATCTCTCGATCAGGTCTCAACAACTCTCTCCTGACCACACTTCCGCCCGCTCTGTCTCCAGTGGAAGTCCACGTCCCTCTATCAACAGGCACTGGCTCTTTCTAGTCAGACGGGTCGCGGGAGAAGCCAAACTACAAGAAAACGCATAGCGCCTTCCCTCAGAGAGAAACGAAAAAAAAAAATTAATTAGCAAAACATCAAATAAAATAAAAGCTAACAAACATTTCTCAGGTGGAAACGTGTTCCTCGCGCACATTGGACCAAAATTTGGCACCGACCTAGCATAGACCTCTCTAACGCTGCGAGGTTCAGGGGCGGGGAGAAGGTGTGTCGTCACGTGGCCGTGCCGTACGCGTACGTCCCTAGCTGGAGATGCCGCGCGTGGATGGACGACGGTTGTCACGTGACGCTGGCTTTTAGCTTCCCTCCTCTCAGCAGCTGACATGGCTACCGTGGTCCTGGTGAGGGGGAGAAGGGGTCGTTGTCTGCCGGCGCTGCTGCTGCTCCGGTGAGTGGCGGGACTGTGCGGAGCCCTAGGAGAAGGGGCTGCCCTCTGTAATGGTGCTGACGCATAAGAGAGCGTTTACTCCTCGGCCCTTATGCGGGCAGTCTCGGGTACAGTAATGTTCTTTACGGTGTTAGTGGGAAAAGTGTTGGAGAGAGGAGCAGCTATCCTGCGGATAGATATCCAGGCGGTGCAACGTCTATTAAACGTGGCAACCTATGTAGCGTTATGGTTTTCGTACAGGGAGTTGGGCGAGGGCTGTGTGTAGATTATTAAGGCTGCATTGGTAGAGGAATTGCACGTACTGGTGCCTAGAGACAATATGTACACTGGAAAGATCTGTTTTCATTCACTGATCAAGCCTTCTGCTGAGAGGATACATTACTGGGTAGGAGGAGCAAATACAAGTTTTGAACCTAAACTGACATTGACTTGAGGTTTTCTAAATGCCTTTCCAATATCACTTTTTTAAAGTTTACCTACTGCATATAATGCTGCTTGACCCTAATGTACTTGGTCAATGTCAAGTGAATAGGAGCAGCTGCAGGAATCAATTGTTTAGATAGAAAACTAAGTTAAGATAATCCTTTTTTTGGGGGGGTGGACAAGTGGGCTGACAAGCAGGCAACTGTAGAGAGACATACAGAGGGTGATATCCAGTGCTATTTAGCCAGATAAGTTGGGACTTATCCAGCTAGGTAGCAGCAGCTGAATATCTGGCCCTGCTGAATGGCCGCCACTTAGCCAGATAACTAGTAAATCTGGTTGGCCCATAGGGGTGTCCTAAAGTTAGCCAGATAAACTTATCTGGCAAATTCAAGCCGCATAGTGGCTTAATATTGATCTCACTGTGATTTGCCCAAGGTCACATACAGTCACTGTTAGAAAAGTGTTAAGTTCATGTCCAAGGACTTCTAAATCATTGCTTATGCTTTGGGATTCCCATTCTTGGAATTTTCAGACATATCCCATTTATTTATAGTCCTCCCCCTTTTGGATTTGATTTCCAAAACTGAACTCAAGATGATACATTCAGGTATAGTAGGTATTTCCTTGCCCCAGGGACTTACAATCTAAGCTGATAGCTGAAGCAATAGAGGTGAAGTGACTTGCCCAAGGCCATAAGAAGCATCAGTGGGAGAAGTGGGATTTGAACCCTGGTGCTCATCTCGCTGCAATAATCATTGAGCAACTCCCCAGTTTTCCCGTTTTTCTTCTTAAACCCCTCCACCTTATAGTGCATGCCTGGTGGCACTGAGAACTTTTGCCAGTCCCAAGGACTGAAGAGACATCTTCTCTGAGATAATCCCTTAGTGCTGCTCTTTGTGACTGATAGTAGTGCTACTGCTACCATAGTAGCAGTAGCACTACAGCTATCAGCTTAGATTGTATCCTCTCAGCAGTAGCACCCCTCCCCGGTATTCAGTACTGTGCCTCTACAGTCCTCAGCAGGTCCTGTTGGATAGCAATCTCAAGAACTATAGCTTGAGACAGGGGGCTTTTGTCCATGTTTGTAATTGTGTCTTGCATATATATAGATTCAAAAAAGCAAATTTAGAATCTAACCTTTTTAGGTGCTAAACTTGAAGGATCATGGTGAAAAATGGGTTTGCAAATAAAAAGAAATAAAGTTACCATCATGAAACCAACTATTTCTTTTTTTGAATTTGACAATTTTTTATTAAAGACAGAATTGTAAACAAAAATACCATCTTGGGCCATATATAAACAAATATAAAACACTGTTAATGAGCCCAAGAACCCACAACGCAAACATCTTTAGAATTTTCTGTAATAATACAAAAGCACTCCTCCCACTCCCCCCCCCCCCCCCCCCCGAATCAATCATACATATCAAATGGTCACCAAAGTGAAAGCACCTGAAAACACCTAACAACCCCCCCAATGGTCTTAGAAGCTCTCACCTGTATTTAGTCCCTATAATGAGGGTTCAAATCCTCTTAAGGCCCCCTAAATTATTCCACAAAACTAGACCTCACCAAGACGACCCCTGATCTCATCAACCCTCCTAAGAGCAGGAGTCTCGCCAGAGAATATATGCAGACCAACTTTTATCAAACTTTACCAAGGTATTCCTTTGATAAGCTCTGATCTTGTTCATACAGTACAGACTTTGAAAATGACTAAGCAAATCCTATAATGAAGGAAGCTGTGAAAAGCACCAATATTTGGCAGTCTCACAACGTGCTCCCGTAACAACCTGAATCACTAATTTTTGTTGGAATTTATTACCTTCAGAGATGGGGACATTTAATAATGCCTGTAATGGATATAGCTTAAAGGTAAAATCTAACTTGCCCTGCTGCCAAATAGTGACCTCTTCCCAAAAACCCTGAATAAAAAGGCACACCCACCACATGTGCATATATATGTCTATACTCCCACACTCCTTCCAGCACCGGTCAGAAGCGATCAAAGAAAAATGAAACACCTTAGCAGGAGTGTAATACCATTGAAAGAAGACTTTATACCCATTTTCAGTTTGGTAGCAAGCTGCCCTTTTTCCACTGCCAAGAAGATAATCCTCCATTCTTCACCTGGCAATGGCTGCTCCAAATCGTGTTCCCATGCCTCGATGTGTCTTGGAGTAGAAGAAGGGACCCTATTACGCAAACTATAACATTTAGAAAGTAATTTCCCCACCTTATCCACATTCTGGCACCAAGATTCAAACATGGAAACCCCCTGTGCCAGAGCCTGTGCCACAGAAACAGATGACCTGCAAGTAAACATACATTTCCTTGGATGAAACATCATAAAGCCTCTGGAGGTCACAGAGGGCTATTTGTCCCCCATGCATATTCAGTACGTGAAATCCCTCGCTGTTTCCATAAATTAAACAAGGGGGAAGTAAGTCCTGGACCAAAAGCTAAATTATCAAACAAAGAAGAATTGAGATAAAAATCCCGCTGCCTTGAAAATGAGGCCTTCCAGGCTAGCCACACAGAAAGAACCTGTGAAACGGTAGGGAGCATCTGATAAATGGGTCTCCATGTTTTCTTATGTTGCCAGATTAAAGCTCGAAGTGGCATTTTCCCAATAATCTCCTGTTGTAAGATAACCCAAGGTTTGATAAGATTTGTTTTATGCCAGTCTATGAGAGTCCTAAGGTGGGCCTAAATAAAAAATGCCAATGGACTAAATCAAAAGCTTTTTTGGCATCTATGGTTAATAAAAGAAAGGGATCCCTCTGCATCTGTTCCCACCAAGTGATATCCACAATCTTCCAGACATTGTCCGACACCATATGACCTGATACAAACCCTGACTGGTCTGGGTGTATAATAGAAGGCAGGATATTATTAAGCCAATCAGCAAAGATCTTGGCTAGAATATTTAGGTCTAAATTTAACAAGGAATTCGATCTATATGACCCACATAAGGCTGAATCTCTGCTAGGCTTGGCCAGAACTGTTATACCTGCCAGATTGGAAAAGTAATGAAGGGCGTAATCCCCATATAGAGCATTAAATATGTTTAACGGCAAAGCTAGTTGATCAGCAAAAATGTGGTAGAAGTGAGCTGTATACATATCAAGGCCTGGCGCTTTAGCTGGCTTCAAATTCTTGATGGCCTGCATTACTACCAGTTGTGAGATCTCACGATCCAAGTCTCATTGAACATCTGTCAAGCTCAGCAGAGATACCCCTTCCAGTTTTATTGCAGAATTTGCCCTGTAGAGATCAGAATGAAAGCATAGAAATCGATTTCTGATATCTTGGTTTGTGTCAAAATGTGTCCATTGGCATCCTTTATTTTCAACACATTATTCAAGCTACACTGACCTCTCAATTTATTAGCCAAAAGTTTACCTGCTTTATTATCCCCTTCGAAATGTCTGTTTTACTAAATCTAGCTGGTGGGCTATAGAGGCTGAATCTAGCTCTGCTAGTTTAGACTTGCAAACTTGGATTTTATGATAAATCATAGGGGACAGAGAAGACTTATGGCAGGTTTCCAAGACCTTGAGTTTAGCTAGCACCTTATTCCTAATCTTCCACTTTTTTTCATGCCTTAGCAATAAAGTGGCCCCTCAGTACTGCTTTGAGGCATGCCCATAAAGTAACTGAGGAGACATCCCGAGTAAATATGAGCTAATGTGGTTCCAGATTTGTTCACTAAAGACCTTATCGGTAAGCAAACTATCGTTTAGCTTCCAAAATAACTGCCCTCTATCGTAATCCTGAAAGTGAATACTAAACCAGACTGGGGCATGGTCTGACCATGTCATGGATTCGATATCTGAGGAAGTAATTCTATTAATGATACTCTTATCCGCTAATAAAAGATCTATCCTAGAGTAGGATCTACGGGCATATGAGTAAAAGATATAATTACGGTATTTAGGGAAACGTGAGCGTCATATATCCAGGTTAGCCTGGGATATAAGGGATTTCAAGCAGATGGAGAGTATCCGGGAGAATTATCTAGTACTGGATTCAGTGACATTGAAGTCTCCCCCAGTTATCAGGTAACCCTGCGTGTGTTCCCTAATTGCCTCACTCAATGAAATATAAAAGTGCATTGATGCGTATTAGGGGCATATACTGAAAGCAGTGTGTATAGTTCTCTTAACTTTAATATGCAAAAATAGAAAACGCCCTCCTGGGTCATTATGACATTCTTTAAATTCAAAAATAAGACCTTTTTTTTAAAAATTTTATTTATAGATTTTCAGATAACTATAACATGTACAGTAAAATATCGGTACAAAGGTCTCATAGCAACATACCAACCCCTGCATATTTGGATGATTTAGATCGTAGCACCCAATATTGAAAAGGAAACTCACCCGAGCACATAAGATGATCATAGCGAGCTTGCAGATGAGTCTCCTGCACAAAAGTTATCGCCGCATTGATACAGCTTATTTTATTGAAACAAAGGCGCCATTTCCGCCCAGAATTTAAGCCCTTGACATTAAAAGTACAAACTTTAAAGGAAGTCATAAGGAAAGTTGTAGTAAAATTCGAAGAGCAGATAGGATATCAGACCAAGAGAACAAGCCACAATGTAAAATGGAAATGTCATGAATATTGAGAGAAGTAGAAAAAGCCTGTAATCTGCTACCCTTTCACCTACAGTTATAATAACAAACTTTGGTGTTGCTATATTCCCCTGCAGACCCAACCCCAAAACTGTCTGCTTAAAACAAACCCGCAGACCCACTGCAAATGAAGGAAGAAAAGTCATTCAGACTATCAGTGTCCCTCCTCCCCTAAAAAAAAAGGAAAAGAAAGAAAACTCTGTTGCATCCCAGGAACTGATATCAAGGAAATATGCAATTAGGCCTCTTAACCTAACAACTGCTTAAACAAAACCTCAGTTCACATTGGTAATCAGCAATCCAGTTGTTCCTATAAACAGAACCCCAAAAACCATAAAAAAAAAAAAGCTTCAGGTTCCATCGCTGGTCATTGCAGATCCCTCGGCGTTACAACAGTCTCCTGCCCTTTCCCATGCACTGCCCTCTTCTATGTTCGTCTCAGTTGGGAAGCCAGGGCTGAGATCCCGATGATGCTTATACTACCGGAAGGCCCGGGTCTTGTAAGATGGTATTTGCCTCCGCAATCATTTTAACTCTGTAAGAAACCCCTTTCCTCGAGAACCAGAGACCAAAAGGAAATAACCAGCGATAACTGGTATTCTCCTTTCGTAACAAGTCAGTAATTGGGTGAAATTCCTCCCACTTTCACAAGGTAGTTGGTAAACAGATCCGCAAAAATGGATATTTTATGAGTATTTCATGACCATTTAGTTTGTTTTCTGGCCAAATTGTAAATTTGTTTCTTTGGTGGAATAGTCATGGAAACAAACGATTATATCACGGGGCTTGTCGTCCCTTTGCTGACCCAAAGAGCGATGGGCTCAATCCAGTTTGTTATCGGAGAGACTGTGAGAGTCTGCCAGCAAAGAGGAGGCCAATATGCTGAGACAGATTTGAGCCACAACGCCAGGATAGTCCTGAAACTCTGGGGTCTCCGGCACCCCACGAATCTGTGGTTGCAACAGCAAGAGCGATTTTCAATATACTCCAGCTTCTCTGCCATCATCATGCACTCAGACTGCAAAGATTGATGCTCCTTGCACAAGCGAGAAATATCGTCAACTTGGCCCTCCATGTGAATGTCCACTTCATCTATCTACCTCCCCATATCGGCCAGTTCTTGCCATCATTTCTTGCTTATAAAAATTTCAAATCTTGGCATAGGTCTCTGAACCAAGTACACACTGCACGAGTAGGAAACTCTGATACTGAGTTTTCGGAAGTTTCTTCCACCATGTTGTTGGCATCATCACTGTCCTCTGCCACCATTTTTTTGTAAAGGCCGATTTTTTTTTTTTTCTCTTCATCGACATCGATAATGTTACCTTTGACAGATCAGGGTAGTTGGAGGTTTCATGGTGTTCATATGCTTGAGTTTTCAGCTTGATTATAACTCGCAGGAAGGGAGCACACTGATTAAGCTGCTGGCAGCCCGGATGATGTAATTTCCTCTCAAACCAAATATTTCTAATCATTATAAATTATCCAGTTTTGTGAATCTTAACTTTTGGTTTTTAAAGTGTGAATTCTTGTTAATTTTTATTTATGACTTGTACAAGCTTCCATTGCTGAGCATTTTGATGACCTTTCAACTGGTTTAAGCATGAAGATGCAAAACACGGTTCAGGACAAATCATTATAAAATGTATCCCAGCTTAAATTGTGTAAAATATAATTCAAATATATTTTTTACAGTTTATTCTATATAACTCTTTACAGGAAATGGCCTTGGGCACAGCAACCTGTGAGATCTGCAACAGCAGGTATTGAACATAGTCTGTTTGGACTTTGATTAAAAGATTGCTAGAGAATGTTACAGATACATTTGTTTTCTTACCTTAGAGAAAAAATGATTTCAAGTGATAAAAAAATTAGTAATCTTACAGTTAAGATTTAAAAACAATGGGTGCAGTAAATGGTTCACATAAAGCAACACACAATCAATAAATGTGTGAAGAGAGGTGAAACCTGTTCAGATCTTGAAGATTCAATAAACTATCGCACTTGACACTTTAAAATCTAAAATACGTAGCTTAATTGTAGCGCCAGTTAAATATAATGCAGCCCCTCTGGTGAAATATGGCTGTGTCTGGGGACTGCTTATATTTAACTGGTGCTACAATTAAGTTACGTATTTTGGATTTTAAAGTATCAAGTGTGATATTTTATTGAATCTATTTGAACAGGTTTCACCTCTCTTCACATATTTATTGATTGTATAATCTTACAGTTAGCAATAATAGTTGGCAGCTTTGTGACTTCTTTTTGTCTGAGCAATATCAGTTATGGTGCCTTGTAAAAGTCTTCACACCCTTGTATATTTTTTATATTCTGCTAAAAATTACAAATCAGAATGCATTAAAGTAGTAGTTTGTTGGGTAGATCAGTGAAACATACTCTACACCAGAGCTTTCCAAACTTTTCATGTTGGTGACACACTTTTTAGACAAACATAATTTCGTGACATAGTAATTCAGTCTACCAGCAAACCAGAAGTTAAAGGTTAAACGAACAAAATGTATTTCAACAATTTATGTATGTTTCCTTAAATATATACATAAATAAAATGTTTCACAACACAACCTATCTCATAATAAATATTTGCAGGCTTCCACTTCCTCCATGCTGATCTCGTACATTGTGAGATCCGCATAGAGAAAGTGCTACTCTTGCACATTCCCAAAGATTACATGTGCCAATCACTAAAAAGTAATTTTTTTTTTACCTTTGCTGTCTGATCTTAGTTTTCTAATCGGTTGGTCACAGACTTTTTTTTCCACCTTCCCTTTCTTATTTTTTTGCCAATTCCTTTTACAGGGTCTTTTTTTCTATTTCTTTTCTCTCCATCTGTCTTCCCTCAAACACACAATCAGGTTCTCATTCTCACATGCTATCTCACACATTCTCACACACACAGGCTCTCACTCACATGCAACCTCACACATCCACAGCTCTCACTCTCACATGCCTCTCTCTCATACATACATACATACATACTGTCTCTCTCGTGCACATGCTGTCTCACTCTCACACACACAGGCTCTCTCACTCCTACATGCTCTCTTGCTCAAGCACAGGCTCTCACTGGCACATGCTGTCCCTCTGCACGGGTTGCCGAAGGATGGGCTCTTCAGAGGCCCTGATCTTCCCTGGCCGTGACATGGGATCTGCAGCAGCCCTGCTATCGGGTTTCCTCCTCTTCTCGGGCTGCCGCGACGTGGGATCCGCAGCGGCCCTGCTATCGGGTTTCCTCCTCTTCTCGGGCCGTCGCGACGTGGGATCCGCAACGGCCCATTAATGCTGCTCTTCTTCTTCTGTACGCAGCAGATGCTCCTCCTCCTTCCTGCCCACGCGGCTCTGGCAACGTTTTTCTTCCAGGGCTGCACAGGCAGGAAGGAGGAGGAGTGAACGTGACCCTTTTCTTCGGGCCGTGGTGATGTAAGCTCCACCACTGCCCGCCGATCTTCCTGCTAGAGTTCCCTGCTTCCGCCGGCCCTGTGGACCGGGCGACACACCTCCACACTACAGGCGACACACTAATGTGTCCCGACACACACTTTGGAAAGCTCTGCTCTACACTTTCATCATGAAAGAACAATTTTAGAAATATTCCAAGAGTAAATACAAAAAAAATAAAAATAAAAATTTTTTTTGCATAATTCTTCACACCCTTTGTCATAGTAAACCCAAATTAACTCCAATTCAACAATTGCCTTAATGAGGCCCATCATAAGTTAAATAGAGCTCACCTGTGTCCATTCACAGTAATTGAGCTGATTTGAATATTCCTAGATGAAGAATCAAGCTGTTTAGTAACATGACGGCAGAAAAAGCTCATCGTGGCCTATCTTCTCTGCTCATGGACACCAGCTATTCAGCTTTACGATCCTTACGGCTCCCTTAGAGATTTTCTGTGTTTATCCCATGTCTTCTTGAATTCAAAAACAGTTTCTCTTGTATGAAGTGAATATGAAGTGAAAACATGCTGAATAAGGAGTTGCCAGAAGAACTCCGGGATAACTTTATTCAAACGTACAGATTGGGGAAGGTGTTAAAAAAAAAAAAAAAAAAGTCAATGTGTTTGAATATCCTTTGGGGCACTGTCAGGTCCATCATTGCAAAGTGAATAGTTCAGCACTACCAAGATACTGCCATGATAAGGCTGTCCTCCAAAGTTAGTAGCTAAGGACTAAGGGAACTGCTACAGAAGATCACTGGGAGACCTAAGATTACTTTAAAAGAGCTACAGAGGTCTGTGGCTGAGACTGGAGAAAATGTTGACTGTTGGTTTCAAGATTATTCCACAAGTATGTCTTGCATGGAGGGTGTTTAAGAAGAACCATATGATGTGCCTTATAGCATTTGCAAAAAAATGCTTCGGGGACACTGCTTGCTTGCCTTGGTATCAATAAACCATTCATGTGGCATAAAACAAACACAGCAAGTCACCCTGATAACACCATCCCTATAATAAAGCAAGGTGGTGGCAGCAATATGTTGTGGGGATGCTTTGCAGCAATGGGGACAAGAAGGCTGATGAGGAAAGATGGTAGTGCAGAGTATAGGCTGATCCTGGAGGAAAGCCTGTTCCAGTCTGCCATAGACCTGGGACTGGGGAGAAGATTCACCTTTCAGCAGGACACCAATCTTAAACACAAAGCAACAATGGAGTGCCTCAGCAAGAAGAAATGGAATGTCTTCAAATAGCCAAGTTAAAGCCCAGACCTGAATCTGATAGAAAATCTGTGGCAAGACTTGAAGACTGCAAGCCACAGGTGATCCTGAAACAACTTGAGCTATTCTGCCAAGGAGAATGGGCAAAAACTGCACCATCCCGTTGTGCAAAGTTTGTAGACGCTCATCCTAAATGACTCGTGGCTGTAATTTCTGCATAAGGGGCTCCCACCAACTATTGAGTCAAGGGGTGTGTGAAGACTTGCGCAATTAAGACCTTTTTATTTTTTTATTCTTAATTGCTTTTGGAATATTTCTATAATTGTTCTTTCACAATGAAAGTAACCCCAATATTTGAAAAGGGCTCCAGGGGCGATCCAGGAAACTACAGACTGGTTAGCCTGACTTCAGTGCCAGGAAAATAGTGGAAAGTGTTCTAAACATCAAAATCCAGGAGCGGATTGACCTATAGGGGGATCGGGCATCCCCCGGTGGGCCGATCACTCCAGTCACATGGTCTACCGTGCGCGGGCGTGACAGAGCCGTGCTTGGCAGACCATGTGATGTGTCCTGGGCCGGCCTGGGTGGCGAATACCCGGGCCGGACTGACATCATGAATCCGTTGCTGTCAAAATCACAGAACATATAGGAAGACATGGTTTAATGGAACAAAATCAGCATGGCTTTACCCAGGGCAAGTCTTGCCTCACAAATCTGCTTCACTTTTTTGAAGGAGTTAATAAACACGTGGATAAAGGTGAACCGGTAGATGTAGTATACTTGGATTTTCAGAAGGCGATTGACAAAGTTCCTCACAAGAGCTTCTAGGAAAAGTAAAAAGTCATGGGATAGGTGGCAATGTCCTTTCATGGATTACAAACTGGCTAAAAGACAGGAAACAGAGAGTAGGATTAAATGGGCAATTTTCTCAGTGGAAGGGAGTGGGCAGTGGAGTGCCTCAGGGATCTGTATTGGGACCCTTACTTTTCAATATATTTTTAAATGATCTGGAAAGAAATACGACGAGTGAGGTAATCAAATTTGCAAATGATACAAAATTGTTCAGAGTAGTTAAATCACAAGCAGATTGTGATAAATTGCAGGAAGACCTTGTGAGACTGGAAAATTGGGCATCCAAATGGCAGATGAAATTTAATGTGGATAAGTGCAAGGTGATGCATATAGGGAAAAATAACCCATTCTATAGTTACACAATGTTAGGTTCCATATTAGGTGCTACCACCCAAGAAAGAGATCTAGGCGTCATAGTGGATAGCACATTGAAATTGTCTGTTCAGTGTGCTGTGGCAGTCAAAAAAGCAAACAGAATGTTGGGAATTATTAGAAAGGGAATGGTGAATAAAACGGAAAATGTCATAATGCCTCTGTATCGCTCCATGATGAGACCGCACCTTGAATACTGTGTACAATTCGGTCACTGCATCTCAAAAAAGATATAATTGCGACGGAGAAGGTACAGAGAAGGGCAACCAAAATAAGAGGAATGGAACAGCTCCCCTATGAAGAAAGACTAAAGAGGTTAGGACTTCTCAGCTTGGAGAAGAGACGGCTGAAGGGGGATATGATAGAGGTGTTTAAAATCATGAGAGGTCTAGAATGGGTAGATGTGAATCGGTTATTTACTCTTTCAGATAATAGAAAGACTAGGGGGCATTCCATGAAGTTAGCATGTGACACATTTAAAACTAATCGGAGAAAGTTCTTTTTCACTCAATGCAGCATTAAACTCTGGAATTTGTTGCTAGATGATGTGGTTAGTGCAGTTAGTATAGCTGTGTTTAAAAAAGGATTGGATAAGTTCTTGGAGGAGAAGTCCATTACCTGCTATTAATTGAGGTGACTTAGAAAATAGCCACTGCTATTACTAGCAACGGTAACATGGAATAGACTTAGTTTTTGGGTACTTGCCAGGTTCTTATGGCCTGGATTGGCCACTGTTGGAAACAGGATGCTGGGCTTGATGGACCCTTGGTCTGACCCAGTATGGCATGTTCTTATATTGTGCAGATCAATGAAACATTTATTTTAATGCATTTTGATTTGTATATTTTTAGACAGCAGAATGTGAAAAATATAGAAGGGTGTGAAGATTTTTACAAGGCACCATAGTTACAAACATTCAGAAGTACTTGGATAATCAGTGACCCCCTGGGGTTAGCAGCATATCAGCATATTTTTATGCTGAGAAGTGTATTTATAGCACCAGGAAAATTGATTTTCTTTCATTTTTACATTTTTATTTATCTTGGTCTCATTGATCTTTTATTTCTATGTAAATTAAACAAATGAAAGACAGGAAAAAAATTGTAGTGTATTAAACTGGTGCAATAGAGTATAGTGAACACTTGAAAGAGATGACATAAGAATATAATTTCCAAGCTGAGTCAGACCAAGGTCCATCCAGCCCAGCATCCTGTGTCTCACAGTGGCCAATCGAGGTTGCAAGTACCTGGCAGATCCCATAAAGTATAATTTAATTCCTGTTCCCTGTACATACCCAGATTAGACCAAACTCCTGAGTTTTGCTTCCCTGCCAGCAGATGGAGACAGAGAAAGTTTCACTGACACCGTACATAAGCCAGTGTGCCACCTGTAGTCCCTCAATATTTCTCTGTGTCCAGCAGGTGGTAGATGGTATTAAAACCTGCAGACTGGAGAATATAAAAAAGAAAGAGAAGATAGATCTACAGTTTCTCCCAGGGAGTTGTTAGGTTCTGGTGGGGCCACCCCCCCTGGTTTGAAGCAAACAAGCAGGGAGTTGGTGACCCTTGATGGTACCTTGTTCCGAGATTCCGTGGAGATGTATATCTGGTGATCCAGATCCCTCATCCCCCACGAGGCAGCATTGGTTCCGCTGGCAGCTCTGCATTTTGGGTCCCATCTGAACAGGGAAGAATTGAATTTCTATTCCTCTTTGTTCCGGAGCTAGTTACAGCAGTGGATGCAGTTTTAAAGCTTGTTTTCAAAAAAAAAAAAGCAAGCAAAAGCAAATGGGAGGCAGAGGAATCGTTGTGCTGGTTACTCGGGGCCTTGATCGCTGCTTCACAATTTGTCACCCGGGGGTTTCCTGAGGTTCCTGTAAACATGGTGGAGATAGTGGCGCGCTACTCTGGCCCCATGGTACTGGCGCAAGGCAGACATTGCTGGCTGTGCCTAAATTCAGATAGCTTGTATTCTGTAAGCATCCCTGGTGGGGAAGACAATTTGAGGGAGCCCAGCACTAGACCAATGGGTAAACGAGCCTCGTAGATGATGAGGTCTAGGGCTGAAGCTTTTCCTGTCAGAATGGGAACGGCAGCCATTTTTGATTCTCTAGCAGCATTCCCAGGAGAGGCAAGGGAATCCCCTCCTTAACTTTCACCCGCAGTTCCCTGTCCCATGGAGGTGCAGAGAGACACTTGTACCCAAGGCCAGTGCAAAGGTCTGTACGCACTAGGCAGACCAATGTAATACCGCCCCCTGCCCTCCCCAAAACCCACCCTGAGTTTAAAGTGCCCCTTTACAGTGGTAGATATATTTATAGAGTCATGTTCTCCCTCTTATAGTTCTTTCTCTCTCTCCCCCACCACTTGAAATTGCATACCGCTACCTCCTTCTGGTTTGTGCTCCGCGACTGCTCTCATCCCTCCTTTGCATTTCGAAAATGGTGCTCTTGTATGCCTCAACATCCCCTGCCCACTTATGGCACCCTAAGTGACTGCCTACTCCAGCCTAATGGTCGCACCAGCCCTGCTTGCACCAAGGAGTCATCTCTGGTTCTGTTAGAGGTCTTCTGCCAGTTTTAATTTGCTTATGTGCAAAGCTTGTTTAGTGGAACAGGCAGCGGGGGTTGCTGGCTCTCTGCCCAGTCTCCAGGGATTCTTGGCTGGTCAAGAGGCCTGAGCTGTGTTGAGAAGCTCTTCAGACCTTTGGTGATTTCTGGTGCCAGATGATGAATGGTTCCGGGCCTAAAAAAGCTGAAGGTGCAAGCAGGCTTTGCTTAACCGTGTGGTAGTCTGCAGTGGCGGTTCTTTTCTTGCACACATTCTTGCTGCGTGGCAGTTGCAAGAGCAGGGACCCATGCGCGTAAGGCTGTGACCTAGATGAGCACGTATTTCCGTAGGTACTTGTGTGCGTATAACTGCAACCTAGTCTTGAGTGAATATCTGCATTCGTCCTGGAGGGTTGCATGCGTCTGTCTGGGTGGCACTGGTGTGCGCAGGAGGCCGCCTAGAGCTGCAGTTCAGGAAAGCTAGGTGCTGGGGATGAACAGGTCCAGATGCTTTGCTATCTGTGAGGCTTGCCATCTAAGAGCAATTCAGTCCTCACTCTCTCTTCGTCTGTGTCAGCGCTGTTTAGTTGCTCAAAATGATTGACTACTGCAGACTTTGCCCATGTTGGGACATCCCCTTCGCCTATGGTGTGTCTGGAGGGCAGTGGCATGGGAGGCAAGGCAATGGTTAGTTCCCTGTACATAGCCAGATCAGTCCAGCCTCCTGGGTTATGCCTCCCTGCCAGCAGATGGAGACAGAGAAAGTTTTACTGACACTGCTACTTAACCACGGGTGCCACCTGCAGTTTCTCAGTATTTCTCTGTCTCCAGCAGATAGTAGGTGGTATAAAACCTGCAGTTCTGCTGTGGACGGCCCAATTCGCTTTGGTCACTTAGTGGGCAGCCTTCATCAGGGACCCATACTTTCAGACCAGGCTGCTCACTTTTGTCTAGCGGCTTGGCTTTTGAGAGGTGGCGATTGAGACATAAGGGTTATCCTGAGGCTGTCATTGCTACGTTGCTGCAGGCCAGGAGAAAGTCTACTAATCTTTCGTATGTGAGGATATGGAATGCTTTTGAGTCCTGGTGTTCAGCTAACGGGGTTCGGCCTCTCAAGTCTTCAGTGCCTGAATTTTGGCTTTTCTTCAAGAAGGTCTGGCCAAAGAGTTGTGTCTGAGCTCTTAAGTCCAGGTGGCAGCTCTGGGTTGTCTCCATGGCAAAATAGAAGGCTGTACTATTTCTGCACATCCAGACGTGATTCAGCTTCTTAGAGGTACGAGGAATTTACGTCCGCCGGTGCAGAAAGTTTGTCCATCCTGGAATTTTAATCTTGTCCTCAGATGTTTGTGCGAGGCCCCTTTTGAACCACATAGAAGGGCGATGCTTAAAGACTTGACTCTTAAGGTTGTCTTTCTGGTGGCCATATGCTCGGCTAGGAGAATATCTGAGTTGCAGGCTTTGTCTTGCGGTGATCCATTCCTTCAGATTTCAAACTTGGGCGTGTCATTGAGGACGGTACCTTCCTTTTTATCTAAAGTGGTATTGCCGTTTCACGTGTATTGGACAGTGGAGCTTCCAGCTTTTCCTGAGGTGGACATGTCCACTCCCCACGTGAGGGAACTTAAGCTGTTTAGATGTAAGGAGAGCATTGTTGAAATATCTCAAGGTAACCTGGAGGTTGGAGCATCTCTTTGTTCTGAGGAGTGGTTCAAATAGAGGTTCGAAAGCATCTAAGATTATTATTGCATGATGGTTTAAGGAGGCTATTGGATCTACTTACATTACTAGTGGTCGTCTGGTTCTTGAGGGCTTGCATGCTCATGCTACGTGTTCTCAGGTGGCCTTATGGGCAGAGGCTCAGCTAGTTTCTCCACAGGAGATTTGCAGGGCAGCGACTTGGAAGTCACTACATAATTTTGCAAGGCATTATTGTCTGGATGTGGGAGTAACAGATTCCCAATCTTTTGGTGAAAGTGTGCATTGAGCGGGACACTCCAGGTCCCACCGTGAGTAGGGAGCTTTGTTACATCCCAGGAGTCTGGACTGATCTGTGGTACTACAGGAACGAAAATTAGCAGGTAAGAACCAATTTTCCTTTACTCACTCCTAGTGATAGCAATAACTTTCTTCAGTCTATCCAGCTAATAATGTTATGGCCTTTTCTATATATTCAAGTGGACTAAAATGTCAGTCACACCACTTTTGTTTGGACGGTTACTAGAAACTCCATTGATTAAGGCTCAAAACCAATTAGTATGATGTAAACAAGGTCTAATGTTTAAAGTATTTTACTGTTGATTATGATCATAGTTTGATAGATATGTAGGAGCCCTGTAATCTAAAATCAATTATGTTCTAATTCAAGCCTATAGAAATATCTATATATCAGCTGACTAGAGTATATTGCATGGGGGTAACCATCAAACTAGTCCAGTCCAGTGAATCAGTTTAGGAGGACAGGCTACCTAAAGGAGTTTAGATCTAAATCCAGCTGCTATTAGTCAAATTTAAAGTATTTGTAGGTATCGCTTCAGGTGCTTAAAAGGGGTTTAGATAAGTTCCTGGAGGAAAAGTCCAGAAAATTATTAAAGAGATGGATTCTGAAACCCACCATTTATTCCTGGGGGTGAGCAACAAAGAATTAAATCTACTTTATGGGATCTGCCAGATACTTGTGATCTAGTTTTGACCACTGTTGGAGACAGGATGCTGGGTTCAGTGGACCTTTGGTCTGACCCAACATGGCACATCTTATGTCTGACAATATAGACTCAATCCCCTCTACTGATGAGGACTACTGTACAAATTACAACAACTCTATATTCCCCAGCACATCAAAAAATGTATGTTGATGTATGAAATCTTCCTCTTCCTACTTTAAGCATCTTATGTCTGAGCATAATTTACCTTGCTAATATGCAGCATGTTTACCTACAGTGCCTGAATGTAACTTGGCTTGAGCTACTAATGAAAAGGAATAAGTGAAATGCACAAAAATAGTATTCATATTTATCATTACTAATATTGAATTTCCCTCTTTGGAATTCATTTTTACTGTACATTTTTGCCTTTCTTGAAAAAAAAAAAAAGTCCTACTACTTTTAACTGACTTGTCAGTGCTTCTCTCCAAAATTCTTCACAGACATACTGACATATTACCCAGTTTCAGCTAATCTTTATTTTATCTACCTCTGAAGTCTGAAAGGCAGAGTTCATGTTGCTAGATCTGAATGTGTGAATTTCAGGTCTGTACAGATGGTGCAGGCTAACACCTTAGACAGCAAAGTCATTCCCAGACTTATAGGAACCCTTCAAACACCCATTGAACAGGTGGGATCAGATGTACTGGGGATTTCTCTCGTTTCCTGTCTGGGAGGGACAGGATGCTTATTGTACCTATTGCGCACTTATTGGTTTGTTGTCATCTTTGATTGCTTTTTTATACAGGTGCAAAGAAAATCGAGAAAGTCCTCATTGCAAACAGAGGAGAAATTGCTTGCCGGGTGATGAGGACCGCTAAGAAGATGGGAGTGCAATCAGTAGCTGTTTATAGTGAGGCAGACAAGAACTCCATGCATGTAGCAATGGTATGTTGTGTTCTTTCAGCAAGAGTACCTATTAATGCGAAGTGCTGTAGAGTGGCATGAATTCTTTGAAGGACAAGGCACTGGTAACTAATGCCTTCGTTGGCACAGCTGAAGGCCTGCGATGAGAGAGAAGGCTTGTAACTTGGTTGGAGGAATATGCTTTGGTGAACAGCTAATTCATATGTTTTTGCTTTAAGATATATTTGAATTTTTATTTTATTTTTTGTTCTTGCAAACAATGCAGCAAGCACATGTCTGTGAAATAACATCCTGGGAAATGAATGTCATATTCTGTTCTCCAACCAGTAGGGAATGAGCTAAAGGGTGACTGCCCAACTAAAGCAGTGATGATAACAAAAAGAAGTGGTCAGAGACAAAGAAGACAATGGCATGATTTATGCTAAATTATGTGATTTTCTTTGTTCGCCCTTGTTTTTGTTGTTCTCTAACTGCAAAGGGATATTCCATATTGCATTTGAGTTCCAATTTAATGAATAAAGTCAGCAGTCAGTGACAGGAGGGAAACCTACATGGGAGTGATAACAGAAGTTTGCAACTTGGACTCCACCAGCTGAAGGCTTTAGGGTAGTGGCATTCACAGATGGTCCTCGTGGGCCGCAAACGGGTGGAGTTTTCGGGATATCCCTAAAGAATATGTATGACAGAGATTTGCATGCCCCTTATCTCAATCATATGCATATCCTTCTTATGCATGCTCATTAAGAATATTCTGAAAACCACACCCGCTTGCAGACCTCAAGGACCAGAAGTGAACACCACTGCTTTAGGAGATTTAGAGGTGAGAAGACAGATGTGCCTCAGTTTCATGCAAGTCCCATGGCTCTAGGTTTGCTAAAAAGCAGTTGCACAAATATAACTGTGGTGTTTTTTACATCTTTCTTAACAGATGGGGAAAGAGGATGGCAAAAGAGAGTTTAGCAGGAACCACTGGGTGGGGGTAAAGGAAATGGTGAAGACGAAGTGAGAGAGAACAAACAGAGAGGTGGATTCCCATTCAGTACAAATTTTATGCTGAGGATAGTAACATTTCTAGGTATTCTGCCCTAAAGCAGACTATTCATCGACAGTTAAAATAGTTGAAGTCTCTTGTGGTTGGTCAGGTGACTGATGGCAAGTGCTGCACAGTGTCATGTGGAAAACCTGGCTTTGCAGGGCCCAGCTTCTGCTCCCTGGGCTAATTTGGACAAGGCTGGGGATGCCAACACAAAACCAAAAGAGGAGCTACCATAACCTCGTGTCAAAAATCAGAGACCTGTGAAACGAGGGTGGTGAGAAAATCCCTAAATAAGAAAAACTCAAAGTAGGCGCCACACTGACCATGAAGGTAATAAAGTCCCAGGGGGGATCAGAGAACCGGATCTGTTGGCGTACCATCTTTCATGTAATTCTAACCGGTCAAATCATTTACTGCAAGGAATGGAAAACTCCCACCTCCCCTCCAAAAAAAAAATTTGAATTGCACATAAAAATAGCCACATTCTAGGCGGTCTTATGACATGGTACAACAATAAATCAGAAACATTTAGTAGCAAACCCCCCATCAGCTGATATGTCTGCATCCACTGCATCAGGGAGATGATAGTACTTTAAAATCCACTTAGCTTGGTGTCATGCTCATTTTAGAACCAAATGAGAGTGTATAAACGTGGAAAGCCTATGCTAATGCACGCTGGATTGGTTGCTTAACATCAACATCTTGTGGCCATACGTGGGGTTCATGGTAGGCAAGTTCCGGAGGTAACTGTGGTTTGCTGCTCCTGGCTGTGGTCTGTTGTTGTAATGGTTGGGAGGGAAGATGTAAAATAGGGGAAAAATCTCTAGGCAGTTGCAAATAAAGAGCCCTGGGGCATAGCTCAATGGAGACAGATTCTGATTGCACTGAAAACACAAAGATGTAGAAGGAAACCAGTGGTCCAAAAAAATACAAACTGAGGTCCTGATTATATATTTTTTTTAATTTAAGCCCCTAGGAGCTACTAATGTTCAATGTTTTTGAAAGCTCCCAGCTTTATAAATCTAAGTACCTCTGTGTGCTGCTGTGCTGATCCTTCAGAGAACTCCATAGTAGCAGAATGCAGTAGAAATTGAAACGAGGATTTGGAAGGTGGTTTCCAAAACCATGGCCATTATAAAAAGTGCACAGTTCTTATTCCTGAAAACTGTGACAATCCAATATATCTAATATTAGAACTAAAAATGGGAAGGATAGATGGCGATATAAGACAAAGAGGAAACAACAGGTAAGTTTTTTATCATTTTGAAGATTCCTGTTAGCATTTCTGCTTTGATAGAGAGTGATGGTACATGGAAATAAATATATTGTTCCCTGTACGTACCCAGATCAGTCCAAACTCCTGGGTTTTGCCTCCTTGCCAGCAGATGGAGACAGAGAAAGTTTCACTGACACTCTACATAACCCAGTGTGCCACCTGCAGTCCCTCATTACATGGTACATGGTGAAAAACCTGCAGTTCTGCAGTCAGGAGACTGTTTTGGATTTATGAGCCTTCCTCCCAGGGGTTTTTTGGGTCCTAGTGGGTCCTTCCCTGTCTGGTCGGGGTGGACGAATTGGGGGTTGGTGACCATTTTGTATGCTCGCTCCTTTCTTCTGTGGGGTGTAAATCTGGTGGTCCAGATCCCTCCCCTTCACGAGGCTGCTGAGGCAGCTACAGGCTCAAGGATGGCTGTTTTCTTTTACTCAGTCCCTTTTTTAATTTGGCTGATTTTCCTTTTTTTCTGCTAGCAGCTCTGTGTTTCATTCTAGGGAGTAGGTATTGTGTTTGGTAAAGTTATGAAGAAAAAAAAAAAGTCTGCCTCTTCCGATCTGCCATGCAGCCTGCGCTCCTGGAACCTGAACCTCTGCACCAAAGGAAAATATTGGTTTCTTTGTATCTTTTTGTTATCAGAGAGTAAAAAAAAAAAAAAAAAAAGAGAACAAGGAACTAGATAGAGGAATCTGTGCAGCAGCGAGGTTCTGGCGGGGAAGCTAGCTTAGCAACTTGGGGAACTCAGCGATGGGGTTTTTCAGCAGCTTCTGTGCCTGCGGAAGAGACCAAATGTTGGCTCTGTGGTGCTGAGGGACTGTTCCTCCTGCTTGCCGATGAGATGCTGGTGGTGCCGGGAGGAACAGCATGTGCATGCAGCAAAAGCATTCAGGAGTCTGCATCAAGCATGGCCACACCGGTAGAATAAGCCTCACGGATAACAGGGTCTAGCACTGAGGCTTTCCCTATCAGCGCAGAAACGGCAGCCATTTTCAATTTCCTAGCAGCATCGGCGGGAGAGGCAGGGGAATCCCCTCAGCTATTGCTGGCAGTTCCCTGTCCTGCAGAAGGGTAGACAGGCACTTGCACTGAGGAGGAGTAGAGGTCTTCTGTTGGTTTTAATTTGCTTATGCACAAAGTGTGTTTCCCTGTACATACCAGGATCAGTCCAGACTGCTGGGTTATGCCTCCCCTCCAGCAGATGGAGTCAGAGAAAAGCTGAAAAGCACCCCCTAGATATACCAGTGTGCCACCTGCGATCCCTCAGTATTTTCTCTCACTCCAGCAGATTGAGAGGCATAACCTGCAGTCCTGATCTTTCTACATTTCTACATTGATTATACAGCTTCTCTACGCCGTCAAGGGATACTGGTACATCCCTATCTCGACGATTGGCTCATCCGGGCAAAGTCGGAAGCATTGTGCAAGCGAGCGGTTCGGTTGGTGGTGGAGCAACTTCAGAAGCTAGGTTGGGTAATCAACTTTGCGAAGAGCCATGTAGAACCGACTCAGCAATTGGAGTTCCTGGGAGCCCGGTTCGATACTTCGGTGGGCAAAGTGTTCCTGCCACATCAGCGGATGGTCAATCTGATGGCGCAAGTGCAAAACCTGTTGGACCTGCTGTTACCTACGGCCTGGGATTATTTACAAGTCATTGGACATATGGCGTCTACTCTGGAAATGGTACCATGGGTCTTTGCGCTATGCAGCCTTTACAAAGAGCACTTCTTTCCCGCTGGGATCCCAGGTCCGAGGACTACTATCGGACAATGCGACCACTGTGGCATATATAAACAGGCAAGGGGGCACAAGAAGTTGTCCGGTGGCGGCCGGAGCGTCATTGTCGATGACCTGGGCGGAACGCCATTTATCCCGCATCACGGTCACCCATATTGCAGGCGTGGACACCGTTCAGGCGGATTATCTCAGTCGGCAACACCTAGACCCAGGAGAGTGGGAGCTGTCGGCCGAGGCGATGCGGGGTTCTGCACTTGGATTTGATGGCAACTCGACTAAATGCCAAGGTGGCGCGTTTCTTCAGCCGAAGGCGAGAGCACGGATCGGAAGGGGTGGATGCGCTAGTGCTTCCGTGGCCTCCTCGCATCCTCCTTTATGTGTTTCCTCCGTGGCCCCTGGTGGGAAAAGTTTTAAGGCGCATAGAATCCCATCAGGGTCTGGTAATTCTCGTGGCTCTGGAGTGACCAAGGCGCCCGTGGTTCGCAGATCTTGTCAACCTGGCGGTGGACAGGCCGCTGCGTCTCGGTCATCTCCCGAATCTCCTACGCCAGGGTCAGATATTTTTCGATCTGGCAGATCGCTTTTGTCTGGCGGCTTGGCTTATGAGCGGATTCAGTTGAGAAAGAAAGGTTATCCAGAAGCGGTTATTTCTACCCTCCTTCGGGCACGCAGATCCTCGACTACTCTTACCTATGCTAGAGTGTGGAAGGTCTTTGACTCATGGTGTAGTGAGTTAAAGATTTCGCCACGACAGGCTTCTGTAGAGCATATCCTTACATTTTTACAGGACGGTTTGAAGAAGGGCTTGGCCTACAGTTCTCTTAGGGTTCAGGTGGCGGCGTTGGGCTGCCTGAGGGGCAAGATTGAGGGTTCCCCTCTTGCATGTCACCCAGATGTTGCTCAGTTTTTGCGAGGAGTTAGGAATTTGCGTCCCCCTGTGAGGGTTCCATGTCCTTCCTGGAGCTTGAACTTAGTTCTCCGTGGTCTCTGCACTGCCCCCTTTGAGCCTATTAAGAGGGCCACCTTGAAGGATGTAACTCTCAAGACAGTATTCCTAGTGGCCATTTCATCAGCGCGTCGCGTTTCGGAACTTCAGGCTCTTTCGTGCAGGGAACCGTTCTTGCGTATTTCTGAGTCAGCAGTGTCTTTGCACACAGTACCTTCCTTCTTGCCTAAGGTGGTGTCGGCCTTCCATGTCAATCAGACGGTGGAATTGCCTTCCTTTACGGAGGAGGAGCTCCGGACTTCTCAAGTTCGGGACTTGAGGTGTTTGGATGTCTGTCGAGTACTCCTACGGTACTTGGAAGTAACTAATGAGTTTCGAAGGTCGGATCACTTGTTTGTGTTGTGGAATGGGCCCAAGAAGGGTCTTCAGGCATCCAAGACAACTATTGCCCGCTGGTTGAAGAGCGCAATCGCGTCCACATACATTGGCTGCGGAAAGTCTGTTCCTGATGGGCTTAAGGCTCACTCTCTGCGTTCTCAGGCGGCTTCATGGGCTGAAAGCCAGTTTGTGTCTTGCCAGGAGATTTGCAGGGCGGCCACTTGGAAATCCTTACATACGTTTGCTAGGCATTATCGCTTGGATGTTCGTGGTCCGTCGACTGAGTCCTTTGGGAGCAGTGTACTTCGAGCGGGACTCTCTGGGTCCCACCCCATTTAAGGCGGCTCGGATACATCCCAGCAGTCTGGACTGATCCTGGTACGTACAGGGAAAGGAAAATTAGTTTCTTACCTGATAATTTTTGTTCCTGTAGTACCAAGGATCAGTCCAGACGCCCGCCCAAGTCATTTTCGGGAGAGTCCGCTCGTGTTTCTATCTGATTACTTCGCTTCTTGCAGTGATCTACATCTACAGGTTATGGTATTAAGTATTGCTGCACATTATACGGTAAGTTGTTCTAAGGTTCATTTCTATTTTAATACATAGGGAGACAGGTTTGTTTATGTCTTTAAGGCAATGTTGCTACTTGATCTGGTCAGTGGTTGAGTTAAAAAGGTTGATTACTTGGCGGAAGTGCTTGTTTAGTTCCTTCTGCTTTGATATCGAATATACTGAGGGATCCCAGGTGGCACACCGGTATATCTAGGGGGTGCTTTTCAGCTTTTCTCTGACTCCATCTGCTGGAGGGGAGGCATAACCCAGCAGTCTGGACTGATCCTTGGTACTACAGGAAAGAAAATTATCAGGTAAGAAACTAATTTTCCTTTAGCGAGATGCTGACTCTTGGCCCCAGTCTCCATGGATTCTCAGCCAGTCAAGAGGCCTGAGCTGTTGAGAAGCTTTTCAGGCCGATGATTTTCAGTGCCAGATGTTAAATGGATCTGGGCCTAAACGTGCTGAAGGTGCAGGCAGGCTTTACTTAGCTGTGTGGTAGGCCACTGCAGCGGTTCTTTTCTCGCCTGCATAGGCGTGTGCGTACATTCTCACTGAGTAGCGGTTGCATGTGCTGGGACCTGTGCGCATAAGGCTATGGCCTAGATTTGAGCATGTATGTCTGCGATCTAGACTTGAGCGCGTATTTGCGTGGATACTTGTGCGCATAAGACTGCAAACTAAACATGAGCGCGTATTTATGCAGCTACTTATGCCCGCATGATTGCAACCTAATCTTGAGCACGTATTTGCATGCATCCTGCAGGGGTGTGCGTGTATGCCTAGTTCCCTGTACGTACCAGGATCAGTCCAGACTGCTGTGTTATGCCTCCCTTCCAGCAGATGGAGTCAGAGAGAAAACTGAAAAGCACCACCCACATAACCCGAGGTGCCACCTGCAATCCCTCAGTATTTTCTCTGACTCCAGCAGATTGAGAGTCAAACCCTGCGGTCCTGATCTCGGTTTTCCTTGGGGTTCTGCCCCACCAGGTTTGACTACCTCAAAAAAAAAAAAAAAAAATTTGACAGTACAGCTTCAGAACCTGTGACTGGATCATTTAAAAAAAAAAAAAAAAAAGGGCAATCAAAAGCAATTTATTTTCCTTTCTGGTTTACTCAAGCAGCCAGTGACAGGCAGGCATGGCAGGGCTTTGTCCTGCTTTTCTTTCCCAGAAGGTTTTCAGTTTGACCCGGTGAGCAGAGGGGGAGGACTTACCGGTGGGCCGGTCACTCTCCCCCTTCCTCAGAGACGCTCCATTCCTCTGGCCCCCCACCAGTGCCGTTCCCCGTGGGCTGAGCTTAGTTAAAAATAAATAATTAAATCTTTTTAGTTATTTAACTTAGCTTTTCTTTATTTTGTGCTCTCCTGCTCAGCCGCGCCTGCCAGCACTCCCGGGCCTCCGGAGGGGGTGGAGTTCTCCACCCGGCTGCAGACCATGCCTAGGGGGACAGCATGCAGCTCCTGTGGAGAGCCAGGGCTCCGGCTCTCCCGTGAAGGCCTCTGCTCCTGGTGTCTCCCCGGGGGCGAGGGGCCTTCGCAGCACAGCTATTCGCCACGGAGGGCGGCCATTTCGCGGCACACATGGCTGCGAGGAGACCACGAGGCAGGGGCCTAGCTCGCTCCTGATTAACGCGGGGTCGGTGGCCATTTTGTCTGCCTCCGGGGATGCTGATGACTCGTAGGAGGGAGGGGATCTCCCTCCTCCACTGTTCTCGCCATACAGACCGTGCGGTTTGCCGGCCGAACCAGCTCTTCCTCCGGGTAGGGCCTCGGGGGGGAGGGGGGGGCGGCGGGGGCGGGTCCTTAAAGCAACAGCAACCTTTTTCATCAAAATTTATATTACTGTTGCATAAAGCTTATTTAGAGGCAGAGTCTGAGTGGGGGATATTCAGTCTTCCCTCCCAGCCAAGATCCCGAGGGACTCTGGGGGGGGGGGGGGGTAACTTGCCAAATAGGTTGCCTGATCTAGTGGACCCGGTGGATCCGGGTTCTCAGGATCCTTTCTTCCTGGACGATAAGGGAGATAACGTCACTCCAGTAGAAGGGGATGAACCACAGGTCCTACAGCTGTTCCATAGGGAAGAACTGGAACATTTAATTTTACATGTGCTGCAGGAGCTGGAACTCCCCCTATCTCAGGAATCATCGGATTTGTCTACGGGGATGCAGCGTTAGCGGGAATTCACGACCCGCCACAGACGTTCCCTTTTCACCCGAAACTTTCACAGATTGTGTCATGGGAGTGGGAGAACCCGGAGGCTTCCTTGAGGGTCACCAGAGCCATGAAAAAGTTATACCCGCTCCCTGTTGAGACGCTTGATCTCCTTAAGGTTCCCAAGGTGGACTCCACAGTCACGGCCTTAGCCAAGCATACTACTATTCCGGTGACTGGAGGCACAGCGCTGAAGGACCTTCAGGATAGGAAGTTGGAGGTGTTGCTCAAGCACATTTTTGAAGTATCCGCCTTGGGAGTGCGAGCGGCTGTATGTAGTAGCCTTATGCAGTGGGCTTTGCTTCGATGGGTTCAGCAAATGTTGACGGCCCAAGTCCTTCCCCCCCCTGGGGAGGCTGAGCAGGCGGCTCGCATGGAATCCGCTGTAGCCTATACCACTGATGCCCTCTATTATCTCCTTCGGACCTTGGCGCGTACTATGTCTTCGGCAGTATCTGTGCGTTGCCTGCTGTGGCTCCGGAACTGGTCTGCAGATGCCTCCTCTAAATCCCAACTCTGCTCCTTCCCTTTTCGGGGTAAGTTGTTTGGTGATGAGCTGGAACAACTCATCAAGGCCTGGGTGACAACAAGGTGTACAAGCTGCCAGAGGACAAGTCCAGGGTGGGCCGCTCTCCTGGTAACTACCGGGGCCGTTTCAGGGGACAGCGTCATTTTCGGTCAAATAGGGGGGCTTCGAGCTATACCCCTCAACAATCAACTTCAAGGGCACAGTCTTGGTCATCTTCCTTTCGCGGCAGGCGGCCTCAGCAAGCCGGTTCCCATGCCATCGCCAGCAACAGCAAGCCTGCACAATGAAGGAACACCGACCCATTCCTCCATCCTGAACATCGATCAGTGGGTACTAGATATTATAAGTCACGGTTACTCTTTGGATTTTGCTCGTCCCCTCCTGGATCTTTTCCTGATGTCATCTTGCGGGCCACCGCGCAAGCAACAGGTGGTCCTTCAGACTCTAGAGCGCTTGAAGGCGCTGGGAGCCATCACGCCGGTTCCTCCAGTTCCTCCAGTCGGAGCACTGGACCGGTCGCTACTCCATCTATTTTGTGGTACCAAAGAAGTATGGGACCTTTCGCCCGATTTTGGACCTAAAGCAGGTCAACAAGCCTTGCGGGTGCCTCGCTTTCAAATGGAAACTTTGCGGTCTGTCATTGCGGCGGTCCACAAAGGAGAGTTTTTGGCTTTTTTGGACCTGACAGAGGCATATCTTCACATAGGGTTCCAGGAACACCACCAGCGGTTTCTCAGGTTCATGATTCTGGACCAACACTATCAGTTTTGTGCCCTACCCTTTGGCCTGGCGACCGCTCCTCGTGTATTCACCAAGGTGTTGGTGGTTGTAGCGGCGAGTTTACATCGGGAAGGAATTCTGGTGCATCCATACCTGGACGATTGGCTTATTCGAGCGAAATCGAAGCAACTCTGCCGCACGGCGGTCCGTTCAGTTGTATGTCGTCTGCAGTCTCTGGGCTGGGTTGTCAACTATGCCAAGAGCCAGCTGATCCCCACTCAGGTAATAGAGTTCTTGGGGGCTTGTTTCGATACTTTGGCAGGCAGAGTCTCCTTACCCCTCGATCGCATGGACAGGTTGATGTCCCAGGTGCGGCGTCTGCTCTCTCTCCCCTCCCCAGTGGTGTGGGATTATTTGCAGGTTCTTGGATATATGGCGTCTACCCTGGAGCTAGTCCCTTGGGCCTTCACACATTTAAGACCATTGCAGAGGGCGCTGCTCTCGCGTTGGGACCCCAAGTCGGAGGAGTACTTGATCCCCTTGCCTCTGACTGAAATGGCCAGGTACAGTCTGTCCTGGTGGCTCAATCTGGATCACCTCCTGAAGGGGGTCTACCTCGAGAGTCCCCAGTGGATAGTGGTAACAACCGATGCCAGCCTCTCCGGTTGGGGAGCAGTGTGCCGGTCAAGGTCGGCTCAGGGCCTTTGGACTCCGAGTCAGGCACAGTGGTCCATCAACAGGTTGGAGACCAGAGCAGTCCGACTAGCTCTACAACACTTCTTGCCACTGTTACGCAACAAGGCGGTACGGATTCTTTCCGACAATGCGACCACGGTGGCCTACATAAACAGGCAAGGGGGCACCAGAACTCGTCCTGTGTCCGAGGCCGACATGCTGATGAATTGGGCAGAGTGCCACCTCGACCGGATTGCGGCATCTCACATCGCCGGCGTCGACAACGTCCAGGCGGACTTCCTCAGCCGATAACAATTAGATCCCAGGGAATGGGAACTGTCTGTGGAAGCGATGGGCAATGATATTCAGACGATGGGGGACCCCCCACTAGACCTGATGGCAACTCGTCGGAACGCAAAGGTGGCTCGCTTCTTCAGTTGCAGGCGAGACCACGGGTCCGAAGGGGTGGATGCGCTGGTTCTCCCTTGGCCGCCGCACGTCCTTCTCTGTGTTTCCTCCATGGCCGCTGATCGGAAAGGTATTACGTCACATAGAGTCTCACCAGGGCCCAGTAATTCTAGTGGCTCCCGAGTGGGCCCGGAGGCAGTGGTTTGCCGATCTGATCAACCTAGCGGCGGATGGTCCGCTGCGTTTTAGTCACCTACCCAACCTGCTGCGGCAGGGTCCAGTATTTTTAGAGCAGGCACATCGATTCTGTTTAGCAGCCTGGCTTATGAAAGGAGGTGGTTAAGAAGAAAGGGTTACTCGAGGCAGTTATTTCTACTCTTCTCCGAGCTAGGAAAACTTCTACATCGCTTACCTATGTCCGGGTTTGGAAAGTCTTTGATTCCTGGTGCCGTGGGTTCAGTTTGTCTCTTCGACGGACCACTATCGTTCACATCCTGTCATTTTTACAGGATGGGTTACGAAAGGGTCTGTCTTACAGTTCACTCTGGGTTCAGGTTTCGGCCTTGGGCAGCCTCCGTGGTAAAATTGATAGTTCCATAGCAGCTCACCCGGATGTGATACATTTTTTGAAGGGGGCCAAGCACTTGAAACCGCCGGTGCGAGCAGTTTGTCCGTCTTGGAGTTTAAACTTGGTCCTCCGGTCTCTTTGCAGATTACCTTTTGAATCATTGAAACGAGCGATGCTTAAAGACTTGACGCTTAAAGCGGTGTTTCTCGTGGCTATTTGTTCAGCTAGGCGGGTCTCTGAGCTTCAAGCCCTGTCCTGTCGAGCCTTTCTGCGTATTTCTGGTTCTGGTATTTCTCTTCATACAGTACCTTCCTTTTTGCCCAAGGTAGTTTCGGCTTTTCATGTCAATCAATCCGTTGAGTTACCGGCTTTTTCTGCTGAGGATAAGGATCTGCGGAGGTTGGATGTCCGTAGGGTTCTATTGCGCTACTTGGAGGTTTCTAATCCGTTTCTGTTGTTGGATCACCTCTTTGTCTTGTGGAGCGGCCCTAAGAAAGGGGCTAAGGCTTCTAAGACTACCATCACCCGATGGTTGAAGGATGCTATTGCTTCCGCCTACATATGTTGTGGGCGCCCAGTGCCGGACGGTCTAAAGGTGCATTCTCTTCAGTCTCAGGCGGCTTCATGGGCAGAAAGCCAGTGTGTCTTGCCACAAGAGATCTGTCGGGCAGCCACGTGGAAATCCTTGCACACGTTTGCTAAGCATTACCGGTTAGATGTGAAGGATCCGACCATGGATTCCTTTGGCGACAGTGTGCTTCACGCGGGACTCTCCAGGTCCCACCCCATTTAGGGTAGCTTGGGTACATCCCAGCAGTCTGGACTGATCCTGGTACATACAGGGAAAGGAAAATTAGTTCTTACCTGTTAATTTTCGTTCCTGTAGTACCAAGGATCAGTCCAGACGCCCGCCCATACACAGGAGAGTCCAATCAGCTGTTCATATTTTCTCGACAGGTTGTACCGCAAGTCTGTTCTTTACTTTGAGCGGCCTACCTTGTTCTTCTTATCAGTTCATGTTTTATTCATTCATTGAGCAGGTTTAGTTTTAACTTGATCTAGTCACTGGTTGCAAAGCGTATTTATGCATGATGTTTTTTTATCTTACACAAAAAGTTTTTCTATAGTAATGGTCATTCATTCTGCTTTGATATCCATAATACTAAGGGATCGCAGGTGGCACCCCGGGTTATGTGGGTGGTGCTTTTCAGTTTTCTCTCTGACTCCATCTGCTGGAAGGGAGGCATAACCCAGCAGTCTGGACTGATCCTTGGTACTACAGGAACGAAAATTAACGGGTAAGAACTAATTTTCCTGTGGCACTGGTGTGTGCACACTAGGCTCCCGGAGCTGAAGTTCAGGAGAGTTAGGCACCAGGGTCGAATAGATCCAAGCACTTTGCTATTTGTGAGGCTTGCCATCTGATAGCAATTCAGTCCTCACTCTCTCACTCTCTGTTTCTGTCAGTGCTGTTTAGATGGTCAAAGCGATTTGACTACTATAGCTTTTGCCTATGTTGGGGCATCTCCTTGGCCTATGGTGTCTCTGGAGGGGGAGTGGAGTGGGAGGCGAGGCAATGGTCAGTTTTCCCCTGTTCCTGAGGGCAGAAGCTTCCCCGAAAGAGGTTGGAGAGAGCAAGGTTGGGTTATGGACTCTGGTATAGATCCATCTTCTTCCTCCTGGGTGAAATGTTTTCAGGGTCTGCAGACCTTTCTGCAGGGGCGCCCAGAGAAGGCAACGCAACCTACTATGTAGGGATCTACATGCTTGGGCCTCCCCGTTTGTCAGTCATGGCAGGCAAATACCTCAGGGAGGCTGTCCCTGGTAATGTTCAAGGGGGTGTGGATCATGAGACATCGGAGGATTCTAATGGGGAATTGGCTTTCTCACTTCTAGAAAGGGGAGAAATTGCATATGATTGAGAGCCGCTTTGGACTCTGCTCAGATTTTTCTTTTTTTCACAGAGATGTCTTGCTGAGTTTGTTGGCTCAGACCCTGATCACACTTGGCGTGGCCCAAGTCTGTTGGCTCAGATCCTGAACACGCTTAGTGTGGCCGAAGGTCTATTATAAGTTAAGCATCCTGTTTCTTTTTCCCCCTGTATCCAGTTTGGGAGATACTGGATTTAAAGAAGGTAAACACAGTTCTCAAGTTTCCCCGTTTCCACATGGAAACTCTGAGGTCTAACTTTGAGTTCCGTCATAGCGACGGTACACAAGGGAGCATTCTTGGCATCTCTTGCCTAGATAGAGGCATATCTGCACATAGCCATCAGGCCAGAGCACCAGAAATTCCTGAGGTTCATGGTCCTAAGAGAACATTGAGCCCTTTCCTTTGGTTGGCGATGGCTCCACGTACCTTCACCAAGGTGATGGTGGTGGGGGGCAGCCGCACTGCAAAAGGAGGGTGTGTAGTGTATCCATATCTGGATGACTAGCTTATTCATGCAAAATCAAATGACCTCTGTCGACGATCAGTACAAAAGGTACCGATGCGCTTGCAGTCCCTAGGATGGGTGGTGAACCTAGCAATGAGCCATTTAGTCATCTTACAAACTCCAGAGTATCTGGGAACTCAGTTCAACACACTAGCGGAGAGAGTGTTTCTTGCGGAGAGAGATTGCAGAAATTGCAGAATCAGATTAGGATTTTGCTAGAGCTTTCAGTGCCAAGGGTCTGGGACTATTTACAGGTCTGGGTTCTATGGCATCGACATTGGAATTAATGCATTGGGCGTTCACACATATGCGGCCTCTGCATGGGGCTCTTCTCCCACTGGAATCCGTTATTGGAAGAGTTTCATCTTCCTCGTCCATTAGGGGAAACCAGGGACAGTCTTTCATGGTGCTTACTTGCACCAATTGAGTGTGGGGTGCAATTGGAGATTATGAATTGGATATTAGTCACCACCGATGCAAGCCTCTCTGGATGGAGGGTGGAGTGACAAGATGAGTCAGCGCAAGGCCAGTGGTCGAAACGGGAGGCCTCATGGCCTAAATTTGGTTAGAGACGAGAGCGGTGCATTTCACGTTGCTTGCCTGTCTGCTAAGTTTATGTGGCCTTCCAGTACGGATCCTATCAGACAATGCGTCAACAGTGAACTACATCAATTGTCAAGGCAGAACCAATAATCAGGGAGAGGCCTGGGAGTTGATTCTCTGGGCAGAACGTTCAGGTGGATTCTATCAGCTGGAGAAAGTTAGACCCTGAGGAATGGGTGCTGTCAGAGGTAGCAATGTCATTCACGGAAGATGGGGGATATCCCGAACAAAGAGAACACCAAGGCATCGTGGTTTTACAACCACTAAACAGAACACAGTACAAAGGAATTGGAGCTCTGGTGCTGCCATGGACTCAAGGTATTTTTCTTTGTCTTTCCTCTCATGGCCTCTGGACAAGGGATTACGGTGGATAGAGAAACATCCAGGCAACATGATCCTGGTAGCTCCAAAGTGGCCACATCGACTATGCTTCCCAGATCTGATCAATATGGCCATAGATGGGACCCTGAGGTTCGGACAACGGTCGAATGTTTTCCATCAGGGCCCAATAATTATGGGTCAGGCAGCTCACTTCTGTCTTGCGGCTTCGCTTTTGAGAGGAGACAACTGAGATGTTAGTTGTTATTAAGTAGTTATTTTCATCTTCTACATCCTTGATGTATGTGTGAATTTGGATGATCTTTGAGTCCTGGTCTGCTGTTGATGGAATGCAGCCTCAGTCTGTTCAGGCTATGGTGTCACATATCTTGGCTTTTCTACAGAAAGGTTCTGGTCAAGGGACAGTTGGCAACATTGGGTTGTCTCCGGGGTAAGGTGCAAGGGAATCCTCTGTCCGCACATCCAAATGTTCTGTGGTTCCTTCAGGGAGCTAAGGACTTGTGTCCTCAGGTGCGGAACATTTGTCCATCTTGGAATCTGAATCTAGTACATAAGAACATGCCATACTGGGTCAGACCAAGGGTCCATCAAGCCCAGCATCCTGTTTCCAACAGTGGCCAATCCAGGCCATAAGAACCTGGCAAGTACCCAAAAACTAAGTATCTTCCATGTTACCGTTGCTAGTAATAGCAGTGGCTATTTTCTAAGTCATCTTAATTATTAGCAGGTAATGGACTTCTCCTCCAAGAACTTATCCAATCCTTTTTTAAACACAGCTATACTAACTGCACTAACCACATCCTCTGGCAACAAATTTCAGAGTGTAATTATGCGTTGAGTAAAAAAGAACTTTCTCCGATTAGTTTTAAATGTGCCACATGCTAACTTCATGGAGTGCTCCCTAGTCTTTCTATTATCTGAAAGAGTAAATAACCGATTTACATCTACCCATTCTAGACCTCTCATGATTTTAAACACCTCTAATCATATCCCCCCTCAGCCATTTCTTCTCCAAGCTGAAAAGTCCTAACCTCTTTAGTCTTTCCTCATAGGGGAGCTGTTCCATTCTCCTTATTTTGGTAGCCCTTCTCTGTACCTTCTCCATCGCAATTATATGTTTTTTGAGATGCGGCGACCAGAATTGTACACAGTATTCAAGGTGCGGTCTCACCATGGAGCGATACAGAGGCATTATGACATTTTCCGTTTTATTCACCATTCACTTTCTAATAATTCCCAACATTCTGTTTGCTTTTTTGACTGCCGCAGCACACTGAACCGACGATTTCAATGTGTTATCCACTATAACACCTAGATCTCTTTCTTGGGTTGTAGCACCTAATATGAAACCTAACATTGTGTAACTATAGCATGGGTTATTTTTCCCTATATGCATCACCTTGCACTTATCCATATTCAATTTCATCTGCCATTTTGATGCCCAATTTTCCAGTCTCACAAGGTCTTCCTACAATTTATCACAATCTGCTTGTGATTTAACTATTCTGAACAATTTTGTATCATTTGCAAATTTGATTATCTCACTCGTATTTCTTTCCAGATCATTTATAAATATATTGAAAAGTAAGGGTCCCAATACAGATTCCTGAGGCACTCCACTGCCCACTCCCTTCCACTGAGAAAATTGTCCATTTAATCCTACTCTCTGTTTCCTGTCTTTTAGCCAGTTTGCCATCCACAAAAGGACATTGCCATCTATCCCATGACTTTTTACTTTTCCTAGAAGCTTCTCATGAGGAACTTTGTCAAACACCTTCTGAAAATCCAAGTATACTACATCTACTGGTTCATCTGTATCCACATGTTTATTAACTCCTTCAAAAAAGTGAAGCAGATTTGTGAGTAAAAGGATTGTATGGTGTTCTTGGTTGCTATTTGTTCAGCCAGGTGAATTTTGGAGCTTCAGGCGCTGTTGTGTTGAGATCCCTTCCTACAGGTATCTTTATGCATAGTGCCTTCTTTTCTGTCTGAGGTAGTTTCAGCTTCCATCTTAGTTAAACAGTTGAGCTTCCAGTTTTTATGGATTTGGATTCCTCTACACCTCATGTGGGGGAGCTTATGCATTATTGAGGTATATAAAAGTCACTTGTAATTTCCATAGATTGCATCTCCTCTTTGTAGATCATATCACCTCTTTGTATTGTGGAGTGGTCCAGAGAAGCGAAATAAGTCGTTTAAGCTACAATTGTATGGTGGCTGAAGGAAGTGGTCAAGTCGACTTACATTTCTAAAGGGTGCTTGCTGCCAGAGGATTTAGGGGCGCACTTGACGTGTTCTCAGGAGACTTCCCGTGCTGAGTCACATCAGATGTCTTTGCATGAAATTTGCTGAGCATTTTTGCTTGGATTTCGGGGCTCCAGCTTCTATGTGCTTAATTTAGTGAGAGTGTTCTACGAGTGGAACTCTCCAGGTCCCACCCGAGTTAAGGGGAAATTAGGTGCATCCCAGGAGTCTGGACTGTCTGGGTAATATAGGGAAAGGAAAATTGGTTCTTACCTGCTAATTTCTGTTCCTGTAGTACCACAGATCAGTCCAGAGATCCGCCCATTTACTGGGGGAGGAGTCCGTCGCTCGTACTGTTGTTTTGTACGTAGTGAGGAATTGTTGGAGGTTTTCAATGCTGATCGCTTATGTTAAATTTGGGAAATGAGTTTTCTGTTGCATTTCGGGCAACTTCACCTTATTTTAGCTCGTTGGAGGGGAGTGAATTTGCTTAGAAACTTGCTTAGAAAAGTATGGTTGTTGCTGTCATCTTGGCTTGGGTACAGGTCAATACTGAGGAACTGCAGGTGGCACACTGGGTTATGTAGAGTGTCAGTGAAACTTTGTCTCCATCTGCTGGCAGTGAGGCAAAACACAGGAGTCTGGACTGATCTGTGGTATAACAGGAACAAAAATTAGCAGGTAAGAACCAATTTCCCTTTGTAACTGACAGCCTTGTATACTGAACAAATTCTTTGGGAAGAATGTGGAATTACAAGCCTTTTAAAATCAATAAAAGGCAAACCTAAGATAGTATTGTGAGATTTTTCTCTCACCAGACCAGCTGTTTTAAATATTAATCAAATGATATGCAGCATGCATTTTGCGGTAACATCCTCTTGAAATTGTGGACTTTATTGCAAACCTCCCCTCCCCCCCCTCACAACTACATCTTGAGATGCAATTGTTTTGTGGAAAATTGCTGAATTGTGCAGAGTTTGGTGAAGTTCAAACAGCTAATGAGCTGATTTGCATGATTCTTTAGTGATTTTGCATAATTGCTGCAAATATCTTCATAAATGTAAAATTACACACACCAAAACGTCAGTGCACATTAAAGTTTGCAGACTTGATTATATGTGTGTTTACTGCTTTTGGTGGTGTTTCATTTGCGAAGCTATTTGTGGCTAAGTACATCAACCTCCTAAATCTGGGGCCTTAAAACGGAGCATCAGATATAGCTGCTCAGTACAGTAAGATCTGAAGAGCAGTTGGCAATATCTGTTTTATTCTGTGTAAAGCTGTAGCATTGTTTCATCAAAGCGTTTTTATATTTTTATTTCAGGCTGATGAAGCCTATTTCATTGGTCCAGCTGCCTCCCAGCAGAGCTATCTTGACATGGATAAAATAATACAAGTAGCAAAAATATCATCTGCTCAGGTAAAGGACATCAGCAAATACTATAAAAGCTGCAGAGATTTGGATACAAGTTTTTTGGTTTTTTTTAACACATAACTTAGCGGGAACTTTAACACAGCATTGTAGGAGATATATTTTTACCTTCAGAATAATCTGTTCACCATTACGGGGGCAATTTGCAAATGGCTTCTTGGCAGGTAAACAGGTTCTCTAGTCACAAAGAAGGCCCCTTTGAAAACTGACGTACGGTCCTCGGCAGGTAAACCCCCGCTTGCTGCTTACAGCGCTCCGACTTCTTCCTGTGAGGTGGAAATGGGCAGTTCTGGGGCGAGCCCGAGACTATAAGCATGGGGATGTAATTTTGAAATCCCTGCATCTCCTTTCCATCCCTTTGCCCTATGTACTTTGCCCCTGCAAAGTGTGCATGGTAAATACTTCCTGTGGCATTGATTCATTGAGGAGAGTTTCCCTATAAAAATTGGCTTCCAGGCGCGCAGGTGCAAAATACCTGTGACTCGGCAAGCTCTGCCAGAGGCTGGTCCTCGCATGGAAGTAGTTCTTAGTATGCTACATTTTGGGTGGCGACTTTGCTTAGTATCTTGTTGTGTTTTGAATAGATTGCACTTGACATAGTAACATAGAGATCCGTGTTCAAAAGATTTGTCTGGCTGTTTTTGGGAATTAGCCAGACAAATCTTCAGGTTCTAAATTACCCTCCACTACTGAGCTGGTAAATTTTGGTGTGGGTAAATTGTTGGCCACAGAAAATTTACGTTCATAAAAAGAGGCAAGGCTGGAAGAATTCCGGGCATGGTAAAACTTTATCCGGTGGGTGCATACCGGCTAAAGTTATGCAGCTAAGTCTGATCAGAAAAACTTTACCTGTCCTAAAGTTATGTGCGTAATTTTTATTCTGGTATATGCAGCAACAGACTTGTCCAGATAAGTCCTGCTGAGTAACCAGATAAAGCTGCATGCATAACTTTATCCGGATAATTTACCCACTTGCTTTCTGAATATGCAACCCCCAGTAGATGATGGCAGAAAAAGACCAATCAGCCCATCCAGTCTGCCTAGTTATTCCTGTCCACACTGCAAGGATGTATCCCAGTGCCAGCCATAAAAGCTTGACCATTTGTAGGATATAGCTTCTTATCGAAGTCAGTTTTACTCAGTTTCTGTACCACCTGAGAAGATAAGCATAGAAGATCCCATATATAGTATAATCCATCACCCATCTCTGTATATCTTATTTTGTAATTACCTAAAATGGCTACCAAAACCAGTGAGGCTATTGTCCGAATGTTTCATCTCTTAAGTCCCTGCAGCCTTGCTGGATAATATTCTGCCACTGCTGCCTCCACAACCACTCTTATAGTCTTCAATATCACTAGGACATGCTTCCTTTCTCTGCCTTGTCCATGTCACTTCTCCCCCTTTCCTCTGATCTTGAAAGTGAAGGTTGCTTGCAATACTGCAGTGTCCTGGTCCTGTTCCCAGTACTGACAGCAAATAAGGACCAATTTAATTTCATAGACCCCAGTTGATCTCTGGCTTTCACTTCATTGCCACCAGGGATCCTCTGTACTTATTCAACGCTTTTTTGAATTCCGTTAATGTTTTTGTCTCCACAGCCCTCCTATTTTGTTTTCTTTCCCTGCATTACTGTTTTGTTTTGTTTTTTAAGCATGGTGGTTCTCTGTTGGGTTTTAGGCTGTACATCCAGGTTACGGGTTCCTCTCGGAGAACACAGAATTTGCAGAGAAGTGCACACAAGAGGGAATCATCTTCATCGGACCACCTTCCTCTGCTATCAGAGCAATGGGTATTAAGAGGTATTCTCTTTTTTTTTTTTTAAATCTTTGTTTTGATAGAGCTGTACTGTTGCATTTCCCCCGGAAGCAGTCAATGCAGTGTAGCTGCTTTGCATCTGAAATTTTGCCAAAGTGTATTTTGTTGGTATGTCACACCTCTTGATATTTGTAGCATGAAGCACCAGCACTGTGTTTGTCGAGCAATGCTATAGAAATAAGTGGTATCAAGCACACGGCTTGAAAAGTGCTGCCTGTGGGATTGGCTTGAGCAGACTAGATCATCGCTGAACTAACCCTGATTTCCTTTACTGACTGTTCTGTTAGAAACTCAACTCTTGGAAAATATAAAAGATTGTTCTTAGATAATTTTTATATACATTATTTGACTTAAAAGTTTGGTTGCTTTTCTTTATTCCTGATATCCTATCTTCTTTTACCTTCAACAAATGCCCCACTAAGACCAGCATTTAAGAACTACATGTACCTACTTTTACAGTGCATGGTATTTCCTAGTTGTGGTTTAGAATGAAATTGTTGTTGGGTTTTTTTGTTGTTGATAAAGCACATCCAAGGCCATAATGTCAGCTGCTGGAGTTCCTGTTGTTGAAGGTTATCACGGTGACGATCAGTCCAACCAGTTTCTGATGGAACAAGCTGGCAGAATAGGCTATCCAGTAATGATCAAAGCAGTTCGTGGTGGAGGTGGCAAAGTAAGTGTGCACAAAACATTTTGGCTTAAAATAGAGCAGATGCAGGCATGTGTCTGACTGAACGTGCATGTCCTAGATATTATTGATGGTACTCCTACCCTTTACCCAAATTAGCTGTATCCCAGCTATTTCTCTTACCCATCTCTTGTGGAGGAGATGGTGTAAATAAAACCGAATGTAACTGACCATCAGCATGCAGTGCCATCTTTAGAAATGCAAACTTTCAGGCCGGCTCAGTGGCAGTGCCCTTCTCTGCCATGTGACAGGATCTGGGTTCAATTCTATGGTCAGGTTTTAAGTTCTGTAGATCAGCCAGGGCTGGGGATGCTGTTGAACCAGCCTTTGCAGGCCCTGGGAAGTCCCAAGCATTGCGGAACAGCAACTTCTAGTGGGCGAACTTATAGCCCATAATGACACAACTGTGGCAATAGCCTTGGTATATGGCCATGGCTGAGGACAGTCACTGCAGTGATTGGGTAAGTGGGTTGGGAGAGGATATAAAATTGACCCCAGATGGTGGTTGTAGCTTAACAGAGGCTGGTTCTCATCGAGCTAAAAGCCCAAAGGAACAGGAAGAGACTGCTGGGAAAAAAAAAGAAAATCTCTAAAGTTTCTTTGGTAAAAAAAAAAAAAAGCAGAAATTTGTACAAATGTGTGTGTTGCTTATGCCTTCTCCAGGTGGCCTTGCATTCCCCACAGTGTCACTTTCATTGTGCAGTGCCCTGATGTGGCATTTTTACATATTGTGTATTGCTGACACTATCATTCCTCTTTGCAAGCTGCTTAGTTTGTTTTATATTCTGGGTCATTTTCATTGTTTTTCTATTATTTAGTGGCACTACTTTTCGACTGATAGAGTATTATGGAATTCTTTTTTTATAGGGTTTAAACATGCACTAAAATCTATAGTGTAAGACCATTTTTTTTTACCCATCTGCCTCTGCTTTAAATCTGCAGCTCAGCATGGCTGCATAGATGCATACTGAGAACCTTTTGGGCTTGGTTAATTATACCACAGGTGTCTACTGTTACCACGTAGGATCTTTTGTGATCCTCTTCTCCTCCAGTCAATTTGAATATGTCAAACTTGGAAAGATAATGTAGAAACATTAGAATCATTTGTAGTGACAATTTCCACTCTGGTATTTTATATATGCTCATGACATTCTTAGACAATTATCTGTTCTTTGTCTGAGGTCATAAGATTGTATGCATGTCTGCACCTCACAATCCATCAAACATAGAGGAAATGATTATAAATAGAAAGCTAAGCACATCAGATTTGAAATCTGGGAGCAACATAGGGAACCAAAATATCTTCATTTTCACAAAAAGGACTGACATGGTTAAAGGGTGAGGGGAAAGAGGCTGTTTTAGCCAAAAAAAAAATCCTTCAAAAATTAGAAGATAGTTCCAACTGAAGAAAATAGGAAAAAGCATAAGCATTGTCAAGTTAAGTGTAAAACATTGATAAGACAGGCTTTTGGTGAAGGTGTCTTGCGAGCGGGACTCTCCAGGTCCCACCCTCTCTAGGAAGCTTTGGTACATCCCAGGAGTCTGGACTGATCCGGGTATGTACAGGGAAAAGAAAATTTGTTCTTACCTGCTAATTTTCGTTCCTGTAGTACCAACAGATCAGTCCAGAACCCACCCAGGTTGGAGGGGGAGAGAGTCTTCCGCTCAGCTATAATCATTTCAGCATACTTCTGTTCTTAGTTTGTTCATAACTTACGATTTTTTTCAAGTTTTTTTGACACGTTTTTTGTTCAGTTTCTTGCACATAATGTTTTTCCCGTCGATAGCAGGGCTGAATTAGCCATGCTGTCATGGGAACTGTCTATCAGGGCCCAGAAGGCAGAGCTTCTAAGTAGAGTTCAGAGCTTTGCTCTGTACGGCTGTGTGTGCCTTCCCGCGCAGAAAAACAGTCTGTCCTCAGTCTGTTTTTTTCCACGCGCGGGATCGCACGCGGGGCTTCGTCTCCTCAGACTGACAAAGTTTCTTAAAAAAAAAAAAATGTCTAAAAAAGATCCAAGACCGTCCGGTTTCAAACCCTGCGATTGTGGCAAGATCATGTCCATAACCGATGGACATGATCGCTGCTATCGTTGTTTAGGACCAGACCACATGCAAGCACTGTGGTAGGATGTCACCGCGGGCCCTGAAGATCAAAGGCCTAAGAAGTGCACCTCCGTCTGAAGCACACTCCTCTCCGGGGCCAATTTTACCAAAGGGTCTGAAGGTAAGGAGAGCGATGTCCGTCGAGCCCACCTCAAGGACTGGAGGTCTCCCGGGCGAGCGAGCAGCTCTAAGTGCCTCAGGCCTTGAGTGGGGTAGACCATGTTAGAAAAACCGCTAGCCGATGCGACACTCCTCGGCGGAGTCGCGACGCACGGCAAGGGCGAGCCAGGGCGATTCGTGCCAAGGAAAGGCGCAGTGGGGCATTCGGCGCCAACATACGATCGTCTACCGATGCAGACCGAGTCCACATCGAAGCACAGGTCGCGGCAGGAAGAACAGCGGTCAAACCCTCCGCAGCATCGAGCATCATACTCTGACACACACGGGCTCAAAATCCAATGCAATAGCGTTGAAATTGACGTAGGAGCAGCATACGACACAGTCCGCATTGGCTGCGTTGAGGACTGCGTCGACTCCCACGCAGAGACCATCCGCATCGATGCAAGATGCTTCGACATCGAAGCAGAAGGGGAAAGCACCGACACATGAAACAACAACCTCGGCGCGAACAACCCCAGTGTCGACGCATGAAGCATATCCACCGACGCCTGCGGCGCAAATCACATCTCACGTGACGCCTCGATGACAGCCGACGCATAAATTGACTCAACTTCTAAGAACTGAGTCACAGTCGAAGCATAAGCTTCCAAAAGACAAACGTGGATCCAATCTGACTCCCAGAAGCTGCCATACTTCCGCCTCATCTGGTAAGAGCCCTCCGGACCTTAGGCGGACCAGCCCTCATCTATCCCAACCCTCACCATCACCAAGGGATCAAAGGGCTTCTACATCTTCAATTCACTGGAGGGACAGTTACATCAGGGTAACTTCGTCTTCCTCATCTTCCCCAAAAGCGAGGTTTTCAGATCATTAATCCATCTCTGCACACAGTGCTATTCATAGAGAGCACCAAGAACCCTTGCGGAAGAAAAGGAAAATTTTGAGTAACTGGCATTCCCGCCTGGACCACTCGAATTCACCAGATACTGACTTTGTACTGCCGTCTACTTCAACAGCAAGTGCAGAAAAAACGACGAGACCACGCAAGCCTCTAGAAACACAACAAGCATTTTCACAATTGTCATCCGCCCTTTCCGGATTCTTTGAAACCATACAAGCTACCTTCACACTACCCCTGTCTCCAACGGGTAGTGAATCTAAGTCACCTCAACCATACTCGTCTTCCGAACACCCAGGGACCCCCCTCACCACAGGACCCCTCAACCACCAGCTCCTCCGGTAGCCTGGGAATCGGCCCCCTCTGTGGATCTGGCCTCCCCTCCATCATCCCCGGGATCTTTCACAGGATTCCCATCGGACCTGCCAGAGGAGGTTCCTGAACCGTACTTGCTACCTGAAGACTTGTCCTATCCCAAGTTACTAGACAAGGTGGGCGTAGTCCTTAATCTCAAGGTACAGAAACATCCGGATCCTAGGGCAGAGACATGGGTCTCCTCAAAATCTTTGATTCACCATCTGAACCCACCTCATTACCGCCCCACAAGGTATTGGATTCAGCCCTGGTGAAATCCTGGGAAACGCCTTTCTCCATTCCGAAGGTTTCCAGGAAGACCGATTTAAAGTTTATAAGAACATAAGAAATTGCCATGCTGGGTCAGACCAAGGGTCCATCAAGCTCAGCATCCTGCTTCCAACAGAGGCCAAACCTGGCAATCACCCAAACACCAAGAAGATCCCATGCTACTGATGCAATCAATAGCAGTGGCCACTCCCCAAGCAAACTTGATTAACAGCCGTTAATGGACTTCTCCTCCAAGAACTTATCCAAACCTTCATCTCTTTATTCCACACCGCAACTCCCTTATTCATCTCTAGTTGTTGAATCGGCCATGCAGCGGGCCAAAAAATCTAAGTCAAATGCCTTTGCACCTCCAGGGAAAGAACATCGATTCCTTGATGAATTTGGGAAAAAGGCGTACCAATCAGCAATGCTTTCAGCCCGAATAAATCAACATCAGTTTTATCTGGTACAATATTTGTATGAGTGCTTACAAACAGTAAAGAATAATCTTTCCATGGGAGATCCAACCACCTCGGACGTGACCCAGCCGATCCAAGACATGGAAAAGGGCATAAGGCACCTCCTCCGCACTGTATATGAGGCGTTCGAAGCTTCATCGCGTACATCAGCCTCCGCAATAGCGGCAAGGAGAATAGCTTGGCTTCGCTCCAGCACCATACGGGAAGATCACGACAAACTTGCAAACTTGCCGTGTAAGGGTGATAACCTGTTTGGGAATGATTCCAAGAAACAGTAGTGAACCTAAAGGAGCAAGCAGTAGCGGTGCAGTCACTAACACGACGACGATATTTTAATGCTAACCAAAGACAGCAATATCAACGGCGGCCTTTTAGGCAGTATCAACAGTATAGGCCACCCACCTACAATCCCCCTCAACGGCCTACCTCACAACCGCTTCAGAATAGAAGAGGTACACCGAGAGCACAGAGGACCCCAACACAACAACCTCAAGCTGCAAATAAGACGACCCCATCTTTTTAATCAGGGTACCACCACTGCTGCCACTGGACCCGCCAGGCAGAATATCACGGTGCCTGCACAACTGAGAGGCCATAACAACAGATCAGTGGGTTCTCGAAATTGTACGCCAAGGCTACCAATTACACTTCCTCACCAAACCCGACCTTCCCCATCTGATCACAAAAGCATCCAGAACCCCTCAAAATCAGTTGCAACAGGAAATAATGTCCCTTCTGAAACAGCAAGCTATTCGTTCTACTCCACCCAATGCTCGCAACAAGGGATTTTACTCGCCGTATTTCCTCATTCCCAAGAAAACAGGGGGACAACATCCCATTCTAGATCTCAGGGAATTGAACAAACACCTTGTCAAGGAAAAATTCAAAATGGTATCGCTGAAAACCATCCTACCATTACTTCAGCCCAGGGATTGGATGTGTTTGATAGACTTGAAGGATGCCTATACCCATATCCCTATCCACCATTCCTCATGGCAATTCTTGTCCTTCCAATTTCGGGACCGCCACTATCAATACAAGGTCCTCCCATTCAGCCTCTCAGCGGCCCCCAGGGTCTTCACCAAATGCATGGCAATGGTGGTAGCACACCTCCGACAAAGGGGAATTCGAATCTTCCCTTACCTCAACGACTGGCTACTCGCGGCAACGGAACCTCAAATTCTCAATGACTATCTCCACCAAACGTTACAATGTTTGAACAGTTTGGGGATTGTGGTCAATTACCAGAAGTCCATGTTAATTCCGACACAATCTATTCAATTCATCGGAGCTCAATTGGACACCATTCGAACGAGAGCAGTCTTACTGGTCGAGCGACGACTGGAGATGCAAAACCTTTTTCACTCCATCGGACTCCTGAAGCACCTTTCGGCGCATCAAATCCTCACTGTGCTAGGCCACATGGCGGCGGCCATTCACACTGTGTCCAACACGAGGTTGCACATGCGTTGCCGACAGTGGAAGCAGCACTCACAACTGTTAACGATGAAGGTCAAATTGACTCCCCCCATGTTATGGGATATACAGTGGTGGCTCAAGGAACCGACCCTCACCAAAGGAGCTCTGTTCACTATACCGCCTCACAACATAGTTCTTACCACTGACGCCTCACGCAAGGGCTGGGGGGCGCATCTGGACCAACTGCAAATGCAAGGCCTATGGTCATCGCATGAACAACTACTACAAATCAATCTTCTAGAACTCAGAACAATAGGAAATGCAATTCAAACATTCCTTCCGTACTTAAAGGGTCGAAGAGTTATGGTATATATGGACAATCAAGTAGCGATGTTCTATATAAACAAACAACGAGGGTCCGGTTCATGGCCCCTCTGCAAGGAAACACTACAGATTTTAGATCATGCGACTCGTCACTCCATACACCTTCAAGCAACCTATCTGTCGGGCGGACAGGTTGAGTCGCATATTCTACCCGCATGAATGGTCACTCAATCAAAAGGTGGCACAAACGATTTTTGCATACTGGGGTCTACTGACAATCGACCTCTTTGCCACAAGGAACAACACAAAACTCCCTCGATTTTGCTCAGTGTGGGCCAGTGATTTTCGAGAGTCACAAGATGCATTCCTACTCCCATGGACGGAAACCCTCATGTATGCGTTTCCTCCATTTCCGCTCATAACCAGGACATTGCAGAAATGCATACAGGATGCAGCTCAATTAATATTGATAGCATCGGTGTGGCCCCGACAACTGTGGTACTCCCATCTGCTACATCTATCAGTCGCGGATCCAATCTCTCTACCCGATCGTCCAGACCTACTATCCCAAGACGGACGGTTGCTACTACACCCCATGCACGCCTCCCTTCACTTAAGAGGAGCCGCTCAATCTCCATGCCGTTAACAGAACAAGGAATCTCTTTATTAGTACAAAATGTACTACTGTAATCCAGGAAACCATCTATGAGGCATAATTATGGCTTTAAATGGAGACGGTATTCGTCCTGGTGTTTGTCTCAGGGTATACACCCGTTAGACTGTTCGCCAGAAAAGTTATTGGACTATCTACACACCTTATGTGTCGGGGGGCCTAGCAACCTCATCCATCTGAGTGCACCTTTGGCAATATCGGCCTATCATCGACCTCATCATGGACAACCAATCTCAATTCACCCTATCATCTCTCGTTTCCTTAAGGGCCTTTCCCATTTAAGACCTCCTGTAACTAAGCCTCCATTGCCATGGGATCTAAACTTAGTATTGGAACAACTGATATTACCACCATTTGAACCACTAGAATCAGCACACATCAAATACCTAACATGGAAGGTAGTTTTCCTCATCGCAGTAACTTCGGTACGAAGAGTCAGTGAACTGCAAGCTTTGGTGCATTACAGCCCTTATCTCCAATTTCATCGCCACAAGGTGGTGCTTCGCACTCATCCATCTTTCTTTCCAAAAGTGGTATCCCAATTCCACTTGAACCAGTCCATTGAACTGCCGACGTTCTTTCCCAAACCTCATCAGAATGACAGGGAACGTTTGTTACCTACATTGGACTGCAAAAGAACATTAGCTTACTATAAAAATAGAATGCAGTCGGACACACGAGCATCCCAACTCTTTGTTTCCTTCAACCCGAATGCTCCAGGTCGCCCGGTGACCAAAAGGACTATATCCACCTGGATATCCCAATGCATTCAATTCTGTTACCACAAGAGGAACTTAACACTATCCTCTCCTCCTAATGCACATCAGGTGCGAGCAAGTTTGCTTACCGTAAACGGTGTTTCCGTAGATAGCAGGATGAATTAGCCATGCTGACCCTCCCACCTCCCTGGATAGTCACCCAATGATAATGCGACACGCAACTACTTAATCACAGACTGAGGAGAGACTGTTTTTCTGCGTGGGAAGGCACGTGCAGCCATAGAGAGCAAAGCTCTGAACTCTACTTAGAAGCTCCACCTCTTGGGCCCTGATAGACAGTTCCCATGACAGCATGGCTAATTCATCCTGCTATCTATGGAAACACCGTTTACGGTAAGCAAACTTGCTTTCAGCTTGGGTACAGATTAATACTGAACTACTGCAGGTGGCACCAGGACTTATCAAGCAGTGTCAGCGAGGCTTTTCTCTGTCTCCATCTGCTGGCAAGGATGAATAAACCCAGGAGTCTGGACTGATCTGTTGGTACTATAGGAACGGAAATTAGCAGGTAAGAACCAATTTTCTTGTGATCCATATAGGGAAAAATAACCCATGCTGTAGTTACTCGATGCTAGGTTCCATATTAGGAGCTACCACCCAGGAAAAAGATCTAGGCATCATAGTGGATGATACATTGAAATTATCGGCTCAGTGTGCTGTAGCAGTCAAAAAAAAGCAAACTGAATGTTAGGAATTATTAAGAAGGGAATGGTGAATAAAATGAAAAATGTCTTAATGCCTCTGTATCGCTCCATGGTGAGACTGCACCTTATGTGCAATTCTGGTTGCCGCATCTCAAAAAAGATATAGTTGCACTGGAGAAGGTATAGAGAAGAGCGACCAAAATGATAGACAAGGAATGGCTCCTCTATGAGGAAAGCTAAAGTGGTTAGGGCTGTTCATCTTGGAGAAGAGATGGCTCAGGGGGGATATGATAGAGGTCTATAAAATCATGAGAGGTCTAGAACGGGTAAATGTGAATTGGTTACTTACTGTTTCAGATAATAGGACCAGGGGGCACTCCATGAAGTTAGCAAGTAGCACATTTTAAAACAAATCAAAGAAAATTCTTTTTCACTCTGCGCATAGTTAAGCTCTGGAATTCATTGCCAGAGGATGTGGTTATGGCAGTTAGTGTAACTGGGTTTAAAAAAGGTTTGGATAAGTTAATAGAGGAAAAAATCCAGAAACTGCTATTAATCAATAAGGAATAGTAGCTTGAGATCTATTTGTTTGGGTATTTCCCATGTACTTGTCCCTTGGATTGGCCACTGTTGGGAATCAGGATGCTGGGCTTCATGGACCCTTGGTCTGACCCAACATGACATATCTTATGTTCTTAGTGTCAAGTCACTTTAAGGAATTAAATTGCACTCCATTTACAAGACTGCCAAGTTCATTTCTCTGGTGCAAAATCGAAACTGGGAATAACTGTTAGTTTTGCCTTTGTGCTATTTTTGCTGTTTAAATGAATTTTTTTTTTTTTTTTGTAATTTTAAGGGCATGAGAATAGCTGTAACAGAAAGTGAGTTTTTGGATCAACTAGAATCTGCCAGACGAGAAGCTAGGAAATCATTTAATGATGATGCCATGCTGATAGAAAAATTTGTGGACAATCCCCGGTGAGTAAAGAAACTTGTACAAAACTTAAGGGGAAATTCAATAACTATACAGTTACTTGTTATTGACGGCACAGTTCTGAACTTCTGGCTAGTACGCAGATGAACAGCAGACAGCTGAGAAGGTTATTGAGGACTCCTGCTGCACAGATAGGTCAGAGTTTGTTTCACCAGGTAGGAGTCCATTCAGTACATGCTCATAGGCAGCACAATTTGGTATGCACCTTTCTCCTCTAGATCACTGAGGGCCCGATGCACTAAGGCTTTTCTCCCATCTGTGTATGGGGATAAAAGCCTGGAAAATCAGGCCCTCTGTCAGATCTGTCTCTGGCTGTATCTGAATATCTTTTCCACCTGATGGCTGTTTAATGACCTTTCTGAAATAGTTCAGTGTTGTCAGCCCTGTTATCTGGGTACAAATTTATCTGTGACATTAAAATAACCATATCTACAATATTCCAAACAAATGAAATTAACTACACTAATTCTCCATTGGCTTCCAGTACAACGGAGAATTAAATATAAATTAGCAATAAATTGTAACAGTTAAAAACTTCTGTTTGGGCTTTCACACCACTACGCATTTATAAACCAACTCGGGCGCTCTGGTCATCTCAGCATGGACTGCTTGATGTACTGTCATGTCATGCAGTCCATTTTGAAGAGAAGCATGACAGGGCCTTTTCTGTTGTCGGCACCATTTACTGGAGCAGTCTCTTCCTCATCTCCCAGATCAGTCCAGACGAATCTGCTTTTCCCTCCTACCAGCAGGTGGAGCTAAAGAAGAAAAGCTTCACTGTACCAGTGGTACTTACTACAGTGTGCCACCTGCAGTCGCTCAGTATTTGCTGTCTCCAGCAAAGGCAGAGGTGCAAAACCTGCAGTTAGATGCTGTGTGAAGAAGTGTAACTCCCAAGAGTGCTCAGGTCTGCAAAGACCATTTACTGGAACAGTTTCCCCAATTCCCTATGGCTAATTTAGGAGATGCATACTTTTTAAGAAGACCTTAAAAACGTACTTATTCAACAAGCTTTTGGATAAGCTTGATACCAGTGGTCTTCACCTGTCTCGCAGCTAGTTATGTATGTTATGTTTGTGATTTATGTTATCATTTTATTGTATTCTTCATTTGTATGTATGATTGTTAGCTGCTTTGAACTTTGGATACATGCGGGCTGTAAGTTCTTTTCCCTGTACGTACCAGGATCAGTCCAGACTGCTGGGTTATGCCTCCCCTCCAGCAGATGGAGTCAGAGAAAAGCTGAAAAGCACCCCCTAGATATATTGGTGTGCCACCTGCGATCCCTCAGTATCTTCTCTGACTCCAGCAGATAGAGAGGCATAACCTGCGGTCCTGATCCTATTCAGATTTCTCTTTGGTTACAGGTTTGATTATTCTGGTGGGACCTTTGACTAGACCAATTTATTCTAGTTTAAAAAAAAAAAAAAAGGGGGTTCCTTGACTTCTTATTTTGCTTCAGTTTTTGTTGGTTGCACTGGCTGACTAGATAGGGGCAGGCTTGGCAGGGCATGCCCTAATGCCAGGTACCCGGAGCTTACCATAACCTCGGTGGCCAGGGGAGTATTTACCGGTGGGCCGGTCACTCTCCCCCTGACTCTGTCCCAGGGATGTAATTTCTCTGAAGGGGGCTTGTTGTATTTTATGCTACCTGGATTTCTCCGTCAGCCACATTATTTGTCAAAGGGCGTACTGCACGTTTTAGTTCTATGTAAAAATAAATAAATAAATAATAAATCTTTTTCTGGACCATTTTGGCTCTAAAGGAAACTTTCTTTAACAATTTCATTACACCCTTATATAGCCCCAGCCTGCCCGAATCGGCCCCGGGGCTCCGGAGGGGGTGAAGTTCTTTCACCTGGCCCGACACAGATTATACTTATCAGCTGATTTCGCGCGCTTTTCTGTTCGGGCCCACCATCGCGATGCTGCGGGCGTCTGCCTGCACGGCCTGCGAAGAGTCAGGGGCTCGGCTCTCTCGGGGAGGGTCTCTGCTCCCGGTGTCTCCCCGGGGGCGAGGGACCCTCCCGGGGGCCAGGGATTACCCACGGCTCTCCCCTATCACGGCTGCGGAAGCCGCGAAGCATGCTGCCAGCTCGGGAGAAGCAGTCTGCACCGCCCCCATGGGATGAGGGGGCGGCAGCCATTTTAGAAGCATCAAGTTCAGACGCGGCAGCAGATTTAGAAGGGGAGGATGGCCCGCCAGCTTTAAGCCCTCAGCACTTCGATGATTTTTCGACAGATTTGGACCCCCCCCCCTCTCCCACCCACCGGGGAGGGCCTTAAAGAGGCCACATCCATTCTGTTCAAGATTTATCCTTCTTATGCACAAAGCCTTCTTAGAGGCTGAATCGGATTGGGAGGGTCCCTCTGCCTTATCCCCCAAGCGTCCCAGGACCATGTCGGATCAGGGACTCGTATTCCGCGCCCGGCAGCGGAGCCTGATTTCCCCGGGGATTGGGGTCCTGCGCTCGATCCTGGGGTCCAAGATATGAGTGGTGATGGAGACGCTCCGGTGCAAGTGGAAGGTGATGATCCCCAGATCCTTCGGTTATTCAGTAAGGAGGACCTAGACCCTTTGATTGCACATGTGCTATGGGAGTTGGAGATCCCAGCTCCGCAACCAGAGGCGGACTCTTCTCCGGGGGATTCTGTGTTAGCGGGGTTCAGAGGGCCACCCCAAACTTTTCCTTTCCATCCTAAACTGTTTCAGATTGTTTCCAAGGAATGGGAGTCTCCGGAGGCTTCCTTGCGCATCAGCAGGGCTATGGAGAAACTGTATCCCTTGCCGAGCGTTTCCTTGAACCTTCTCAAGGTTCCAAAGGTGGATTCAGCGGTCACGGCTGTTATTAAGCATACCACTATTCCAGTGACTGGCGGTACGGCCCTTAAGGACCTTCAGGATAGGAAGTTGGAGGTTTTATTGAAGCGCATTTTTTAAGTTTCTGCACTCGGGATCCGGGCTGCAGTTTGTAGCAGTCTCATGCAGAGGGCCACTCTCCGCTGGGTGCAGCAGTTGCTTACGGCCCAGGAGCTCCCTCCGGAGGAGACGGAACAGGCTAACCGTATGGAGGTGGCGGTCGCTTACACAACAGACGCCTTATATGATCTTCTACGGACGTCTGCACGCACAATGTCATCGGCAGTTTCAGCAAGACGGCTTTTATGGCTCCGTAATTGGTCGGCAGATGCCTCCTCCAAGTCCCGGATGGGGTCCTTTCCTTTCAAAGGAAAGTTGCTTTTTTGGGGACGTGCTGGAACAGCTTATTAAGGACTTGGGGGACAATAAAGTGTATAAACTCCCTGAGGATAAACCTAGGCAGTTTCGCTCGACGGGCGCGTTTAGAGGCTGTTTCCGGGGTCAGCGCCATTTTCGGGCAGGTAGAGGATCTTTTCCTCAGAGGCAGTCGGCAACCCGGTCTCAGGCATGGACGCATTCCTTTCGGGGCAGGAGACCTCAGCATTCGGGGGCCCCCCATAGTTTCATTCCCAGCAAGTCCTCCCAATGAAGGGGCACCGACTCATTTCTCCGTGCCTCGAATTGGAGGGCGGTTATCCCTCTTTCGGGAGGAATGGGTCAAGATAACGTCGGACCAGTGGGTTCTCGATATTGTAAATCGCGGTTACGCTTTTGGATTTTGCTCGCCCGCTCTGCAATTTATTTCTGGTGTCTCCTTGCGGTCCCCCGGACAAACAACAAGTTATTGCTCAGACACTCTCTCGGTTGCGAGCGCTGGGGGCCGTGGTTCCAGTCCCGGCAGCTGAGTGCAGGACTGGTCGTTACTCAATTTACTTTGTGATTCCCAAGAAGGAAGGCGTGTTTCGTCCGATTCTGGATTTGAAGCAGGTCAACCAAGCCTTGCACGTACCGCGTTTTCGGATGGAAACGTTGTGGTCAGTGTTTGCGGCCGTCCACAAGTGCGAGTTTTTGGCCTCTTTAGACCTAACGGAGGCTTATCTGCACATAGGCATTCAAGCGCACCATCAAAGATTTCTCCGATTCATGATCCTAGGAAAGCATTACCAGTTCTGCGCCCTACCTTTCGGGTTGGCGACAAACTAAAGAGTAGCAAGTCACCTGGACCAGATGGTATGCATCCTAGGGTACTAAAGGAACTAAAAAATGAAATTTCTGACCTATTAGTTAAAATTTGTAACCTATCATTAAAATCATCCATTGTACCTGAAGACTGGAGGGTGGCCAATGTAACCCCAATATTTAAAAAAGGCTCCAGGGGTAATCCGGGTAACTATAGACCAGTGAGCCTAACTTCAATGCTGGGAAAAATAGTGGAAACTATCCTCAAGATCAAAATTGTAGAGCATATAGAACAGGGGTCGGGAACCCATGGCTCGCGAGCCAGATATGGCTCTTTTGAGGGCTGCATCTGGCTCGCAGACAAGTGTCGCCACACTTTCCCGCTGACCCAGCTGCTCCCCGGTCCTCCTCCGCCCGGGCTTAAAATGCTGTCAGCCCGGGCGGAATGCGGCAGGACAGCTGGAGTCAGCGGCACCGGCGTGCTCTCTTCTTTCTCTTCTTCCCCCCCCCCCCCCCCCCCCCGGCAGCCCGGAAGAGGAAGTGGAGAGTATCGGGTGCGTGCGCGGCAAGAAGAGGCCACGCTAGTGTGCTCGGCATCGGCCCGAAGAAAAGAAGACTGCAGCGTGGCTCGGAGGAAAATGAAGAGCTTCAACCGCGGCCGATGGGTCTCCGCCTCCGCGAGGGTTGAAAATGAAGAGGTAGCGTTGGGAGAAGGCTGCTGCTGCCGCGAGTTCCCGGGGTGGGGGAGAGAGTGAATGAGCGAGCAAGCATGTGTTTGCTCACTCATTCACTCTCTCTCTCCCCCACCCCGGGAACTCGCAGCAGCAGCAGCCTTCTCCCAACGCTAACCTCTTCATTTTCAGCCCTCGCGGAGGCGGAGTCCCATCGGCCGCGGTTGAACCTCTTCATTTTCCTCGAGCCGCGCTGCAGTCTTCTTTTCTTCGGGCCGATGCCGAGCGCACTAGCGTGGCCTCTTCTTGCCGCGCACGCACCCGATACTCTCCACTTCCTCTTCCGGGCTGCGGGGGGGGGGGGTGCTGTGTGTGTGTGTGTGTGAGAGAGAGATTTGCATGTACGTGAATGATTGAGAGCCTGTACATGTGAAAGAGAGTATGTCTGTGATTGAGAGCCTGCCTGTGAGAGAGAGAGAGCATGAATGTAAGTTTACCATTGGGAACCTGAATGTGTAAGTTTGTGATTGAAAACCTGTTTGTGTGAAAGAGTATGTGTGTATGATTGAGATCCTTTGTGTGTGAGAGAAATCATGTGTATGTATGATTAAGAGCCTGTGTGTATAAGTAAGAGAGTTCATGTGTGTCTGTATGTGATTGAGAGCTGGTTTAGGTGATGGAGCATGTGAGTATGTGATTGAGAGCCTGTGTGTGTGTGTAAGTGTGAAAAGATAGACAGCATGTGTGTAAATGTGTAATTAAGAGCCTGTATAAGTGAGAGAGAAAAAGCATGTGTATATGTGAGTACTGAGAGCATGTGTGTATAGGTGTGTCATTGAGAGCCAGTATGAGAGAGAGCGCTGGTATGTGACTGAGAGAGGAGAAAGTTCCAAGCAAACCACCCCTCCTCCTGCTAATTCAAAACAATCTCAGGACACCTGGATATCAAACGTTCCCAGGTATGCAGAGCAAAAACATTTTTGTATCCTTATTATTTTTCATTACTGGGTCTTTGTGTCTGCTATTTTGAAATATTTTGTTGGTATCTGGAAATGTTTTATATGAGTTTTTAATTATTGGATATTCCACTCATCCGCTGTTTCGAAATATGTTCTTTTTGTTAGTACAGTTACTGCTGATGATTTTATATTTCTTGATTTGTTTTATAAGGATGGGTGATGTTTCTTTTTTCCTTTGTTACACTGCATACAGAGACTCTGGCTTGTTGCAGTTTTCAATTCAGTTTTTTCTGCATGCTTCTTGTTATGATTTTGGTCTCTTTATTCTATGTGAGGTGAGGGACAGCACGTGATTCAGGTGAGGTTTTCTGCTGGCGTGTAGTTTCTGTGTAGGACTCTATAGCAGCCTGACTTGGTCCGTTTTCCTAATAGGAGATGTATTGGTGTCTTAAGGCCTGGTGTAATATTTTCAGAGACTTATTGTACTTTAAAAGTGTGATCTTACATAAAATGCACACATTTACTTGTATTTAGTTTTAAACATATTGTATGGCTCTCATGGAATTACATTTTAAAATATGTGGCGTTTATGGCTCTCTCAGCCAAAAAGGTTCCTGACCCCTGATATAGAAAGACATGATTTAATGGAACACAGTCAACACAGATTTACCCAAGGGAAGTCTTGCCTAACAAACCTGCTTCATTTTTTTGAAGGGGTTAATAAACATGTGGATAAAGGTGAACCGGTAGGTGTAGTGTATTTGGATTTTCAGAAGGCGTTTGATAAAGTCTCTCATGAGAGGCTTCTAAGAAAACTAGAAAGTCATGGGATAGGAGGCGATGTCCTTTCGTGGATTACAAACTGGTTAAAAGATAGGAAACAGAGAGTAGGACTAAATGGTCAATTTTCTCAGTGGAAAAGGGTAAACAGTGGAGTGCCTCAGGGATCTGTACTTGGACCGGTGCTTTTCAATATATATATAAATGATCTGGAAAGGAATATGACGAGTGACGTTATCAAATTTGCGGATGATACAAAATTATTCAGAGTAGTTAAATCACAAGCAGACTGTGATACATTACAGGAGGACCTTGCAAGACTGGAAGATTGGGCATCCAAATGGCAGATGAAATTTAATGTGGACAAGTGCAAGGTGTTTCATATAGGGAAAAATAACCCTTGCTATAGTTACACGATGTTATTATTATTAGGAGCTACCACCCAAGAAAGAGATCTAGGCGACATAGTAGATAATACATTGAAATCGTCGGCTCAGTGTGCTGCAGCAGTCAAAAAAGCAAATAGAATGTTAGGAATTATTAGGAAGGGAATGGTTAATAAAACGGAAAATGTTATAATGCCTCTATATCACTCCATGGTGAGACCACACCTTGAATACTGTGTACAATTCTGGTCGCCGTATCTCAAAAAAGATATAGTTGCAATGGAGAAGGTACAAAGAAGGGCAACCAAAATGATAAAGGGGATGGAACAGCTCCCCTATGAGGAAAGGTTGAAGAGGTTAGGGCTTTTCAGCTTGGAGAAGAGACGGCTGAGTGGGGATATAATAGAGGTCTTTAAGATCATGAGAGGTCTTGAACGAGTAGATGTGACTCGGTTATTTACACTTTCGAATAATAGAAGGACTAGGGGGCATTCCATGAAGTTAGCAAGTAGCACATTTAAGACTAATCGGAGAAAGTTCTTTTTCACTCAACGCACAATAAAGCTCTGGAATTTGTTGCCAGATGATGTGATTAGTGCAGTTAGTGTAGCTGGGTTCAAAAAAGGTTTGGATATGTTCTTGGAAGAGAAGTCCATTAACTGCTATTAATCAAGTTTACTTAGGGAATAGCCACTGCTATTAATTGCATCAGTAGCATGGGATCTTCTAGGTGTTTGGGTAATTGCCAGGTTCTTGTGGCCTGGTTTGGCCTCTGTTGGAAACAGGATGCTGGGCTTGATGGACCCTTGGTCTGACCCAGCATGGCAATTTATTATGTTCTTAAGGTGATGGTGGTGGTTGCAGCGTCTCTGTGGTGCCAAGGGATTTTAGTTCATCCCTATCTGGACGATTGGCTGATCCGGGCAAAGTCGGAGGCTCTTTGCAAGATAGCGGTGCAGTCTGTGTTGGACAGGCTGCGGTTCCTGGGATGGATAGTCAATTTCGAAAAGAACCATCTAGTACCGTCCCAGAGATTGGAGAGCCCTCTTCGACACTCGGGCGGGCAAGGTGTTCCTACCCCGCCAGAGGATGGACAACTTAATGTATCATGTGCGGCGCCTTTTGGCTCTCCCTTTGCTCACGGTGTGGGATTATTTACAAGTTATTGGGCATATGGCCCAATAACTTGCTCTGGTCCCATGGGCTTTTGCTCATATGCGACCTTTGCAAAGGGCACTGCTTTCCCGTTGGGATCACAAGTCCAAGGACTATCAGCTGCAACTACCGCTATTGGAGCCTGCCAGGACCAGTCTCAGTTGGTGGTTGGTACCGACGCATCTTCTTCAAGGGGTGGACTTGGAACCTCCACCTTGGATCATCGTGACGACGGATGCCAGTCTGACAGGTTGGGGAGCAGTCTGTCAGTCCAGGTCGACGCAGGGGCGATGGACACCTCGTCAAGCCAAATGGTCGATCAATCGGCTGGAAACCAGAGCGGTTCGCATGGCCCTCCGTTACTTTCTTCCCTTGATTCATCGTCGAGCAGTACGGGTTTTGTCCGACAATGCGACAATGGTAGCGTACATCAATCGGCAGGGAGGTACAAGAAGTCGCCCAGTGGCTTCTGAGGCGGACTTGTTGATGGCTTGGGCTGAGCGTCACCTAAGCTGTCTAGCGGCTTCCCACATCGCAGGAGTGGACAATGTCCGGGCGGATTTTCTCAGCCGGCAGCGACTGGACCCAGGAGAGTAGGAGCTGTCGCCCGAGGCATTGCGACTCATAACTTGCCGTTGGGGGACCCCACGGTTGGATTTGATGGCGGCTCGCTTCTTCAGTCGCAGGAGAGAGCACGGCTCAGAAGGGGTAGATGCCCTAGTGCTTCCGTGGCCTCCAGACATTCTACTGTATGTGTTTCCCCCTTGGCCACTGGTGGGAAAAGTTCTACGACGCATCGAATCCCACCGGGGGCTGGTTATTCTAGTGGCTCTGGAGGTGGACGATCCCTTGCAGCTGGAGCACATTCCGAATCTTCTAGGGCAGGGGCCCGTATTTTTCGATCAAGCGGATCGCTTTTGTCTAGCAGCTTGGCTTATGAAAGGAGGCAACTGAGAAAGAAGGGTTATCCGGTAGCCGTAATTTCCACACTTCTTAGGGGCCCGCAAGACCTTGACTTCCCTTGCCTATGTTAGTCTGGAAGCTTTTTGATTCTTGGTGCAGTGGGTTGAGTGTGACCCCACGGCGGGCTTCTATAGTGCATATTCTAGCCTTTTTGCAAGAGGGCTTGAGGGAAGGGCCTGGCCTATCTCTTAGAGTACAGATGGCGGCCTTGGGCTGTCTGCGTGGTAAGATTGAAGGCTCTTCTGTCGCAGGTCATCCGGATGTGGTTAGTTTCCTACGCGGTGTCAAGCATCTATGTCCTCCGGTACGAGCGCTTTATCCATCCTGGAGCTTGAATTTGGTTCTCAGAGGTCTTTGCGCCTCGTCGTTTGAGCCCATTAAGCACAACACCTTGAAAGATTTAACTCTCAAAACAGTTTTTCTCTTAGCTATTTGTTCGGCGCGTCGTGTCTCCGAAGTACAGGCGTTATCATGCCGGGAACCATTTTTGCATATTACAGACTCGGGAGTATCCCTAAGGACGGTACCCTCCTTTTTGCCTAAGGTGGTCTCGCCTTTCCACGTCAATCAGTCTGTTGACCTTCCATCCTTTTCGGCGGAGGATACCCATTCAGTTCACGGTCGAGACTTGCGGCGCTTAGATGTCCGGCGGACTCTTTCACGATATTTGGAAGTTACTAATGAGTTTCGGTGGTTGGATCATCTTTTTGTCTTGTGGAATGGTCCAAAGAAGGGGCATATGGCTTCTAAGGCCACCATCGCTCGCTGGCTGAAGGAGGCTATTGCTTCCACGTATATATGCCACGGACATCCTGATCCTGATGGTCTCAAGGCTCACTCTCTCCGCTCTCAGACGGCACCTTGGGCGGAAAGCCAATGTGTTTCGCCTCAGGAAATTTGCAGAGTGGCTACTTGGAAGTCATTGCACACGTTTGCTCGGCATTATAGGTTGGATGTTTGAGATCCAGCTGTAGAGTCCTTTGGCAGCAGTGTGCTTCGAGCGGGAATCTCGGGGTCCCACCCAATTTAGGCGGCTCGAGTACATCCCAGCAGTCTGGACTGATCCTGGTACGTACAGGGAAAGGAAAATTAGTTTCTTACCTGATAATTTTCGTTCCTGTAGTACCAAGGATCAGTCCAGACGCCCGCCCAGGAATGTCGGATACAGGAGAGTCCGCTCGTTTTCATGTCATATTTTCTGTTTTCTCTTCACAGATGTCTTCCTCATGTTATTCGTTTACAGAGGGGTTTTTCACATATGTTTATTGCTCTAGTCATTGGTTCTTACAAAAAAAAAACCAACTTTGGTTGTGGTGTGTATATTTCATTCTGCTTTGATATTGATTATACTGAGGGATCGCACGTGGCACACCAGTATATCTAGGGGGTGCTTTTCAGCTTTTCTCTGACTCCATCTGCTGGAGGGGAGGCATAACCCAGCAGTCTGGACTGATCCTTGGTACTACAGGAACGAAAATTAGCAGGTAAGAAACTAATTTTCCTTTAAATAAAATAAATCTTGGACCTTTAGAAGATTAATACACATTTATAAAAAGGGTCAGAGTTCTTTGCCTTGTCTGTATATGTTTCTACATCCTGTTAAAATGTATACAACCTATAAGGTATTAGCAGACATCTGGAACACTGAACTTACTGTAGATATAACCTAAGAGGATATATTTAAATGCCATTTAAAGATAAACAAGGTCACTGAAGCTGCATCCTTCTGTGAACTTCATTTCAGTATTGCAAATAAAATCTACTGTTTTTTGCACGCTAGAAGAAGCAAGTCTAACATACCAGCTTTCCATAAAGCAAGATGTGGACCTTCTTTCTTAAGCCATTTTGTCAGAATATATCACTTTGCTATAAGACCTCCTTTTGCCAATAATAGTTTGTGAAATTTACCATTGAAGATTTTTTTTTTAAACTTGCCCTATAATACAAAAGGCCAACGACTATGGAATCCCTTTATTTGTTAAGACAACATTAAAAGGTAAGATACGTTGCCAAAAATGTTGTATCTTTAGGCATTCCCATAGACGATGCACTAGAGAAGTTTTTCCTTGTGCACATTGTGAACATTTATCCAAGTCAGGTATTTTTGCTTTATATGCTCCCAAAGGTGAAAATACTTCATGAAGCCACCCAAGCTGAAGATGGGATTCTCAAAAGCATGGCAGTCTTATAATTATGTCTTTGCATTTTGAGATACAAAAAAAGGTTGAGGTTAATTAACGAAGGAAATATGGTTTACCTGTAGGCGTTGGTTATTACAGTGGAATACTGTGGATGGGGTGTGTTTTTACTGAAGGGATCAACCCTTGGTTCCTGCTCCCAAAACTTATAATTTATTGTTTTATAGGGGTTGAGGAGAAAATAGCGCAATTTCTATGTTTGAACTCTCTGTTAAGTTTTTCTTATATTCTTGACTTATGATCTGGGAATCATGTCATTATGTTATTGTCATAATTAATAAAGGCAAATTGGTGGGGGGATGGGGGGTTTCAATGTGTTGGCTGTAGATTAGCTATTTAACTGGTGGTCTCAGCAATGAAGTCAGTGATTGGATGGCAACAATAAATAATTTACTTTCTCAATAGTGCACATAGTTTATTTAGGACAGGCTCAAAGGGACTTGGCAGGGCCATGCGGGCAAGGTTTGCATGTGCCTCGTGGATGGTGATCAACTCGACTCTAGTTTATTAGGAATCGTGAGACACTGCTGTTATGAAGTTCTCAAAGTGAAATCCTTTGAATCAGAGGCATTAAAAGTCAAAATAAAGAAGCCTGACTTGCTTTTTCCGTGTAAGCTGGAGTAAGTCACTCCCTTTAGCTGCACTGTCATCTTAGTGGATGAATGGAAAGCTTCCTCTTCCTGTGCTTTTAATCTGGTACTAGTTACAAGCGTGAAATCCACTAGCGAAAATAAATAAATAAACAAAAAAAATTGGCAGAGAAACAAGCGCTAGATTTTAAATTCTCTTTTGATTTCTGCAGTTTCTGCTGACTGTATGATAGCACACCGGCATCACTGAACTGCTGCTGGTACTTACTGGTGTCTCTGTTTCAGGCACGTTGAAGTCCAGGTGTTTGGGGATCAGCACGGCAATGCAGTCTACTTGTTTGAAAGAGACTGCAGCGTACAAAGAAGACATCAGAAAATCATCGAGGAGGCTCCAGGGGTAAGTCGAGCTTAGATTTGAAAATCCAAACTGAATTAGAAAATGAAAGAGAAGAAATTACTTTTTTTTTTTTTAAATTTGAGAAGTGACACGAGGTGGGAAGTGGAGATACTTTTCTTTTAAAATAGATTTTTGTTCTTACATTTGCAAATGATGTTGGTGGTTAACAAGATGGAGAGACATCGACAACAGCCCACCCCTGGATATAACTATTTGCTGGGTACACTGATGGGGTCCCCAGTTCTTATTCTCAAACCCTTGGGGAGAGGTGGGGGGGGGGGTGTTAAAGACAAACACACAAAGCTCCCTTGAGTCTCTGCTGCAGTCTGTTCATCTTTATTCCCCAACTTCTAAAACCTCCAACCCCTCTAATCCAAAATACCACCAGAAAGTGAATGGTAATCGGGTAATCTGCCTTTTCTCTGTACATACCCACATCAATCCAGACTCCTGGGGTTTGCCTCCCTGCCAGCAGATGGAGACAGAGAAAGTTTCACTGACACTCTACATAACCCAGTGTGCCACCTGCAGTCTCTCAGTATTTCTCTGTCTCCAGCAGATGGTAGATGGTGCAAAACCTGCAGTCTGGAGAGAGAAAAAAAAAATAAGACCAGAAAACTTCTGGATCCTCCCAGGGGGTTGTGAGGTCCTGATGGAGCCATCCCCCTTTGGTTTGAGGCAGATGAGCAGGGGGTTGGGGACCTTTCTGATAGATCGGTCCAGAGGTCCGTGGGGTGGACATCTGGTGGTCCAGATCCCTCATCCCACCTTGAGACAGTGGTGGAACCTCCTGGAAATTCTATACTGCAAGCTCAGTGGAGCAGGGAAGTATCTCTTTTATGCAGTTTGTCCTGGGTTGGGTTGCTAAAGTTTGTGAAAGGAGACTGATGTACCTAGTAGTCTGAATGTTTTCTAATCTGCCATAAGGCCTGCTCTCCTGGAACCGGAACCTCTGCACCAAAGTAAAGAATTGGTTTCTATGTAACATTATTTATTCACAGAGAGTTAAAAAAAAAAAAAAAAAGGACTAATTGAAGAAATCTGTGCAGCAGCTCCACGTTCTTTCACCAAGGTGATAGTGGTGGGGGCAACCGCATTGCAAAAGGAGGGTGTTTTGGACAACTGGCTCATTCATGCAAAATCAGAGGACTTCTGTCGACAATCGGTACAAAAGGTGCCAATATGCTTGAAGTCTCTAGGATGGGGTGGTGAACCTAGCAATGAGCCAATTAGTCCTTTTTGAAACTCTGGAGTATCTGGGAGCTCAGTTCGACACGATGGCAGAGAGAGTGTTTCTCTCGGAGAGAGATTGCTAAGATTGTAGGGTTAGATAAGGCTTCTGCTAGAGGTTTTGGTGTCCAGGGTCTGGGGCTATTTACAGGTCCTGGGTTCTATGACATAATCATTGTAGTTAATGCACTGGGCATATGTGCATATGCAGCCTCTTTAGGGGGCTCTTCTCTCCCGCTGGAATTAGTTATTTCTCAGCATTCAGACAGGTGGATTCAGAACCAGAGGGTTATGCATCTTTACGAGCAGATGGCGATAGAGCAAAGCTGACATCATGGTATAAATACCGCTGCACGTCTCCAGCAGATGGTGGACGTGCATCTCCCCACTGGGGAGTATGTTGAAGTTTAATAGAAGGAGAAAGAAGGATAGAAGTTTATTGCCCCGCTTTCCTGGGGTGATACCATATGGTCCCTCCCTCAGTTGAGATTTCCTGAGGTGATTTTGGTGGATTCTTCCTCAGATGAGTACTAGTTTTCTTTTTCCAGTGTGGACTTAGTTGTAAAAAAAAAAACAAAAACAAAAACAAAAAACCCCCCAAAAAACTGAAAGACAAGCAGGTGCAAGAAGCCAAGCATGGCAATGAAGGTACATGTCCTCTCCCCCTCCACAGCCGGAGATGGACTCCATTCTCAGCTGGGATGGGCTGAGCTCAGGTAAAGAGTTTTTTTTTTTTTTGTTTTGTTTTGTTTTTTAAATGGGACGTGAAAGAGGGGGAGTTGATTTTAGAGATTCCTCTCCCCTCCGATCTCCATGCTCAGCATGCCAGTCCAACATCCATTCCTGCCTCTGGGGGAGTTGGGGAACTCGGGCAGCCTGGCGGGTTGAGCAGATGCTTGGGCTAGGCCCTGCTCTCAGGCTCCGAATTTTGCCGCATGGTAGGCCATGACAGCATTCGTGCGCTTTTCCATGGCACGTGTCTGCCCTCTTCAGGACTTAATTTTGTGCTGAATGCCCAGCTGGACTCCCGGCTCTGCATCTAATAGTGCACTTAGCTGGATGCCCAGTTGGGCGCATATGGATGCATAGTTGTGCGCATAGGATGTCTTCCAGAGCGCTTGGTAGTGCACCAGGAGGCTCTTAGTTGGATGCACAGTGGTGTGCTTCAGGGCTCCTAAAAGTTGGACGTAAGAGAAATTGGTCATCCAGCTGTTTGGGTATATTGGATGCCTAATTTTTGGAGTGTCCACTCCTTTTCAACGAGCTCAGCTAGGCACGCACTCTTCTCGGAGTTAGTTTAGAGTGTGTTATTTTTATTATGGCACCAAATAGCAAAGAAGCCTTAAGCGTCTTGCCAAGTGTGCTGCTTACCATATTTGACCAACTCAGCTTGGCATTCCCTCTAATTTGTATCAGTACTGTTTGGATACTTATCTCCTTCTGATTTTGCTAAGATCGGTCCTTCTCAGCTTGTTGCGGGAATGGAAAAATAGTTGCCAGAGATCTCGTCTGGAATTGTGACTCCCCCAACCAGTTACTCAGCGGGGGAAGGTAGATCAGTGGGCGCAGTACCAAGGTCCCCTGGTTTTGGACTGGATCCATCTATCTTTTCTTGGGTGGAATTTTTTCAAGGGCTGCAGTCTTTTCTTCAGGCACAGTTGTTTGGCCCAATTAATAGCAATTCAGGATCGCAGTCTGCCGATCCCCACACACCTAGTGTTGCAGGTAAGTGTTGGAGTAAGTCTAGGCCTGCCGCAGATCACTCTGATCAGGATCTGGGTGGCATGGATGAAGAAAGCAATCCTTATTTCTTGGAAGATGGGGAAGTTCCTCCAGGGCTGGAGCCATATAGATCTATGTTGCATTTCTTTCATAGAGATGAGTTACCGGCTCTGACTTCCCAGACATTGAAGATGCTGGGAGTACCGGAGGTTGATTCCGTGTCTGAGTCAAAGAAAGATCCTATTTTGATTTATTTTCGTAAAGCCTTGTGTTTCTTTCCTATTATGGAAGCTATTCAAGAATTGATTGATCTTGAATGGGGCACCCCAGAAACTAATTTTAAAGGTGGACGAACCTTGGGAGAGCTGTATCCCTTGGATTCAGCTGTGAGGGAGCAGTTGCGTTTTCCGAAAGTGGATGCACTCGTGTGTGCTGTCACCAGTTGCACAACTATTCTTGTGGAAGGGGGAGCCACATTGAAGGATGCTCAAGATAGAAAACTTGAGGCCATCCTTAAGCAAGCTTTGAAGCAATGGCAATGAATTTGCAGATAGCTTCGTGTTTTTCGCTGGTAGCTCGCTCTTGCTTACTTCTTTCTCAAGAAGTCAGTGAATCTGGTGTGAGTTCCAGGGCAGTGATGGAACCAGCAGTCGCCTTTTTGGCAGATGCAGTCTGCGACCTGGTCCTCACTTCTGCCAGAGGGATGGCTTCGGTAATAGTGGCCAGACGTCAGCTTTGGCTCAGGAATTGGTCGGCCAATACAATTTCAAAGTCTAATCTTACTAAATTACCCTTTAAAGGATCATTCTTGTTTGGGAGTGAGCTGGAGAAAATGGCTAATAAGTGGGGTGAGGCTCAGATTCCTTGGTTGCCAGAAAACAAGAAACAGACGCCACGTTCCTTCGGCATGAGAAGTTGTGTCAGGGGTTTCAGACATTTTCGTCCCTATATAGGAGCGGCTTCTCAGAGATCTCTGCCCTTGGACAGCTCTCAGTCCTTTCGTCCCAGACAGCCCAGAAGAGGTGCAGGCTCAGTTAGTGGTGCCCCCTGAGCCGCTCAATGAAGGTGTGCCGACCCACTCCGGGAACAAAAAATAGGGGATCGCCTCTCTCTATTTTACCAGAGGTGGGTCGAGATCTTGCTAGAGATAAGAGACTGTTATGCTCTGGAGTTTCTCAGTGTTCCTCGGGATGTCTTCATAGTGTCCCCAAGCAACTCTCTGCAGAAGAGGCAAGCAGTGGTGTACGCTATAGAGTCTCCTCAGCCTGTGGGCTGTAGTCCCAATACCCAGGTCTCAAGAAAATATGGGCCGATATTCCATTTACTTCATTGTGCCAAAGAAGGAAGGCTCCTATTGCCCCAACCTAGATATCATGGGAGTCAACAGTCATTTGCAGGTGATTCGAATTCGCATGGAAACCTTATGCTGAGTAATAATGGCAGTATAGTTGGGGGAATTTCTGACGTCACTGGATTTGTCAGAAGCATGTAAATAAATGCTAATCATGAAGTCGGCTCCTTGCCTCCCTCACATATTCTATTGTATATAGTAATTTATCTTCATTCTCCCCCTCTTTTTTTCCTTCTCCCAGTTAAGGCATCCTTGTTATAATGTAACTTTATGCTCCTCTAAATTGGCACTTGTTAATTGGTTGGTTATAGTTATGCTTAGTTCGATGTAAACCGAGTTGATTTGATTTGTATCAAGAAAGTCGGTATATAAAAGCCTTAAATAAAATAAATAAATAAATAAGCATACCTTCATATTCCCAGCCAACTGTAGCATCAGCAATGTTTACATTTTGCTATGTTGGGGGTGACACTATCAGTTCTTGCACTACCTTTTGGTCTGGCCACTGGACCCAGAACCTTTTCCAGAGTTATGGTGGTGATTGCGGCAGTATTAAGAGAGAATGGCATTCTGGTTCACCCATATTTGAACGATTGGCTGATTCACTCCAAGAGCTTAGAAGAGAGCCTTCGGGTCTCACGCAAGGTGAACTCCTTATTACAGGAACTAGGCTGGGTGGTGACCTTGGCCAAGAACAAGCCGCAGCCATCCCAAACACTGGAGTACCTAGATGTTGGCTTGGTCATGAAGCAAGGCAGGGTGCTCCTGCCGAAAAGCCGCATTCAGAAGCTAATGGCACAGGTGCGATTATTGACAGAATCAGTGTGCCCGACTGTGTGGCCTTATCTACAGGTACTCCATTTAATAGCAGCCAGCCTAAAAGTGGTTCCTTGGGTGAGGGCACATATGCATCCTCTTCAGCACACCCTGCTGGTACGTTGGAGTCCTCAGTCTCAAGAATATTCGATTCAGCTTCACCTTCTAGTGAAAATCGACATATAGTTGCAGTGGTGGTTGCAAGGGGACCATCTAAGGAAAGGGTTTTCCCTGTGATCACTGGACTGGCTAGTACTCGCAAAATATGCAATACACAATCTTGCCCCAATCGATTTAACTCACCAAGTTCGCCTTCATAATCCCACTAGGCCAATGAGAAGAGCTTATCAAGGCACTCTCTTCGTCCCTCAAGCAAAAACATCACTAAAGATCAGAGCCTTCTCTACCTCAGGACCCACTCAATGGAACAATCTCCCACCGGACCTTAGACAAGATCCTTGCCCAATATCCTTTAAGAAAAAATTAAAAACATGGTTATTCAACCTTGCATTTCCAGACTCTGCATTTTAACTAATCACATTTTTCTCTTTGAATGCTCTAGGACATTTATGACTATGCATTGTAAATATTTTTCTCTCTGTTCAGTTAAATTTTAAATTTTAACTGTGTTTGCCCTGTTTACTATATATGTTCTTAGTTCTATGTATCGCCGTTCAGGCAATTTTCTGTTCCTTGTAAATCGGTTTGATTTGTATTTAATGTAGGAAGATCGGTATATAAAAATCAAAAATAAATAAATAAATAAATATGCGAGCCTCCAGGGTTGGGGGGCCCACTGTCAGGAGTTGATGGCCCAAGGGTGCTGGAATACAGAAGAGTCTATCTGGAGCATCAATTACCTAGAAGCCCGGGCCGTCCGGTTGGCGTGCTTACGATTTGTGGCCCGATTGCAGGGGCGAGCGGTCCAGATAGTGTCAGACAGTTCCATGACAGTGGCTTAATCAGTTGCCAGAGAGGAACCAAGAGCCATCAAGTTTCGCAGGAAATAGCCCAACTCATGGAATGGGCGAAAGTGCATCTTCAGGAGATTTCAGCCTCCCATATTGTAGGAAAAGACAATGTAAGAGCCGATTATCTATGCAGACAGGATCTGGATTCAGGAGAATGGGAATTGTTGAACGAGGCATTCCAGCTCATAGTGGACCACTAAGGTCTCCCATATCTAGACCTTCTGGTGATATCTCACAGTGCAAAGGTTTCTTGCTTCTTCAGTCGCAGGAGAGATCAAACATCTTTGGGCATCGATGCTCTTATACAAGAGTGGCTGGTGGGCAAGCTCCTATATGCCTTTCCCCTGTGGCCCATGTTGGGCAGAATCATTCGGAGGATTGAGAGTTACACGGGGATGGTGCTTCTGGTGGCACCAGATTGGCCCAGGAGGCTGTGGTATGCAGATCTGCAAAAGCTCCTGGTGGACCTTCCTATCCGATTACTGGCTCACAGGGATCTGCTGTGACAGGGCTCTGTTCTTCACGAAGATCCAACTCTATTTAGTCTTATAGTATGGTCCTTGAGAGGGCTCAGATGCTGAAGCATGGATATTCCACTGTGGTGATTGCCATCTTGCTATAAGCAAGAAGGTTCTTCACTTCCTTAGCTTTCATGCAGGTTTGGGAAGTGTTTGAGGCTTGGTGTGAGAATTGAGGGTTCCTCCCTCGTTCGGTTAAGATCCCACTCATTCTGGAGTATGTGCAGGGTGAATTGAAAAAAGGTTTGGTCCTTAATTCATTGAAAGTACAGGTGGCGGCTCTTGTCTGTTTCTGAGGTCAGTTGAATGGTGGACCTTGTCTGCTCATCCAAATGTGGCTTGCTTCTTAAAAGTTGTGAAACATATTTGTCCTTCCCTGTGATTGGCAGTACCTTTGTGAAGTGTTAATCTAGTTTTGGATTTCTTGGCGGGTTCCGCCTTCTGACCGCTGTGTAACCTGTCCTTGAAATTAACGGTACTTATTGAAAAAGGTGTTTCTTGTGGCAGTTTGTACTGCATGAAGAATCTACGAACTGCAGGCATTTGTCTTGCTGGGAGCAGTTCCTGAGTGTGGCTCTGGGGGCAATACAGATATGACCTGTTCCGTCTTTTATGCCAAAGGTGGTCTTGGATTTTCATATGAATCAACCAATTTCCCTGCCCTCTCTGGAAAGAGAGAGAGATGCGGAAGAATGTTGCCTGTTACGGTACTTGGATGTTAAGAGGCATATCTCTAGGTATTTGGAGGTTTCTGAACTTCTCAGGAAAGATGGACCAGCTGTTTATACTCCGTAGTGGGAGTAAACGGAGCGAACCGGCATCACGGGCTACAATAGCCTGCTGGATTAAGGAGGTAGTCGCGGCTGTGTATGTGGATGGTGAGCAGCCGTTGCCTAGTCAGTTTAGGGCTTATTCCACTAGGGCTCAGGCAGTGTCATGGGCAGAGATTAGGTTGTTGTCTCCCATCAAGATTTGCCGAGCTGCGACGTAGCCTGCTTACATTCCTTTTCCAGGCATGGGTGGACCATGGGGTGACCAAAATGATAAGGGGAATGGAACAGCTCCCCATGAGGAAAGACTAAACAGGTTAGGACTTTTCAACTTTGAGAAGAGACGGCTGAGGGGGGGATATGATAGAGGTGTTTAAAGTCATGAGAGGTCTAGAAACGGGTAGATGTGACTCAGTTATTTACTCTTTCAGATAATAGAAAGACTTGGGGGCACTCCATGAAGTTAGCATGTGGAACATTTAAAACTAATCGGAGAAAGTTCTTTTTTACTCAATGCACAATTAAACTCTGGAATTTGTTGCCAGAGGATGTGGTTAGTGCAGTTAGTATAGCTGTGTTTAAAAAAGGATTGGATAAGTTCTTGGAGGAGAAGTCCATTACCTGCTATTAATTAAGTTGACTTAGAAAATAGCCACTAGCAACAGTAATATGGAATAGACTTAGTTTTTGGGTACTTGCCAGGTTCTTATGGCCTGGATTGGCCACTGTTGGAAACAGGATTCTGGGCTTTATGGACCCTTGGTCTGACCCAGTATGGCATGTTCGCATGTTCTTATGGGCAGCCTCCTACCCTGTTCAGAATTAGCTTTGATACATCTTACTGGTTCTAGATCCACCTGTCTAAATGCTAAGAAAGGAGAAATTACTACTGACCTGATAATTTCCTTTCCTTTAGTACAAACAGTCACCTTCCCACCCTTGGCTGCCAAATGGTTGTGCTATGGTCGTCCTGCGTGTTCCAAGGAGTACTGATAAGTTTCATTCCAGACCCTAGACTAGTTTTATTGCACTCCTTGTCTGAGCTCAGTGGTTTCCTGTTGGCTGAGTACTGGAGTGGTTGTTTAATAATCAAGTTTTTGTTAGTTTGTCTACAATTGGCTTTTGCAGCGAATACTGGAAGGCTAATGTCAGTGCAGGGATGTATATATACCATTACATCAACTTTGCTCCGTCTCCATCTGTTGGTAGAGGTGCATAACCCACTGGTTCTGGCTCCACCTGTCTGTATTAATTTCTCCTTGAGAAATTACTACTTGCCTGATAATTTCCTCTTCTGTTAGAGGGGAAAGCCAGGGACAGTCTTTCGTGGTAGCTTATTCACACCAATCTCAAATGTGGTGCGGATTTGGAAGTTCCGAATTGGGTTATAGTCACCACCGATGCAAGCCTCTCCAGATGAAGGGTGGTCTGGCAAGATCAGCCAGTGCAGAGCCAGGGTTGAAACAGGAGGCCTCATGGTCTATCAGTCGTTTAGAGACGAGAGTGTTGCATTTCGAGTTGCTTACCCTTTTGCCAAGGTTACAAGGCAATCCAGCATGGATCCTATCAGACAAAGCAACAATGATGGCCTACATCAACCGTCAAGGCAGAACCAAGAATCAGGCAGTGGCTTGAGAGGCCCAGGAGTTGATTCTATGAGCAGAGCAGCACTTGGAGCGGCTGGCAGCGTCTCAGAGTGAACAACGTTCAAGTGGATTTTATCAGCCGGAGAAAGTTAGACCCCAGGGAATGGGAGCTGTCGGAGACAGCGATGTGTCTCATTCATGGAAGATGGGGGTGTTCCAATCAAAGAGAACACCGAGGCGTCGCAGTTTTACAGTCACTGAAAAGAACATGGTATGAAAGGAATCTGAGCTCTAGTGCTGCCATGGCCTCGAGGAATTCTTCTTTGCTTCCCTCTGTGGCCTCTGGTAGATAAGGGATTACGGCAGGTAGAGAAACATCTGGGCAACATGATCCTGGTAGCTTCCGAGTAGCCACAATGATTGACCATGCTTCCCAGATCTGATCAACACGGCCATAGATGGCCCCTGAAGTTCAGACATCAGTCGACTTTTCTACCAGGGCCCAATATTTTCGGGTGTGGCTTCTCACTTCTGTCTCATGGCTTTGCTTCTGAGAGGAGACGACTAAGATGGAAGGGATATTCCAAAGTGGTTATTTCCTCCTTATTGCAGGCTAGGTGACCATCTACATCCTTGACATATGTGCAAATTTGGAGTATATTTGAGTCCTGGTCTGCTGTTGATGAAGTGCAGCCTCAGCCTGTTCAGGCTATGGTGTCACTTATTTTGGCTTTTCTACAAAAAGGTTCTGGTCAAGGGACTGGCCTTTAACTCTCTGAGAGTCCAGATAGCAACATTGGGTTGTCTCCAGGGTAAGGTGCAAGGGTGTCCTCTGTCCACATAACTGGATGTTATACGGTTCCTCCAGGGAGCTAAGAACTTGCATCCTCAGGTGTGGAACATTTGTCCACCTTGGAATCTAGTCCTTAGAGGATTGTGTGAGGCTTGGTTTGAACCACTAAAGAGAGCTATGTTTAAGGACTTGACTCTTAATGTGGTTTTCTTGGTGGCTGTTTGTTCAGTCAGGAGAATTTTGGAGCTCCAGGTGCTGTTGTGTTGAGATCCCTTTCTACAGATGTCTGATTTGGGGTATCTTTATGCATGGTGCCTTCTTTTCTGCCTGAGGTAGTCTTGGTGTTCCATCTTATATAGTGGAGCTTCCAGCTTTTCCGGATTTGGATTCCTCCACGCCTCTCACCTAGGGGTGATGAAAGACATGTATTATTGAGGTATCTAAAGGTCAGTTATTATTTCCGTAGATTGGATCACCTCTTTGTACTGTGGAGAGGTTCAAAGAAGGGAAGTAAGGCATCTAAGGCTATATTTGTGCCTTAGCTGAAGGAAATGATCGAGTCGACTTAAATTTCTCAAGGGCAGCTGCTGCCGGGGGGGTTTAGGAGCGCACTCGATACATTCTCGGCTGACTTCCTGGGCTGAATCACAAGAAGTGTCTCTGCATGAAATTTTCTTGGCAGCTACTGGGAAGTCATTGCACAGTTTTGCTAGGCATTATTGCTTGGATGTCTGGGCTCTGGCTTCCATGTGCTTTGGTGAGAGTGTTCTACGAGCGGAACTCTCCAGGCAGGTCCCACCCAGTTACAGGGAGCTTAGGTACATCCCAGGAGTCTGGACTGATCTGGGTATGTACAGGGAAAGGAAAATTGGTTCTTACCTGCTAATTTTAATTCCTATAGTACCAGTCCAGATGCCTGCCTATTTACTGGGGAGGGAGTGTCTACTGCTCTTGCAGTTGCTTTGATATACTGTAGAGTTGTTGGAGGCTTTTAATTCTGATCACTTATGTTAAATTTGAGAAATGAGTTTTACATTGTCTATTTGGGCAACTTCACCTTCTTCTGGATCGTTGGAGGAGAGGGAGTTTGCTTAGAAATTTATGGTTGTTGCTGTCATCTTGGCTTGAGTAAAGGTCAATACTGAGGGACTGCAGGTGGCACACTGGGTTATGTATAGTGTCAGTGAAACTTTCTCTGTCTCCATCTGCTAGCAGGGAGGCAAAACGCAGGAGTCTGGACTGATATATGGTACTACAAGAACAAAAATTAGGTAAGAATCAATTCTCCTTTTCCTCCCAGCTCTGCACGTCCTCGCAGGGCGAGTAATTTCATGTGGACAATGATGTTTTATAAAACACAGCAAAGAAGGATGTTTTTTGCAAGATAATATGCATAATTCAATGTGGTGTTCTGTATATAGTCTTAGACCAGACATGGGCAACAGTGCATATATGAGCTATTAAATAAATCTTATACTTCTAGTGACAGCTGAGAACACTGGCCCCTCAACTTCCATGACAGAAATTCAGTAAAGATACCTTTGCTGTACATAGCATGTCATTCTTTATTTCATCGAAAGTCATGAATTAATATGAAGGATTTAATATAATTGGTAATGTTTATCACTGTTACAGCCAGGAATCGATCCTGAAGTTCGAAGGAAATTAGGGGAAGCTGCTGTCAGAGCTGCAAAAGCAGTAAATTATGTGGGAGCTGGTACGTAGGGTTCCATTTATGGGGGTGGGAGTAGAGGGGGGGTACCTTAATTGGCAGTCGCTGAGCAGCGTTCTCAGGTCTCAAGAGAATTTTCCATTTGTAACATTTACTTACGTCCAATGCACACAGGCTCTCTGTTTTCTTGTGATAATGTTGCATCCGTGGTATATAATAATCTTCAGAATTAATCCATATATGAGGAAACAAACATTATAGCCTAGAGAAGTAGCACGATCTATTGTTGCACATGGCACAAACTGCAGATCATTTCTCAGAGTATGATGGATCACTTTCCTAGGTTATAATACACAAATCTGATCCATGGTGCTGTGTGCAGGAAACCAAATTCTTCTCTCAGAGCATGGAGATGTTAACAGTAGACTGATAGAAGACCTAGTAAGGGACCTGTGGCGGAGGCTACTAGTCTGTGTCAAAGCAAAATGTGAAACAAAAGAGAATCCATTTTTATATCTTGTACAATGTGAAATAACTATGCTTCAGCCTGGACCATTTTGGTTTGGTTTTTTTCCTTTCCTTTTTTAAGGAACTGTGGAGTTTATTATGGATGCTGAGCACAATTTCTACTTCATGGAGATGAACACCAGACTACAGGTGGAGCATCCTGTCACAGAGATGGTTACAGGAACTGACTTGGTGGAGTGGCAGCTAAAAGTAAGTGAGGTTGTGAGGTTTAAGTGACTCCTGCTTGAAGTTCCTTTTATTTCACTGGGGAAAGAGTGTTTATAGGGAGCTTTACTACAAATATCTCTATATATTTCTTAGAGTATGATTTATTTACTGGATCGTATTCTGAACAAGAATTTCTTTGATTTAAGATTTAAAGCATTTTTATTTATTTATTTATTTATTTATTTATTTATTTATAGAATTTTATATACCGTTATTCGGGAAGCCATCATAACGGTTTACAAAGTGAATACATTTTTAACAAAAAGGTTTTGAGATATCATAACATGTAATTACAATAATAACATAACCAAGTAAGTCTCAACAAACTTAAATAAACATTAAAAAATTTATAAATTAAATATATAAGAGATCAATATTCAAAGCCACCCTGAGTTGGGGGTCCCCTTTTTCTCCCCGGGATCAAAGTACATAATGATCCCTGGTGCTTTCAGCATTACTGTAGTATGCTAGAAACATATGCTAGCAGCGTAAATTTTCAGCGCTGAGCTGAATATTTGTGCTGCTAACATATGCTTCCAGTGTGCATTAAGCCGTTTAGTGCAATTTCATTTTTTCACGTAGATAAGCAGCTGAATTAGCCATACTGTCCGGGTACGTCTTCCGTGCCAATAGGTGGCGGAGCTCTCTAAGTCTAGTAAAGTCTTTCAGCTATGTTCCCTTTTGTATCTTCCCGCGTTTGCCTGAGGCTCCTCAGTCAGTTTTTTTCCGCGCGACTGTTCACACGCGGAGCTCTTTTCTCCTGAGTGAAATAATTTCTGTGAAGAAAAAAAAAAAAGAATAAAATCATCAGCAGGACATCAATCCAGGATTCAAATTTTGTGCCTGCGGCAAGATAATGTCAGTCACTGATGGCCACATTTCTTGCTATTTATGCCTGGGTCCGAATCATGACCAGGCAAACTGTGAGGACTGCAGACGCATGTCCCCGCGAGCACAGCATCAGTGTGCTGCCAAGCTTCAAGAATTAAAAACAAGCCCATCGGGCTCTTATGCCCCTTCGGAGGCTTCCATCACATCCTCCCCAGGCCCAAAGAGGAGAAAAAAGTCTCCTCCTTCGAGAAGGGCTTCTTCAGTCGAACCCCCCCCCCCCCCCCCCCCCCCCGGTCAGAACATGTGCCGTTGTAGAGGGGAGCGTGACGTCACGCTACGAGATGGCAGCCTGATTCCTGGGCTCCCGCCGCCTCCCCACTAAATCCACCGCAATCCGTGTACTATCTGACCATTTTGACCCACATCAGATACGAGGGGGTTCCGATTACCTGTAAGATGACCAGCAAGAAAAAAAAATCCGGATCTTCAACGTTTCTCCTACCAAAAGGACAGCTCTAAAGAGGTGAGCGCTTCCCCTATGGAGGAGGACGGAGGCCAAGATGGCGGTGATTTGCGCGCCGAACTACCTGAACCCGCTACTAGTATACCGGACGCTGCGGACGATTCCTTCTCTGAGCACCCGACCCGTGCCGAATTCAGGGAGTTGTTCGCTGGGATACGGGCAGACCTAAAGGCGTACCGGCAGGAACTTTTAACCCGCGTGGACGAGGTGAAGGAGGACCTCACGGCCTTGGGCCACCGCGTCGGAGATATCGATGTGCGTGTGGAGGGGCAGGCCATACAAATCAATACCAACAAGACTACCTGCGACTCACTGCGGGCTGAGAATGCTCAATTAACAGCGAAACTCGCTGATTTGGAGAATAGAGCACGCCGGAGCAATCTCCGCTTTCGGGGCTTCAGTGAGGCGGCAGGGCCTGAAGATTGCCATGTGCTAGTACGCGACTCCGGGAGATCAGCACATCGGAGGAATTTGAACCTCCTGACATACAATTTGAACGAGCACACAGGGCTCTGCGTGCTCCCCAGCCCAATCGCCCACGCGACATTATTGTTTGCTTTACCTCCTTTAAAATCAAGGAGCGGATTGCGGTTGTGGCATGGGAGAAAAATGAGTGGGCATGGAACGATCAAAAAATTGCCATCTTCCCTGACTTGTCTCAAGCAACGCTACAAAGCAGACAAGCCTTTAGGGAAGTGACCACGTTCCTCCGTACTAAAGCTGTACGTTATCGGTGGATACATCCGTTTGGTCTCTCGTTCTCCTACGAGGGCGTCACCCACAAATATCTGACACCGGAAGAGGCCCTGCCAAGTCTCGCTACTATGGGGCATGTGGGGCTACAGTTATCACAAAAGAATACCGGCTCTCTCTCTGCCCGTGTGCCTCCACCGGCGTGGCAGCGGGTGGGGAAGAGGAGCAGTCGACTCCGGAGACAAACAGGGGGCCCCACCTCCGCTCAGGGTCTGACCTGATCTCTTTATCTGCTCTAATCAGAAGGTTTACTTATTCTTCTAAGATCAGCAGGTCATAATAATGTTGTATTTGGTTCAGAATGTTTTAAAGCTTATGCAACATATGTTAAGCGGATGTATGGTTTACCTATGCTATGTGCTTATTCTGCGGTGGGGGGTGGGGGGTGGGAGGGCACCATCTCTTTCTTCAGTGATTTCACTCACTTCCCCTATTTGGGATGGGAGATAGTCTGCTAGGAGGCTATGGAAGATGCTTTTTTTAGGGGACCGCAGAATGGTCTGGGTCCACACAGGGGTCATGCTAATTCATGTTGTTACTATTGTGGTTGTCGATGTGTCGCTCCTCCATGCTGCATATTTTTTGCTAATGGTAGGCTCTCTTCTTCTCAGTTCTCCTATGACAGTTTCGATTTTTCCTCTCAGATGGATGATTTGACCCCAGAGTCTGTATGGACATCCATCATTACCATAGTTGGTATTTTTTGCTCACAAGGGGGTGTAGGTTCCTTATGGCAGCTCCCTCGAGTAGCCTCTGACTATCTGAATGGCCTGGCTTAAAGTTTTGTCCCTTAATGTTAAGGGACTCAACTCCCCTCAAAAGAGATCTCTTTTTTATAGGGAGGCAGCTTCCTCTGGGCCGGATATAATTTTCGTGCAGGAAACGCACTTAATGCGTAGGTATGAAGCCCTGATGAAGTCCCCTAAATTTCCAACTCAGATTTTTTCTGCAGCAAATAAAAATGCTAAGTATGCAGGAGTGGGCATCTTTTTTGCATCACATGTGGTGTTTGAGTGTAAGAAAATTGTCGCGGACCCACAGGGCCGTTACTTGCTGCTGGTGGTCATGATGTTTGATCTTGAGTTCACACTCCTCACAGTATACGCCCCGAACAGGGAACAGGCTGTGTTTTTTAGACATCTTAATCATATTCTCACCCAGCATGCAAAGGGATCCCTTATTGTGGGCGGAGATTTTAATGTAACTTTGTCTCCGGCTCTGGACACCTCTAAGGGGCTTACCCACACAGCCATGGCACATACCAGGGCCCTTAAGGATCTCTTATCCGAACATAACTTGGTTGACTCCTGGCGAACCACTTATCCCCACTCCCGGTCCTATTCCTTTTACTCTAAACCCCATGACTCCTACTCTCGCATTGATTATTTGATGGTAGATAAAAACTTGTACCATCGGACACGTAGTCCTGAGGTTGGGGTGGCGACCTGGTCCGATCATGCCCCTGTTTCCCTACAAATTGGCTTGTCTGTCGGGGATCATGGCGCCAAATTTTGGCGGCTCAATGACTCTCTCCTTCAAGAGCCTCAGTTCACCCAAACCACCATGCAGGTTATACGTGACTTTTTTCTCATAAATGCTGGGTCTGTTCCCTCCCCAGTCACTGTTTGGGATTGCTTTAAAACCTATATTAGGGGGCATTTTATCTCCCACTCATCCTATGTTAAAAAGAAAAGGGAGGAGACTTGTTCCCACCTATGGGCCAGAATAGCGGATCTTACCACCCAGCACAGTAAATCGGGCTCCAACCGTCTTCGGACGCTGCTTACTCAATCTAGGGAGGAGTTACATAGATTCGAGCTCGACCACATCACCCATGCACTTAATCTCACTAGACAACTCCATTTTGAAGGCGGCAACAAAGTAGGCAAGATATTGGCCCATCAGTTGAAAAAACAATCATTTCAAAATCACATTCTTAAAATTAAGAACGATCAGGGGCAGATCGAAACGACTAACTCCGCTATAACACGACAATTTCTCCACTTCTATCAGAAGTTGTATTCGGCTGAATCCCACATTCAGACTGCAGATATCTGTCAATATCTTCGTGCCCTCCCTCTTCCCAGACTTAATAAGGAAATGCACGATAGACTGAATGCGGAAATCACGACACCCGAGATCCTCGAGGTCATTAAAACTCTCAAGGTGGGCAAGGCCCCGGGACCCGACGGTCTAACAGCCAAATTCTACAAATCCTTTAGGCATGTTTTGGCACCACACCTACAGAGCCATTTTAATTATTTAAGAGGTGGGGGAAAGTTAAATTCAGACTCCAATACTGCGGGCATTACTATTATAGCAAAGCCCGGCAGGGATCCAGCTTTGTGCGCTTCCTATCGGCCAATTTCGCTAATTAATCTGGATCTAAAAATTTTGGCTAAGATTCTGGCCGATAGGATTAATAGCTTTATTATGCATATTATTCACCCTGACCAGGCTGGTTTCATACCAGGCCGAATGGCTAGCGACAATGTACGCAAAATTATTAATATTATATGGGGGGCCATGCAACGTCAGGATGACCATCTGCTACTGGCCATAGACGCGGAGAAGGCCTTCGACATGGTCCACTGGCCCTTCCTGTTTCAAACATTGCAGGAGATGGAGTTTGGTTCCTTTTTTCATAACTGGATTCAAGCACTCTATCACAAACCTTTAGCGTGCCTAAAAATCAATGGTAGATACACCATCCCCTTCCCAGTTCAGCGGGGTACCAGACAGGGCTGCCCTTTGTCGCCTTTACTTTTTGCCATTTTTCTCGAACCCCTGGCCATCTCTATCCGAAATAATACAACGGTACGGGGCTTTCCCTCACACACCTGTGAGCCCAAACTGTCCCTTTTTGCTGACGACATAATCTTCACAGTTGGTAACCCTGTAGAGTCTCTCCCGGCGCTTGAGTCTGAATTGGCCCACTTTAGTGCCCTTTCGGGTTTCAAAATAAACTGGGATAAGTCCGAGATTTTGAATATTACCTGCTCACCCGACATTGTAGGTAAACTACAAAAAGATCATGCATTTCGATGGGCGAACACCAAACTTAAATATCTTGGGGTGTACTTGAGTAACAATATATGTGACCTGTTCCAGCATAACTATGTTCCTCTACTTAAGAAAATGGATTTGGACGGAGAAGTGGGGCTCCCTACCGCTTATGTGGCTTGGCCGATTAGCTACCATCAAGATGAACTTGCTGCCTAGGCTTCTTTACCTCTTTCAGAAATTACCGATTCCACTCAATCGTGCCACGTTACTTCAATGGCAACGAAAGCTGCTTCGCTTCTTATGGAGACATCGTCCACCCCGCGTGGCTCAAACTATTCTTTACCAGCCCAAACTGGCGGGAGGATTGGGACTCCCCAATTTGACTTGGTACTACGTGGCTGCTCAGCTTAGGCCCATTATCGACTGGCACTGCTCGGCCACCACAAAGCCGTGGGTGACCCTGGAGCAGGACTGGATAGCCCCGGCACCTTTGGCCTCACTCCTTTGGCAACCTGACACCACGTGGAGACCTAACCTCCAGCTTACACCTTGCACCAGGCAAACCTATAATGTGTGGAAGCAGTGGAGACACCGGCTGGTGGGACGGTATGACTACTTTCCACTTACTTACTTATTCCACAACGTCAAGTTCCCGGCTGGACTCCCAAAAAAAGCCTATGAACGTTGAAAAGCTGGAGGCATCTCTTGTTTCTATCACGTTATGCAGCAGGGTCAACCACTATCCTTCTCCACTCTTCGCAACATACACCAACTACCTGTAACGGAATTTCTTCCCTACATGCAGCTTCGCCACTTCTTACTATCAGTTCGATCCAGGGGACTTATGGCTCCTTCACGCTCACTATTTGAGGGATACTGTGTCTCGTCCAAAGCTGTAGGAGGCCTTATCTCCAAAATTTACCAACAGCTACTAACCCGTCCTTTTAGTAAGCATGCTCATATGAAGGCTTGGGAAGCTGATCTTCAGAAATCTCTCTCTGAAGAGGACTGGATTTCTATATTCTCCAAATTATCTCGTGGTAATGTATCCACTCGGATTATAGAAGCCAATTACAAGATCTTATATAGGTGGCATTTAACGCCGACTAGGTTACATCGTTGTTACCCCAAGGTGGATCGTCATTGTTGGCGGAATTGTCACCAGGAAGGGACATTTCTTCATATGTGGTGGAACTGTGTGTTTATTAGTCCTCTTTGGTCATATGTCTCCAAGCTCTTGTCTGACCTGATTTGAACTCCTTGCTTGCTTACAATGGAGCAGGCGCTACTATTTTCATCATGTGAACCCCTAGCTCCATCCGCTCAAACTCTAGTGCAGCAAGTCTGCACAGCGACTAAAATGGAGATCGCCTATCGTTGGAAGAGGCCTCAACCACCTACCCCCGACGAGCTGTTAAAACGCTTGGATGGTGTCTGCCTTCTTTATCGGCTTACAGCGCTGAAATATCAACGTCTTTCCAAATTTAACCAAATCTGGGAACCATACATTTCATGGAGATCTTTAACTTTCACGACTTTCTAAAGACATAACCTGCTATATTTTTATATATTCTTTATAACCTACCATTCAACTACGCTGCATGCAGATCTAGTGCTGTTGTAGTTTGGAGCGATGCATTCCTGATCTCGACTACTTGGACTCTAATTGGCATGAAGGGGGGAGGGGGGTAGGGGATACTTATACAATATTTGCTGTTGTTTTTGCATTATGCTGTTTTCTTGACCTTGACTCATGTTACAGATGACTGTTGTGATTTACTGGATGTTGTACCTGTTTTTTGCGTATCACAGCAATAAAAATCATAAATTAAAAAAAAAAAAACATGCGCCGTTGTTGGCCCGCCAAAAATCGGCGCACGGTGCAGGGGATGCGTCGGTAGCATCGCAGCTGCATGCTGCATTGATGCTGTCAGCGTGCCGACTCGGAACCAATTCATCAACGCACCTTCTAAAAAAAACCGACGCATCGCATTGATTCATCGACGCAAGGAGAGCAGTGCGTCGCATCCACGCCCAAGCAGTGCACCTCCGACGTAGTCGGCGCAGATCTCGTCCCACCGACACGACCGACACAAATCAAGCCCAAAAAACATCACACACCGACATTCGGTATTGACTGCGCTAATGGAGAAGTCATGGGATACTCTGCTATCCAATCCTCCAACATCAATTAAAATAGACCTGAAATATCGTATGAATGACTCCCCCTTCCATTCAACAGTCCAGCTCCTACATAACTCAATAGTGGTAGAGTCGGCGATGCAGAAGGCTCGGAAGTCACGACTTCACTCAAATACACCGCCAACCAGAGATAATAAATCTCTTGATGATTTTGCTAAGAAGTCATTTCAGTCTGGTATGCTAAACGCTCGTATACAGAACCATCAATTCTATATGCTGCAATATCTTTTCGAAAACTTGCAAGTGCTGAAGCCACATCTCCAACAGGTAACCCAGGAAGCCAGTTTACCTGTGCAATACCACAACCTAGAGGAAGATTTACAACACCTCTTTCAGTCTATTTTCGAAGGGTTTGATATCTATTCCAAAGCCTCGGCTAATGCCAATCCAGTGGGAGCACTGAGAGGAGAGGATCACCTTGCTGGTGGCTGAAAGGAATCAGTAAGTTTTTGCTTGGGATATTGTCTTTTTAAAAAGATTTGGGGCAAAGTTAACTATTTGGGACTATTATTTAGTGTGTTTGTGCTTTTAATAGTCAGTAAGGCAGCGAATAAACAGAAGGTAGACTGTATTTTTAAAAGTCTGTAAGGCAGCTAGTAAACAGAAGTTAGAGTGTTTGTATATTTAAAAAAAAAAAAAAAAAAAAAGTAGCCAGAAGCTAGAAATAAGCTAGGTTGAAAAGTTCATTTCAGTTACTCACCTTGGAAAGGTATTGAAGTAGTGTGATTCGGTTTGATTAGGTACCAACATTTGTTAATCAAGAGAGCAGTGAGTCACTCTGGCTGACTAACTGAAGTTAGACTGTTTGCGTTTCCCAACCCATCCACAGCTCATCCTTTAATTTGTAGGTGGGTGCCATTTACCAAAAAAACCCCAAAAAAACCCCACCTTATTGAGAGTTTGATCATTCCCCTGTAGGCCACTACTAGATATATAGTGAATTCACTAATACATTTAAAGGACATTAATTAGACACATTCCTACTCCCATAGCAACCTATAACTTAAGTAGGAACTGAACAAATTTGAGATGAAGGCAGCAGTCCAGCAGCAAGAGGGGGGCTTCCCAGTCTTTTGCATCGAGTGTCACATGTATTATTTTTTACCCGCTGGTGAGAAATTGTACATGTGCATGCAATGCAAAGAGCTCCTAGCTCTCAGAGAACGAGTCCGATCTCTGGAGGCTAGAGTGGCAAACCTGGAGGAGCTGAGGCAGACAGAGAGGTATATAGATGAGACCTTCTTCAGGGACATAGTAGCCAAGTCCCAACTTCAGACTGGCAGCCCTGGTGCTGCCTTGGAGGAAGAAGGTCTCATGATTGGAGACCATCAAACTGGTGCAGCAGGAAAGGATCCTGTAGCAAGGACCTGCTCTCCAGATGATGCATTGTCCTTGTGCACCGATTGATATCTCCCCAAGGCCTACTGCCCAGGAGGGATGGGTTAGGTCGGCCGTCATAGTTGGTGATTCAATTATTAGGAATGTAGACAGCTGGGTGGCTGGCGGGCGTGAGGATCGCCTGGTAACATGTCTACCTGGTGCGAAGGTGGCGGACCTCACGCGTCACCTAGATAGGATTTTAGACAGTGCTAGGGAGGAGCCGGCTGTCGTGGTACATGTGGGCACCAACGACATAGGAAAATGTGGGAGGGAGGTTCTGGAAGTCAAATTTAGGCTTTTAGGTAGAAAGCTTAAATCCAGAACCTCCAGGGTAGCATTCTCTGAAATGCTCCCTGTTCCACGCGCAGGTCACCAGAGGCAGGCAGAGCTCCGGAGTCTCAATGCGTGAATGAGACGATGGTACAAGGAAGAGGGATTCCGTTTTGTTAGGAACTGGGGAACCTTTTGGGGAAGGGGGAGTCTCTTCCGAAGGGATGGGCTCCATCTTAACCAGGGTGGAACCAGACTGCTGGCGCTAACCTTTAAAAAGGAGATAGAGCAGCTTTTAAACTAGAACAAAGGGGAAAGCCGACAGTCGCTCAGCAGCGCATGGTTCGGAGAGAGGTATCTTCAAAGGATACTAATGATGCATTAGAATTAGGGCATCCCGACAGTGAGGTTCCAATAATAAGAAAAGTAGTCCAAGTGCCCGTAACTAAAAACTCACCTGCGCTAAAAAATTCTAACGTATCCCTATCAATTAAAAAGCAGAATGAAAATACAAAAAAAACCCAAACTTTGAAATGTTTGTATGCTAATGCCAGAAGTCTAAGAAGTAAGATGGGAGAATTAGAATATATAGCAGTGAATGATGACATAGACTTAATTGGCATCTCAGAGACATGGTGGAAGGAGGACAACCAATGGGACAGTGCTATACCGGGTTATAAATTATATCGCAATGACAGAGAGGAGCACCCAGGAGGCGGTGTGGAGCTTTATGTCCGGGATGGCACAGTGTCATCCTGCATGAGATTAAATGCACAATTGAATCTTTATGGGTAGAAATCCCTTGTGTGTCGGGGAAGACAATAGTGATAGGAGTATACTACCGTCCACTTGGTCAAGATGGTGAGACTGACAGTGAAATGCTAAGAGAAATTAGGGAAGCTAACTAAATTGGTAGTGCGGTAATAACGGGAGACTTCAATTACCCCAGTATTGACTGGGTAAATGTATCATCGGTACATGCTAGAGATATAAAGTTCTTGGATGGAATAAATGACATTTTTATGGAGCAATTGGTTCAGGAACCAGCAAAAGAGGGAGCAATTTTAGATCTAATTCCCAGTGGAGCACAGGATTTGGTAAGAGAGGTAACGGTGGGGGTGCCTCTTGCCAATAGTAATCATAATATGATCAAATTTGAATTACTGATTGGAAGGGGGACAGTAAGCAAATCCATGGCTCTCGTACTAAACTTTCAAAAGGGAAACTTTGATAAAATGAGAAAAATTGTTAGAAAAAAACTGAAAGGAGCAGCTACAAAGGTAAAAAGTGTGCAAGAGGCGTGGTCATTGTTAAAAAATACTATCCTAGAAGCACAGTCCAGATGTATTCCACACATTAAAAAAGGTGGAAATAAGGCAAAACGATTACCGGCATGATTAAAAGGGGAGGTGAAAGAAGCTATTTTAGCCAAAAGATCTTCATTCAAAAATTGGAAGAAGGATCCAACAGAAGAAAATAGAATGCATAAGCGTTGGCAAGTTAAATATAAGACATTGATAAGACAGGCTAAGAGAGAATTTGAAAAGAAGTTGGCCGTAGAGGCAAAAACTCACAGTAAAAACTTTCTTAAAGATATCCGAAGCAGAAAGCCTGTGAGGGAGTCAGTTCGACCGTTAGATGATCGAGGGGTTAAAGGGGCACTTAGAGAAGATAAGGCCATCGCGGAAAGATTAAATGATTTCTTTGCTTTGGTGTTTACTGAAGAGGATGTTGGGGAGGTACCCGTACTGGAGAAGGTTTTCATGGGTAATTATTCAGATGGACTGAACCAAATCACGGTGAACCTAAAAGATGTGGTAGGCCTGATTGACAAACTGAAGAGTAGTAAATCACCTGGACCGGATGGTATACACCCCAGAGTTCTGAAAGAACTAAAAAATGAAATTTCAGACCTATTAGTAAAAATTTGTAACCTATCATTAAAATCATCCATTGTACCTGAAGACTGGAGGATAGCTAATGTAACCCCAATATTTAAAAAGGGCTCCAGGGGCGAACCGGGATACTACAGACCAGTTAGCCTGACTTCAGTGCCAGGAAAAATAGTGGAAAGTGTTCTAAACATCAAAATCACAGAACATGTAGAAAGGCATGGTTTAATGGAACAAAAGTCAGTATGGCTTTACCCAAGGCAAGTCTTGCCTCACAAATCTGCTTCACCTTTTTGAAGGAGTTAATAAACATGTGAATAAAGGTGAACCGGTAGATGTAGTATACTTGGATTTTCAGAAGGTGTTTGACAAAGTTCCTCATGAGAGGCTTCTAGGAAAAGTAAAAAGTCATGGGATAGGTGGCGATGTCCTTTCGTGGATTACAAACTGGCTAAAAGACAGAAAACAGAGAGTAGGATTAAATGGACAATTTTCTCAGTGGAAGGGAGTGGGCAGTGGAGTGCCTCAGGGATCTGTATTGGGACCCTTACTTTTCAATATATTTATAAATGATCTGGAAAGAAATACGACGAGTGAGGTAATCAGATTTGCATATGATACAAAATTGTTCAGAGTCGTTAAATCACAAGCAGATTGTGATAAATTGCAGGAAGACCTTGTGAGACTGGAAAATTGGGCATCGAAAAAGCAGATGAAATTTAATGTGGATAAGTGCAAGGTGATGCATATAGGGAAAAATAACCCATGCTATAGTTACACAATGTTAGGTTCCATATTAGGTGCTACCACCCAAGAAAGAGATCTAGGCGTCATAGTGGATAATATCTTAAAATCGTTGGTTTGGTGTGCTTCGGCAGTCAAAAAAGCAAACAATGTTGGGAATTATTAGAAAGGGAATGGCGAATAAAATGAAAAATGTCATAATGCCTCTGTGTTGCTCCATGGTGAGACCGCATCTTGAATGCTGTGTACAGTTCTGGTCGCCGCATCTCAAAAAAGATATTATTGCGATGGAGAAGGTACAGAGAAGCGCGACCAAAATAAGGGGAATGGAACAGCTCCCCTATGAGGAAAGACTAAAGAGGTTAGTACTTTTCAGCTTGGAGAAGAGACGGCTGAGGGGGGATATGATAGAGGTGTTTAAAATCATGAGAGGTCTAGAACGGGTAATATGAATCAGTTATTTACTCTTTCAGATAATAGAAAGACTAGGGGGCACTCCATGAAGTTAGCATGGGGCACATTTAAAACTAATCGGAGAAAGTTCTTTTTCACAAAACGCATAATTAAACTCTGGAATTTGTTGCCAGAGGATGTGGTTAGTGCAGTTAGTATAGCTGTGTTTAAAAAAGGATTGGATAGGTTCTTGGAGGAGAAGTCCATTACCTGCTATTAATCAAGTTGACTTAGAAAATAGGCACTGCTATTACTAGCAACGGTAACATGGAATAGACTTATTTGGGTACTTGCCAGGTTCTTATGGCCTGGATTGGCCACTGTTGGAAACAGGATGCTGGGCTTGATGGACCCTTGGTCTAACCCAGTATGGCATGTTCTTATGCTCTTATGCCATAGCAGCAAGATGCCTTGCATGGCTGCATTCCAGTGCAATCAGGGACTACGTTCATGATAAATTAGCAAATCTGCCTTGCCGTCCAGATAATTTATTTGGAGATAAGTTTACTGACACAGTAACAAAGCTCAAAGAAGAGAAAACAGTTGTTCTGTCATTCACATCCCCTCACCAACCATCCACATCTAGGCGTCAATATTCCTCTTCTGCTACATACAGAAGAACCAACTTCAGAGCCTATAAACCTTACCCATACTACAAGCCTCCAACCTATCAACCGTCAAGGCAACAACCATATCAGCAACAACCATCAACGTCTCAGAGCCCCTCGTCAGCCACGTCAACAAGCTGACCCTCAGCCTGCAAAAACCCAACCGGGGTTTTAGGAATTATGCTGCCACCGACACAGACACATCTAGTAGGGGGCAGATTATCCAATTTCCTTCCAGCCTGGAACCACATCACTTCCGATCGATGGGTCCGGACAATAATAGAACAAGGTTACTCCATTTCTCATCCCTTCCAACCCTCCCGCACTTAGATCCTCAGAAACCGCAAACAGCGCACCGAGGACACCTCCTACGGGAACTCAAGATTCTCCTCCAGATCAAGTGCATTCAGAAATTGCCTTACCCACAATTTCATCAAGGGTTGTACTCACAATACTTCCTTATTCCTAAGAAGTCAGGAGGACTGCATCCCATCTTGGACCTACGTTCACTGAACAAACACCTTCACAAGGAAAAGTTCAAAATGACTTCTCAAATCCATTCTTCCATTCCTACGACCCAAGGATTGGATGTGTTCACTGGATTTGAAGGATGCATATGCTCACATACCAATGCATCCCAACTCCTGGTGTTACCTCTGTTTCCAGACGGACAACCAACACTTCCAATACAAAGTTCTCCCATTCGGCCTTTCCTCTGCCCACAGAGTTTTCACCAAATGTCTGGCAGTAGCGGTGGCACACCTCCGTCTTCAGGGAGTGAAATATGTCCTTACCTGGACAACTGGCTTATAGTAGCATCCAATCAGACTCTCCTACGAGACAACCTGCTTCGAACTATTTCTTGCCTAGACAATCTAGGTCTCTTAATTACGAAAAGTCAAATCTAGAGCCATCTCAAACCTTACACTTTATCGGAGTCTACAGCAACACAATTCAAAACAAGGCCTTCCTACCACACCCACGAGCATTAGCTCTCTCCACACTATCTTCAGTTCTACTTCACAGTACGACTGTTCCAACCTGCCAAATCTAACCATTCTAGGACACATGGCAGCATCCATCTACATAGTCCCACATACGCGTCTACATATGAGTCGCCTACAATGGGGTCTAAAAAACCAATGGACCCAATTTCTCCATCCATTGTCGACTCCCATCTCCTTAACCAACAGCATTAAAAAAGACTTGCAATGGTGGCTACTCCCATCGACGCTACTAGTGGTTTCACCTCTACGACACCTTCAACATCAGATAATACTTACCACAGACGCATCTCCCAAAGATGTGGAGCTCACATAGACCAGCTACAAACACAGGGTCTTTGGACCACATACGAAAACACACTACACATAAATCTTCTGGAACTCAGAGTGGTCAGAAATGCCCTTCGAGCCTTCGAAAACTCCCTACAGGGAAAAACAGTGATGATTCATACAGGCAACCAAGTTACAATGTTCTACATAAACAAAGATGGAGGGTCCGATTCTTGGAACCTCTGCAAGGAAGCAGTACAGATACTGGAGTGGGCTCACCACAGATCCATCTCTCTCCAAGCAACTTATCTGCCCGGAATCAGCAATTCCAGAGCAGACAAACTCAGCAGAATATTTCACCCCCCACAAATTGGAACTACATCAAGATGTTGCACAGCACATATTCTCCATTTGGGGCCTTCCTTCCATCGACCTCTTCGTGACCAAAAGCAATAGGAAAGTGGAAAACTTTTGCTCGGTTTACCTGAGCTTACTCAGACTAGCTCCAGACGCTTTCCTCATAAGTTGGTCTCACAACCTACTATATGCGTTCCCTCAGATACCACTCCTCTCTCACACGATCCAGAGATGCATCGAAGACGAGGCGGATCTGATACTAATCGCGCCAGCATGGCCAAGACAACCATGGTACAGCTACCTCATACAGCTGTCAGTACACAACCCAATTCCCCTGGGCAACAGCCCTCACCTTCTTACCCAGGACAGCGGATCACTACTGCATCCTCTTCATTCCTCCCTACACCTCACGGCATGGAAATTGAAAAGCTCGTGTACCGGAACTTAAACGTTTCTCCTTCTCTTCAAGACATACTACTGTCCTCGAGAAAACCTTCAACCAGACTCAACTACCAAAGAAAGTAGTCACGCTACACTTCCCGGTGCTCAACGACAGGCATGGACCCACTTACCTGCCCACCAAAACGCCTTCTGTCCTACCTCCATCTTCTCTACAGTGAAGGCCTCGCCACGGCCTCACTCCGAGTATACTTAAGTGTTATAGCAGCTTACCACAATCCCATAAACGGAGAACCCATATCATGTCATTCTCTCGTATCCAGGTTCATGAAGGGAGTATTACACTTACATCCACCAGTAAAGAAACCACCTGTGCCATGGGATATTAAAGTAATCCTCGAACAACTGATGCTACCACCATTTGAACCATTAGATACTTGTCACCTACAATACCTTTCATGGAATGTACTCTTTCTGATTGTTCTAACATCAGCACGACGGGTCAGTGAGTTTCAAGCCTTAGTTCACTACCCTCCTTACCTTCAATTTCGTAATGACAAAATGACATTACGCACTCACCCCAATTTCCTACCAAAGGTGATTTCTAGTTTTCATATTAACCAAACCTTCACCTTACCCACCTTCCATCCAAAACCTCATGCAAACGACAAAGAGCGGAAACTCCATACTCTAGACTGTAGGTGTGCACTAGTCTACTACAAACAGCGCACCATTTCACCCAACAGACCTTCACAGTTATTCCTTTCTTTCAACCCGAACGTGCCAGGACGTCCAGTGACAAAAAGAACTTTATCTACTTGGATATCCAACTGTATACAGTTCTGCTATCAAAAGCGTTCATAGCAGCTATCTACGACTCCAAAAGCACATCAAGTGCGTGCGATGGCTGCTTCACTTGCCCACCTCCATGTAGTGCCTCTCATTGACATCTGCAGAGCGGCAACATGGTCAACACTACATCTTTCACATCCCATTACTGTTTGAAAAAACAAACTGCGGATGATGCACTCATGGGGTGGACTATCCTGCAGAAGAGCACATGTTCCTCACATAAAATGCCTTCATAGGACCTGTCCGCCAAGACTCCCGTATTGAGCAAAATAAACAAACTACACTCACATCAAAATGCTCAATACTTCAGCTGGGGACTCCCAGCATGGCTAATTCAGCTACTTATCTATGTGAAAAAAGCAAGTTTGCTTACCATAAACGGTGTTTTCCATAGATAGCAGATGAATTAGCCATGCTGACCCACCCGCCTCCCCGGACAAATCTGACATAGCATTCTACTTGCTTTGATACAGACTGAGGAGCCTCAGGCAAACGCGGGAAGATACAAGAGGGAGCACCTAGCTGAAAGACTTTACTAGACTTAGAGAGCTCCACCTCCTAGTGGCACAGAAGACATACCCAGACAGCATGCCTAATTCATCTGCTATCTACGGAAAACACCGTTTACGGTAAGCAGACTTGTTTTTTTCAGTTCTTTCAGCACTCTGGGATGTATACCATCTGGGCCAGGTGATTTTCTACTCTTTAATGAATATTGTGAAAGATTTGTATGTACTATCTCCATTGTTTGCAAATCTATGTCATGCTTATTCTTTAACAAATTTTAATAAAGAAAAGATAATCAGTGGCCTAAGCAATGTACATAATAAAACACACACAAATCTTTAAATAAGACAAGTTAAATATAATGCAATAAATATATACAGGATACAGGTGTATCTCTTTCAGGCGGAACCTGAAAAATTGGAGAGGCTGAATGGGTCAAGTTTGGGCGGCCCCATATATGTTACAGAGCAGGGGAGGGGGTTACATTTTAGTGCACAACAATTTTCCACTACAGGTAACAAACTAAAATAGTTGGGGATGGGTCAAGATAATATGTAAGGTTATTGCATTAAGTATACAGATAGCCTATGTTTTTCACGTCTTTCTCCAGATCTGCTTCCCTGCTGTGTTGGCGTGGTTGCGGGCTAAATGGTACAATACTTGCATGTTTGGACATGTCCACTAGTGTGTTCTTTTTGGCAGGATATTAAATAGAAAATAGTTAATGTGTAATATTTATTTCTTTCTAACTCCCTGTGTTTAGTTGTTGGGTTATTGGAAAGACACCACTGAAAAATTATTAGCTGTGGATAAAATTCTTATTAATCATTGTATCCATGCTGCCAGGCATACGATTGCGCTGATGTGGAAGAGTGTTCCAAGCATGTCGCAGTGGCATTCCCAAATGGTTGAAATTGCAATCATTGAGAAAATTACTTATTTCCCTTAGGGGAAAAATGGATAAATATGACAGAATTTGGGGGAAGTTTTAGGACTACCTGAAAAAATAAGCCCAATGTATTCTATGTGGGCCATTGGGGTGCCTATATATTTCCTGGTTGTTTGGTTGGGTTTGGTGCAGACTGACAAGAACCTGAGTATTGTATTTTTTTGAATATGCAAGCATGTTACTCTAATTTTGTTTTTATATTTGCTCTTAAATGTATTCCTGTGTGTTAAATAAAAAGTATCAAAAAAAAGATGGGTAATCCAAATAAATATTTCTCCCCTTCACCTCTGAATCTCACAATGCCATTTTTCTGCTTCCACCTATCATGAACATAGCTAAAAACAAAAACAAAAAAACCCACCAAAAACATTTTACTGTTACAGATTACCAGTAGCAGGTCTGTAACTTTGTATCTGAGTTTCTTTAGAACTCTGGGGTAAATATCATCAGGTCTCAATAATTTGTTTAGTTTGTCAGTTTGCTGTAGCATCTCTTGCAGAATCAAAGTGATTTGTTTCAGTTCCTCTGAATCATTGCCTACAAAGAATGGTTCAGGCATTGATATCTCCTTAGTAAATACCAAAAATAAAAAAATAATTTAGTTTTTCTGCTATGGCCTTTTATTCCTCAAGTACCCCTTTTGCCCCCTAGTCATCTAATAACCCAGCTGACTCCCTCACAGGTTTCTTGTTTTTAATATACTTGAAAAATATTTTATTAGATTTTGTCTCTTTGGCAAAATCTCAAATTGTCTTTTGGCCTGCTTTATTAAGTTTTCATCTAATTTGGCAGTATTTATGTGCCTTCCTATTTTTTTTCGTTTGGTTCTATTTTCCGGTTTTTGTTTTTTTTTGACACCTTTTTGGCTTTGATAGATGCTTGTTCTTCTTTTGACCTTTTTTCATTTGTGGAATACAGATGGTGATTTTAAGCAGTCCCCATGCCTCATGAAGACTTTTGTAAACTGCTTTTTATATCTAGTTTCCTCATTCTATCATAATCTCCCTTCTTTAAAGCTATGTGTTTTGCTAATTTTTATTTTCCCACCAGTGATTATCGCAAATTTGACTGCATTATGACCACTATTGCCAAATGGTTCTATTACTGTTACCTTGCACTGGGATCCTGCATTCCAGTGCAGACTAGATCTAAAGTAGCCCCCATCTTGTTGTTTCTAGAACCAGTTGCTCCATGAAGCAGTCATTTATGGCATCTAGAACCTTTAACTTTTGGTCATGCCTGATGAGACAGTCAGCCTGGGGTAATTGAAATCTCCTGTTATTTTTTCCATGTTTAGTAGTCTCTCTAGGCTTAGAAGGAACACTGTACATAAAACAGTATAATGAAAGTGGGCATCTTGGTTGGTTTGCTTTTCAATTTAAGCATTTCTAGCGTTACAAAATTTATAACAACCCATTAAATACTAGGATATGTTGTGCCCAGAAGGGCTGGGGAAAAGCTAACAATTATAACTGCAAAGCAAGAAGGAAGGCTACTTTCTTTTTGCCTGATTGAAAGGCAGTGTAACAGTACATCAGACTGAGGAATGTCTTGCTGGACTCCTGCAAATGTGACAGTCCCCTAACAAGACAGGAACTTCTCTCTTGCAGGTTGCTGCTGGGGAGCTGCTTCCAAAGACTCAGGATGAAATTGCTCACCGAGGCCATGCATTTGAAGCCAGAGTCTATGCAGAAGATCCAGACAGTAACTTTCTGCCAGGTGCAGGGCCATTGCAGCACCTGTCCACGCCACCAGCCGACAGATGGACGCGCATTGAAACGGGGGTCAGGCAAGGTATGATTGTCCGTTTCCTTCACTTCTGCTGGACATTTTCAACAACTTGTTATAGCAGCGTTCCTCCCCCACCCTTTCTTGAAAGTTGAGCAGTCATAATTTGCAGTATCCTAAGTGAACATAAAAGTAAATCTTGTTTAGTAAAATAGAGAGAGGTGTGTTGGTAGCAAGGTGCTCTTGTGGTGATGATGTGTGTATATATTTTTTTATTATGTTTATGTTGCCTTCTGTAAGAAACTTTTGCTTCTGTCAGCAAACAAACCAGGAGTTGTTCCTGGAGCAGAGCAAAGACCCCAGAGTTCCATATGCAAGATTCTGATCTGTCCTGGGCCCTGTGCTAGGGAGCACACAAGCGAAATCCCTGGACTCCTCCTTCCACAGCTATAGACTACAGGCCTCTGCTAGTAGATTTCTCTCTGTTGCAGGTATCATTGTAAAACTATGCCATGAGGAAAGGCTACTCCTGCTGCCCATGGTAGAGTGGTCCCGCCACCATTTCATGGTACATGCTAACCCTATACCAAAATTAGTGCAAGGCAACAAAGCAATTTTATTGCCTGAACGGCAACCTGGTAATTCAGAATTTCTGAGGATATTCATCTTGTAACTTGGATAAAGGTTCACTTTTTTTTTTTTTTTTTTGGTGGTGGTTTCTTTGACTGTAGGTGACGAGGTTACTGTGCACTACGACCCTATGATTGCTAAATTGGTTGTGTGGGAGGAGGATCGGTCTGCTGCACTGAGAAAGCTGAGGTACTGCTTGCGCCAATACAACGTAAGTGATCTCAGAGGAAGCCAAGTCACTAACTGGGGTTACAGATGCCAAAATTAAATTTTCTGCAAGGTCACCTTGACATTCTGTGCATGTTACAACGGGCATAAGCCAATTGGAAGAGTCCTTTCAAGCTGTCCTTTTCAGTGGGATTCTGATGTGGTGTGTGGTGTTTTGGTTTTTTTTCCTCTCCAAAGATCGTGGGACTGAACACCAATGTTGAATTCTTATTGAGTCTCGCCAGCCACCCAGAGTTTGAGTCTGGAAACGTGCATACCAATTTCATTACCCAGCACCACAGCGAACTCTTTCCACCCAAAAAACCAACTGCAAAGGAGATTTTATGCCAGGCAGCTCTGGGGCTCATATTGAGAGAGAGAGTTTTCACAGATGAATTCACGTTACACACTAGAGGTAAGAATTCCTTTTTGTAATCCTTACTGGAGAGCAGGGATGGGGGCCCTTTCTGTTCATCCTTCTCTTCTCTTCCTGCATTCATTGTATCTAACACTCTTCCAAATGTCTCAGTTTTACAGAGCGACACTTCTCTTCATTCATCTGCTTTAGAGAGACTTTATTCCTATCCAAACTTCTGTGGAGAGTTTTAGTTCTGAGCAATTCCCCCACCATGCGCCCAATAAACCCTGCCCAGCACAGGATGCCGGGATCATGAACTGGCGTTTTAAGATCAGAGTTAGGTGTTGCAACCATTTTTGCCCATCTCCAAGAATCTGAACTAATAATGATGTTGAAGTGAAAGTGAAGGAACTGCTGGGAAGCTTGTTTTCACAGGGCAGTGAGACCAAGTCGTGCGCTTACTAGGTATTTTTGTGTATTGTGGTTTTTAGACCAGTTCTCGCCATTTGCATCCAGTAATGGTCGAAGACTAAACATCGCCTTTGTCCGAAACTTGACACTTCTGGATGGTGAAAACAGTAAGTGATACATAGGTGAGGAAAGGGTTAACTAAGACCAGGTTGTCCATGTGTTGTTTTGGGGAGGGGGGGGGGGGGTGTGCAGACTTTCACTGGCAGTATTTATGTTCCATCCTACTATTCTAAATTTCTTTATTTTTTAATAAAATGTTTTAATTAAAAACACTTCCGTGGTTTAAATGATGCATTTATCAGGGAAAAGACATCTGCGATACAAGGTGGGAGAAGGGATGTATAGAAGACTGTAAGAAAGTATTCATTCGCAGATGGGTAAAAAGAATGGAACGACCTCCAGGCGTGAAGTTGATGCCAGAAATGTAGATGAGGTAGGGACAGGGGCGCCTTAGTGCTGGGAGACAGATCTGGCTGTCTGGGGTATTGCAGAAGGCTGGACAAATGGAAAGATCAGATCAACCTGGAGCTCTTTACCTGCTATCAATTTCTGTGTTTCTAAAAAAGAACCCCACATTTTTCTCTTTTAAACAGAAGTGGACATTGCGGTAAATTACAATCATGATGGGTCATATAGCATGCAGGTAAATTGTGGCATGGTGCTGTTATAATATAGTAAATCAACCTCTCTGCTAAAATTGTTTTGTATGCTGGGACATATTGTGAATAATTTCAGTAACTGCTCCCTGTAGGCAGTGAAAGGCACTTGAGCAAAGGCCAGGACCTTTCAGCTCCCAGGAGGAAGGGCCAAATCGGAGGGTGTAATTTTCATTGCCCAGAGATAGTCTAACAAGTCATATTCAAAGCCCAGCTGCTGATGCATATCTCTGACTTTATGTGGGGATGACCAGTCAGACTGACAGATTTGACTGCCTTTTGGGGGCATAAAGGAAAAGATTGCTCTCTTCTTGTTAATTTGGGGGGGGAATTTCTTTTGGGTAGAACACAGGATGTTGCTAATCGTTATCTATTCTATCGTCCCCCGGGGGGGCCTTACATCTCTGTTTTAGGGGGTGTGTGTTTATTTTTATTTTTGAAATTTGTAAGTTGTCCAATCAGGTAGATTTACAAAGTGGTTTTTTTTTTTCCAATGTGTTTCTGTTATTTATTTGATGCGGGAGTATTTCCTCTTAACAGTTTTTATCTGTGTTCCAGATTCAGGATAAAATGCTCCATGTTTCTGGAGATTTGGTGAATGAGGGAGATTGTACATACCTAAAATCTTCAGTCAATGGGGTGGTGAGGAAATCCAAACTGGTCATTGTGGAGAACACTGTTTATCTTTTCTCAGCGGTAATGTGGCATTTTTTTTTTATACCCAGGCTATTAAAACAGAAAAAAGTGTTTTTAGTTAAGTATTTGAGTTGGTATGACAAACTCTTATTTAGGAAAAAAATTAATTTTTTTATACCAAGTATTTGTTTTGCTCTTCCTAGATCAGGCAGTATATTTTTATTTCTTTACAGCAGGAGGGAGTCAAATACATGCAAATCTTGTGAACCCTAAAAACAGACACGTTCTCAACTTAAAAACCCCTTTCCCGGAGCTGGCTCCATAGCGGTGCTGTGCATTGCCAGGCAGAGAGCATAGCAGGTCTTCCGCTCCTCAGGAATACTGCAGAGATAGCGCTCCCGGGGGGAGGGAGTCCCAGTCATTATGCAACAGTGACATCTAGTGGCTGGGTTTAGGGACCGTGATTGCAGGGTTCTGGAAGGTGCATGGCCTCCAGTGAGGACTGCCACTGTGATGAGTTGGGGGAGGGTATAATTAGGAGAAACAATCCCTGGGTAGATGTGAATGAAGGGTTTTGGACCCAGACTGCAGCCTTGGTTCTGATTGAACAGGAAGCCGAGTTGAGCATGATGAAACTGCTGGACCCAGAACAACCCCACCTTTGCAAGACTCTGTTACACTCCACCATTGTCTGTTGTATTCAGGGCTGCCTGTGGAGGAGGGGCTGGGTTGGAAATTGGGCAAATTATCACGTGGCTGCCTACATTACTCCCAAAGGCTGGCGGTCCATGAGTTTCAGCAGCCCATGCAGTAATGGCGGAGACTTACTTGTGAACTCTTGGAGGGACTCGCCCTCCCCTGTTCATCAACCTCCAGGAGGACCGGGAGGGGAGGGGGAAGACCTGCTATGGCAGAGTTTTCTGGGATTAGCCCTGGTTGTGTTGAAATGGCACATATTATTAAAAGAGAACTGTCTATACGGTGGAGTTAATTTGTTTATTCCAATAACTGATCAGAAGGCACAAAGTGTATTGATGCAGTAAAATAAATAAAAAGCATTGCACAGAGTTCTTCATTAGAGAAAAAATATTAAATCATCATATTTGTGAATAGATGATGTGTCCATAAATCAGCATCTGTTGAGTCATGAGTATTATAAATGTCTGCAATTGTGGAGTCATGTATTATAAGATTTGTGTTTCTGGTGAGCACCTGTATGGCCATCTGTCTCGCATCTGGGTAGGGAGTTTCTGCAGACACATGAAGCTGTGACAAAAATGGTAAGCCCCTTGTACAGCTGTGGCAGAGCTTTTTCCTTCAACTGTGGGAATAAGGAAATGAGATCATTCTTGCAGCTAGTTGTCGGGGTCCAATGAAATATGCAAAGAATTATCTGCGATAGAACACACATGCACTCTGTTGCACACTCTTTCTGTAGTGATGAGCCCTGGATATAGAGTTGGGTCCATAAAGTGGTTTGTATAGCTGCTCAGGCTGTTAGGCCAGAATCATTGGCTGAACTCTGCTAACAGTCTTTCCCCCAACCCTCTTGATACTGTCTGTGGATTCACATGACACTGTTACATTTCAAGGAAGGTCTTGTATCCATGGATGACACCAAAGTGGAAATCATCTGGGATTAGTGCAGCTTTTCCTTCACCCAGGCACACACCTATGAGAATGAGGAAGAGAATTTGAAAGCCTCCGATACACTCTGTTGTGATTGCCATATAATTAAGGGCACTTATGGCAGAGGAGCTCCATCCAAATGAATAACATCCATCATTTTGCCCTTGATCTAAAACTGACAAAGTCTGGTTATTACAGGGAACATAATTTTCAAAGTCATTTGCTTGGTTTTATGTTGTGAAATAGCCTGGAGCCGAGTGTATGTAAAAGTGTGCAAGTGACTCTTACACATGTACTTTTACCTGAACTGAGCAGAGGCTCAGGGGGCAGAGATGACTTGCATGTATACTTTTTTTTTTTACTTTTTTGAAAAGTCTGTGTGTCAGTGTGTACGCGTAGATTGCACTCTTTGAAGAGGAAGCATAACGTTATACGAGTGCATGCTCAGCCAATTACTCAACTGTTTTCAAAGCAAATTTACACGTGCAAGTTTGCTTTGAAAATGTTCGGTAAAGTGTGCGTGTGGAGTGTGCACTCAGACCGTACTGAGGTGAGCCTCTTACGTGTGTGCTCTTAATGTGATATTTAATACTTTGTGGTACAAAGGTTGTGTGGCTGAGTTTATGCGCACTATAAGGAACGCGCAATAATACCAATCACTAGAGGGCTAATGTGTGAATATAGAATAGCAGTGAACTGAAGGGATTGGGGTTCTGTATATGTAAAGTCATTCCCCTCTCCAAACACAGGAAACATTACCAAGACAGGAATTAACACCAGAAACAGTTAAATACAGAAAATGATCAAAAAGACCTACACAATTATAAGGAAGCTAACAGGAGCATGACAGATGAGAAGAAGGGTGGCTGGGGGTGGAGAGGATCCACCCACTTCTCCATTCTTTATCCTCCTTGCCTCATCTCCCAGATTTTCTTCTCAGTTTTTTTTCTTTATATTTATAGACCACCCCTATAAAATAGCTTGAGGCGATTTTCCAGCAAATAAAATACCAATACAATAATAACCACCCAAACCCCCACCCAACTCAATTTCCTCTATAGTGTAACCAAGTAATAAAAATCTGTTATCACCCAACCAAGATCTGCTGTCCATTATAATTATGAACCTTTGCCATAAGCTCTACCAAACAGCCAGATTTGGTTTCCTCTTGGAAACAATATAATCCCTTTTGTATCTCAATGCCAACGGCACTTTATTCCATAAAGTGGGTCCAGGTCCTAAGAAAACACAGTTCTGGTTCTCTAGAACTGAATGTCCTTGAACTCAGGAGCTCGTAAATATTCCTCCTCTGTTGATCATAAACTCCTTGCTGGAACATATGGCCTGAAGATTCTGGCACTTATCCTTGGTTGTCTTGAAAACTAATATCAAGATCTTGAACTACAATGTGATTTTACTGCTCAGAAAACAGCTGCTAGTTCAGTCTTGGCCTCTAAGCTGTGCTTTAGCATTCACTTTGTTACTGCTGGGCATCTTTTGTAGGAAAGCAGTGCTCAGGTTGGCCTTCCAGTACCCAAATACCTGTCTGCTGTGAGCAGCATGGGAACACAAGGCGGTGCCATTGCACCTATGACAGGAACCATTGAGAAGGTAATTACATGTTCTTTTCTAAAGGGACTGCTTCTGAAAAAGGTTAAACATAGTCATGAAATTATTTTGTTGTGTATATTACCCCTTCTTTGAATTTTTTTTTTGTACTTTGTATTCCGTAATGCTGTATACCCATATTACTAAAGGCTTAATTTAATAATCATTAAACTCTAACACTATGGACACTGCTTAACCTTATAACCACATAATCTGCTTTTGTGCCACAGCTCTATGCACAGCACGTCCATCTCTCTTCTCATTTGCCATTATGTGGTGACCAACCTGACACATGAAATCCACCGATTGTGGTCAGGGAGAATCAGAGCGCTGGGAACATATAAAAAGAACAGGAAGTCAAATATCAGGGGTTTTTGTGCCAATGAGTGTTTCCCATGTAACGATCTTTTTTTCTGCTTAGAGGATCCTCTCTGACTTGCTCAGGGCATCCAGCTGCCCATCAGCAGGAAGCTAAAGCAGCAGTGCAGTAGAGCCAAACATGTTCTGTCTTTATTGAACTCCACTGCTATAAATCTGTGGCAGCACTTAGCACAATATCTGACCCCTAAAGGTTAGAAAAGTAAATCATATTACTGTGCTCCATAAACTGCCCTAACCTGACTGCACGTCTCAAAGGGTGAAGTATTACCGGATCGCTTGAGGCTTTCCTTATTTTTCTTCCCCTAAAGAGACATGGTATGGCTTTGGCAGTGCTCTGGTTCCATAAAACCAAAGGGCAACAGCAGTAAACATCGTCTGGCAGGGTTGAATTCCTCGTGTACACTGGAATCACTTCTACAGCCAGAAAAACGTTATAGTATAAGAATTGCTGGTTTCAGCAAATCCATTTTTTTGTATCTTCTGCCCTTTAGGTGTTTGTGAAAGAGGGAGACAGAGTGCAGATGGGGGACCCTCTGATGGTTATGATAGCCATGAAGATGGAGGTGAGTGAAGCGGTCATTTCCAAGATGGTGGTATAAACAGCCAGAGTAACCTGATCTGGTTGGAACAGAGATGCTGTTTATGTCTGTGTCAACATCACTGCCTTTAAATTTGCCTGGATTATAGGAGTTCAAAAGATATCCCACTCTTTGCTCATTTTGTAATGGATATCAGCATAAGTGGCACACATGCAGTCCTCTGTCTTCCCAAGCTGAACAGGACTACTTAGTTTTGTAGAAGATGGCAGCAAATATTCTAGCATTTCACACTTCATTGACTAGTTGTATATGTAGCATACTTTCATTGATCACTGTCTGTATTTGTGTCCCCTAAAAACTTCTATCCATAACCACCTTTTCAGTACATGCTGGGGGGAGGGTCCAAGACGATCCTGACAAGAGTGGCCCAGAAAATAGGTTCTAATCCTTCTACATGGAACTTTCTTCTTTTTCCTCCTATTCATTCTCTGTACTCTATATTCCTTGATTTGGCAAGCCGAGATTTGTTCAAAGTGAAATTTCCAAGACTGAATAGTTCTCCACAGAGCATGACTGCACCCAGACCCCAAGGCCTTAGCACATCTTCTACCTCCTCATATCTCTCCATAGACAGGACACCAGGTACACAGTAACAGACTGGAGTTAGCCATTACCAAGCAGAATCGAGATCTTGGTGTCACTGGGGATAGTTCTATAAACACTTAGTTCTGACAAACTGTGTCAGTCAAAATGGGTAACATTTGCAAACAAAACAGAAGACTTGTAAGATTTGTAAGCCAGTTTGAGATGTGCCACTTGTAATTTGCTGGAGGCCCTAATGATTAGTCAGGTGCATCTTTCAGAATTAAGGAAGAGATTGTTTGGGGTGACTGGTTCACTGCTGTGGAATTCCTTACCAGAGGAATTCCACAGTAGTGAACCAGAGACCACTGCAGTGCAGTTTCGGAAGTTATTAAAAGCATTTTTATTTGAAAAGGCATTTGGCAAGTTGATGATTTTTCAGTGGCAGACCCCTTATTATGGAATACCTTACCACTTTCCCTACGTCTAATCTCAAATTCAACAGATTTCCAAAAATCATTAAAAACTTACCTTTTCTCAGAAGCATTTAATCTACACTCTATAAAACCATTCCTAATTTCATTCCTTAAATTTTCATTAAGACACCGATAGACTCATAACAGGCTACTTTGTATTGCTTTTTGTTCACTACTTGTTTACTATTATTTACCTATATTGTGTATTTTAAAGTTTCTTTTATCACTGTTACCTAGTTATGTATGTTTTTAATATGTAAACCGTTTTCAATGATATTGTTGTTGAAAAAATGGTATAGAAACAATTTTAAATAAAAATAAATGTAATCTCACTCTAGATAATTTGTATTTGAAATACAGGTTTTTAAATGTCGTTTTGTGTTTTGTTTTTATTTTTATTTGTTTGTGATGTCAATTGCTTGATTTGTTTTATGTTATTTGCATTATATATGTTGATTTAGTAGCTGTCTAGAGTGGTAGATATTGTGGATTATACATTTTTAAAATGAATAAATACAAATAAATAAGTGGCTGGTTTAAAACAAACAAAAGGGAGAACTGTGGAAGCCACTGTCATAAGACATTGTTTAGGTGAATAAGATAAGTTGAAAAAATAATTAGACAAAAACTGTTGGAAGATAGATAAAGCAAATGTCATTTAGCATAACTGGGATTTCACCCAGAGTATAGTGCATCTCTAGATCTCAACTGTTAGAAACAGAGGACATGTGTAAAATGTTCCATCTCCTGTGATCGTTCACACATGGAAATGGGTTGCTGGTTAGATGGGCCTTTGCTTTTGCTCAGCTGGAAAAACCTGTGCTGTTCTGACCAGAAATTAAAGGGTTAGGATTTGTGAGTTCTCGGGTGTACAGGAGAATCCAGCGTTCCAGCACACTGGAGCATGCTGCTATCAATGCCACAGCACACCTGGTGCTCTAGTAATGGAGCCATTCCTGAGGTTGCATGTCTGCCCTTGAAAAATGAAGAGAAGTGATGTGAGCAATACACAGTCTGACAAAACCCTTCCTTTTGTAGATATAAACGGCCAGCAGAGACACTGCAGCTATTTTTGTTTCCCTTTTTCTTCCAGGAGAGAATCCTTTCTCTTTAATGCAGTGTACAGTATTGGACACAGTACAGAATTTGTGCACACTGGTAGGAACATGAAATGGTATAGAAATACTACAAAGCATTATTTCATATATGCTGTGGTTTATAAAATAGGAATGGACACTGAATTGTATATTGAGTGTGTGATCAGAGAGCAGCCGTGTGCCTAAGGAGAAGTAATCATGCAGCATGTTTGTCCATAGATAAGTAGTATTTAAGAGAAGTTACATTAAAAAAGAAGGACCCGGTGTTCATTAATTTTACACGTCTTTGCCCACAGCATACAATACGGGCTCCAAAGGCTGGCACAATAAAGAAGGTCTATTACAGAGAGGGCTCTCAGGCCAATAGGCATGCTGCACTTGTGGAGTTTGTGGATGAAGAAACGCAATCTGAATAATATCCAGGGAATATGTTTGGAAAACGAAGAGTCTGTCCCCCAGGGAATTCAGTATAAAAAGATGGTGCGAATCCATCTGCGTTCCATGGACAATGTTTTAAAAAAAAAATGCAATTTCTCCTGAAGTGTTCCTGTTTCATACTGTATATAATAAAAGGATGCTGTACATCAAATTGGTGATTACTTGTGTATTTGTCAGTGGCATTTGGGTTTCAGGCATGAAAACATGTTTTTTGCTCACAATGCTATTATTAGCTATCTTTTGTTCTTTCCCTCTCCTCTAATAGTGGGTATTTATTATGAAGTCATGCTTCCAGCTGTGATGAGTGGCCGCTTCTGAATGCAGCAACCACAGCGTGGAGAATTTTTTGTAGTGGTAAAGGAGTGAGAAAAGAATTGTAGCCAGTGCTGTCATCCACTTCTGGCCTAAGCCAAAGGCCTGTTCGCCCCTTTTCAGTTTATAGCAGAATCGCTCTCATGGTTCCTCTTCATGTGGAATCCGTATACAAAATTTCCATTTAAGTGAACTTAGCATGAACTTGTCAATATTGCCATATTGTGCAAAATACCTACAGTACCTGAATGTAAACCGGTGTGATATCTCAATTGAGATCGAATGTCGGTATATAAAAATAATAAATAAATAAATAAATAAATAAATAAAACATGGTTTATCTGATGAGACAAAATAAAGGTTGCCATTAACAGCATTCGGGATGCAGTGTAATATGAGGTTTCCAAATTTCGTGAAATGATAGGGGATGATAACTTTCAAAGCTGCTATAATATTTTTTTAACCTGCATGCAAACAATATGTGCAGGTTATAAAATACGAGTATACATGGGCGCAACCATGCTCACATATGTAAAAAAATGTGAGCCATACAAGTTCGGACTAATCCGGAAAAGTAGCAGCACTTAGCCAGGTAAGTCTGAAAAGCACTACTTTATTTATTTATTTATTTTTAGATTTTTATATACCGGTGTTCCTATATGAAATAAAGATCACATCGGTTTACATTGAAACAGAACATGAAAATTGCCAAAAGGCATTACATAGAACAAGGTTATGAAACTTGGAACAGTGTACATAAGTTCAAAATTTAACAATAACGTTGTAACACTGATGACCAAAAGATAAAGGAGAAAAAAAAAAAAAAAAAAAAGACTTAAACAATTAAGTTGACAGGTCTTATTGAGCATAAAAATTATAACGTATAAGTGAGAAAGTCTCAAGTGTCCTGCAGCAAGAGATTAGATACCGAAGTAGGTAGTGGTATGGAAAATGGGGGTTTGTGAAGAAGATATGTTCTTGCTGGTTGGAGGGGAAAAAATGATGATCATGGTCCTGGAAAAGCTTGGCTAAAGAGCCAGGTTTTAAGTTTTTTTTTGAATGAAGAGTGGCAGAACTCAAGCCGAATGTCTGGTGGGAGCGCATTCCATTGAATGGGGCCTGCTGTAGATATGGCATGTTTATGATGCGAGGATTTTGTTGAAGGTACATAGAGTGTGCCTTTATATGCTCCTCTGATGGGTCTAGAGGAGGAGTGAGGGCGTAGTACTTGTCCAGCCCCAATGACTTATGAGGAGTTAAAGATTTAAGGGCTTTCTGAATTCCCTCTCAGTAATCAAACTGTTTTCCTCCTCCTTTAACTGGGGCTGATTCCATGATGTAAGAAAATGCATTAATATCCTCAATATTACACACAGTTTCTAATTGATAACACTAGATTAGTACTCCATAAATTCTTGGACAGTATCAACACCTTTAATAAATTAATGTATGTGATGATTGCCTCTGTTCATTTAAAATTATTGTAATCTGCCTTCAGACCAACTTTGGGAAAAAGCAGAATTTCAAATGTTCACTCTCCATTGAAATAAAGAAAATTGTGCCATAAGGGAAACCAAACCAATCTTCTTTCACAACATCACATAGTCAAAAGTCCAGAGACCCTGTTGCCACAGAAGATGCTGGCAAGGATTAAAGCCGCCCCTTGCAGTGATCATGAAGCAGCTGCAGTGCCTACAGATACTAATGACATGTTACGACCATGGCTGCTATACAGCCGCCTCACCACCAGAGGTCCCCCACGAGCATGCTCTCCTGGCTGGCCCAGTCCTCCCTCTCTGTCTACTCCATATCCCAGACTTCCCTTTATAACCCTGCCTAGCAGTTCCCTTGGTGCTTCGGCATCGAGCTCGTCTGGGCTCCCTGCTCTAGCCTCTTCCGCTTTCTGTCTGTGGCCTACGGGCCCTCTGCCTGCTGTGTGTGTGTGTGGCCTTCGGGCCTTCTGCCTTCCCTTGCTGTGTGTGTGTGTGGCCCACGGGCCTTCAGCCTGCTGTGTGTAGCCTTAGGGCTTTCTGCCTTGCATTGCATTGCTGTGTGTGTGTGGCCTACGGGCCTTCAGCCTGCTGTGTGTAGCCTTAGAGCCTTCTGCCTTGCATTACTGTGTGTGTGTGGCCTTCGGGCCGTCTGGCTTCCCTTGCTGTGTGTGTGTGTATGGCCTTCGGGCCTCCTGCCTTGCTGTGTGTGTGTGTGGCCTTCGGGCCTTTTGCCTTGTTCTGCTGCCTTCGGGCTTATGTGTTTCATGTTCAGTGTTAGTGCTGTCCTGGTTTGTCTGTTCAGTTCTTTGTCAGTCTTGTTTCCCCAGTTCAGTCACTTATACCTCCAGCCATTATCACTCTTACCTGCACGCTTCCTGAATTCATCCTTACCAGCACCCAGTTCCAGTTTTCTGTACACCTTTACCTGCATTCACTTTCACACATACCTCCATGCAGTCCAGTATTCAAGTTCACCCTTACCTACATGCATCTGGTATCAGATATCTCCAGCCAGTGTTAGACTTCATCTGCCTATTCCACCTTCCCACCTGCCCATAGGGTTCACCCATTCCTGCCTGCACCAGCCAGCAGCTAGACTCTTCTGCAGCCCTGCCTCTCTCCACCCTGAGTCACCCCTGTTAGTGGTGTTCACGACTCCTGACCTGAGCCCATTCATAGCATGACGGTCATGGTGCAACTTCTGTGGATGCAGAACAATAGAAATTATTTATGTGAGAGATGGGCAATGTGTGTGTATGTAATAACTTTTACATAAGTGTTGTTTTAAAACTTGAACTTTATGTACGTCTAACATTATCCAATGAAAAAAAAGAGCGCCTCGAGCATCTGTAAGAACAGTTTGAACTCCAAGCTGTAGTAAGAATGGAGCAAAATGGTGCTAAAGCCTAGCATCCTTTGCTTACTGCACAGCACCACTGATGTACTGGGCATGCACATGACAATCAGAGTCACTCATTTGCCACATGGCTCCCAGTGACTCAGATGCGTGAGAGGAAGGGTTCACTGCGTGTCAGAGTGAGACATCCTCCAATTGCGCGAGTGTCGCACTTAATGCATGGCATGTCTATTATCTACCCAAAATGGTAAAGAACCAGACAGCAAGAATCTCAACAGAGTAGACTAATGTGCCAGTGTGGGCCTTTTTAACTGCAGTTATTTGTTGCTCTGTAAATATGCATAAAATTTACAAAAAAAAGGATATAAAATTATTTAAAGACAAGTCTAACGCAGCATAACACAGTGTGATGTACTGCAGTAAACTCTATTCTAGTACAATCTTATATGTTAAGACTTAATTGGAATTTGCTTTGAAAAGCCCTTCCTCAAATCATCTATTACAAGGTCATCATTCACTCTGTCTTGGTCTTTCTCGAGCTTGGTAATTGCTAAGAGGAGCAAGAATACTTCCCCTTTTCTGAATGTGCAAGAATCTGTGAGACTTGTATTCCAGCTGTCCACGGATCTTTTAGAGCCTGGCATCTATCTGAGACATCATTGATGGTGCACTTTGAGACAAAGTCTGCCGCTGATGGCAGGTCACTTCCAAAGGGGGTGGCAGGGGCTGCCCCTTTGGAAGTCCTTTCAAGAGTGCTGGGTGTTAATTTTTGTCAGATGGTTTTTGTTGGTTTCATGTATTGTTACTTTGTTTTAGTTTATTTTATAACTTTTTTTTTTTGTGAGCTTTCTTTGGTTTTGGAGAGGGGGGAGATTCAATTTGTCACAGCCCCTCTGTGAAAGAGTGAGGTTTGGAATCAGCTGGGGAAGGTTTGGTTATTTGATTTTATAGTGCTTACTATGTATTAGAACGTTTTGATGTCATTTATACATTTTTATTTTAGATTGTGTATTTTATATTTGTTGTTATAATGATGAATTGTGATGAATTTTGGATTCATTGCTAGCCGCTTTGAGCAGTTTTATAATAGAGAAGACGAGATATAAAACAAAAAAACTTGGAGAGTTTGTGCAGCCTTCTCCTTGGGGCTGGATGCATGTAGTCCCCTGTGCCACCTTCTGCTTTTCCATGTGCATCATGTGACAATCTGATTGCTACCCATCATCTCAGACTGAACACAGATCCCTTTAAAATCCTGAAAACATCCATTTTAGTAACAGCTACTGTTTTTTTACAGAGCTTTATTTCTGCTTATTACAGCTCCAGGAATGTGCTGCTAATTTGAATTCATGTGGTGAAAATAAATAGCTAAGAGGTGCTGTATTATTTTTCATAGTATTCTCCTGAAATGACCATTCAGTCTGACAGCTTCAGCCCCCCAAACTGGCAATTGTTTCTTCCATGGCACGTGAGGTTAAAATGATAGTGCCCAAGGAATGCATGAAATCTGCCATTACAAATGGAAAAACCTCAACATTTTCTCTCTGAATCTCAAGCTTTTAAGAGCCAGCCCAGTAGTTTATACCAGCAGGTTCTCAGCTTGTGAATCAGCAGCAAAACATTAGTCCAGAATGAATCAAAACTAAAAAAAAATTAAAAGCAAGATAGTGCAGTTAAACCATGCTATGCCAAAGAGTGCCGAAGGAAAGCCTCATCAATTAGTGATAGGGTTGCTCAGGGAGTCTTATAAACCTAATGTGCTGTGAGGTGCGTGTTTTTTGTTTTTTTTTTTTACACCAAAATTTATTTTTTTTTAATTAAAAAGAAATAGCCATCCTACTGGAAATGGCAATATAATCATTTCACTGGTGGAAAAACTGTTCTAGTGTCTGAGGCAGCCCATCACAGAACTAAGGCTGAAGAATAGGCTGAATTTTCAAAACCCTTTTCCGCATGTAAATGATTGGTATAAAATTGCTCAGGGTGCAGGCAGCATTAAAATACATGAATAACCTGATTTCATGCGTACTGGGGAAAGACATTCTGGGCTGGTGTGGGATTTACACGCATGCTTTTGTATTAAAAAAAAAAAAAAAAAGATGTAAATACTGTAAGTTCACCGGCACAAGTTGCACCCTTGCTAGATCAGCTGTGAGTTTGCAGGTGCACCTTATATGGGAATTTTCACCATAAACTTATGTGCATACGCGTGCTTTCAAATTTCAGGGTAAAATCTGCATGTACACTTTTCGCCAACCCACCTACTTTATAAAGTTACCCTGAATGTGTTCAGCCTATCCAGTCACATGATTGGCCAAACAACATCCCATACTTTATAGTAGTGGTTCTTATCCCGGTCCTTGGGACACAACTAGCCAATCGGGTTTTCTGGAATATCTACAATGAATATGCATGAGATAGATTTGCATGTACTGACTCCGTTGTATACAGATCGATCTCAAGCGTATTCACTGTGAGTATTCTGAAAACCTGACAATTACTGAGACCCCCCTGCTTTTGATAGTAATGCATGTACTTGTGGGATCTTACCAACACCAACTTGTGTTCTAATGTAATTAGTTTCTGGAAAGCAGAGAATGTGTAAATGGAAGCAGGCAAGCTGTCTAAGGCATGGAAACTATTTTTCAATAAATATACAAATATCTGGGGCACTGAATAATCCTTAGACATTTAGCAATTAGGAGGACAGGGAATGGCAACTGCCAAACAGGAAAGGTGACCTGGGCGTAATAATCTTGGATGACCTGAATGTTGCCAACTGATGTAATAAAGCAGCGGTAACACCAGAAGGAGAGAAAATGTCCCCCGCCTCAGCCTCATGCCCAAGTGCTGAGTTCGGGGCAGGAACACCTTTGTAAAGATAATTGTGAGGGTAGAAATAGTTCAGAGAAGGGCTACAGAAATGGGATAGGGCCTGCCCCACACATCCTATACAGCAAGGCTTAAGGTAATCAGGCTGAAAGAAAGAAGAGGAGAGAGAGATGATAAAAATGTATCAAGCTTTAGCATTCTCCATATATAAAATGAAATTCAAGGACAAAGGGGTCATAATATGAAGCTGGAGCTCAAAAGGAAATATGAGGCAATTACAGAGAGGGTGGTGGATGCCTTGAAGCATCTACCAGCAAAGTTAATAGTAACCAAAACCCTGACAATTTAAGTGTGCTTGGCACAGATACAGAGAATAATGGCCAAAGGAGAGGCCCCTGGGCGTAAAGCATTATACGCTCATCTATTTGTGATAAAGCCAACTTGCAAGGAGCAGTGGTATTCTATGTATTAAAAAAAAAAGTGGAAGGCAGACCAAATGACTGCTGGCATGGTTAAAAGGTGAGGTGAAAGAGGCTATTTTAGCTAAAATAACTTCTTTTTAAAAAGAGGGGAAAAGAATAAGAACATAAGAACATGCCATACTGGGTCAGACCAAGGGTCCATCAAGCCCAGCATCCTGTTTCCAACAGTGGCCAATCCAGGCCATAAGAACCTGGCAAGTACCCAAAAACTAAGTTTTGAACAAAGAGTCACTTCTTGAACAGGTCGATCTCCATAGATGCTTTCTTTTCACTCATTAAAATGTCCATGCGTATTACAGGATAAATGCATAATAAATGTGAGGGAGTGATTGGTACATTACACCCCACACAATCATCCTTTGGGAGTAAACTGTTTGGCAAACGGTATGAATAAATGTAACCCGCGGCGTTTGCTGTATAACGAATATAAAATCTACACAGCTAGTTTCTTTCATTACTGTCTAAGGAAAATGTACTCCCAGAGATTTTTGCATGCCTTCTCTCTACGGAATTTTTATTTCAGAAACAACATACAGAGGACCTATTCACTAAGGGGCAGCTTTTATAAATCTGCGCACAAGCGTACTCTTGTTCGCGCACCAGGCGCGAACAAGAGTACGCGGGATTTCAATAGATACGCGCGTAGCCATTAAAATCCGGGGTCGGCGCGCGCAAGGCTGCCCAAAATCGGCAGTCTGCGCACGCCGAGCCGCGCAGCCTGCCTCCGTTCCCTCCGAGGCCGCGCCAAAATCGGAGGGAACTTTCCTTCGCCTTCCCCCCCACCTTCCCCTCCCTTCCCCTACCTAACCTCCCCCCTACCTCTATCACGAAAGTTACGCCTGCTCGAAGCAGGCGTAACTTTGCACGCGCCGGGCCGGCTGCCCCGCTCCATGTTCTGGTCTGGGGGCTGGTCCAGGGGCCGCTGTCATGCCCCCGGGCCAGAACCACGCCCCTGGACACGCCCCGAAATGCCGCATCACTCCCGGCACGCCCCCGACACACCCCTCCATGCAAGCCCTGGGACTTACGTGCTTCCCGGGGCTTGTGCGCGCCGCCGAGCCTATGCAAAATAGGCTCGGCGCGCACAGGGGGAGGTTTGGGGTAGGTTTTCGGGGGGTACGCGCGTACCCCTTTGAAAATCTACTCCTAAGGGTTTTTCCCATAGACACAAGCCAGGAGATATGCATACAAATTGGGCCAGCGCGCACCAAGTGGATTTTAAAAGCCGCCCATGGATGTGCGTACCTCGTACTGTGTGTTGCGATCCTGCCCGCGCTCCTCGTGGGCAGGTTCTTACCTTTTTGCGGCCAGTCGGGCCGCTGACAGTATCTCCTTCGCAGCGGGCCTGCAGCCGTCGCCGGGCTCCTCCCCGGCTGCCTCCAGTCCTGCGCGGCAGGGTCGGGCTGCCGGGAGCTCTCCATACGGCCGGCCCCTTCACTGCCGCTCCTGCCTTCCTCCGATGCACTGCAAGCTCTCGGGGTCTTCAGCCGGCAGGGAGGCCGAGCCTGCAGCCATCCTTTGCTTCCTGCTTCTGTCTTCACGGCTGGGAGCCGCTCCTGCAGCCTGCCTACCTTCAGCTCCGTGGCAGGGCTGCTCCGCTGCCTGCCTGCTTCTCTTTGGGTCTTCCACGTGGCTGGGAACGCCACCAGCGGATCCTGCTTCTCTTCTCTCCAGCTTTCTTAGGCGCGGGCGCGCGCCTCTCATCTGTTTTTCAAGGGCCAGCCAGGTGTGGCCCTCTGCTGACCCCTCCCTGGGCGTTGTCCTCTTCAGCCCTACAAAAGGGATCAGCGTCCATTCCAGCTTTGCCTTCGCAAGGAGTTGGTCACTCCTGGGATCCTGCTGTCCTTCGCTCCAGGAGTCGTCCTTGTTCCAGCTCTTCTTCAAGGTCCTGTGTTTCCTGGTCTTCGCTGGAGCTCCTCATCTTGTCTTCTTGTCTACTTTCCAGTCCTGATGTTCACCTGCTGTTCCAGATGTCCGTGTTCCAGCCCTAAGGTCTGTCTCCTGATCCAGTATCTGTGTTCCAGTCCAGATGTTTGTTCCTGATGTCCGTGACCCAGCGCTGATATTGCTTCTGATCCTGAAGCCCGTGATCCTGTCTTGCTCTCCTGAACCCCTGGTTCCTTGTTCCTGAGTCTTCTGTACACTTGGTACCTTGCGGCAAGCCATGTCGTGGTCCGCGACCAGCCCCACGGGCGGGCTGAGTAGAGCGCTTCATGATGCAAGCCTTGTACCTTGTTCCTGAATCTTCTGAAAGCCTAGTACCTTGTTCCTGAATCTTTTGCACGCTTGGTACCTCACGGCAAGCCATGTCGTGGTCCGCGACCAGCCCCATGGGCGGGCTGAGTAGGGCGCTTCATGATACAAGCCTTGTACCTTGTTCCTGAGTCTTCCGAAAGCCAAGTACCTCGTTCCGTCTTGCGCTGGTCCCGCTCCCGCGGATGTAGGACAGGGTGGTCCGTGACCAGACCAGTAGTACTGGCTGAATAGGGTGCCCTGAGGGATCGCGCCACCTGTCCACATACCCCGAAGCCTCATCTGTGCATCCAAGTACCTCGTCCCTGAGTCTCACCTGAATCTCCATGTTCCGGTCTCCACTGCCCTGGCCTCCATCCGACCTGCCGCTTCTTGCCGTACCCTGCGGCAGGTCCGAAAGGACTTGGAACGGTTGGAGGACTGTTCATAAGACCATCATTGCGTTGGTCTTCCGAAACGTGCAGGTCCAGAAGATGGTCAGAGTCTCCAGTCTTCAGTCCAGCCTCGCTCCTGTCCAGCCCATGCTCGGGCATGCCTCGCCTACCGCAGCACCTCTTCGGAGTTCCTCTGGGGTCGAGCCGTGGCCCAAGAACACACACCTCTTGGTAAGTGGGACCGCTCTCCTAGCGCTCCACAACACTGTGTGCACAAGGCAAAACTTTCTAAAAAGAGATGGAGCCTGGGCATGGGCTGGGAGGGACATGGGCATGTCCGGTCCTGGCTAAGAAATGTGCGCATAAATACTTACTGATTCTTGCAGGTACTGGGGTCCCTGCAGAGTAAATTTATGTCTATTATGGATGGCGTGTAACTTTTATAACAAAAATCCATCTGAAGAAAATAAGGAAACGGCATTGGCAAGTCAAATGTAACCCACACCGAACGTTGGGTTACAAGTCTTTTTAAGTAAATAAATAAAACATTGATAAGGCAAGCTAAGAGAGAATTTGAAAAGAAGCTGCCCATAGAGGCAAATCTCATAATAAAACTTTTTAAAAATATAGCTGAAGCAGGAAGCCTGTGAGGAGTTGGTTGGACTGTTAGATGATGGAGGGGTTAAAGGGGCACCTGAGGAAAATAGGACCATTGCAGAAAGACTAAATGAATTCTTTGCTTCGGTGTTTACTGAAGAGGATTTTGGGAAATACCTGTGCCAGAAACTGTATTCAATTGTGACGAACTGAACGAAATAGTGAAACTGGAAAAATGTAATAAGGCAGATTGACAAACAAAACGGTTGCAAATCACCCAGATCTGATGCTTTACATTCCAGAGTTCTGAAATAATTAAAAAATGAAATTGCAGATAGGAAAATTGGTTCTTACCTGCTAATTTTCATTCCTGTAATACCACAGATCAGTCCAGACTCCTGGGTTTTGTACCCCTGCCAACAGATGGTGTCAGATAAAGTTTTATTGAAACTGCTATATAACCAAGTGTATCAGCTGCAGTCCCTCAGAATGGACCTGATTCCAAGCCAAGATGCCCATAAATCAACTAAATTTAACAGCCCATTCGATACCCCATTAACAGGAGGGCAGTGATGCTGTAACTCTCTGGGAAAGGAACCCAAGCAAAGTAAAACAGCATAGTGACCAGCTAAAAATTCTGAAATAATTATAAATCAACAAACCAAGCTGATGACTCTCCCTCTTCTTACTATGGGTCTCTGGATTGATCTGTGGTACTACAGGAATGAAAATTAACAGGTAAGAACCAATATTCCTTTCCAGTACGTACCCAGATCAGTTCAGATTCCTGAGACGTAACTAAGCCCACTAAACTGGGTGAGACCTGGAGAGTTCCATTCGCAGAACATTCTCATCAAACCCGACCATAGTCAGAGCCCCGACTGCGAAAGTGTGCAACGACTTCCAAGTTGTTGCCCTGCAAATCTCCTGTGGTAACACCTCCTGGGCTCCGCCCAAGAGGCTGCTTGAGAATGCATCAAATGAGCCCTCAAACCTGCAGGAACTGGCTGACCTTTAGAAATACATGCCAAACCGATTGCCTGCTTGTGCCAATGTGCAATTGTAGCTTTGGATGCTTGACTTCTCTTTCTGGGACCACTCCAAAGCATGAAAAAGTGGTCCAAAGTACAAAAATCATTAGTGACTTTTAGATATCTTAACATTGCTCACCGGACATCCAAAAGCCTCAGCTTCCTTGCATGAGGAGTGGAGGGATCCCGGTCTGGAAAGGTCAGAAGTTCCACAGTCCGGTTAACATGGAACCCTGATGCTACTTTTGGCAGAAAAAAAGAGCATTGTGCACAATGACACACCCGCCTTTGAAATCTGCAGAAAAGGGTCCCAGCATGACAAAGCCTGTAGCTCCAAAATCCTTCTTGTCGAGAAAATAGCCACTAGAAAAACCACCTTAAGAGTTAAATCCTTCAAAGTCGCTCTCCTTAGCGGTTCAAAAGAAGCTGCACATAAGGCTATAAGCACCAGATTCAAATTCCAAGATGATCAAGACTACCTCCCCGGAGGTTGCAAGTACTTCGCCCCCTAGAAAAAAATGCACAACATCTGGCTGCATGGACAGAACATCCATGTACGAGATCTAATCTATTTGATGAGATCCGCGAACCAACGATGGTGCGGCCACTCCGGGGCCACTAAAATCACATGTCCCAGATACCTCTCTATTCACTGAATCACTTTTTTCCACCAGAGGCCACGGCAGAACCAGAGTGTCGAGGTCCTCTGCACCATGATCTCTTCTTTGGTTGACGAACCAAGGTGCCTTCACATTGTCCCTGGTCACCATGAGATCCATATGAGGCGAGCCCCAATGCTCACAAATTAGAGACATTGCTGTCTCTGACAGTTCTCATTTTCCTGGGTCCAATACCCGGCGACTCAGGAAGTCCACCTGTACGTTTTCCACGCTGGCTATGTGCAATGTCACTATCCTCTCCAAATGTTGTTTCGCCCAGAGGATCAATTCTTGCACCTCCTGAACCACTGGCCAACTCCTGGTTCCACCCTGATGGTTGATATAAGCCACTCCCGTTACATTGTCCAAAAGTCGGCCTTGAAATCTTGAAAGAAATGCAAGTAACACAAACTTCACCGCTCTCGTCTCTAACTGATTGATAGACCAAGATAACTCTTTCTTCGACCAATGGCCCTCACCAACCATCCAATCCAGCACTCCACGTTCCAGACTGGCCCAAAGTAGCCACCCGAAAGAGTGTCCCTGCTTTCTCCCATGAGTGGAAGAGGAATATGAAATTCCCCCAAAGGTTTCCATCAGGAGAGAAGATCCCTCTGAAGAGGCTGCAAATGCGTGAATGCCCAAGGGACCAACTGCAAGGTCGAAGCCATGGAGCCCAGGACCTGTAAATAGTCCTGAATCTCAGACACCGAAAGTGTCAGCAGGCGCCAAACCTCATCCTGAATCTTCCAAATCCTCTCTTCTGTGAGGAACATTCTCCCCCCCCTGCATGTTGAACCACGCCCCTAAATACTCCAGGGACTGAGAGGGAATGAGCTGGATCTTTGAAAAATTCACTACCCAGCCTAGTGATTTCAACCAGCCCACCTGTTTCATGGACCACCAACAGAGATCTTCCGATCTTGCCCTGATGACCACCAACAGAGATCTTCCGACCTTGCCCAGATATGGATACACTAGTACTCCTTCTTTTCATAATGCCACTGCCGCCGCCACCATCACTTTGGTGAATGTCCATGGCACTGTTGCTAGCCCAAAGGGAAGGGCTCAAAACTGAAGATGCTCCCCAAGAATCATAAAACTCAGGAAGCTTTGGTGGTCCTGCCTGATGGCTATGTGCAGATAAGCCTCTGTGAGGTCTAGAGATGTCAAGTACTCTCTTCCACATACTGCCACAATAACTGATCTCAAGGTTTCCATGCAAAACCGTGGAAACCTGAGGGCCACATTTACTCTTTTAAAATACAGGATGGACCAAAATGATAATTCCTTCTTTGGTACCTCAAAATAGATCAAATATTGCCCTGTTCTCTGTTCCTCCACCAGAAATGGTACTATGGCCCCCAGAAGCTTTAACCGATCCACCGTACTTTGGCCCGCTGTTTTGAGAATGGATTGCAAGGGGAAATGACAAAAGCATCCCTGATAGGACAAGCAAATTCTAAAGGGTAGCAGTCTCTTACCACCTTGGACCCACTCCTCGTGAAAAAGTGATAAACGCCCTCTGACAGGCGGAACCATAAGAACATAAGAAAATGCCATACTGAGTCAGACCAAGGGTCCATCAAGCCCAGCATCCTGTTTCCAACAGTGGCCAATCCAGGCCATAAGAACCTGGCAAGTACCCAAAAATTAAGTCTATTCCATGTTACCATTGCTAATGGCAGTGGCTATTCTCTAAGTGAACTTAATAGCAGGTAATGGACTTCTCCTCCAAGAACTTATCCAATCCTTTTTTAAACACAGCTATACTAACTGCACAAACCACATCCTCTGGCAACAAATTCCAGAGTTTAATTGTGCGTTGAGTAAAAAAGAACTTTCTCCGATTAGTTTTAAATGTGCCCCAAGCTAACTTCATGGAGTGCCCCCTAGTCTTTCTACTATCCGAAAGAGTAAATAACCGATTCACATCTACCCGTTCTAGACCTCTCATGATTTTAAACACCTCTATCATATCCCCCCTCAGTCGTCTCTTCTTCAAGCTGAAAAGTCCTAACCTCTTTAGTCTTTCCTCATAGGAGAGCTGTTCCATTCCCCTTATCATTTTGGTAGCCTTTCTCTGTACCTTCTCCATCGCAATTATATCTTTTTTGAGATGCGGCGACCAGAATTGTACACAGTATTCAAGGTGCGGTCTCACCATGGAGTGATACAGAGGCATTATGACATTTTCCGTTTTATTCACCATTCCCTTTCTAATAATTCCCAACATTCTGTTTGCTTTTTTGACTGCCGCAGCACACTGTACCAACAATTTCAATGTGTTATCTACTATGACACCTAGATCTCTTTCTTGGGTTGTAGCACCTAATATGGAACCCAACATTATGTAATTATAGCATGGGTTATTTTTCCCTATATGCATCACCTTGCACTTATCCACATTAAATTTCATCTGCCATTTGGATGCCCAATTTTCCAGTCTCACAAGGTCTTCCTGCAATTTATCACAATCTGCTTGTGATTTAACTACTCTGAACAATTTTGTGTCATCTGCAAATTTGATTATCTCACTTGTCGTATTTCTTTCCAGATCATTTATAAATATATTGAAAAGTAAGGGTCCCAATACAGATCCCTGAGGCACTCCACTATCCACTCCCTTCCATTGAGAAAATTGCCCATTTAATCCTACTCTCTGTTTCCTGTCTTTTAGCCAGTTTGCAATCCACGAAAGGACATCGCCAACCAAAGAGTGGATCTGCCTTACATCATTGCAAACGCTTAGTACTTCCTGAACCGATGATAGAATTGTCCATGGAGGGTCTTATGCTCCCCCAAAAGGACTGCCTCCTTGACGAAGTCCTAACAGAAACCTGTTGTGGACCTCCAGAGCTCTTGGATGGCTGAAACCTCCTGTTAACCTGAAAACTAAGACGCGCGATGGCAAAACTTTTGTCCTTGGGCTTTTCCTCCGATAATTTGTGCACCTTGGTTTCCCCCAGATGCTTAATTATCTGCTCCAAGTCTTCTCCAAACAGCTTTCCTTTAAAAGGAAGTGCCCCAAGCTGTGACTTGGACTATACATCGGCTGACCAATTCCTCAACCATAGTAGGCACCTGGCGGACACTGCCAACATCATAGTCTGTGAAGATGTCCTGACAAGATCATAGAGGCATCAGCTCCATAAGTCACCGCCACCTTCATCCAGTTGTGCCACAACTGCCCCTGCAGCCTGCGACTCCTGTAATTACTGAACCCACCGGAGATACGTTCTCTGCACCAGACTGCTGCACACCACAGCCCTTATGGCCAGAGTGGAAACCTCAAAAATCCTTTTGAGTTGAAGCTCTAACTTCCGATCCTGAACATCTCTCAATGTGGCAGAACCCACAACCAGGATGGTAGTCTTCTTGGTGATGGCTGACACCACAGCATCCACTTTGGGAAGAGCCAACAACTCCAAGGTGTCCTCTGGCAACGGATAGAGCTTTGCCATCGCCCTGCCGACTCTGTCCTGATTTAGGAGTATCTCACTCCCTGACCACCAGATTTTCCACTGACTATGACAGGGGAACACCATAGCTGGCACTCTCAGGCCATCCAGCACCAGATCTGCCCCTTCCCCAAGTCTGACTCTTTCTGCATCACCTTGATTCCAAGCTCCTGTAAAACTTGTGGAATCAACAGTCCAGGTTCTTCTTGACGAAAAAGACTAATCACCTACTTCGACAAATCATCTACTTCCGCCACAGGAAGTTCCTGTAGGTCCTCAATCAAATCTGGTATGTCCTGTAGTGTATCCTCCCCAGGGACCTCCCCTGGAGCCTCCTGCAGATCCTCAGAATCATCCGAATCGCCCTGTGCATCACCGGAACCTGAAGCCAAACTGGAGAGCCACAGACTCCCCCTCGGCATGCTTTCTCTTAGGAGGACTCAACTTTTCCCGGCTTTAGAGCCCCCCCATGAACGAGCCCATGAAGATCCATGTCCTACTGATGCTTTCCTGACGAAAAAGGCCTTTGCATCAGCAGAACAAATTCAGAAGAAAACACTTGAGAGTCATCTGAATCCTGCTCCTAGGAGAAACCAACTCCCATAGGCCCAGCAACTAGAGGGAAATCCGCCTCCTACAAATCTTCTTGACCCTTGTCAGGAGCCAATGCAGCCAGGGACAGGTGAGGTGGCAAAGGCTTGGACCCCCCTGAAGCTGCAGCAGACCGCGTGGCCGACCGCGTGGCAATGTTCAAAATGGTCGCTGCCCCTCATGCTGAGGACAGAGGTCCCGGGCGCAGCTGTAGCTCAGCGTGCCAAAGAAGCAGAGGAATCTCAAGGAGAGGGCTATGTCAATGCGCCCTTCCCTCATGAAGCACACCTGGCACATAAGTTCAGCTGACTGAGCCACGATGGTGACCCTCCGCAGGCCTGGAACACTGAAGCACGTGGCATAGTCCCCGATCACATGCTGATGCTGGAGGCTGGAACCAAGATTTAGTGGTAGATCTTCCTGCCCTGCAATAACTCCTTACAGTCCTCACACCAGGAACCCTGAGTTATGCCATGCTCCCTGACCGGAAAAAGAACCTTCTTTCTCTTTTTTTTTTTTTTTTTTTTTAAACTTTAGCTAAATAAGATGAACAAAGAAGAAAAAAAAAAAACTTCCCCGCATCCTTGTGGAAGGGACAGGATCACCAGCCGGTCACACCACTGCTTCCTGCGAGCTGAAGGATCTGTACCACTAGATATTAGCCCCACAGTACCTGAAGTGAGCTAAGGAAGGGTCACCAACCCCTTGTTTGTCCACCTCAACCAGGGAAGATATCTCTACCAGGACCTTACAACTCCCTGGGAGGCGCCATTTGAAATCCACTATCTCTTCTTTTTTTCCTTTTTGTTTTCATACTGCAGGTTTTGCACTATCTACCATCTGCTGGAGACAGAAAAATACTGAGGGACAGCAGGTGGCATTCTTGCAGGCTGATGCAATATCAGTATGCAGAAAACAGGCACTTATGATTGAGTGCCCGCTCTCCTAATGCACACAGATTGACCTTTCTGGGACATCCGATGCAATATGCAAATGGGCTGCTGCGGTAAAAAGGAGGCACTAGGGGAAACTGTGCGCCCCTAGCAACTTCTTGGCAGCGGGTGCCCAGGAGAGGTGGCTGTCAGAGGGATAGGAAAAGGGATGCTCAATTTTGTGAGCATCATTTTCCTAACCTGTGCACAGTCACAGGTTAGGAAAATGGACGCTCGTTAATTGAGAGTCCCTTTTCATAACCTGACCACCGGCACACTTTAAAAAAAAAAAAAAAAAAAGGGTTTTTTTGACAGTTCAAATTTTTCAGTTTCTCTGACTTAATATTGCCATATTAAGTCAGAGGAAGTCCAGGAAAGCAGTATTTTCTGCTTTTCTGTACACTTTTTGGGATCTTCAAAAATTAACGCCTGCTCCAGGACAGGAGTTAATTTTGGAGAGTAAAAATGTGCATGTTGGGCACACATTAAATTTTTTGCATGGGGGGGAATAGCTAATAGTCTCATCAACATGAATTTACATGTGATGAGTGCTATTAGCCTCACATGCGATTGGATGTGCGTTTTTCAGACTGCATCGGAGGTTCTAAAACGCATGTTGAGATGCGCGCTGCCCACAGTATTGCATTGGCCCATTGATTATATAGCAGTATCAATAAAACCTTAACTGTCTCCATCTGCTCGCAGGTGTACAAAACCCAGGAGACTGGACTGATCTGGGTACATACTGGAACTATTACTAGTAATTTTTAATCTATCATTAAAATCCTTCATTGTACCTGAAGATTGGAGGGTTGCCAATGTAATCCTAATCTTTAAAAAAGTATCTAGGAATGAGGTGGAAAACTATAAATCAGTGAGTCTGACTTCAGTGCAGGGAAAAAAATCATAGAAACTATTCTAAAGAACAAAATCACAGAACATATAGAAAAACATGGTTTAATAAGACACTGTCAGCATTCATTTATACATGGGAAATATTGACTCACCGATCTGCTACATTTTTAAGGAGTTAACAAATATGTGGATAATCAGTTTCAAAAAGGCTGCTATAATACATATGTTGGTCTCATTCTCTCCAGACCCTTTCTGTTTCACTGAAACTTGGTTACAAGGCTGATATCTGTTTTGAACCATTGTTGTCCTCCCGCATACTCATGCTTTCAGTCTAGACGCTCTCCTAGGGGAGGTGGTTTAGCCATTTTTTTTTTCAGGAACTCACTCGACTTTTCTAAAGTTTATTTATTTTATTTTATTTAAGGTCTCTTTTATACCGACATCCGTTGACACATCGCATCGGTTTACAAAAAACAAAAACATTTGGGCGGACCCCTTACATATAACAGCGGAACAAGATTAACTTTTGGGCGGGGCTCTTACGTATAGAGTACATTAAACAGGGGGGTGAAAACTAGATATAAATATAAATCAATATGAGTAAACCAACTATATACACAGATAGGAGAGTTCAAAGTACAAAAAACAGCAGGCAAATTCTTAGTCCTAAATCGAAGGCATTCATAGTCATAGCTCGAAGAGTATATATTATAGAGGAATTCTCTAATGGGGGAAATTCTAAGTGGTGGGGCGGGATAGTGGTGGGGGGGGATAGTTGAAGTCACTATCTCGCCTCCATATGAAGTCTTATTATTAAAATCCAGAATTCTGAATATTTGCTTATCATATTGCCCTCCTGGTTTACTATCTCACATTTCTTCACCATTCATTGAGTTTTTGGTAATTTCTGATTTAGATCTAACCAAGACTGTAATATATGGTGACTTCAGTTTGCATGTTGACTGTTCTTCCCTCCGTCATACAGCTGCAATTTTTCTGAATGCCTTATCTGCTTTGTGGATGGGAGCAAATTATTGCCTTGGACATCCTGTTGATTGTAAATCGGTGTGATATGTCAAATCGAATATCGGTATAGAAAAATAAATAAAAAATAAATAAAAAATTTCCACTCCTAACCACAAAGCAGGTCCCACCTTGACCTTGTATTCTTAAATCCTCTAATGCTCCCAATACTCACATTCAAATGTCTCTGTTGTTAAACATAGAAACATAGAAAATGATGGCAGAAAAAGACCAATCAGGCCATCTAGTCTGCCCAGCAAGCTTCCACACTTATTTTCCCATACTTATCTGTTTCATCAACCTTGTTGGTAACTGTTTGATTCAAATTTCCTGCCATCCCCTTTCATTGATGAAGAGAGCAATGTGAGCATAAGGCTTATGGTTAAGGGTAGTAATCACCGCATCCAGCAAGTTACCCGGATGCTTGCTTGCCCAGACTGCACAGATCAGTGCTTTGTTGGATGTTGTCTAAATGTAAATCCTTTTTTCCTCATTTCCCCCTACCGTTGAAGCAGAGAACAACGCTGTATATGCTTTAAAAGTGATGTATTAGGCTTAATTAGTTTAGGGTAGTAACCGCCGTAATAAGCAAGCTACCCCCACACTTATTTGTTTACCCAGATTATGAAGTTCAGTCCTTTTTGGTTGTTGTCTGAATGCAAATCCTGTTTTCCACATTTCCCCCTGCCGTAGAAGCAGAGAGCAACACTGCATATGTATTCAAAGTGATGTATCAGGCTTAATTGGTTTGGGGTAGTAACTGCCGTGATAAGCAAGCTATCCCCACGCTTTACCCAGATTGTGAAGTTCAGATGGTCAGATTGTCTTTTTGATTTCCTTCACAATAGGTGTGCGTCTCGGGGAAATGTACAGCCTTCAGATGCTAAATCAACTTCTATCAGGAGAGGCTTTAACAATCCTGATGTGTTTAGACCTAGATTCATCCCTCTCCTAAATATGCCCTGTCAGGACTCTCCTGAAGAGTTATTTTCTCTATGGGACTCTTCATTCAAATAGTTGATGAACTAAAAGAACCATCATCAAAAAGTGATCATGGACAGCCCCATTGGTTTACACTTGCTCTTCAAGAACAAAAAACGATTAGTAAGAAGGGCTGAGAGAAAGTGGCACGGTCGTTCCTCTCCATTACATCTATCCCACTATCAGAATCCGCTGTCAATTTACCAATCTGCTATAGTTGCTGCCAATAAATCCTATTTTTATACTAAGCTCTCTTCCTCATTTAATAATCCAAGAGAGTTGTTTAACTCTGTTAATGGGCTTATCTCTCCATCCTCAATTCCCAAAGCTGTGCCTGTCCCCACCTCCCAGGTTCAAATCTTGCAGAGACATTTGTGTGTTATTTTACTGAGAAAACAGATTCCATCTGTGCTACTTTTTCAAATAATTCTACTTTTTCCATGGATAATCTATTCTCTGATGGAACAAGATGGGACGATTTTGATGTGGTGTCAAAGTTAAAATTGTTCAGACCAAAAATTTAACTCTTCCATTAGCCGTTTAAACCCCTGTACAACTGCTTTGATGAAAATTGTAAGAGGAAACTGCATAATTTATTGCTAGGTTCATAATCTCCTCCTTATCCTCTGGTATTCTTCCAGCATCCTTAAAAAGAGCAATTGTCTGTCCTATTCTCAAAAAACCCTCAGCTGACCCAACCCTCCTCTCAAATTACCATCCCATCTTGTCTCAATCTTACTTGGCAAAAGTGACAGAAAATGTTGTGTTTACATCAGCTCTCACTGTTCCTTGATTCTCATTCCACTTTAGATCAGTACCAATTTGAGTTCCACAAGTTCCACAACAGTGAAAGCTGCTTCTTTCTTTTTCTTTTCTTTTTTTTTTTATCATTTTTATTGGTATTGAACATGTAATATACACAGTAATGAAAATGTAAGACAAACTGTTAAACACCACTTTTACATATTTCCAAAGTTCGTGAATCCCCCCCAAGCCCCCCCTGCACATTTAGTCCATTACCAATGTTGAGAGTAGTTGTCTTTGACACTTCACGCATATCCAGCATAGCTCTCTGCTTCAACGGCAGGGGAGCAAGACTGATACTTCGCTTTCAATGCATAGCCAGCATGGCTCTCTGCTTCAACGGCAGGGGGGAATGAAGAAAGGTGGATCTATATTCAGGCAACAACCAACAAGGACTGAATTACATAGTCTGGATAAACAGATAAGCATGGGTGTAGCTTGCTTATTGCGGTGGTTAATACCCCTAACTAATTAAGCTATTTCACTTAGATGCAGTTCCTACACTGCTCTCTACATTAATGGTGGGGGTGGAAGGGAAATAGAATAAAAATGGTTACTAAGAGCCATGAGAAACAGATAAGTATGTAAGAGAAAAAAAAAAGTGTGAAAGCTTGCTGGGCAGACTGGATGGGCCGTTTGGTCTTCTTCTGCCATCATTTCTATGTTTCAGAGAGCCGACCGTTATGTGTCTCATACATGCCAACTGTATCTTGCATATGATATTCCCCATTGCATTCCATTGTACCGTAATCAAGTTCCGACAATAAAAATATTATTTGCAGACTGTTCCTTGTTGTAAGTTTGTTCCTGTTATCAAGTGTTCATCTCTTCCCCTGTTGTGGTTGATATCCAGTTGAGATAAGGTTCCCAGGTAATATTAAACCTTTTCATGTTTTGGTGTTTCACTGCCGTCATCCGGTTCATCGTGCATACATTGTCCAATCTTGTTAATACTGCTTCACAGATGGGCATTTAGGCGCTTTCCACTCTTTAGCTATCTCAATTCTGGTCGCAAGGTACATCTGTATGACAAAGGGATGTTGTAACGTATGAAGGCCTTGCTCGAGTTCATTCAGTAGCGCCGTTTCCATGCAAAGGTGGGTGGGTTCTTTCAAATGGGTCAAATGACCTTCAATCTTTTTCCAGAGAGGCTTAATACACTCTCCTGACCACCACATGTGTAAATATGTGCCCATCATTTTGCAGCCTCTCCAGCAACTGTCATTGGATTTGGGTGAGATTTTTGCCATACGATCTGCCTGAGGTACCACCAGTATAGTTGCTTATATACATTTTCCACCAATGCTGAAGATATGGAGGCTTTACTCAGTTGCCCGTATAATGCTTCCCATTCATCTGTAGAATATGCCCTTGGTAAGTCCGTGCTCCATGCTCTAATATGGGTCGGTTCATTGGTTAGTTTCACATTTAACAGTCTATATACCTTGGCAATCAGACCCTTAAAATGAAACGGAACCGAGCAATAGCCTTCCAACAATGATTTCCCCATGCCTAAGTTGTCCTTGATCCGGTTGACTTGGCAATAGTGCTGAATCTGGAAGTACACTAGAAATTCCGTGCGGGGGAGATGGTATTTCTGACTCAGTGAGTCAAAAGAAAGAATATCCTCACCCCCCCCCCCCACAAGTGGTTTGAAAAGTAGCAGTGTTTATTTCCCACCAGCCTGGTTTTCCACTTATCCCAAATGTTCAGCATATGTCGGGTGGTGGGAAGCATATGGGAGCTCAGTTTCCACGTTTTCCTTGCTTGCCAGGCTAAAGCCTCCAAGGGCATGTCAGGCATTTGGGACTGTTCTATAATAGCCCAATGTTTAGCCTCATCTACCTGGTGTCAGACTATCATGGGTCTTAACTGTGCTATTACATAGTACCATAGTATATTAGGTACACCTAAACCCCCTTCTATTTTACTTTAGTATAACACACTCCTAGCGACTCTCAGTGGCCTCTTCCAAATGAATCCAAATAGTTTCTTTTGCTATTGCTTAAAAGCTCATTAGAAATAGGTATTGGTAAAGACTGAAACATATACAGTAATCTAGGAAAGACATTCATCTTGACGGTCGCTATCCGACCTAGCCATGATTATAGGAAGGTTACACCATTTATCCAGATCCAGGAATATTTGTTTTATCAGGGGGGTATAATTCAACTTGAATAGATCCATTGGGTGTGCTGCAATATTAATACCTAAATATTTGATTTTTTTGGTAGCCCATTGAAATGGATGTAATGGTTGTACTGCATGAGCCGTCTCGGGGTGACACGTTAGATTAAGAATTTCAGACTTTTCCCAGTTCACCTTGAAACCAGACACTCCACTGAACTCTCTGATATCTTTTTCTATGGCTGTTAGTGACTTATGAGGTTTAGTCAATGAAAACATTATATCATCACAAATAAAGTAATTTTGAATGTTTTGTGTGCGAAGGTAAAACCCAAAATTGCCACATTAAAAAGATTGCAAACAGAAGGGGTGATAACGGACATCCCTGTCTGGTACCACGGCCCACTGGGAATTGATCTGAATATCCCCCATTGATTTTAAGGCAAGCCTTTGGATTTGTATAGAGGCTGGCTATCCAGGTACAAAAGTAAGGTCCAAAGCCCATTTTCTGTAAAACTCCAAAGAGGAATGGCCAATGCACTATATCAAACGCTTTTTCAGCATCAATAGAGAGGAAGATGGATTCAGTATTGTGGCCATGCGCCCACCACATCATATCTATCAATTTACAGATATTATCCCCAGCTAGCCTTCCTGGCATAAAGCCCACCTGATCTTGGTGTATTAGGTCTGTTATATAATTATACATTCATGCCACCAGTATTTTCGCAAGAATTTTAAGATCCAGATCTAGTGACGATATGGGTCTACAAGACCCACAGACAGTGGGGTCCCATCCTGGCTTCCGCAAAATTGTTATCCCTGCCAGATTGGAGTTATGGGCTAAGGATCCTCCCTTTCTTAAATAATTGTACACTTTCTATAGGTATGTTACTATATGTGGGGCAAATTGCTTGTAAAATTTCACTTTAAGGCCATCAGGACCTGGGGACTTCCCTATTTTTAACGTTTTTATAGAATGTAGAATTTCAACTGTGGATATCTCATCGTCTAACCTGGCCTGGCTTTTGTGGATAGAGTGGGCATTTGTATCCTCTCAAGGTACCGCTCAATGTCTTCCTGTTTGATATTCTTTTCGGAGGAATATAGTGTATCATAAAAATTCAAAAATTGCTTTCGAATGTCTATTATTGGTAAGGATTTCACCTTTATCATTTTTTATTTTGGCTATTATATTTTGGTAAGTGATTTGTTTTAATTTACGAGCTAGATTACGTCCAGCCTTGTTTCCCTCCTCAAAGTATTCTTGTTTAGCAATATTCAATAGGTGAACCATCTTGGCTGACTCTGGTCTCGCGAGTTCTTACTGACTTCTAGATAAGTGAAGCCACATTTTCTGTGAACCCATAACCTGGTGCTCCTGAGTGAGCCTCACAATTTTTTGTCTCAACTCAGATGCCCTGTGGGCATCCCTTTTCTTTAGAAATGGAGCCCTAGAGATTAATAGGCCCCCTCAGATATGCTTTTAAGGATTCCCACACTACTGGAGGGTTTACTTCCCCATCATCATTTAAACGTAAATATTCCTGCATCTGTGCGATTAAGGTATTATTAAACCCTGCATCCGTTAAAAGTGAATCATTGAGATGCCAAAACCGGGTCCCCTTATCATATTGTGGGATGGTAAGGTCGGCCAATTCTGCCGCATGCTCAGACCATGCCACTGGACTAATGTCCAGCTTAGTTATATAGTGGAGCAATGCCTTATCAATCAGGAAGTAGTCAATTCTGGAGTGTGTTAGATGAGATGTAGAGAAGTACGTATAGGATCTGGATGTGGGGTGATGCATCCTCCATACATCTATTATTTGCCAATCATCCATCAGAGTTTTTAGCTTCTTTCTATGAATTGCTGCTGCCGCTGCACTCCCCCTAGAAGTGTCCAGCCCCGGATATCTTGCCAGATTGAAGTCTCCTCCTAGAATTAGTTTACCCTTAACATGGGTCATTATAGCTTGATTCAGCTTATCAAAAAATTTCCCTTGCTCTTGGTTTGGGGCATAAATGTTCACTAAGGTGTATTCCATACTGTCTATCAGTATCTGTAATATAACATATCTACCAGAGGTATCCCTGATGCAAGATTGACATTCAAACACCATTTGTTGCAAGAATAATATACAAATCCCCGTATATTTGGCTATTTTTGTACACGGGGTAAAACATTGGTATGGATATTGGTTAGACTTTAAGAGTGACTCGTGCCTACTCCTCAGGTGCAATTCTTGGACAAAGGCTATGTCCACTCTCAGCACTTCCAATTCTTTAAACAAATTATGCCTTCTATATGGCGAATTAAGTCCCTTAACATTAAGGTGTTACGTTTAGGCAGTGGTCAGGTGTCGTGAACACCACCTTCAGGAGTGACTCCAGGTGGAGAGAGATAGGGATTGCTGGAAAGTCTCTGAAGATGGCTGGGAAGGAATGTGATGCAGGCAGGAGAGTATAGAACTGGGTGATGGCTGTGATATGTGGAGCAGAGTACTGGCTGGCAAACAAAGTCAAAGTCCAGGCAGGGTCAAGGCAGGCAAACACAGGAGTCCACAACCAGGCAACCACACAAGAATCTTATTGCAAGGCAAAGGGCCCGAAGGCCACACACACACACACACACACACGGCAAGGCAGAAGGCCCGAAGGCCACACACACACACACACGGCAAGGCAGAAGGCCCGAAGGCCACACACACACACACACACACGGCAAGGCAGAAGGCCCGAAGGCCACACACACACACACGGCAAGGCAGAAGGCCCGAAGGCCACACACACACGGCAAGGCAGAAGGCCCGAAGGCCACACACACACACACACACACGGCAAGGCAGAAGGCCCGAAGGCCACACACACACACACACGGCAAGGCAGAAGGCCCGAAGGCCACACACACACACACGGCAAGGCAGAAGGCCCGAAGGCCACACACACACACACGGCAAGGCAGAAGGCCCGAAGGCCACACACACACACACACACACACACGGCAAGGCAGAAGGCCCGAAGGCCACACACACACACACGGCAAGGCAGAAGGCCCGAAGGCCACACACACACACGGCAAGGCAGAAGGCCCGAAGGCCACACACACACACACAAGGCAGAAGGCCCGAAGGCCACACACTTAGCAAGGCAGAAGCCCAAAGGCAAACACAGTAAGGCAGAAGCCCGAGGGCAATGTAGCAAGGCAGAAGCCCAAAGGCAAACACAGCGAGGCAGAAGCCCAAGGGCAAGGTAGCAAGGCAGAAGCCCGAAGGCAAACACAGCGAGGCAGAAGCCAGAGGGCAAGGTAGCAAGGCAGAAGCCTGAAGGCAAACACAGCGAGGCAGAAGCCCGAGGGCAAGGTAGCAAGGCAGAAGCCCGAAGGAAAGGGAGGCTAGAGCAGGGAGCCCAAATGAGCTCTATGCCGAAGCACTGGAGTCTTGGGAAGGCAGGGTTATAAGGACAGTCCAGGACATAGAGTAGCTGACTAGGACGGGTTGGGTCAGCCAGGGGAGTCTGCTCTTGAGGGACCCCTGGTGGTGAGGCAATTGCACAGCAGCACGCCATAACAGTACCCCCCCTCAAGGCCTCCCCCTCCTCCTGGGTCCCAACTTTGCAAGGGGTATGGAATGATAACAAAGTCAGACCCCTCCTGAGTTGCAGTGGCAGGTTCACTCCCCTCCAGGGGTAGCGAGGTGGACTCAACCTCTTCCGGAGCTGATGTGGCAGGCTCAAACTTCTCCAGAGCTGATGTGGCAGGTGCACTCCCTTCCTGGGGTGACATAACTAATTCAACCTCTTCTCGGGGTGGCGAAGCAGTCTCAAACCCCTCCTGGGGATATAATTGCGATGGAGAAGGTACAGAGAAGGGCTACCAAAATGATAAGGGGAATGGAACAGCTCCCCTATGAGGAAAGACTAAAGAGGTTAGGACTTTTCAGCTTGGAGAAGAGACGACTGAGGGGGGATATGATAGAGGTGTTTAAAATCATGAGAGGTGTAGAACGGGTAGATGTGAATTGGTTATTTACTCTTTCGGATAGTAGAAAGTCTAGGGGGCACTCCATGAAGTTAGCATGGGGCACTTTTAAAACTAATCGGAGAAAGTTCTTTTTTACTCAACGCACAATTAAACTCTGGAATTTGTTGCCAGAGGATGTGGTTAGTAGAGATGTGAATCGTGTGATCGATCGTCTTAACGATCGATTTCGGCTGGGAGGGGGAGGGATTCGGATCGTCGCAGTTTGGGTTTTTTAAATATCGTGTAAATCGTGTAAATCGAAAACCGGCACACTAAAACAAACCTAAAACCCACCCCGAACCTTTAAAATAAATCCCCCACCCTCCCGAACCCCCCCCCAAAATGCCTTAAATTACCTGGGGTCCAGTGGGGGGGTCCCGGTGTGATCTTCCACTCGCGGGCACACTAAAACAACCCTAAAACCCACCCGACCCTTTAAAATAAATCCCCCACCCTCCCGAACCCCCCCAAAATGCCTTAAATTACCTGGGGTCCAGAGGAAGGGTCCCGGTGTAATCTTTTACTCTCGGACCTCCGGTGCGTTGTAGAAATGGCGCCGGCGCTACCTTTGCCCTGTCATATGACAGGGCAAAGGAGCACCGGCGCCATTTTGTTTTTTTGTCCCCCGACGTCAGGAGCATAGGAGATCGCTCCCGGACCCCCGCTGCACCCCCAGGGACTTTTGGCCAGCTTGGGGGGGCCTCCTGACCCCCACAAGACTTGCCAAAAGTCCAGCGGGGGTCCGGGAACGACTTCCTGCACGCGAATCGTTTTTCCGTATGGAAAATGGCGCCGGCCATATGGCGTATGGCCGGCGCCATTTTGTAACATGGAATAGACTTAGTTTTTGGGTACTTGCCAGGTTCTTATGGCCTGGATTGGCCACTGTTGGAAACAGGATGCTGGGCTTGATGGACCCTTGGTCTGACCCAGTATGGCATTTTCTTATGTTCTTATGTTCTTATGGGGCGACCAAGCAGTCTCTGACCCCTCTTGGGGTGATGCAAAGAAAGTTACCCCTTCCTGAGGCGGTGAAGCGATCTCAGACCCCTCCTGGGGCGACGAAGCAGTCTCAGACCTCTCCTGGGGTGATGCGATAAATTCTACCCCTCCCTGGGGCAGCGAAGTGGTCTCAAACCCCTCCTGGAGCGACCAGGCGGTCTCCAACCCCTGGGGTGAGGCGATGAATTCTACCCCTTCCTGGGGCGGCGAAGCGGTCACAAACTCCTCCTGGGGCGACACGGTCGTTGTGGGAGTATTAGTGCTGGATCGAAAGGAGGATAAATATGGAACAGCTGAGGACTTGGTAAACGGAGATGGATTCTTGAAGCCTGAATCGTGCTTCCCTGGTTCTGTGGTGTGGGCTCGCAGCTTATTGAAGGAGCAGGCAGCTCTGGGACGTCTAGAAACACAGCTCGTTAGTAGTGACTGACCTGCAGCTGGGGGAGACAGAGCTCTGCCAGGTTTAATTAGTTCTCTCTGCGTTTGTTTCCGAGATACTAGCGTGGAAGTCACAGGAGCCTCTCTGACCAGGTGAGTTCTAGTATTTTCTGAAAAGTAACGTGGGTTTTGGTGAAAGGTTTCCTTCCAGGTTTCATGAAGAGATGTCCTGGGATTCTCTAACCACAAGCTACCAATATTAAGCACTTTATTAGTGGAGCCAGAAGCAGAGCATGGACTGATTGACCTGACTGAGTATTCCTGTGAGACAGCTGGTCCTGTAGCAGTGCAAAGGGGACAAGGTTTTCCAGGGGGTAACAGGTGTACAAGGACATTTCCACCATCCTGGTCTAGGCGAGTTGCAGTTTAAGCATGTCTGGTAAAGTGACACATTCTTCCTTTGACAGTTATTACATGCCCAATGTTCTTGGTCGGGGAGTTGACATGCCAGACAGCCTTGGTAGCTTAAATAGTTCAAGGTTTGGCAGCATGCACAGCTATAAAATCTTTGAGACTGAGGCAAATTGTGGTTTGTGGAAAAAAAATTTGACTCACCGGTTTGACACAAAGTCCTATCTCTCTCTCTGGTGGATGGCTTCGGCATACTGTTACGTTTAGGCAGTGGTCAGGTGTCGTGAACACCACCTTCAGGAGTGACTCCAGGTGGAGAGAGACAGGGATTGCTGGAAAGTCTCTGAAGATGGCTGGGAAGGAATGCGATGCAGGCAGGAGAGTATGGAACTGGGTGATGGCTGTGATATGTGGAGCAGAGTACTGGCTGGCAAACAAAGTCAAAGTCCAGGCAGGGTCAGGGCAGGCGGCAGGCAAGAAAGTCAAAGTTCAGGCAGGGTCAAGGCAGGCAAACACAGGAGTCCACAACCAGGCAACCACACAAGAACCTTACTGCAAGGCAGAGGGCCCGAAGGCCACACACACACAGCAAGGCAGAAAGCCCGAAGGCCACACACACACATAGAGCAAGGCAAAGGGCCTGAAGGCCACACACACACAGCAAGGCAGAAGGCCCGAAGGCCACACACACACACGGCAAGGCAGAAGGCCCGAAGGCCACACACAGCAAGGCAGAAGCCCAAAGGCAAACACAGCAAGGCTGAAGCCTGAGGGCAAACACAGCAAGGCAGAAGCCCAAAGGCAAGGGAGGCTAGAGTAGGGATCCCAAACGAGCTCGATGCCGAAGCACTGGAGCCTTGGGAAGGCAGAGTTATAAGGACAGTCCAGGACATAGAGTAGCTGACTAGGACGGGTTGGGTCAGCCAGGGGAGTCTGCTCTTGAGGGACCCCTGGTGGTGAGGCGGTTGCACAGCAGCACGCCGTAACATAAGGGATATCATTCGGAATGTGGCCATAATGGATATATATGGCAAGACCCTACCGGCCCCTTATATCTAGACATATTCAGGCTTATTCTATACACAGCTATTTTCCACATAAGTGCTCCCTGGAATGTACAGCACGAGCCAGTCTGTGGCAGATCAGGACACACATGTAATACTCGATAACACCTTCTGGTCTGGAAGTCCTGTATGGTACATGCCTAGTTATCAACCAATGGCCCTTCTCCCAACAAATACTTTGATGCATTGTGCAGGTTCCCTGTCCCCTTATTTTCCCCATCCTTTTCCCCCTTTTCCCTTGTTGTGATCTACTAAAAGCTCCTTGCAGATCAATTGTGGCTCTACTCGTGGAGGAAGATAATGACATCATCCCCTGGACTCCTTCTAGCCAGTTCTAATGTATCTCGGTGGGAATCCGGAAGTAAATCTTCTTGTAACCAAAACCTATGATGGAGTTATGATTTCTAGATAATAATGAGAACAGTCAAAAAGAACCTCTAAATTTCTGAAAAATCGAATATACGATAGTCAAATGACAAACTGTCCAACAACTTTCAGGCGTCCATCTCTTTTTTTCTTTCGTGGATCAGAATTTCTTTTCAGCCGGCTGTTTCTTGCACTAGCCCTTTGCCAACGTGGCTGTTGTTCTCTAGGAAAATATTTTTTATGACTCACAGGCTGCAGGGCCGCCGGTGTGAATCCACGTTCTTTTAATAGGAGTGCAGCCTCGCTCGCTGAGAGTATGCGGGTAGATATTCCATCCCAAGTGTACATGAGGCCAAATGGATGCAGCCACCTTAATGTTTTCTTTTCGTAGACACACTATAGTCTCTTTTAATTCCTGCCTGTTTTGGAGCATGGCTTGGGATAAGTCCGCATATACTGATATTTCTTGATTTTCCCATGTCCACCGCATTTGTTTTCTGGCCAGGCCAGCAATTTTCTCTTTCATGGCATAATCATGATAACAATGATGTCTCTTGACTGGTTAGTGCCCGCCACTCTTAACGCCCAATGTGCTTGGTCTATTTTAATACTAGCTTGCTGACTTTCCTCATTAACAGGGCTAGATTGTAACAGAAACATGCAAAAGTGCTGGATTAAAACAGTGCAGTCACTATTTTCTGGTGTTTCAGGAAACTGCGGAATCGAAGGTTTCCTCTGCGGGCTCTGTTCTCTAAATCTGCCAGTTTCGCTCTCATACCTTGATTTTCTTCCTGAAGTTCCGAACAGGTCTCCTGAAGTTGCTTAGTTGTCTCTGCCTGTGTGACCACCCTCACATTGATGTCATTAATCCAGTGGCCCATCACTGACAATTCTTCCTGGAATTCATTTAGCATTTCTTTAATTTCTTTTTTATAATTTTTGAGGTCTTTGCGCAGCTCACCGAACCATTCTCGGAATTCTGTTCTGGTCGGGGCTTCATCCGCATGTACGTTGAATGCGTCATCCGATTCCGTGCCGCTGTCTTTGGAATCGGCGTCTGCGGCCTGCTCTCCTGGATCGTGACCTCGTTCTCCCCCTTTCTGATAGGAAACACAGTGGAAATCCACCGATTTCCTTTTCGCTGCCATCCAGAGCTGTTTCAGGGGGGTTTCCCACAGTACGGAGCGTGGTCAAATGCAAGTCTGGTTCCAGATTAATTTGTTTTATTTTTGGCTAGAAGAGGAGCTCCCTTCTCATGCGGCCATGCAGCCCAATGACGTCACTTCCTTCCTCAATGCTGCTTCTTTCTAGCTGTGACACTATCTGCTGTGGGTTTGATTCTGGAATAGAATATGCCCTTGTCATACTCGATATCTCTTCTGCCTTTGATACTATCGATCAAGCTAGCCTTCTGTCTCATCTCACTTCTTTGGGTTTCACTGGTAACATCTTTTCATGGTTCACATCCTACTTGACTGACCGCACTCAACAAGTATGAGCTGGGTCTGATCATTCCTCCTGGCTGCCTCTCTCCTCTGGTGTATCCCAAGGCTCAGCGCTATTGGGAACATTATTTAACATCTATCTGACTCCACTCTGCCACCTACTTGCCAGCCTTGGGATACACTATAAGTTGTTGGCTGACAACATACAATTTTTCTTTCCCCACAAATTTTCATGGGCACTAACTGAACAATTTACTTATCTTTATCTCTCTATGATCCAACTGACTTCATCATAACAAGCTTTCCCTCAATCAGGCTTATCCTGTAAAGTGCGGCCGCGTTTACCCTGCTCCTAAGCCGTTTTTAACTTCGTTTTCGGCCGCGTTAGCCCTTCCTGCGATCCCGAATCCCCTTTAAACTACTCCTACCGCGGCCTAAATTCCCTGGGCAACCCCTTCCGCCCGCGGCATGCATATTGCATGCAAACGAGCGAATTAGCGCGATATTGCATGCAAACGAGCGAATTAGCTATTCACCTAGCATCCCGTAACCCGCGCCCCGACTAACGCTACCTTTCCCTGCCGTTTTGTCGCGCGTTTAACCTGCAAACTTACCGCCTACCCTGACCCAGGCGGTAGAGGCATGGGTAAGGGTAGGTGGAAAGCTTTCCCCCAGCCCCCGCTCACCTGCCCCCGCCGCGATCATGGGTGCCGGTCTCCGTGGCAGCCCCAGGCCTCTCCCCTGCTCCCGAAGCCAAAAAAAAAAAAAAAAAAAGCGAAAAAAACTTTGCAGCCCCCCTCCGATGTCCGGACTGGGGCTGCCACGGAGACTGCAACGGCAAAGCGACTTTTCAGTGTCCCCCCTCCTCTCGGAGCAGGGCGCGAAAAGCTGCCTTGCTCCGGGAGGAGGGGGGACACTGACAGCGGCGAAGCAACGGCGAAGACAGCGGCGAAGCGACTTTTCAGTGTCCCCCCTCCTCTCGGAGCAGGGTGCGAAAAGCCGCCTTGCTCTGGGAGGAGGGGGGACATTGACAGCGACGAAGCTTTCCCCCAGCCCGGACACCGGCGAAGCCAGAAGACAGCGGCGGAGAAATGGCGAAACGACTTTTCAGTGTCCCCCCTCCTCTCGGAGCAGGGCAGAAAAGTCGCCTTGCTCCGGGAGGAGGGGGGACACTGACAACGGCGAAGACAGCGGCGAAGCGACTTTTCAGTGTCCCCCCTCCTCTCGGAGCAGGGCGGAAAAGCCGCCTTGCTCCGGGAGGAGGGGGGACACTGACAACGGCGAAGACAGCGGCGAAGCGACTTTTCAGTGTCCCCCCTCCTCTCTGAGCAGGGCGCGAAAAGCCGCCTTGCTCTGGGAGGAGGGGGGACACTGACAGCGACGAAGCTTTCCCCCAGCCCGGACACCGGCGAAGCCAGAAGACAGCGGCGGAGAAACGGCGAAACGACTTTTCAGTGTCCCCCCTCCTCTCGGAGCAGGGCGGAAAAGCCGCCTTGCTCCGGGAGGAGGGGGGACACTGACAACGGCGAAGACAGCGGCGAAGCAACTTTTCAGTGTCCCCCCTCCTCTCGGAGCAGGGCGCGAAAAGCCGCCTTGCTCTGGGAGGAGGGGGGACACTGACAGCGACGAAGCTTTCCCCCAGCCCGGACACCGGCGAAGCCAGAAGACAGCGGCGGAGAAACGGCGAAATGACTTTTCAGTGTCCCCCCTCCTCTCGGAGCAGGGCGGAAAAGCCGCCTTGCTCCGGGAGGAGGGGGGACACTGACAGCGACGAAGCTTTCCCCCAGCCCGGACACTGGCAAAGCCAGAAGACAGTGGCGGAGAAACGGCGAAACGACTTTTCAGTGTCCCCCCTCCTCTCGGAGCAGGGCGGAAAAGCCGCCTTGCTCCGAGAGGAGGGGGGACACTGACAAGTCGTTTCGCCGTTGCTTCTGCGCTGTCGCCGCCGTTGCTTCCTGGTATCTGTCATTTCAAATGACATTTGAAATGACAGATACCAGCGTGGCGTGAAGCCTTAGGCCCGCGCACCCAGGATCCTGTATAGGCGCTCTATCCAGTATCCTGGTTGCGCGGGCCTAAGGCTTTTCGGACGCGGCTTACATTTACATATAATTAGGCTTCAGGATCGAGCGGTAGGTGAGCTGCACTGTGCGGGTGGTAACCGCGGGTGCCGTAGGCACTAACGCAGCTCTTCCTACCGCTCGGTACTGGATCACCCTGAATATTAGCAAAACTGAAATTATGGATTTTTTCTTGCTTCCTATCTGCTAACATTCCTTATACTCTCTCATTTAAAGGTCGCTGTATTCACATCTCCAACAAGGTCCGCGACTTTGGTGTTATCATTAACCTGTCTTTATCTACGCATGCACACACAAAATCAATAACCCAATCTTCCTTCATAAAACTATGCTTACTGCAACATTTAAAACCTTTGTTAGACCTGCCCAACTTCTGTACAGTTCTCCAGTCTCTCCTTGTTTTGGGAATGGAATATTGTAACTTGCTCTATACCATTTGCCTGCCTATGTTATAAGTCCACTTTGGATGTTTCAAAATTCTGCTCATGCCTTCTAACTGGCACCTCTATTCAAGACCATATTACTCCAGTACTGTTCTCTCTGTATTGGCTTCCTGTTGCATTCTGGATACAATACAAGCTTGCAGTTACCATTCACAAACTTTTACTTAATATTTCTTCTCCCTGAATTACTGTAACATAAACATTTTACACTCAAATTCTCAGATCCTCAAATCAAGGTCTCCTCAATGTCCTGTCTCCTAGGCTTGCCCATCTCAACAAGATCCAAGATGATGCCTTCTCAACCGTTGGACCTATTCTCTGGAATTCTCTTCCAGCAGGTAAGAACCATCAAGGAATCTAAACTTTTTAAGAAAGACCTCATGACTCATCTTTTTCAAATGGCATACAACACGCTCAGTTGCATTTTTCTTTCTGTTATATTATTTGACCGTTCTTATGTTTTACTATTTGCTTTTTATGTTTTTTGCTTAATCTGAGTATATGTTTTTATGCTTATTGTGAGCGCATCGTATAACCCGTCTTGAAACTTGGAAGGGCAGGTAATAAATATTTTAAATAAATAAATAAATAAATAAATAATGGTGAGCCGGTGGATACAGTGTATTTGGATTTTCAAAAGGTGTTTAACAAAGTGCCCCATGAGAAATTCACAGGATAGGAGGCAATATGCTAATATGGATTGCAAACTGGTTAAAAGAGGAGGACTAAATGGTCAGTTTTCTCAGTGAAGAAGGGCAAACAGTGAAGTGCCTCAGGGATCTGTACTAGACCGGTGCCTTTTAATATATATATAAATTATCTGGAAAGGTTAACAATGAGTGAGGTGATCAAATTTGCTGATGACACAAAATTATTCCGAGTTGTTAAACCACAAGCAGATTGTGATAAATTGCAGGAGGATTTTGAGAGATTGGAAGACTAGGCATGGCAAATGAAATTTAATGTGGACAAGAGCAAAGTAATGTGCATGGGAAAAAGTAACCTACACTGTAGTTACACAATATTAGGCTCCATATTAACATAAGATCATAAGATATTCTATATTTGGTCAGACCAAGGATCCATCAAGCCCAGCATCCTGTTTCCAACAGTGGCCAATCCAAGACACAAGAACCTGGACTGTAACCAAACATTAAATAGCACTCAAGCTACTTATCCTTATTGATTAATAGCAGTTTATGGATTTTTCCTCTAGGAATTTATCCAAACCTTTTTTAAACCCAGTTACAGTAACTGTCATAACCACATCCTCTGGCAATGAATTCCAGAGCTTAACTATGTGCTGAATGAAAAAGAATTTTCTCAGATTTGTTTTAAATAAGCTACTTGCTAACTTCATGGACTGCCCCCTAGTCATCCTATTATCTGAGAGAGTAAATAAGTGATTTACATTAACCTGTTCAAGTCCTTTCATGATTTTGTAGACCTCTATCATATCTCCCCTCAGCCATCTCTTCTCCAAGCTGAACAGCCCTAACCTCTTTAGCCATTCCTTATAGGGAGCCGTTCCGTGCCCTTTATCATTTTGGTTGCCCTTCTCTGCACTTTCTCCAGTGCAACTATATCTTTTTTGAGATGCGGCGACCAGAATTGTACACAGTATTCAAGGTACGGTCTCACCATGGAGCGATACAGAGGCATTATGATATCCACTGTGTTGTCATTCCTTTCCTAATAATTCCTAAAGTTCTGTTTGCTTTTTTGACCACCACAGCGTACTGAACCAACAATTTCAATGTATTATCCACTATGACGTCTAGATCGCTTTCCTGGGTGCAGGGCCGGTGCTAGATGTTTTGCTGCCCTCTGCAAATGAGGTTGGTATTACAGCGTCTGTATTACAGTGGTTTACCTCATTCTTGATCAATAGAAGGTAGAAATTTTTTTTATAAGGGAAAATGCTCTGATTGATATGATGATAATAAGGGTCCCACAAGGATCAGTTTTATCCCTAGTGTTGTTTAATATATACTTGAGTCCATTGGGCAAATTGCTGTTTGCTACGGGTTTGATTTACAAATGCTATACATAAGAACATAGGAACATATGATGTTCAATTTTTTATCCCTATTGCAAAGCCAGGGGGAAAATTCTAGAGCAGTTTCAGCAATGTATGAAAGGGATTAGGGATTAGTTAATTGCAAATGAATTACTACTACATTGTGATAAAACAATGGTTTTATGGATGTAGAGATCTAATGTGCAACCTTCTACAATGATTTAACTATAAGAATCATAGATTGGCAGTGACTGATGAGACTCGTAGTTTAGATATCGTTTTGGATTCTGCCCTGACTTTAAAAACACTGGTATACAAAATAGTGCAGATAGCATTTTTTAAACTTAAAGTTTTTAGTCCATTGAGGAAGATATTGTCATGTGAAGATTTGAGATTGATAGTCCAGGCTCTAGTTTTAAATTAACTGGACTATTGCAATGCTATTTATATTGGACTGCCTGCCAATTTGTTGAAAATACTTCAGTTGGTACAAAAAGCTGCTATTAGAATGATTTTTAATTTGCCGCAGGGGTTTCCATAGAGCCATATTTAGTAAAGTTGTATTATTGATTGCCCATTTTTTGCAGGGTTCAATTTAAGATGTATATGATTATACATAAGACTATTAATTTGGAATCTCATGAGTTGGCAGATAAGCTTATAAAGTATCTGCCTACTTCAATATTATGTTCTGTCACACAGGATTTATTAATCACTCCTTCTTTGCAGGAGTATTCGTGACTTTAAAGAATTGATGGAGCAATATAATCTTCCTCCAACTGACTATTATTTTTATCTACAAGTTCGCCATTATATGACGCAGCCCCTCGTCAAGAATAACCTTCTTAAGGGGAAATCAATGTTTGAGGGTTTCTGTGATAAGGCGGAATCTATGCGTAAAGGCATTTCTAAGATTTATATGTTGCTTAACGGGGACCCTTTGACGACCCCAGTTCACCTTAAGCGAAGGGAGGCTGATATTCCAGTACTAAGTTCATCCCAGTACTGGCGAGAGGGCTATCTAAGGCTTAAGCAGTGCTCCATCTCAGCCTCGCTGGTGGAACAGGGCTATAAAATTCTGTATCGCTGGCACATTACTCCGGCTAAATTATTCTAAGTGGGATAGCTGTTGCTGGAGGCAATGTGGGAAGATTGGCAAGTATTTTCACATGTGGTGGACATGTCCCATAATCACAGTATTTTGGACAGACTTAGCAACCCTGATACATAAAATAACACAAACACATTTAACTCCGCATCCAGCGCTGTTTTTATTGAATATACAGACAATGGAAGGGGCATTAGAGCATTTTCATTTAATCACGCAAATTTTGAATGCAGCCAAGACAGAAATCGCAAAGGGCTGGAAACAGACAGAGGCACCAACGAGACAGCAGGTGATCCAGAAATTTGCAAAGATCCATTATTTGGAGCGGTTGACAGCAGTTAGACAAAAACACCTGCCGAGGTTTCAGAAACGTTGATTAGCCTATGAAGCCTGGTCTTCCGGCTCACCCCAAAACCCTTGATGATTATTTTTGAGTTTTAAGGTGTGGACATTGAGATCTGACGTTGGAGGGCTGCCATCTCCAAAAAAAAACAAAAAACAGGGGTGGGTAAGAGTATGGGGCAGGGGTGTGGCCTGTTTATTGCAGCGGTTGCTACCCCTAATTGAGCTGGATGTTCACTTGGATGCAGATCCGGCGCTGCTCTCTACTTTGGTGTTGGGGTGGAGGGGAATTAGGGCTGGAGGGTACTGGAAGCCAATAGTAACAGGTGGGAGAGAGTAAAAGATTTAAAAAAAAAAAAAAAAAGGATAAAGTGTGTAGCTTGCTGGGCAGACTGGATGGGCCGTTCGGTCTTCTTCTGCCATCATTTCTATGTTTCTATATTCACAGTTTCAGTCTGCTCCATTTGTACTCTTTGGGTGGCTCTCTCTCTCATCCAGTTAGATCGTTAGATAGGGGAAGGGAGGGGGGAGGGGAGGTGTGTAGGGTTACTCGTGGGGGAAAAAAAATAAGGTGAAAATTGTGATGTTAACCATGTGTACTTATGTTATCCTTCCTAGAATTTCTGATTTCTACTATATCTTGGCATTGGAATGTTTTACTGCCATTTCGTTCACGGTACTGATACCCAATGCGTTTTTGTATTTTGACATTGCTTTATTGAGATATTATGGTTATTTCTTCAAAAACTTTAAATAAAAAAAAAAGAGGTTGCAGTGTGTGGGACAGAGGAAGGTGGTGTGTTGGGGGGAAATCTTTGCACTCTTAACCCCTTCAACCCCATCCCACTCCCTCTGATCCCCACCTCAGCACCCCCTCTTCAGCCCCCTCCCCTCACTCTCCCACATATTCTCCTCCAGCCCCATCCCCTCTCCCATTCTGTCTTCCCCTCCTCTCACGCTCCTCCTCTAGCCCTGTCTTTCACTCTAATCTCCCCTTTCTCCTCTTCCTCCAACATCTACTATGGCCCTCCTCACTCCTTCCCCCTCTCTCACCTTCCCCCTCCCACCTCTGGCTCCAAGGTCAATTCCCAGCCGCTGGGAACTCCCAGCAGTCCCTCTGCTGGCTGCTCCTTTCTCTCGTGCTGTCTGTGCTTTTCTTTGCTTTTTTTTTGTTTTGGGGGCTTGGGAATCTCCACCCGCTGTTCTGATGACAGTACCTCATTTTCTTTTGTTTTGTTTTCTTTGTGCTGGTGGGGCCGAGGAACCCCCAATTGCTGTTCTTTTGCCTGTGCTGCCTCTGCACTCACTAGCCCCATGATTTCAATGTTTGTGTTCCTCCCTTGCTGCCTCCAGCTCCTCCCTCTGCTCTGGGTCATTACATCGCACATACGGAGACACAACATCATAATTACCCAGTCCTAATAATCTTATAATATAGAGAGACATAAAATTTGTAGATTGCACTATCATTTCTAGGCTTGCAATAAATAAATATAAATAACCAATGGGATAGTGCGATAATAGGGTACAAATTATATGGTGGATCAAACTGGTGGAGGGGTAGAGATATATATTAAAGATAGCATAGAGTTAAACAGGATATAGATCCTGCAATAATCTAAGTACTCTGTGGAATCTTTATGGCTAGAAATTCCATTGGTGATGGGGAAGCAGTGGGGGTATTCTACCGTCTGCCTGGCCAGAAAGAACAAACAATGAAAAGCTAATAGAAATTAGGGATGCTAACAAATTTTAGCAAGAGTAATAATAGGAAATGTTTGCTGCCCCAATATTGACTGGGTAAATATCATATCAGGACATGCTCGGGAAGTAAAGCTTCTAGATGGAGCAGCTGGTCCAGGAACTGAGAAGAGGGGGAGCTACTTTAGATCCAATACTGGAACACAGGATTTAGTACAAGAGGTAATGGTAGTGGGGCCACTTGGCAATCATGATCATAATGTGATTAAATTTGACAAATAACTGGAAGGAGGACGTTAAGGAAAACTACTGTTTTAGCATTTAATTTTCAAAAGGGAGACTATGATAAAATGAGGAAAATAGAAAAAAGCTAAAAGTCGCAGGCAAAACAACTGTTGACATGGTTAAAAGGTGAGGTGAAGAGGCTATTATAGCCACAAGAACGTCTTTCAAAACATGGAAAAAAGATCCAAATGAAAAAAATAGAAAAAGCATAAGAACTGGCAATATACAAAATATTGAAAAGGCAGGCAAAGAGAGAACATGAAAAGAAGCTTGCCATAGAGGCAAGAACTCATAATAAAAACTTTTTAAAATACATCTGAAGAAGAAAGCCTGTGAAAGAGTAAGTTGGACTGTTAGATGATGGAGGGGTAAAAGGGGCCCTTAGGGAAGACAAGGACATAATAGAAAGACTACATTAATTCTATCCTTCGGTGTTTACCGAGAAGGATGTTGGGAAGATACCCATGGCAGAAATGGTACGTAATGATGATGATTCAAAGGAACTGAAACAAATCATGGTGAACCTGGAAGATGTAATAGGGCAAACTGACAAACTAAAGAGCAGCAAATAACCTGGACCTGATGGTTTACACCCTGGTATTCTTAAAAAACTAAAACATGAAATTGCAGACCTATTACTAGTTATTTGTAACCTATCATTTAAAGTCATCTATTTTACCTGATGATAGGAGAGCAGCCAATGTAACAATCTTAAAAAAGGATTCAGGGGTGATCCAGGAAACCAAAGGACCGGTAAGCCTGTTAGTGCTGTGAAAAATCATAGAACTATTCTAAAGAATAAAATGACAAAACCTATAGATATAGACATTGTTTAATGGGACAAACCAACAAGATTTACTCAAGAGAAGTCTTGCCTCACCATTTTTTTTAAAGGGGGTTAATAAATGTGGATGATGGTGAGTCAGTTGATATAGTGTATTTGGATTTTCAGAAGGCATTTCACAGTCTCACATGAGAGACTCCTGAGAAAATTTAAAAGTGATGGGATAGGAGGCAATTTCCTATTGTGGATTGCTAACTGGTTAAAAGCTAGGAAACAAAGAGTAGAACTAAATGGACAGTTTTTACAGTGGAGGAAGGTAAACAGTGGAATGTCCTAGGGATCTGTACTAGGACCAGTGCTTTTTAACATGTTTATAAATGATCTGGAAAAGAGAATAATGAATGAGGTGATCTAATTTGCAGACAGTACAAAATTATTCTGAGCTGTTAAATCACAAGTGGATTGTGAAATATTGCAGGAGGACCTTGTGAGGCTGGGCATCCAAATGGCAGATGAAATTTAATGTGATCAAATGCAAAGAGATGCAAAAACAATCCAAACTGTAGTTACACAATATTAGGTTCCGTAATAGGAGTCACCACCTAAGAAAGGAATCTAGGCATCATCATGAACAAATACACTGAAATCTTCAGCTCAGTGTGCAGCAGCAGTCAAAAAAACCCAAAAAAACAAAGAGAATGTCAGGAATTAGTAGGAATGAATAAAACAGAATATAATTATTTACTTATTTTATTTATTTATTTATTTAAAAGATTTTTATTGACTCAGACAATTAGTCTTAACATTACAGAGGAACCAGGTAAGTAGAAGAGTAACATCATTAACTAACCATCCAGTCATCATTTTACAAAATACAGAATACACAAAATAAGCAGAATACAGAATGATCTCCATTCACCCCCCACCCCTCCAAGCAACGAGAATACATTGGTTAAGAGATAAGGGTAATCTATCCATTATTGCCCTTTCTTCAGAACATAAAGGTACCAGGCTGGAATAAGTTGATTAGTTAGGGTAATGTGTGCTGTTGGGACGAATGGGGAGCAAGAATATGGAGGACAGAATAAGCCATGGCAAGTGTCTCGACAAAAAGCACAACATCAGGACCGCTACCAAAAGCGAGAGGCATTAAAGTGTTTCCAGCCATTGACGATAAGGAACCCAGACCCTGTGAAAGGCACTCAATCGATCGTGGTGAACAGCTGTGAGGCGACCCAACTGGTAATAGGTATGGAGACGCGACTGTATTTGGGCTAAGCTAGGGGGCATTTGGCTTGTTCCAAAACCGAGCAAGCTCAGAGCGAGCAGCAATAAAAACTTGCTGGGCAAACCGTTGCTGGTCCTTATCCAGCTCGGCTATAGGCAGATTCAGAAGAGCGTGCCAAGGTTCCACATGTATAGCGGTCTTAAGGACATCTACAATCCAATTAACCAGTGAGGTCCAATATTGAGTAAGCCAAGGACATTACCACCACACATGATAGTAGGTGCCCAACATCCCACAGCCCCTCCAACATTAGTCAGAAATAGAAGGGGTAAAATGGTGCAACCTAGTAGGGGAGTAGTGCCAGCGATATATCATCTTGGGACAATTTTCCTGCAACCCTGAGGAGATGGAACATTTATAGGCATGTAGAAAGATAGAGTCCCATTCTTCATCCTCAAGGTCACGTGCAAAATCAGTAGTCCAGGCTACCTGCTTTCGGAATGGGCCTCGTTGCCTACTATTTAAAAGTATATAAATTTTTTAAATGACCCCTGTTTCGAGCGCGCGGGCGCGGGCGCGGTCGTCTCGAGCTGGTGGTGAGCCCTTGGGCTACGGCGAAAGCTAGGGAGGAGCCCCAGCCACACCGTGGGAGGTGAGCAGGGCAGGCATGGTGAGCCAGGCGGGTACAGAAGCAGGCACAGAGTCTGACCCTCAGCCGGACCTGCACGCCCATGGTAGCCAACACTGGGAAGTTGACTGATGAACGGTCCTCCGACTGTTCCCGGCCCTTTCGGACCTGCCGCAGGGAACGGCAATGGGCAGCAGGCCGGACAGAGGCGAGGGCAGACAGAGTCCTTACACAGAAGACGTCAGACGGGGGCTGAAGCAGACATCCAAGACAGGCTGAAGCAAGACGTTGGAGACATCAGGGCAAAAGCTGAAGCAGACATCGTAGACAAGGTTGGAAGGAAACATGGCACTGTCCATCAGGGCGCCCTACTCAGCCCACCCGTGGGACTGAGTCGCGGACCACCCCGTCCCAGACGCGCCCTACACAGCCCAGGAAGGCTGGTCGCGGACCACGCTGAGGAAAGGAGGGTGCAGGGAAGACAAAGCGGAAGATCCAGGTGAACAGGAACTCCGATGCTGGGATACTGACATCCGGAGCCCCTTCGGCTGGCAGGCAGGGAAGCTCAAGAGCCCGGGGGACGAATCCCTCCTGTTGGCCACTCCAGGGCCCAACAGGACAGAAGGCTCAGGAACCAGACGAGGACATAGGGCGGAACACCCGGAACTGGAACAGGAACGGAATCAGGCAGCTTCAGGAACAGACATCAAAGCAAGGTCAGGAACAGACATCAAAGCAAGGTCAGGAACAGACATCAAGGCAAGGTCAGGACAAGGAGCCATCAACGCAAGGCAGACCACGGTAGACCTGGATCGGCAAGGTTACAGGCAACTGTAAAGCCCGATCCGAAGGCCAGTTGCAAATGACAAGGAAGTCCTTATATACTGGAGGTAGAAGGCAACTCCCTGGGAGGAGCTTGCCAGGACCGCCCACTGCTGGCCCTATAAATAAGGAGGAGAGCTGCGGGCCGGCCCCTAGGGAAGAGCGTCGCCAAACAGGAAGTCCAAACGCTGGCATGCAAGCCACAGGCCCAGCTAGGCCTCTCAGGCCCTGGAGCAAGTCCCGGGTGGAACACAGGCGAGGCCCTGGCTTCGGAGCGGCCTCCGGAGGAAGGTGAGAGACCACCTGTAGCGCAGCAACAGGGGGGATCGTAACAACCCCTCTCACAGAGTGAGGATTCATGCAATAATTTTCAAATAGGGAGCCGGAGAGACGTGTAGTGCCAGCTCTAGTTGCTCGCCTCAGGAAATGGAGAATTTTAGCATAAAGTAAAAAGTCCACCACTGGTAGGAGATAATGGGAGCGAAGCTTCCATATTCATTAGTTCCCCTTGAGATAAAACATGCTCTAAACGGAATATACCAGCTTTGAACCATATATGGGAGGCTGTGGTCAACGAAGCAGGGGGCAGTATGGAGTTGGTGAAAAGGTGAGTTAGTAGGGTATAGGTGCCCTCTCCAACCAAACAGGATTTCCAGGGTGGCATGTAAGGTGGGTGGAAAGTATGGAAACAGCCCCCAAGTGGAACGAGGCTACCATGGTAAAGCTGAGAGAGGCATCGATCCAATTAAGGCTTGTTTCAACAGAACCCATTGTGGTGGCGCAGATGACCTATGCAAGACTACCAGTGCCCGAAGTTGTGCTGCACAAAAATACCAACACAAGTTGGGGACACTAAGACCGCCCTGTACTTTTGGGAGGTACAAACAGATCTGGCCACCCGAGACGGCCATTTGCGCCAGATAAACCCAAAAATTATTTGCTGCCACTGTGTTAGTATGGAGTTGGAAAGATAGATTGGGATGGTAGTGAAGAAATATAACAAACGAGGCAAAACGTTCATTTTAATGATCGCTATATGACCCAGCCAGGAATGTGTGTTGCGAGACCAAGTATCTAGGTTATCTTTAATAGATTGTATAAGTGGGACTTAATTCAAATTGAATAATTGCTGGGAATGACCTCTTATTCAGACCCCTAAATATTTTAAAGCTTTAGCTGCCCATTTAAAGGGATATTGTGACCGTAATGACTGCACAGCTTCTGGAGTGATAGTGAGGTTGAGTAGTTCCGATTTGTCGTAGTTAACTTTAAGACCCGACACTGCGGTGAAGGATTGTAATTCTTGCATTACCCCCTTCAAGGAAGTAAAGAGGTCTGATAAAGTGAACATGACATCATCGGCAAAGAGGGGTATTTTAAAATGATGGCCACCTCTACGGACACCTATGATCCCATCAGTCTCCCGCACACGGGTAGCAAAGGGCTCCAAGAAAAAAGGCAAGGTTAGCAAATATTCAGTTGTGGAAGTGCTTTCATATATTCTTAGATATAATTGAGGGAATGTGGCAAATTTCCTTGCATGGGCTGCAGGCTGACTTGATTACATTTCCCATCTAAAAAGGGGCACAGTCTCATGGTAAGTAGTCAAGCTTGTATGGCTGATAGCTGGGAAAAATCCTTGGACCTTTTGGAAAAGTGTATCATCTCACTGTGCTGGACTGTATTAAGTTAGCTAGTACTGAATTGTTTTGAGCCACTAAAGCTTTTGTATTGCTCTGTATATGTACCTGCTTGACTCCTGTTTCTGTGGGAATGGAGTTGCTGGCTACTTACAGCTATGTCTACCTTGTTAATAAAAGTAGCGCTGTTTTATAGATCTTGCAAAGAAGAAACTTCCCTGTCATATTTGTTTTTTCTTTAGGATGCATTCTTTTATGTAAACAAACTCCATCATATCACTAATCTCTAACAAAAAAATGGGTTATGGGCCCAAGTAATGTAAAAGAAGATAAAGAGAAAGCCAGAATAGGTAAAGATATCCCACAGCTGCAACAGAGTGAGATAAGCTCCCAAACAAATAAGAAAAAAAAAGCAAACAATGTTAGGAATTGTACCTAAAGGACTTTCAGGAACACAGCTCAAAGGGTGGTGGACAGGGGTTAGCTCTCCAGCCACTCTGAAAGCCCTTTCGGACTACAGGTATGCGTGAACCCCTGTGCTACGACGTGACCAACACAAAAAAATCCACCATTTCAGCTTAGACTCAAAAGCTCTTTTCTCCTACATCTCTGCGCTTTCCAAACCAACTCCACCGTCTGTTCCAGATGACCAAGCTCTCAGCAAAGCCACTGAACTGGCCACCTTCTTTGAAAACAAAATCATCAATCTCACCAGACCGTTTGCCACCCCCAACCCCCCTTTCGACGGCCCCATTATCTCACCAGGTCGCAGGGTTAGAATCCTTCAAGACTACCTCATCACTCGAAGTTGAAAATATTCTAAAGAAACTCAAACCCTCATCCCATCCTCTTGACACCATCCCATCGAACCTCCTCATCTCAATCCCAAAGACCGTTGCGAAACCCATAGCAAAAATCAACTGTTTGTTAGCCCAAGGACTAGTTTCTGATTCGCTAAAGCAGGCCATCCTGAAACCACTCCTAAAAAAACCCAATTTATCAACTTCAGACCTGGCTAACTTCCGTCCCATAGCTAAACTACCCATCATTGCCAAGATTATGGAGAAAATAGTTAATAAACAACTCACAGAATACCTGGAGGAACACAAGATCCTGGCACCTTCACAATACGGATTTCGCAAATCCCTAAACATGGAATCACTTCTGATCTCTCTCACGGACTCCATCATTCTGAACATGGACAAAAGACAACCTCACCTACTCATTCTCCTTGATCTGTCTGCTGCCTTCGATACGGTCAACCATGCAATCCTTCTAGACCGGCTCACAGACATTGGTATCTCAGGTACCGCTCTCGCCTGGTTTCGCTCATTTCTTAGCAACAGATCATTCAAGGTAAAAATCAATAACAAAGAATCACACCCAATCAACTCTAACCTGGGAGTCCCTCAAGGCTCTTCCCTCTTCAACATATATCTTCTTCCTCTTTGCCTCCTCCTTTCCAAGCTTAAAATCAAGCACTTCATATACGCGGATGATGTTCAAATTCTCATCCCCATTAAGGAGTCTCTACATAAATCCCTACAATTCTGGGACAGTTGTTTCCAAGAAATCAGCTCACTCCTCTCGAAACTTAACCTAGTCATCAACAAAGACAAGACCGAAATCCTCATCATCTCCCATGAAGACAACTTTCTCACTAAAGAGACAACCTCTCTCCCTATGGGGCAATCACAGGAAGACAGCCACATTACCCCCAACTCCCCTTTAACTATCCCGGACAACCTCAAAAACACGTCTTATGTCAGAGATCTTCTAGGGGTGCTCCTGGACAACCAACTTAATCTCAAAAGATTTGTAAACAACACGACCAAAGAGTGCTTTTTCAAATTACAAGTTCTCAAAAAGCTAAAACCCCTTCTGCACTCACATGATTTCCGTCTGGTTCTTCAATCAATTATACTCACCAAAATAGACTACTGTAACTCCCTGTTACTCGGGCTTCCTACAGTCACCATCAAACCACTACAGATGATACAGAATTCAGCAGCCAGGATCCTGACGAACTCAAAAAAGAGGGACCACATCACGCCCATACTCTACAACCTCCACTGGCTCCCTATCAAATATAGAGTTCTCTACAAAATCCTAACCATCATGCACAAAACCTTACACAACCTAGCCCCATTGGACCTTACCTTCCAGTTCCGCACTAACAACTCCTCAAGACCGATAAGAAAAGCATACCAAGGCACCCTATTCATCCCACAAGCTAAAACCTCTCTAAGGAATAGGGCCCTCTCCACAGCAGGCCCTACCCAATGGAACTCGCTCCCTCCGGATCTACGACAAGACCCCTGTCCAATCTCTTTCAAGAAAAAACTCAAAACATAGTTATTCAGCCTAGCATTTCCAGAACCCGCCTGTTAACCAAGGCAGTCTCACTTTAATCTCAACACCCCCTTCCTAAATCTCTTTTTAACTCTGGCATGTTATAATTTGCTACCAAATACTCTCTCATTTTCCTCGATAAGGGCCTTTGACACTCTCTGATCTTGTTTTTTCTTGCCCCGGCTTTCTCCAAGCGCTTGGCACTTAATCTATCGTCCTCTCACCCCCGGTCTGCTCCCTCTCACCCTCTCACCTGTTTGCTGCAACCTCCTCAAAACGTCTAAGATAATCGATTGCTTATTCTCTTAGCCCTTTATCGCTTTGTAACTCAAATTGTACAATATTTTGTAATCTCTCATACTATGTTACTCAAAGTTTTTTGCTATATAACTCAAATTATACGATGATATGTAATATCTTATACTAGGTTACTCAAGTTCTTTAGTTATTTTTTGTTCTATGTAATTGCTCATAGTTTTTTAGACATTTTTTGTTCTATGTAATTGCCCACAAGCAAGCCTGTTGTTTCAATGTAAACCGGTTTGATTTGCATCTAATGTAAGAAGATCGGTATACAAAAGCCAAAAATAAATAAATAAATAAATAAATAAACCTTGGGGCTTGCTGTGGTGCAGGTTGCTGACAGGTGAGGGTATCCAGGCATGAACTAGGCTGAAGCTGAAGACTCTGAATCCAAGCAAGATGAGGAAGCAGGTGAAGACTGAAGACAAGGAGTCCCAGCAAGATGAGGAACCAGATGAACACTGAGAAGAAGGACCAACCAGATCAAGGCAGGACCAAGGCTCTAGAAGTGCAGGCATGGGAATTCGGAACTCCGAACCAGAAGTCAGGAACTCAAAAGACTATGGAAAAGGACTACAAACTCAGGAGCAGGACTCTGAAGATTTGGAACAGGACCCTGGCTGAAGACACCGGAGTGCTGCGGTGGACTGAATATACAGGACGCTGGTAAGACGATGACACAAGCTGAAAATACTGGAATGCTGGACCAGGCTTGAAGACACCTGGTGCTGGAGAAAGGCAAAGACCAAGACACTGGAACAGGCTGAAGACCAGTTCGCTGAACAAGATGCGGACCACAGAAAACAGGAGACCACAGGTGACCTTGCGAAGGCAACGAAGAACAGACTGAGAAGTTCTTTTATAGAGCAGCTGAAGGATGACTTTGACTGAGCGTGCCACGGGCTCTTTAACTGCAGCAGGGGTGTGCACACACGCACCTAGAGAGACAGAAACAGTAGCGGTGGCAGCAATGACTGGAGTGGCGGCGTCCCAAGGCCCCGTTGGAACTGGAGGTGGCGACTAGTCGCCTGGATGACTGATGGCAAATCTGCTGCGGGAAGCGGCAGCACAGCACAAGCAGCAACAGGCGACGGTGGTGCCCCAGGGCCATGCAGGAACAAAAGCAGCATCGAGGTCGCTGGCGGTGAGTGCCAGGTGAGGCCGCTCGCAGGCCTTCCCGCAAGCAGTAATGCAACACAATAAGAGCAAAAGCCAGATAAGCTGCAGAGAGGAACTCATACAATGGATTTTTTTTGTGACTTGCATAGAAAAGGGAAAGTAACTGAAACATTTCAGAAAATGCTACAAATCATATTGAAATGCTGAATTCCATCAACAATCCAACCTGGAGATTTAATATGATAATTCTTCTAAAAATCTAAGGACTTTGGACTGTCCTAGAATCTGAACCACCTGATATAACTGCTACATAGGAAATAAAAATTGCCTGGAAGAAAAATGATCAAGGTGCCATCAATATAATCATCCAGACATTAAGCACGTCACAAAAAAGTTATGTTATTAACCCAACTGCAGCAAAAAGCATCTGGCCTAAGGTTTAGGCACCTGTAGTCAAACTGTATGTTTCAATGAATCTCTAAGTGAACAGAAGCTAATACAACCTCTACATGGTAAAAAGTTAAGTACAACATCTTTCTGCAACTTTATTTGCAAAATTACTATTTATTGGCTGGTTTTAGCAGATTGCAATATTCACAGTATTTGTATTTTCATGTATAAAAGTTTGGATACCAAGCTGATTCCTTTTTTTTTTTTTTAGTTGTTATTAAGGTTCAAAGAGTTAATTGACTCATCAAATCATCCATTAGTCAGTTGAAGACAATTCCATGGTTCTGATCCCTCTAAAAAAGGGACTAGGCCAACTCCAGTCCTTGAGTCACAAACAAGCCTGCTTTTCAGGATATCCACAATGAAAATTCATGAGATAGATTTGCAGACAAGGGAGGCAGTGCATGCAAATCTACCCCACGCGTGATCATTTTAAGCCCATATGCATGTACGTCTGTCTGTAATCAACTCCCAAATGTGTGAGGAAACATTAATGCCTTTATTCTCTTCCTAAATACTTTAATAGGAAGCACTGCCCTTAGCTCATCTGGGATTCTGTTACAAATCGTAGGACCTGCTACTGAGAACATTCTTTCCTGGGTCTCACATAAAGGCATTAGCCCTATCAATGGAATCTTCAACAAGCTTTTCCCCTGGGATCAAAGTGGATGTTATGGTACTCCCCCTTCCCTGTACCTCGTACATAGTCCTCGTCCTCCTCCGTGTGCCCTGCATACAGCCCCTATTTCCTTTGTCTTCCTATGCACCGCACAGACACCCTCTCTCCTCTCCTTTCCCCTTGCTCTGCACTTGACTACTTTTTCCCTTCCTCTCTCCATACCCTGCACACAGCCCTTATTACCTTTGGCTCCCTATGCCCTGCGCATGGCCCCTTCTCCTTCATCTCCAGGTCCTGCACGTGGCCCCTAGGTCATCTGCATATGCTCCCTCCTCCTTCTCCCTATGCCCTGCGCATGGCCCCATTCCCCATGCCCTGCACTCTGCCCTACTTTCTCCTGTCCTCTGCACATGGCCCCTCCTTCCTCCATTCTTCCCACACACGGCCTATCTCACCCCTCCTTTCCCCATGTCCCTCACTTAGCTTCTCTGTCCACTCTTCTCCCATGCACCTTACTTGACCTCTCTCTCCCCTCTTGCTGCCGTGCCCTGCTCTCAGCCTTCTCTCTCTCTCTTCGTGCCCTGCACAATGCCCCTCTTTTCTCTGTACCCCACTCATAGCCCCTATCTCCATTCCTCTCCCCATGCCCTGCACTTGGCCTTTTCTTGCCCTGTCAACTTCCTGTGCTCCCCACATGGCCTCTCTCTCTCTCTCTATGGCCTAAACTCAAACCTCTCTCTCTCCCCACTTCCTCTCCATGCCCCATTTGTGACCTCTCCTCATGCCCTACCCTTGGACCTGTCTCCTCCTCCCCCCCCCCCCTTTGTTCTCTCTGTCCTCTCCTCTCTCCCTGTGCCTCACACTCACTCTCTCTTTCTCCCTGTGCCCGGCACATGGTCCCCTCCTTTCCCTTTTCTCTGTATCTGGCATATGGCCTATGGTTGCTGGTCAGTTCAGATTTCTGCTTTTTTGCATAGTATTCAGTTAGAAGGTTACCAGACACTGTAATGGCTAGCCCAGCCATGGTAGAGGAGGGACAGGGAGGTGCAGCCTGCCTCGGATTGTTTCACAGGGCTCCTATGTCAATTTGTGATGCACAGATGCAAGAAGAATGTGGGAGAGAGGTGCATGCAGTGGCAGCTCAGTCTGCATAGAGCCATGACTGCCTCCATTTGGGGAGAGAGAGAGAGAGGGAATGACATGCACAAAGGAGGAAAAGAGAGGAGTGATGTGGTGCAGAGGTTAAGGGGGAGAAGGGGGTGGGGGTCTGGAGGAGGGTTGGCAGAGGTCGGGAAGAAGGTGGGGTCAGGGGGCTGGTGGGCAAAGGCTTGGGATGAGAGGGGGCTGGTGGGCAGAGAGTGGGGGTGAAATCTTCTGGATTGAAAGGAGGCACCTCTGGTCCTAGTGCAGACCTAGGCTCAGCAGCATCTTCAGATATTAGAGGAAGTGGTAGAGGTAGGGGCAGATCTAAGAATTTTCCCCACATAGGCCCCCACTTCTCTCCCCGTGCCCCGCTCACGGCCTCCTCTTCTCCCCGTGTCCCGAAGAAGGCTTCCTCTTCTCCCCCCTCCTCTCTCCCCGTGCCCCGCTCAGGTCTCCCCTCCCCTCCTCCTCCCTCCCCGTGCCCCGCTCACGGCTTCCTCTTCTCCCCCCTCCTCCCTCCCCGTGCCCCGCTCACGGCCTCCTCTTCTCCCCTCCTCCTCTTCTCCCCGTGCCCCGCACACGGCCTCCTCTTCTCCCCGTGCTCCGCTCAGGTCTCCCCTCCTCCTCTCTCCCGTGCCCCGCACACGGTCTCCTCTTCTCCCCCCTCCTCTCTCCCCTTTGCCCCGCTCACGGCCTCCTCTTCTCCCCCCTCCTCTCTCCCCGTGCCCCGCACACGGCCTCCTCTTCTCCCCGTGCCCCGCTCAGGTCTCCCCTCCTCCTCTCTCCCCGTGCCCCGCACACGGCCTCCTCTTCTCCCCCCTCCTCTCTCCCCGTGCCCCGCACACGGTCTCCTCTTCTCCCCGTGCCCCGCACACGGCCTCCTCCTCCCTCCCCGTGCCCCGCACACGGCCTCCTCCTCTCTCCCCGTGCCCCGCACACGGCCTCCTCTTCTCCCCCCTCCTCTCTCCCCGTGCCCCGCACACGGTCTCCTCTTCTCCCCGTGCCCCGCACACGGCCTCCTCCTCCCTCCCCGTGCCCCGCACACGGCCCCGCGCCGGCCGCCTCACTGCGCAGGCGCCGGAGCCGGAAGAGCCAGTGAGCGCCGAGCCGCCGTCACTCAGACTCCGCCGGGGAGGCCTGGACACAAACATGGTGAGTGCGAGCGGCCCCGGGACTCGGCCTCGTTCCTCCCCGCGCTCCCCGGCGGCGGCGGCGGAGGAGCCTCGGACGCTCTGCTTCCTCGCACTCGCCGGCGGCAGAGCCCGGCCTCGCCGGTGCGTGAGGAGGAGAAGGGGGGGGGGGGGAGCTTTGGCGTCGCCGCGGCCGGAGCGGGGCGGGCGTCCGGGGGGGTCAACTCGCGGCGCGCCGGCTTTTGCCTGGTAGGCTCCGGGGCCTGCGTACCGTCTCTTCGCCCCGTGCTCCCGGAGGTGGGCGGCCTGCGGCGCGCAGCGATTGACACCCAGGGCGGGGAGCCGGCCGGGGCCTGTGCCGCAGCGGCCAGCGTGGGCTCAAGGAAGCGGCAGGAGCCGGCGGCAGCAGCAGGTCGCGCCTTATTGAGAAGTGACTGGGCATCGTGGCGGGGGTGGGGGGGGGCTTTATTGGAAGGGATCATCTTTCAGATATTTCTAAGGAGAATTTCGTCTTATCCAGGGTCTTCGCCAGTAATTGTTTTCTCGATGCACTGGAGTGGGGAGGTGCAGGAGCCTTTACCGAATATGACCCGCAAGGGCTTAAAAAGTTAGATTAACTGACCATAAAGAAGCAAACCTCATAAAAATATCCCCTTTAAACCCGTGTAAAAGATGGTACCATATAAAAACTGCTTAAATGTGTACAATACTGTATGCAAAGTTTGGGTTCACTTCAGACCTGCCTGTTCAATTACTAGATGGGATGGATTATGGGACTGGGAGCCCCCAAATGACCATTGGAATGGTCTAATTCTGCCCCAAGAAATGAAGTCCAGTTAAATTCACCTACTTTGCCCTGTTGTCCCAGTCTGTGCTGCTCTAGTTAAAGATCTAGCCCAGCAGTCAGCTGTACAGGCTTGACCTCCATCTGCTTTTCTAGCTGTGGTCATCACACTTCTTTATTCTTAGTACAATGGGCATCTCACAGCTGTCAACCATACAAGCTTGATAGCCTGTAGGATATTGCTCCTTATCCAAGTAAGATTGGATCCTTGATGAATAGGGATTCAAGGACAATGCTTACTTCCTTGTGATCTAAAAAATATAAAGGTAACTTTTCTGTTTTGTGCACATGGAAAAATTATAGATCTAATTTATAAAATATTTTTTCCATATGCACAAAACAGAACAATTTCTTTTATTGTTGGCCCAAAGGAAGAAGTTATACAGTTAGTGTAGCTGTGTTTAAAAAAGGATTGGATAAGTTCCTGGCGGAGAAGTCCATTACCTGCTATTAATTAAGTTGACTTAGAAAAAAGCCACTGCTATTACTAGCAACAGTAGCATGGAATAGACTTAGTTTTTGGGTACTTGCCAGGTTCTTATGGCCTGGATTGGCCACTGTTGGAAACAGGATGCTGGGCTTGATGGACCCTTGGTCTGACCCAGTATGGCATGTTCTTATTGACATAGTACACCCTTACACTAGATAATATCCTTAACTATTATAACAAAGAAGCACTTTTCTAGTATCTTTGAGCAGGCACAGGTAGGTGCAGGGGCATCCAGAACTCTCTACTCAATTGCTATTTCAATCTCCTGACTTGTCATTCTTTGTTCAACTTTTGAAAACCCAGGATTTACATCTACTCTTATGTATTTGTTTGATTTGCATGTTGCTGTTTGATTTGCATGTTGCTTTTCGGTACTTCAAAGCAGATTACGTTGAAAACTTTATTACAGATCTCAGTAGAGCCACCAACCCTACTCCTCATGTGCTTCAGAATTTGTCCATTTGGAAATGAATCAATTAGCTCTTGCCCAGGCATTGTCTTTGTTTGCTTTTACATAGTAATGATGGCAGAAAGAGACAAAAAGGGCCATCCAGTCTGCTACCAACCACTGCCCCACTGTCTCTGTTAAGGGTAGTATGTCACTGCATGCTGGTTACCCCACGCCTTATGGGAGTAACTGGCATGCTGTTCTGAGCAGGTTACCCCCCAAGCGCTGGTAAGTGTAGTAATATCAACAATCAAAACAGAGCAACTGTCAAGCCCATAACAAAATTACTGCTAGCAAGATTTTTACGGGGTGAGCAACCTTTCTGATAATTCAGAAATGCTGCTTGAATCTGCTTTGCTTTTGGATTTGGCCCTAGAAGCAGTCCTGTGATTTTTCCTAATGTCTTCATATCATTACCCCAGACCATAAATGTCAGGGCCCAGCATTGGCTGTCATCTGAATCCAGTTCCCCTTTTTGCCCCCACCATCAACGCAGAGATGCTTCAAAAGCATCAAGGTTAATTGGTTAAGGGTAGTAATCCCCATGCCTTCTGTTAAGGGTAGTAACTGCTGCTGTGTGCAGGTTCCTCCCCTTTTTATCATGATTCAGTAACTGAGCATAGCATGAATTTACCTTGTTTACAGGCCGATTCAGTAAAGTCCGCGGGAGAGCGGGCGACGCCCAGGCCACTCGCCTGTGCGCGCGATGCAGTATGCAAATGAGGCCCACGGTAGAAACGGGCAAAAGGAGCGGCAGCTGTCAGCGGGTTTGACAGCCGACGCTCAATTTTGCCGGCGTCTGTTCTCGAGCCCGCTGACAGCCATGGGCTTGGAAACCGGACGCAGGCAAAATTGAGCGTCCGGTTTTCGACCCAACAGCAGCCGGCCGACTTCAAATTTTTTTTTTCTCTTTTTTTTTTTTTAACTTTTTTTTTACTCTTCGGGACCTCCGACTTAATATCGCCAAGATATTAAGTTGGAGGGTGCACAGAAAAGCAGTTTTTACTGCTTTTCTGTGCACTTTCCTGGTGCCGGAAGAAATTAGCGCCTACCTTTGGGTAGGCGCTAATTTCTGAAAGTAAAATGTGCGGCTTGGCTGCACATTTTACTTTCTGAATTGCGCGTGAATACCTAATAGGGCCATCAACATGCATTTGCATGTTGAGGGCGCTATTAGGTTTGGCGGGTTGGATGCGCGTTTTCCACCCCTTACTGAATAAGGGGTAAGGGAAAACGCGCGTCCAATGACAGGTTAACAGTGCGCTCCGTCAGAGCGCACTGTTCTGTTTCGGCCTGTATGTGAGGTGCAGGCAGAACAGTAGCAGTCATTTACCGGTGGGAAGGTTTCCCCTTTTCTTGGATGACCAGCACTTGTAAATTAAAATGTATTTCGACTAAATCACTTCAAAAAGCTGCATACATTTGTGCATTTCTTGAGATAATTTATGAATGCTGCCTATAATTTTAAAAATAACCCCAAACCATCCTCTGAAAAAAATGCATAAGAGAAAGTGCTGGTGCTGCATTCTAATTGTGTTAGGTCAATAGGAGGACCAGTCTTGTGGTTCGAACACTGAACTATGAGTTAGAAGAAACCTTATCCTCTTATCCCACCAACTTTGTGATATTGTGCATGCCTTATCTCTGTGCCTCAGGATATCCAACTGTAATTGGGTAGTGGTAATAGTACCAGTATTGTTCCTTTTCTTATTTTCTCTTTGGAAGCTTTCATACAATCCAAGTGCCAGAAAGGTGATACTCTTGGCCATCCTGCATGCGGTAATATTCCTGAATTACATTGTAAAGCTCATTTGAATTCTATTTGGATAAAACTGTTCTACAAATTCACATTTTTATTTTTGAATTAGAAATAAAATCCAAATTTGAACTGGTAGTGAGGTTTATATCTTACCTGTTTTTCAAGTTTATTTTCCAGTTGTAATGCCATTTTTGGAGTTTAAATATTGGTGTTTTTTATCTTGTGATTATATCTGAATGTTTTTCGATCTGCAAAAATACAAAAAAATTACAAACTGGTATATTTCAGATGACCTTTTGAGAGAGGACAAATTATCAGCATTAAATTGTTTTATTTTTACCTCTGGTTTTATTTTTCTGTTGAATATTGTTTTAAGTGCATTTTAACCAGGGTTGAAAATACTATAGAAGAGAATGTCTGTCTGTCTCCATCTGACAAGGGGCATACAATAATATCCATAAAAGATGACCGATCAGTCCAGTCTTGGTGTGGTGGGGGAAGGTGGTGTAGGGTCAAAGTCAAAAAGCGCTAGAAAATCCAAGCCTCATCAGGATTTTCACTTCTTCCTTGTTGCACTAGTCAAAAAGCAAGGTTTGAATTCACTGTATGTAGCGGCGTAATCATTGCAAAATTCTCTCTGTACTTAGGGTGCCACTCAAGGTGCTTTGTTGAGTTGTAGAGAGAGAGCCTTTAGTATTTACAATGTACTTTGCCTTCTCCATAATAAAGCAAAGAAAAGTACAGAAGTATAGAGGCCACTGAAGTCACTGGCTCTCACTGTTTGGGCATGTTATCATCATGAATTGGCAGCCTTCATTTCTGGGGCGGGGTGCCCTACAATCCTTGTCCAGCTTTCTACACTTGGTTTCATTTCATACTTTCTAATTCTTTGAATAAGATCCATTGGATGGAGAACGTCACCAATATGTTTGACAGAATCCGTTAGCATTAATGGGTTTGTTTTTTTTTTTGGTGCACTGAAAAAGGTATCTGCTCATTATGAATGTTCTGGTTGCTGAAGCAATGCAAGCATATTTCTCTTTTATTTCTAACAGAACAAGTTGAAATCATCGCAGAAGGACAAGGTTCGTCAGTTTATGATCTTCACACAATCCAGTGAAAAGACTGCTGTAAGTTGTCTATCTCAAAATGACTGGAAGTTAGACGTTGCCACAGACAATTTTTTCCAAAATCCCGAGCTTTATATACGAGAAAGTGTTAAAGGAACATTGGATAGAAAGAAGTTAGAGCAGCTATACAACAGATACAAAGGTGAGTTTCACAAACTTTCAATGTTTAGGTTACACAGTGCATATACAATAATTTGTATGCTGATCTGATGCTTTCATGAGAGAAGTCAACTGTGATGGACCGTGGAGCACAGGGTTGAAAGGTATCATCTGAAGACATCTATCTGTTCCGAGTCCTGTTGCTTGCTGACATTGCAGAAACTGAATGCGCTAATGTTTTTTTTTTTAATTTTATGATTTATTTATTTTTTGACCTGGCAGTTTCCCCATTCTCCTTTGTACTTCCAGCTCAATCAGAGCCGGGATGTGGTGCCATGAGCCTTTATTTGCAACACATGGGGTTTTCTCCCCTATTTTATGTCTTCCCCTCCCCCATTCCTAATATACCTAGCCTCTGGTCATTGCAGTGGCAGTCCTGGGCCAGTGGCCATGTCGCAGGGCTCATTCCCTAAACCTGGCAATCATGGGCCTGAATCCGGCCACCGGTTGTCATCTTTAAGCAATAACTCTGACTGTTCCACTCTGCTCCGGAGGCTGTGGACGCTGCTTCCACGGCACCCTCAGCCAATTCAGGAACCAGAAGACCCAACTGGGGGATTGAACCAGATGGACTTTCCTCCACAGTGCATAGCAGTTGCCACCTGGACTTCTGGTCGGCCTCAAAAAAAATTTGAGCCAAGATGGCCTATAAATCAAATAGCCAGAGAAAGACAAGAGGAAACTGATTTAGCACCAGAAGTCTGCTTCGTCTCTAGCAGAGCAGTGATCTAGAGTATTTAGATTTGTATTGGTGGGACTGGTTATACAAGAGGAGCTTTCCAAATCTTTACATATTGGTTCAAAATGGATCTTACTGATTGTTTTAATTTCCACCTGAATTGGCTAAAAATAAATGTTAGTACTGCAGCTTTATTTATCACAGATAGTGGGGCCATCCGTGGAATGGTGAGTCTGAGGAAATAATAGAAACAAGTGTAATAATCATGTATTCAAACTGGATTTTAGAAACCATTTTGCAGGCTGAAGTTACATATCCAAGTTCTTGGTTGCCTTATGTGTATAGCAGCAGTATGCCAGGGAGAAATGGGCTTCGTCGGGCCTTTTATTCTTAGAAACATCTACTCCACTCGCTGTCTTAAACCTGGTTTAGAAAGCAGCACATGTGCCTTAGCATGCCATTTACTGCAATGTGTACAGCTCGTATGTGGGACGGAGAAAACAAACAGCAGGTACAAAGAAAGACTAGTCCTGTCTGTTATTAATAATCTCTTTGTGGTGATTACATAGGACTATTGTGAATTTTTATTTATTTTATTTATTTAATAAAATGTATAAATCGCTTTACAGGTTTTATAGTAGAATCTTCCAAAGCAATATACATGAAATATAAAACAATATATAAAACTAACATCTTAAACAAAAAATCCATTCATACACAGACAGTGCCGCCCCTCCAAGACTAAATTGCTGCAGCACCCGCTACTTAAAACAAGCTAGGCTGTTCCTATCTCAGTCATCATCCACCAGGTCTTTACTTGGCGGTGAAACTGCATTAAATCTTTTTTTCCTCCGTGATTGACAAAGGGAAATCATTCCATAACTTGTGAATCGTCATAAGGAATAATTTGCTACAACCCAAGAAAGAGATCTAGGTGTCATAGTGGATAACACATTTAAATCGTCGGTGCAGTATGCTGCACCCAAACAGAATGTTGGGAATTATTAAAAAGGGAATGGTGAATAAAACGGAAAATGTCATAATGCCTCTATCGCTCCATGGTGAGACCGCACCTTGAATACTGTGTACAATTCTGGTCGCCCATCTCAAAAAAGATATAATTGCGATGGAGAAGGTACAGAGAAGGGTGACCAAAATGATAAGGGGAATGGAACAGTTCCCCTATGAGGAAAGACTAAAGAGGTTAGGACTTTTCAGCTTGGAGAAGAGACGGCTGAGGGGGGATATGATAGAGGTGTTTAAAATCATTAGAGGTCTAGAACGGGTAGATGTGAATCGGTTATTTATTCTTTCAGATAGTAGAAGGACTAGGGGGCACTTCATGAAGTTAGCATGTGGCACATTTAAAACTAATCGGAGAAAGTTCTTTTTCACTCAACGCACAATTAAACTCTGGAATTTGTTGCCAGAGGATGTGGTTAGTGCAGTTAGTATAGCTGTGTTTTAAAAAAGGATTGGATAAGTTCTTGGAAGAGAAGTCCATTACCTGCTATTAATTGAGTTGACTTAGAAAATAGCCACTGCTATTACTAGCAATGGTAACATGGAATAGACTTAGTTTTTGGGCACTTGCCATGTTCTTATGGCCTGGATTGGCCCTTGTTGGAAACAGGATGCTGGGCTTAATGGACCCTTGGTCTGACCCAGTATGGCATGTTCTTATGTTCTCTGTAGCTTAATATGTCGATTAAACTTTGACTGAAGGAAGTTGGAGTTGACAGTACCGAGAACGCGTATTTCTAGATGACTGTTTCCAACATAACTTATTAGTCATATGCGGTGGACAGGTTCCACATAAGATCTTAAATGCGAAAACAAGAAATGTGAATTTACAAAACTTCACAGGTAACCAGTAAAGCTTCAAAAGAAGAGGAAAGACAGATTCCCATCTAGACCGGTCCATAACAATTTGTTTTTGAGTTGGAGAAAGTTCCTTTCCTTTTTGCTGTTTAATTAAATAAAAAGCAACGCTTTTGTTAGTCCAGTGCATGGTGCAGTAAGCAGTAACACTTGCTGTGATTAGAGGTTTTAAACTTCAATGGTCTCTTGTGGTGCTATAGCACTCATCACAACCCAATATAAGGAATATGACTACTACGATGATGATTTCTGCAGGTATACATAAGACGCAGTCTAGTTAAGATATAGTATTGAAACAAATAAGCTATTTTGGGAAATGTATTTGTTACAGTAGATAGTTAAAATAAGGCTGTGATCGGGGAAAGAAGGGTTAAATATTTTAAAAGCAACCTCAAAAAGGTGGGTTTTAAGGAAAGATTTAACTGTGGCCACAAAGAGGGCATAAGTTATTCCATGCATGTAGTGCAGCAAGGTAGAAAGAGTGGAGTGGGGAGTTGGCAGTGGAGGAGGAGGAGAAACACAGATAAGCGCAGCTGGCTCATTGAACAGGGTTTTCAAGAAGAAACCTAGGGAGAGCTAAGAAAGGAATGAGGAGCTGCAGAGTGAAGTTTGAACTATATTTGGAGGCGGATGGGAAACCAGTGAGAAGCTGTTACGTGGTCATAACATTGGAAGGCAAGATAAGTCGTAGGGATGTAGATGGTTCAGTGGCAGATCTATGAAGAGCAGCTTGCAGTAATCTAAGCAGAAGTTGTTGAAAGAGTAGTTATGTGTTTTGGTAGTATGTTCAGAAAGGAAAGGGCATTTTTTAGTTCTGAAAGGGGATTGGTTCTTTCACTGACAGCTGTCAGTTGAGTGACCGGTCAGCGGCCAATGAACTGGCCGCTGACCAGTCACTCAACCTTACCTCCCCCCCTGCTTGGGGGGGAGGTAAGGTTTTCTCCTCCTCCAGCTGGGGTTCCCTGGGAGTAGGGGAGGGTTTGGAATTTGCCCCACTTTAGGGCTCACTGCTATTTTAGTTTTTGGAATATGGGAAAAATAAAGAGGAAGGGAGATCTGCCACTCAATGTGGCTATTTTTTTCAACTAGGGTGAGAGGGAGGGGGATCATGCCCTGCTCTGCCAACTACCTGTTTTCCTGGCACAGATTTTTCTCTTAATGTCATGCAAATGACCAATGAGTAAAGTTTTAAAAAGCACATTTTTTTTTAAATTCCTGGTCTATTTCTATGTTAGCTTCCTTTATCCCATGGAACCACTAGTTTTTTTGTTTTTTTTTACTGCCAGCATAAAGTAAAACCCGCACTAAAATTTAACTCAGATTTTAGTGCAGATTTTATTACATCAGTCCCCAAGTGAGAGAGGAGGAATAGAGAAGATGGGCAGTTTCATTATCTGTGATTTAAGAAAAGGGAGAAGAGTGAAGTGAGGGAAGGTGGCAGATGCCTGGTTGAGAACTAGATTAATTTTGTGAACCTTGTTTTGGATGACGTCATGTGTTGTCTGTGCAGAGAGTAAAGGGGCTGGGAGGAGGGACATTAGTGCAGCAAAGGGATGACTAATGTTGAAGACAAAGGCATTTGTCAAATGGACATAGGCCTGCTTGTTGCGTGCAGTAGCAGACTAGAAGGAGATGAACATGAATTTGAAATGTATGAAGTTTGCATAGGAATGGGAGTTTAGCCAGAAATGTTCTGCAGCTAGATGCAGGAATGTAGGAAACAAACTCTAGAAGTGAGGCAAGGTTGGGTTTAGTACACTTTACAAGATGGGGTGGGGTGAGAGGTCCAAAGCAGAACAAGAAACTGCCTTGTCAAGAAACTCCTTTGTCGGGGTAGGAGAGGAGAGATGAGATAGTGAAGAGTATGAAAGGGCCAGTATCATGGAGATTCTTAAAGTATTGGGGATGACTGGATGGGACTGTAGGGGAGAGTGATTAAGTGTGAAAGTTGTCAGATAGTGGTCAAAGAGAGAAAGAAGAGCGGTGGAGAAGCCTGAGAGAGAGAGCAGCTGGCAGAAAGGACCACATCAAGGCAGTGGCTGTACTGATGAGTGGTGGCAATAGTAAGGTTAATAGTTTAGAGACATAAGAATCAGAGGGGTTCTCAACATGTAAATGAAAGTCCCCAAAATAAGGGAATGGGCAGATGAATTAGGAAGAAGGAAAGCCAGAACTTAGCGGAGGAGGAATAGAGAGGCATATCAGAGTTAATAGCTGACAGTTGCCTAGTGGGATAGTGGGGTGAATGATGAAGTGGGAAGAAAGGGAGTGGGACTAAGGAGGGAGAAGTGGTTGAAACCTGCAAAAGGGGAAGAGTTGTTGCCCGACACATCCAGTGCAGGCAGGCTACTGAGTGATGTGTGTGAGAGCAAAGATAATCTCCATGACAGAGAGTAGCAGCTGAAGCAGAGTCCTCAGGGGAAAGCCAGGTCTCAGACAGAGCAAGATCACGGAGAGAATTAGAGATGAAGAGGTTGTAAATGTAACCAGGCCTGTTAGAAATTGAGTGGTCATTCCATGAGCAAAGGAGGGGGGGATAGGGATAAGTTTGAAGGGTAATAGGTTGATGTGTGCAGACAGGGTGAGAGTTGCCTTGAAGGGCTAGGATTGGGATTGATATCTCCGGCTGATAGAGTACGGAGGTGAGAAGTGGAGGTGTGACAGCTGTGACAAGGATGATATACTTTCAGGGAGAATGGTGATAGCTGGATGAGAGAGAGTGGCTGTGGAGGTGGAGAATGTAGAATAAGGAGGCAGTAGATGTTTGTAATGGCTCGCAACAAGGAAGAAGGTTGGGGAGGGTGAGCATTGGCAAGAAGAAGCATGGTAGGGCTATAGGAAGTAAAGGAAGCTGACGAAATAATGCAATGTTTTGTTGACAAATCCAGTTTGTGGTTCTGTACTGCTCTCCTGGACATGTGGCAGAAGCCAAAGCCCCGGTTAACCCACAGTATCCACAGCTAAGGCAGCTGGGAGAAGAATTCAAACCTCCCCTGTAGCAGGCCTGTTGGTCAGAGGAATGTGGGATGGCAGAAGCTGAAGTCCTGCTGGTTCATGGCATCTTCATTTCTCCACATCAAAGGTAGCTGGGAGAAATATGTAGAGGAACTGCAACCTTCTCAGTACCGTTTAAGAACAGTATTAGTTGTGAGCTTAGAAGTCATCATGTAGTGCATATCTCCCTTTTACCCACCATTCCTATCAATGATAACTGTCAATTGTTTAAACCAGCGCTTCTCAACCGGTGTGTCGCCAAGCACCGGCTGGTGTGTTGCGTGCTCCCGGTCTCTCCCGCTGCCCTTTCTTTCCTGCTGCCGTTGCCGCCGGGCTATCAGCACGTTCAAGCCCAGAGGGAGCGGCAGCAGTGCTAAAAGAAGCTGTGGCACCCGCGGCTGGCCTTCCCGCGCCTGCCCCCCCGTGACCCGGAACAGGAAATGGTGCGCGGGAAGGAGAAAGAGCCGTGCCGTGTGATAAAGTAGCAGTGGCGACTGCAGCATCGGCCCCCGAGCAATTGAAGCAGCCGGTAATCGAGAAAGGAGACAGCAGCATGAGCCTCCTGCGGCCGATGGGATTCTTCTTTCTTGGCTTGCGGGAGCTGGAGGAGGAGGCTGCTGCAGCTACCATTTGTGCTCGGGGAGGGGCGGGGGGGGGGGGGGGAGAGGAAGTAAGAGAGAGGAGCAGCCAGTGTGTAAGTGAGAGAATGTGTGTGTGATTGAGAGCCTGTGTGTAAGTTAGAGAATGTATTTGATTGAGAGCATGTGTGTGACTGAGAGAAACTGGTCAGAGAGCTGATGTGTGTGTGTATATGTGAGAGACAATGAAAGTGACTGCTCAAGGAGATAACTGATGTGTATATGAAAGTGAGAGACATTAGTCAGGGATGTGACTGATGTGTGTGTGTGTGTGTGTGTGTGTGTGTGTGTGTGTGTGAAAAAGAGAAAAAGCATGGAAGTGAGAAATCTGGGTATGTGAGAAAGCATGGTGTTGTGGGGGTGTGTGTGAAAGAAAGCATGGGAGTGAGAAGCCTGATTATGTGAGAGAGAGCATGGGAGTGGGAAGCCTGTGTGTGTGTGCATGCATGAGAGAGAGACTGGTTGGTAAGGTGACTGTGTGTGTGAGAGAAAGAGACTTGTGTGTGTGAATGTGAGAGAAAGAATGTGATTCAGGGAATGAGAAGCCTGTGCAGTGGAGAGCGAGCATGGAAATGAGAGAGAGACTGGTGTGTGTTTATATGTGTGTGTAACAGAGAGAGTGATTATGGGAATGAGAAGCCTGTGCATGTGAAGAGTGAGCATGGGAGTGAGAAAACTGGGTGTGTGTGAGACACAGCATGGGAGTGAGAAGCCTGCATATCTGAAAGAACACGGGAGTGGGAAGTGTGTGTGTGTATGCATGAGAGAGATCAGGTGACTGGTATGTGTTTGTGTGTGTGAGAGAGAAAGAAAGTGATTATGGGAATGAGAAGCCTGTGCATGTGGAGAGAACAAGCATGGGAGTGAGAAACTGGTGAGTGTGTGTGAGACAGAGAAAGTGATTATGAGAGTGAGAAGCCTGTATATGTAAGTAGAACACGGGAGTGGGAAGCCTGTGTGTGTGTATGGCATGAGAGAAACTGTTCAGGAAGGTGACTGGTGTGTATGTCAAAGACTGTTTGGGAGATGATTGGTGTGTGAGAGACAGAAACTGGTCATGGGGGCATGACTGGTATGGTGTGTGTGTGAGAGACATGGGCACGGCTGTGTGCTACGGCCTGCATGGAAGAGGAGTAGGAGTAGGGGTAAGTAAAGGTGGCTTTTTAAGTTTATTTTTCTTGATTGACTGCCCTTTTAATTATTTAATATTATGTGATGTGTCTGCTTTTTTGAAATATTTTATTGGTGTTTGGAGAATTTTTAATAGTTTTTATGAGTTTTTAATTGTTGGATGTTATTCTGTTCATAGCTGTTTGAAACATTTATTCTGCTTATTAGTATAGTTTTACAGTTATTTCTGTGTGGGGATCTATAGCTGCTTGCTAGTTCTGTTTTCCTAATAAGAGGTGTATTGGTTTTTAGGACCTGATTTAATATTTGTAGTGTTGCCTTTTCATAGATAGGGTTGCTCCTGTTTGAGTGTATTCCATAATACAGGTGTAACTGTGTGCGGATTAGTTTATGTGCATTACTACAGATCCTGGGAGTATGTTAGGTCGGTTCTGTGTCTGTTACCGAGATGAGATATTTTACTAGCATGTAAGCGTTTGTATCAATCTTATTTGTTGTGTTTTCTCAAGAGGACATGCATTGGTGGTAAACTGCTATCTTTTCATAAGTAGGGCTATTGAGCCTGGAAGTAGAAGGAGTTTGAGTTGCTGTTACAGAGATGACACTAGAACCAGAATATCTTTTTTGTAGGGTGAGTTGTATGGGGAATGTTGTAATCCTGCTTTACATCCATTATTGTGGGTCAGGGGGGGTTCCCGTGGATGCAAACTGTACTTTTAGATCTAGCCCCATGACGATCATGGGTCAGTGTGTCATGCATGTGAGAACAATCTGTCAGGTGTGTCCCGACAGAAAAAAGGTTGAGAACCACTGGTTTAAACTATTCATCTCTGTCATGGCAACTGGGCTTTCCTAGGGCAGTAATCTGTTCTTTTACATCACACAATGGGCTTCAAACTGGATTGGAAATTCTAATTCAAAAGTCTCAAAGCTGTACTTACCAGAAATATGATGTGCTTCCTGTTCTGATAAGACTTGGTGTGTGAAGGGTACTGTTTTCTGTTGGGTTTTTTTGTGCATCTTGACAGCTAGTATGCCTCTGTGCCCCAGAAGATTTGTAAATGTAAGCCTGGCCTTAACACCACTAAAGATATAAACTAGGCATGCTCCTCTTGTCATGTTAAGTGGACCCCCCTTAATGTGCAGAATTCAGCTGTCGTGACCACTCATTTGTGGTGAAATGCTTATATGCATAATGGGGCAATTTCCAAAAGTCTGCCTACATGCAGTCTGCAGCTCCTCTCTACCTCATTTTCACAGGAAAAGCACGCACATACTTTCCCTTTGAAAACTGCTCATGGGGATGGAGAACCCATGGACTTTACACTTGCTGTTTTTGTGGGCAGATTTTTTCTGGAAATCTAGTCAACACATGTTTTCCATTCCTGCCTTAAACATGCCCCCGAGAACGTCTCCCCCTTAGTCCAGTTAAAAGTATCTGCGTTATAGAAACCTACATATACTTCTAGCTGGATTGAGTTGGGGTTATTATTCAGGCAGCTGGTTTATATGGAGAAATCACTACTTATGTGGCTGTAAATGCATGAACATTAGACCTCCTTAAAAGTCCAGGATCAGGCATTTAGCCTGGTCCACCTTAAGATAGTCACAAGAGAATTCTGGTTACAGGGTGTTTCTCCTGAGACACCAGGGTCTAGATGGAAAGGGAAGGCCCCAGATGAGACTAGAAGAAAGCAAGAGGTATGCTAAAACTACTTATTTGTAAACTACTACATTTCTTTTTTTTTTTCTATTTGAAATTTTCGTAATATTCAGACGTTAATCCACACCAGTGGGTTATGCACCTCTACCAACAGATGGAGAAGGAGCAAAGCTGAAGTCACTTTATATATACCCCTACAGTGATATCAGCTGCCAGTATTCTTCGTCTCCAACAGATGGTGGACGTGCATTTCCCTACTGTGGATTGCTTTAAAAAAAAAAAAAAATTAAAAGGAGAAAAGAAGGAAATTAATTTGCCCCGCTTTCCTGTGGTGATATCTTATGGTCCCTCTCTCAATCGAGTTTTCCTGAGGTGATATCTGCAGATCTCTCCCTCAGTAGAGTGCCTTGGTCTGAAGCTGGTTTTCCAGCGTGGACTTAGCTGTAGAGAGAGAAACAGCTGAGAGGCTAGCGGGTGAAGGAAGCCGAAAGCGGTGGTGAAGGCCTTTGCCCTCTCCCCCCGCAGCCGGAGACAGACTCTATACTCATACTTCTGCCAGAAGGGTGGCTTCAGTGATAGCAGCTAGGCGTCAGCTATAGCTGAGGAATTGGTCAGCCGATACAATTTCGAAGTCTAATGTTATGAAATTGCCTTTTAAAGGATCGCTCTTGTTTGGGAGTGTTTAAAAAAAAAAAAAAGTCCAATAAATGGTTAGGATCATCGATTGCCAGAGGATTAAAAGCAGGTGCCGAAGTTGTTCAGCGTGGGAGGTGGTGCTAGGGGTTTCAAACATTTTCAACTCTACAGAGGAGCGGCTTCTCAGAGGGCTCGACCTTTGTGTAGGTCTCAGTCCTTCATCCTAGGCAGCCCATCCTAGGTCTCAGTCCTTCATCCTAGGCAGACCATCCTAGGCAGCCCAGACGGTGGTGCCTCCCTCGACTCCCTCAGTGAGGGTGTGCTAACCCAACCCCAGGAACAGGAGATAGGGGGTTGCCTGTCTCTCCTTTTTTGTCGAAGGTGGGTCGAGATCACATCAGACTGGTGGGTTCTGGAGGTGATAAGAATTGGTTATGTTCTGGAGTTCCTCAGCGTTCCTCGGAACGTTTTTGTGGTGTCGCCCTGCAGAAGAGACGGGCAGTGGAGTGTACTTTGTCAAGACTCCTTGGCCTGCGGGCTGTGACCCCAGTGCCCATGTCACAAGAAAAGATGGGTCGACATTCCATTTATTTCATTGTACCCGAGAAGAAAGGTTCCTTAGCCCCATCCTGGATCTCAAGGGAGTCAACTGGCTTTTGCGAGTGACTTGTTCCCGCTGATAATGGCAGTATCGGAGTAATAATTGACACAGAGCTAAACCTCAAACAGCACATAACACTAAAGGTTAAAGAAGGGTATGCTAAACTTATGGTACTTAGAAAACTTAAACCATTACTGTCACTGCCAAACTTTCACACAGTGCTTCAATCACTGATATTTGCAAGCACTGACTACTGCAGTGCATTACTACTTGGTTTACCTTACACTATGATAAGACCACTGCAAATATTACAAAACTCCGCAGCTAGAATTCTCACTGGAAAAAGTAAAAAAAGATCACACCACAGATACACTAGCCGAACTACATTGGCTACCCATAGAACAAAGAGTTCACTTCAAAGCACTTTGCACAATACACAAATTGATCCATGACGAAAAAGCAGAATGGCTGAACACAGCACTTCGAGTACACGTCCCACATAACAATTTAAGATCAGCAAACAAAGCCCTCTTAACCATTCCATCTGTGAAAACCACAAGACTAACCCAGGTTAGGGAACGTGCACTGTCTCTGGCCGGTCCCATATTATGGAACACTATGCCCCTTGATCTAAGACTTCAGAGAAATCATAAACTTTTCAAAATAAACCTCAAAACCTGGCTCTTCAAACAAGCTTTTGATAAAGAAAACGCTGCAAGCAAATAAGGATAAGCGGATATAGAGCACCCAGCACACAATCTCCAGATACTACCTGGAAATTATTTTATCCCTCAGATAATCGTAGTCAACAAACCGACAGGTTGAATAGCAAAACATATACTCTCCCATGAGAATTTCATCAATGTAAATTCCATGTCATAAACCAAATAGTACTTAATGTGTATTTGTTACCAGATAATGGCACCCTCTATGTAAAGTATGATCTTTTTTTTTTTTTTATATATATGCCCTATTGTAAACCATTATGATGGTAAATAACTTAATGATGGTATATAAAAACTTTTAAATAAATAAATACAGTCGGGGGAGTGTTTTACATCTCAGGATTGTCAGAGATATATCTGCATATTTCCATTTGGCTGGAGCATCAACTATTTTCTGCGACATTATCAGTTTCAAGTGCTACATTTTGGTTTAGCCACTGCGCCCAGAACCTTCTCCATGGTCATGGTGGTGGTGGTAGTAGCAGCTGTATTGAGAGAGATGGCATTCTAGTCCACCCATACTTAGTCGATTGACTAATTCGGGCTAAGAGCATGGAAGCAAGTATTCAGGCCTAGTGCAAGGTGATCTGACTACAGGAACTAGTTGGGTAATATACTTGGTCAAGAGCAATCTGCAGCCATCCCAGACACTGGAGTATCTCACTGGAGTAATAGCCTAGTGGTCAGAGCAATGAGCCCTGAACCAGGGAAGCTGGGATTCAATTCCCACTCGGGGATCCTAAAGGCAACCTCTCCCTCTGGCAAAAATAAATGTAGTGAATAAACTATCTGTTTTGGGACCCATGTTTTTCAATATATTTATAAATGATCTGGAAAGGTATACGACAAGTGAGGTAATCACATTTGCAGATGATACAAAATTGTTCAGAGTAGTTAAATCACAAGCGGATTGTGATAAATTGCAGGAAGACCTTGTGAGACTGGAAAATTGGGCATCCAAATGGCAGATGAAATTTAAGGTGGATAAGTGCAAGGTGATGCATATAGGGAAAAATAACCTATGCTAGAGTTACACAATGTTAGGTTCCATATTTGGAGCTACCACCCAGGAAAGAGATCTAGGCATCATAATCTGTTCAGAGTGCGGCGGCAGTCAAAAAAACCAAACAGAATGTTGGGAAGTATTAGAAAGGAAATTTATTTATTTATTAATTTTTATATACCGACATTCTTACATCCGATGTAAATCATACCGGTTTACATTAAACAGAATAGCAGGAAATAAATTTCCATAGTCTAATACAAAGAACATTTCTAATTAAAATTATTAACAAGCGAAAAAAAAAAAGGTAAAGAAATGGAATAAAGTTTAAATAAAATATAAAAGATTTTTATTTTTTTTTTACAAGCACAAGGGTTGCACGAAGGGGTGCACAAAGGGGAGGGCCCCTTTGTTGCGCCCCCTTCGGCGCGCGACGCACGGCGCTGCGCCTGATGGTGAGGCGCTCTTCAACCGTCGCCGGAGCTCCCAGTGACGTCAGGTGGGGGCGTGGTCATAGATCTCCGTCATTCAATTTCCCTCACCTCCTGCTCTTTTTTGGCCCACCAAACTAAATTCATGATTCTGTGGTCATAATCGGATGTAAAATGACCAGGGATAAATCCTGATTGATCTTTCTGAATCAACATGGGTACTAAACTGTTCAGCTGATTTAGCAAGCATTTTGGCCAACATTTTTAGATCCAAATTAAGAAGAGAAAGGGACCTATAGTAGCCACACAGTGTAGCATCTCTACCAATCTTGTGAATGACTGTCATTCCCTCAAGATTAGATCTAAAGAGGAAGAGCAGTGAGAAATGAGAATATTAAACATGTGCACGAGCATTTTCGCAAGCAGAAGCAAATTGTTTATAAAATTTATCAGAAAACCCATCAAGGCCAGGTGATTTGCCCATTTTGAGGCCTTTGATAACTTGTAGAACCTCTAGCTCCACAATATCTCTATCAGAAGATTGATACTCCAATGGGAAGAGATGGGAGACTGATATCCACCAGGTAGGCATCTTTTTCACTTGTCATTGATGAGGGGATCTATCTATAATGTCTGCATTATCTGTTGCAAATTTCCCATCCTTGCCTTTAATTTTGACAATATGATTTTGTAAAAATGTATTTTTCAGTCTCCTAGCCAGAAGTTTACGAGCCTTGTTGCCATGTTTTAAGAAATCCTGTTCAACAGGATCCTACTGATGAGCGATACTTTCTACATCCAAAGGATGGAGACAATGTCTAATAGTCTCCAACTCCTGAAGAATATCTGGGTCAGGGTTCCTCTTATGTGCCCGTCCCAACCTATTGATTGAATGTGCTAGAGTCTAGCAGCTAGACCAACTTTAAATTTTCCGATCTCTCTTTTCTTGTATGAGGTGTGGGGAAATCAGTTTCTCCCTGATAACTTCTTTGAGACATTCCCATAATACTACAGAAGAAGTTCCCTCTTTATCATTAAAATGTAAGAATTCCTGAATATCCTCTAACACTTGCACACAGAAGTCTGAATCATTCAGCAAACTATCATTGTCTCCAGAACCTTCTGCCTTTTATCAGCAATTGTAAAAGAGTAATCAAACCAGCGTATGGTCTTACCTATCTCAGCCCTTTTAATTCCAGAATCTAAGAATTTATCAAGTAGAAAAAAATAAATACGAGAGAGAGAATTATGTGGTTTAGAAAAAAAGGAGTAATTACGGCCAGATGGGTTTAACACTCTTCAAATATCAGCAAGGCCCCCCATCTGTCTGCAGAACGTTTAAGCTTAAGTCGAGGAGACCTAGTGTATAAACCTCCTCCTGCAGTGTTATCTACCTGTGGAGACCTAGTTATATTGAAGCCCCTTCCCACAATCAAATGCCCCCCCTCACTAAAAGGTAAAACTTCAGATGCTAAATTAAAAAAACAAACAAACCCCCCCCCCTTGATCTGTTTGGAGCATACAAATTAACTATAGTAAATAGTTTAGAGTACAATCTCAAGTGTAACACAATATACTTACCCTCGATGTCTCATGTAACCACCTTTATCTCTGGAGTTAACTCTTTAAATAGCAAAATACCCACCCTCTCCATTCTTATTTTTGACTATACTTGAAGCAAAAAACAAATAGGAATGATTTAGAGCACATCAAATGTTCATCTCTCTTTCTGAGATGTTTTATGAATGAGAAGAATAGAGGCCTTTTAAAAAAAAAAACCCCAGCCTCTTCAAATAGAAGCTGCCTCTTCATTGGGGAGTTTAATCCCCTAACGTTTAATGATACGGTCGTTATTAACATAGACGTAAACTGTGAGTGAAGAAGAAAACATAAGCATGTTAATGGAACCCGAGTAATAAACCCCAGCAGTATCAAAATACCATTCCTCAACCTAAAACATCAAGATTCCCCCATCCCTTCCCAGCAAACCATGCACTGCTTTCCTCTTGTAGCAGGCCTGCTCCTGCATGAGGAACGGCATCAATGAGCCACACCCCTCAACTTTCAGGAAAAAAAGAAAAAGTGTAGACTACAAATGTAGAATCTTCCATCTCTAAATCCAGTTTAAATAGAACAGTCGTCACTAATAGCCAAACAAAGGCACACTTGAAGTTGAAATGCCACCAAAAAAAAAATGAAGACGAGAGCACCATTCCCATAGGAATAGCTTGCAGTCAAGTTGCTGTCTGTAGAATCCCCCCTCTCCCCCTGAATGCACTCACCATTCACCATTGCCATCTATAATATATCGGGCTTGGTAGTGTGTCCGTCAGTGCTCGCACATGTTCCCCAGCTTGCCGATAGATGGCGCAGACGGCTCCCTGGCCGCCTTGGAGGCTCAAACACGCCATACAGCAGCCATGTCACAACACCAGTTACAAGAGGAACACCTGGGAGAATTCTGTGCTACTGCAGAATGCAGATTTTGCGCAGAATTCCTCCGTCCTGCAGATTTCCTCCCTCACCTCGCCGATTTCCTTGCTCGCCGGGAGACTATTCAAAACTGGAAGGACAGCGGCCATCGCGGGACACGCTGAAAATAGCAGAGGAGACCCTGGCATTCCGCGAATGGAGCGCATCCCGTGGCACACGCTCCGTTCATGGCGAAGATCAAGGCCTGGCACGCCATTCGCAGCGAAAAGAAAAGGCCCCCGTGTGCCGCAATCGGCGCGCCCGGGCCTTCATCTAAGCCGCGAATGGAGCGTGTGCCACGGGATGCGCTCCATTCGCGGCATGCTGGGGTTTCCGCTGCTATTTTCTGCTCAAGGCGAAAATGGAAGGCCCCTGTGTGCTGTGAACGGCACGCCAGGCCTTCATCTTTGCTGCGAACAGCACGGGTCCCGCGGCATGCTGGTGAGAGAGAATGTGTCGGGGAGGGTGGAAGAGAGCAGGAGGGTGTGAGAGAGAGAATGTGAGTGTGTGAGAGAAGGGGAGTGACAGAGAGCATGGTTGGTGTGGGGAGGGTGTGAGAAAGCATGGGAGGTAAGAGGGGGCTGGGGAGGGTGTGAGAGAGAGCATGGGAGGTAAGAGGGTGGGGGGGGGGGATGCTTGAGTGTGGGTTTCAGAGAGGGAGCCTATATGAGGGGATGTGTGTGCGAGAGAGTAAGGGAGCCTGTATGAGGCTGTGTGTTTGTGGAAGGGACACTCTTACAGTGAATTTCTAGGGAAATTCTGCTCAAAATATTTAAATTTCTGCAACTTTAAGTACTAACTTTTTTCTTTAATAATTTAAAATGAAATTACTTAAGAGCATATGTGCCAATAAAAAGGCTCGCCGCCTGGGCGTAAAACAGGTACAGTTGCTAGTTTTAATATATCTCTCTTTGTGGGTACAGAAGGTAGCGCAGACACTGGAAGTTAATTTACCTGAATCCCTATCACTTGGAATATGGCTGCAGCTTCTGATTCTTTTCTTAACCCTCTGGCAACCCCATTAATTGTAAAGGTCAGGCCAAAGGGAAACAACCATTTATAACTGAGATTCTCTTTACTTAGAATCAAGGTGTTATCTCTAAAGTCTCTTTTCTTCCGAATGGTGGTAGGAGAAAGATCAGTGTAAATTTCCACATTATCTTTTCTAAGTCAGTGTGCCCATTTTGATGGAAAAATTATGAAAGCATGCTATAATATCACGTGGGAGATTATGCTGCTGTGGGACTAGTGAATGATGTGCTCTGTCAATCATAATGTGGTAATCATTTGCAAAGCCGTCATCTGCTGCTAATATAACCTTGCAAATATCTTTGACAATTTGACTGCAGTCATTGAAGACAGACAACTCAGGAATCCCTCTAAAACATAAATTGCAGAGTTGCATTCTGATCTCGAAGTCTTCCAGCTTCTTGAGGAGCTTGGCGTTGGCTTTCTTCACAGCATCAACATTCTTGCAATTGTGTGGTATTGGTGGTCTGCTCATTGGCCTTCACTTAAGAATCATCCACATGCCTGCCAATATCGACAACCTCCAATTGTAAATCCGTCTTTAAGAGATCTTTTTTAATATCAGCCATGTCTTCCTTTATCTGCCAGAGCCAACTTTGGAAATCCACTCGGTTGAATGATTCTCCTTTAATTCAAAGTGTGCAACATAAGGATTAAGGCCTACCTCTGCAGGCTCGCAGTCATCCTCCTCTGCCATTATTGTATTGCTGTCTAACATGGCACCGATCCCAACACATGAAAAATGTTTCAGATCAACTTTTTTTCTAGTTGCCAAGGCACAAAGGTGATAGACCTTGCAAGCCAAAAAACCACAAGTCACGTAGGCTTAGAGAAGATAAAAAGGAGGATTTAGTGGGCATGAGAGGGGAGCTCCTCAATTCAGCTACAATCGGGTTCATTGACTTTACTTCTTCCCAAACTACTGCATGTCTGTCTGTAGCACTGCTGAGGTAAGCAGGCTTTCGGTTGTTTAATTTGCCTGTAAATAATAAAGTCTGTAGAAGAATAGCCAGAGTCCAGCTTACTATGTTCTCTGGCAAGCTAAACACTGCTCACACTGTGTTATACTGGCATATGGCTTTAGACATTGCCCTCACAGTATGTCACTAAGATGTCTTCTAGCAATGTTATCAGTAGCTCTGTCAGCGCCTGTCACTGGAGTCCTTTAGTCTGGCGTGCTTAAACCACAGGTCTGGGATATCTGGGATCTTGAGTTCCAGACTTCTTCCTGTATGCTAAGTTACCCGCTTGTGAGGTGGGTTCCTGGACTACAGGAACACAACAGTATCACATACATGGGGTGTAATGAGGGACTGTCATTTGTGCAATCATTGGGCTTTTTCATGCAGTGTTATTGTTTTCCATAGATCCTCAAGATGAAAATAAAATCGGTATAGATGGTATTCAGCAGTTCTGTGATGATTTGGCACTGGACCCAGCCAGTATTAGTGTACTAATCATTGCATGGAAATTCAGGGCAGCAACGCAATGTGAATTCTCAAAACAGGAGTTCCTGGATGGAATGACAGAATTAGGGTAAGTGAGATATACTAAATTTACAAGAACCAGAAAAGCAGTGTAGTTTTCATTAGATGTGCCTGACAAATCCACATACACGGGATTCCCAACTGACATTTACAGCATTTAAATGTCGGGGTTCCCCACTTCACATGGAAAATGTGATTTGCGCTAACAGGAATAAGATATAGGGCTTAATTTACTAAGGCTTTCTCCCAATCTCTTTCTATAGGGAAAAATCTTAGTAACTCATTCTACAGAGGGGGTTGATAGGCTTGTTTCAGACATGGACTCCACCCTTAAAAAAGAAATATCGGAGGTGGGACTCCAACCAGAAACTACTTACCTTGCAAGTTGGAGCCTCAAGGCATCCCTGGGAGGGATCGCTAGCATATGAGAACATTTACATTTTATTTTTAACAAAATCATTTGCCTTATATATTTCTAAGGGCTCACCTAGCAAAGGGTTTTCCCCATAGTCACAGAATAGGTTAACACCTTGGATAAATCAGGTCATAATTTGACTGTTATAATTGTGTTCAAACAACTTTTTCTAGATCTTCAGAAATAAACCTTACCAAAGCAGGATAGAAGTCATCATTGGCCAGTGCAGAATAAAAACATCTTTAATTTTTCTTCTTGAGATATTCTAGTAGTTGAGCACATTTTATTTTCCTTTTGATTTTTGTGTTAATTTTATGGGCTACCTTGATTTATTGTCACTGATGAAGGAATACTGGTTGGCAAAGCCATTGAACTGTTATGGCATGATCAAAGAATCTGCAGGGGGTAAATGATATATAATATACCAATCAATATAAAGAGACAGAATTGTCTTGTAGTCTTTGACATTTCTTTTTAAGAGGACATTTTAAAATCGATGAAAAACAGATTAACCTTTTTTTATTTTTAATAAACAGATGTGATAGCATAGAGAAACTAAAGTCCCAGCTCCCGAAAATGGAACAAGAGTTAAAAGAGCCAGGGAGATTTAAGGACTTTTACCAGTTTACTTTCAACTTTGCAAAGAATCCAGGGCAAAAAGGTTTAGGTATGTATTCCTGCAGGTGTTTCCATGCACAATGAAATTGCAAATAAATCCATGAGGATGTACTGTAGTGTGTAATGAGATCATGTTATTGTATGTTTTTTACATCTGTGAAGGATTCTTTGGTCGTCTTAGGGACCAGTGTGATCTTGAAAGCTCGTGCACAGCGACCTTTTTTAGTATTTTTCATTGGCCCAACATAAAAATTATCACAGCCTGTAAACACAGAAAAATGGTTGAATTAGTACAAATTTGAAACTTGTGAGCAGTAAAGACAATATGAAAGGCTTTGACCCTTCCCCTACATTCAGGGATCCCAGTCTCCTGCAACAGAGTGTGGTTCTTCCCCCAAAATTGGATGGTCCCTATGAGTCACAGTAGACCAGGGGCTGAATCCGATTTGGGGGGAGAGGCAGTAGTCGGCCAGGTCAGATGGGTGCACATTCTCAAGTCACCCCCCACCCCCTCTCCTGTGCAAGTGTGCACCTCCTCAAGCTACTGCTGATAATGCTGGCAGGAAGAAGAGGTAAGTTGCAGTGCAATGGGCCACCTCCTCCTCCTCTGTTACCTTGTGCTTTGAATCACATGGGACCGAAAGCACCAATTGGGCTTCAGTAGCAGAGTATGAGGAGACACCTCGAAGCACTGCCATTCCCATCTTCTTCCTGCTGGCTTGGAACAGCTGAAGGAAAGCAGGCGAGAGGAGAATCAACAGGGTGGGATTCAGTAGGGGGGGTTTGGGGGGGGGGGGGTTTCACTGAGATGGGGCAATGAGAGCAGTTGGGAGGATGTAAGGATGAGATAATTGAGGGGATCACTTGTGATGGGAGTGAGAGGGGATTGATCGTGAAGGAGGGATGACAGAGTGGAAAAGGACAGGCGCTGCATATGAGTGAGAGGGGATAAACACTGGGTGGTGGAGGACGAGGGGGGAGAAAGGAGATTCATTCCATGAATTAATCTATACTAGGTGGGGAGGGGGAGTAAGAGAGGGGATCACCCTTCTCTGCATCTTTCCTCTTCCCCCTCCTTCTGTCATCTTCTGTTCTTCCCTCTCCTCCCCATCTCTGATCTTTTCCTCCCTACTCCCTCCCCCTTGCCAATCCCCCTCTTTTCCTTCCTTGCACCAATTACTAAGATCCCTTTTCCTAAGCCAGATAAAATAAATAAATAAATACATTTTACCCATGCATTGGAGGTTACATGATGTGGTGAGAGCGAAAGGACGCGCTTCCTTGTAGTTCTTGGGCCTCACTCCCTGTATCAACCCACATCGACATTTTAAATTTCATACAAGTGAGTGAGAGTAACATTTTGGGTAGGATCGTTGCACAGAGAGACTCTTCAGTAGACTTGATTTAGATACTGCTACCAGCTGATAGCCATAAAAGTGATCCGTAAGGAGAAGAATAAGCCAGCAGTGGGTAAAATGGCGGACAGTGCCAATAACCTTCTGTTGCTGCATGTGCCCGCTGGAGATTCAGGAGATGTTGCAGCAATAATTTTATCAGCAACGGATTCTAAATTAGACAAATTGCATGGGTGATTTGATGAATTACAATCCTTTCTCACTGAGAATACAAAACGTATTGCAGAGGTGGAAGCCCGTATCACTGAAGTTGATGAGCATGTGCAAGCTCTGGAGCAGGAAATGGTGATAGAAAAGGAAGCGGCCAAAATTTAAGCAAAAGATGAGGATCTTGAGAACCACACAAGACGGAGACATCTTAGATTTACTGGTCTCCCAGAAGCAATTAATGATCAGGACTTGGGGAAAACTCTAAAAGCATGGTTACCTTGAGCACTTAAATTTACAGACATCCCTGACGCTTTTAAAGTGGAGAGAGCACATCGATTGGGGACACGAGGTAATGGGCAAGGGAGATCGAGACCTGTGTTGCAAAGATTCTGAATTTTAAACATAACGAGGAGATACTGCGCCACTACAGACAAGCTCGCAATGTGGAATATGAAGGAACAGCATTATTCTTAGATTATTCAGCAGCCGTTTCAGTGCAATGCAAGGCATATGTAAATATATGCTCTAAATTAGTTTGTCACCAAATTAGATTTGTTCTTCAATTCCCTGCAAAATTGAAAGTGAATTACAACAATACTGTACACTTCTTTGAGATTGCAACAGAGGCGCAGGCTTTCTTCCACACCAGGCTGCAAGGAACAGAATGATAAGTTATATGGGAGGCTAAGAATTTGAGGCCAGTAATTCTGAAGCAAAAGGAGAAACATGCAGTACTACTGATTTACAGTTATTTGCTTCATTAATCACGAATCCAGGGAACTGGAGATCCTGCTATTTTGGATTGCTAGTATTTGGCAGAATTTACCAGCTGTGTGGTGTGTTTTTTGTTCATATTGTTCACTGTGCAGTTATAATTTTTTCTGAGAATTTTGCAATAACAGGGAGTGGCGCCCTAACACATATAAGACACATGGCCTATGCTCATGTTTGAGCAGCTCTTTGTATTGATTAATTGGAGAGAGCAGGGGAGAGGAGGTGGAGAGATAAGGATGGGTGGGAGACTCAAAGCGAGAGGGAATAGGGTCAAGAGGCTATGGGGGGTGGGGGGGGGGGGGGGTAGCAACCAAAATATAAAGATGCTGAAATGGGAGATTATAAAGTTATCACAAATGCAAAGTTGTGGGATGCAATTGGGCTTAGGCTGGGAGGCTCTGACTGGTTGAAGAAGAAAGAGAGTGGGGAATTATATCTGGAAAGTTAGATGAATGGCTGTTAATGTCTGCTTTATTACATGGAATGTGTGGGGCTTTGGGTCAGTGACCAAGCCATATAAATTATTACAAGTGCTACAGAGGTGAAGAGAACAAATAGCTTTGAAACAAGAGACCCATTTAGATGAAACTGAACATCAGAAGCTGCATAGACAGTGGGTAGGAAATGTATATTCCTCACAGTCTGGTACAAGAAAAGTGGGGGTGGCAATATTGGTGGGAAAGATTGTACCATTTTAGGATCCTAAAATAACAACTAACAAGGAGGGGAGATATTTGATAGTGGATGGAATCTTGTTTGGGAAGCCTATTGTGCTGTGTAATGTGTATGCTCCAAATCAATACGAGTATTCGTTTTTTTATAAATTTGGCTCGGATGTTGCTTTCGTACAACAATATCACTAAACTGGTTAGAGGAGATTTTAATTGTTTTGAATACTGATTTGGACCAATCGGCTACCGTTGCTGCTCCTATGGGTGCTAGGGAGAAGGATGTAGGATATTTGTATAAATTTGGATTTTAGTAATCCCTTCACCCCTTGGACAGGGAATACACTCATGTATACCCTTATGTATTCAATGAGTATTCACTCGTATTCCCTCATGTATTCAATGAGTTTTCACTCATGTATTCAATGATATATGATTATGTATAATGATTCATATAATTCATTTGATTATGTATAATGTATTCACTCATGTATTCAAGATCTGGGAAACCTGCCTCACATCAATCACCCACCTCCTCTCTAACCTTAGTCTCTCCCTCAACTCCTCTAAAACTGAACTCATTATAATTTCACACAATCCCATGCAATCCCAACACAACTGACTTCAACACCCATCCCTCCCCTACTCCCTTTGCCCAACACGTACGAGACATTGGCCTTATAATAGATACCCAATTGAACCTCAAAAAGTTCATAAATTCCACCATGAAAGAATGTTACTTTTAAACTCCACGGCCATAATATTCTCCAAATTAGACTATTGCAACTTCCTCTACTGCTAGGTCTCCCTTCATCCATCATCAAATCTCTCCAAATGCTACAAAATGCTGCTGCCAGAGTCTTCGCAAACACTCGCAGAAAAGACCACATCTCCCCCATCCTCAGAGACCTCCACTGGCTCCCAATCTCCTTCAGAATTCTCTACAAGAATCTCACTATCGTACACAAGACACTTCATAACCCTGACATACACTGGCTCAATGACTCACTGCACTTCCACACATCTAATAGATCCACCCGATCTGCACACAATGGCATACTTCACATACCCTATAATAAACCCACCTGCCTTTCTTCCACAAAAGAAAGAGCGCTTTCCATAGCAGGACCCACAAACTGGAATGCTATGCCATCAGATTTACGGCTCGAACCCAGCCACCACAAATTAAAAAAAAACAAAAAAAAAAAACAACCTGGCTTTTCAAACAAGCCTTTGCATAATACACCTCACCCCTCTAGTATGCAGTCACCCCTGCTAACTGCACTCTGTACATCTCAACCCAATTTATGCACTTTGCCACCCCTATAACCACGGGGTCTCCTAAAACACCTGGTTCCTCTCTTTCCCCCGGTTCCAATCCTAGACATACGATGTTGTCATGGTTTTTATGCTCCCTTCCCCTCCCCCCTACTCCACCATGTTATATAATTTATATTATAGTATATTGCTGCCCCATATAATTTATTTATATTTTCCAACTCCACCATTCTATATAGTTTTTATACTATAGTATATTATGTTATTTTATATTTCAATATTTTTCAAGATGTTCTTTGTTTCCCGTTTAATGTACTGCACAGTTAGGATCTTAATATTCTGTTTCCCTCACATGTTACATGTAAACCGAAGTGATGCTCTGCGAGCTTAGGTATAAAAAAGCTTTAAATAAATAAAATAAATAAATGTATCCAGAGCACATAACACCCAATCCAGAATTGATTATTTCCTTATAAATCAACTCATTTTCAAATATTTTGGTCTCCAAAATTGGTGGTCTCATCATCTCAGATCACGCACCAGTGTGGGTGGATTTAGAGGGGTTTGTTCTGGCAAACTCTAGTATCAAATAAGTGAAAAGACGAAGGAGATTGGTGTAAAAAGAAGTCTTTATTGAAGTTTGCCCGACTCTGGTCGAGTTTCGCTCTCAAGAGCTGCCTCAGGGACTACTTATTTATATATATATATATATATATATATATATATATATATATATATATATATATCTGTTTCTTCGATTTTGAAAGATTCAGTGGCAGGTCATCACAGATTGTTAGTTACCACTCTCAGTGCTGTTGATACAGTCGATCCCGCATATCATATTATATCTATTTGAGATCACATGTTGGTAAACAGGCACAATTATTAAATCTCTAAGAATTCTGATTGTATGTAAAATATTATTCCTCTTGATAGTTACAGGTTATCTTCTTTTCCTGCAAACAGCTCCCCCCTTCCTCCTATATTTTACTTCTCCTTTTTTTCTTTTTCATTCCTTATGATACCATATAGTTTGGACTCTATTTGGAACTCGATTTTCATAACCACCTTTATCGTTACATATTTTATTTCCCTCCTTACCTCCACCCGCCCGTCACCTTTTTCCCTCTTTCTATTTCTTGTCCCAGTCTCCTATACTTATTTTGTATTTATCTTGTATTATTTGTATTTAAACTCCAGTTTTTCCCAATATCTATTATTTAGTATATGTAGCTTCTGTATATAATGTATATAAATTTGTAAATTCTCTCCTGTTCTTCCTAACACCATTTAGTTTGTATATGTAGTTTTCCCTCTCCCCAGTTTTAAATGAGTTTCATTGTAAAGCTCCTGTGCTGCAGTTACTGTTATCTGGAAACCAATGTGATGTTTCTAACGAATGTCAGTATACAAAAATGTTAAATAAATAATAAATAAGTTCAAGCTGTTTAGTGCCGAATCGCATCTAGCATAACAACTTCCTGTATTCTGACCTTCACTATGAACATCGACAGGAGACTGTTTGCCAGCATGTGATCTCGAATAGATATAATATGATATGCGGGATCGACTGTATCAACAGCACTGAGAGTGGTTACTAACAATCTGTGATGACCTGCCACTGAATCTTTCAAAATCAAAGAAACCGATCGATATATATAGGTGTTATGCACTTATCCCTTGAGGCAGCTCTTGAGAGCGAAACTCGACCAGAGTCGCACAAACTTCAATAAAGGCTTTTTTTCACACCGATCTCCTTCTTCTTTTTGCTTATCAGCTACATTGGATCGGCTTCCACTTTGTTTTTTGGGTCAAACTCTAGTATCAAAGAAAAGGGGATCAGTGAACACCAGGAGTCCTTTATTCAGCACAGAACATCATAAAAAGCCTGACTCAGGCCGAGTTTTGCTGTTTGAGCTGCTTCAGAGGCTATTACATCTAATGCCGGTGGTTTGTCTCCATACAGCAATTCAGCCTCTGAATGTGCGCCACGGACTGCTCCGTGTCAGCTGAATCAGTCTAGAGCTGCTGCATTTAGTCGCACTCCTAAATGTCAAACCAGCTCTCAGTGGGTCAGCGTTTCAACCGGAAATGCCGTACAGCTGCGCGGTGAGCTTACCGCGCGATTGCCTTGTTACCTCAGTCTCTTTTTTTTTCCGTGACCATTCTGCACACGGGGTTTTTTTCTCCTCCTCGTCTCTGAAGAGATCTTTTCTCAAATTTTATTTTTTTTTTCTTCATTTCTTCTGGGCAGTGATGGCTCCTAAGCCATCTGGATTTAAGTACTACCAATGCGGTAAAATTATGTCCATTACAGATGGACATAATTACTGCTACATATGCTTGGGACCGGAACATGACCAAGACTCATGCCGGGACTGTGGTCGTATGTCCCCCTGAGCCCAGAGGAAGCACGCAGAAAAAATCGCACGGCTAAAGATATCTTTCACATAGTCTTCGCCGGGACCGTCGAAGAGATGGAAGAAGATGCCGTCTAAAAAGGCCTGCTTCGCTAGAGGGTACCTCGGCCAGGTCGGTTATACCACCAGAGCCAATGAAGGGAGTTGAGGCCACAACTCCTCTTTCACAAAAATCCCCTCATGAGCCGCTCGGGTTTTAGTTTACTAAACCCATTCGCTCTCACTCCTCGACACCAAAAAAGTCGGGAAACAAAAAAATCAAATTGGCCGAAGCAGAACGGTGCATCTGAGCAGAGATGTGCTCATGGAGCATCAGCACATAACTTATCTGCGCCTGAGGCCTTGGCGCACAACTACACGTACAAGACATTGGCGCACAGCTACGCGCACAGCTCCGACGACACAGCGGTGCGCACATCACATCGGTGCACAATGGTGTGCACAATGACGCGCACAAAGCATCAGCGCACGGATCTGCGCACAAAGGCACATCTAAGTGCACAGCGCCGATACCACATGACGCATCGAAGCAACATGACTCAAAACGTGCAAAACTATCGATTCAACCTCGAAGTCTGACGCATTTGACACCACTCTTGACGCAGTCTTCACTACTAAGTCAGGAACATCTTAAAAAGTCACAAAAAACTAAGCCTGTAACATCTTCAAAACCTTGTGAGACAGATTCTGACCAACAGGTGGAACTAGTCTCCGTCCATGACACTGCCACATCTAGTGAGGGTTCTGATTCTGATGGATCTTCTTTTAGTAGACCACAATCCCCTCAGCTTCTCCATAACTCAGGCCTGCCTCCTCAAGATAAGCTCATATCAGCAATGCCTTCAGGAGCAGGTCAATTTCCAGGACCTTCACAACCTATCGCATCTTAGGCGATGTTGCAGATTTCGCAGGTATTGAATACTTTTTTCCAAGATCTAAACATGGCACATCCTCAGCCTCCGCTTGCACCTTCTCAACCTTCGCCAACTCCATTACTTCCATCTCCAATTCCAGATCGACCAGATACTCCAGACTCACCATGGACATTGTCACCTGGTTCATCTACAGGGTTCCCATCTGATCCTCCAGAAGGTCTTCCAGAACCTTATTCCCCTCCCGAAGACTTGTCCTACGCAAAGTTCATCGAGAAAGTGGGCTCTCCATTAAATATTGAGACTGGAAAGATCCCTGATCCTAGGTCAGAGGTGTTAGGAATACTGAATATATTTGAAATGCCTCCAGAACCAACAGCTCTACCACCACATACAGTGCTAGAAAAGTTCTTCGTAAAATGTGGGACAAACCCTTTACTACCGCAGCCTCATTAAGGAAAACGGACTTAAAGTACCGTATACGTAATTCCACAATTTACGATTCCACACAGCTACCACACAATTCAATAGTAGTGGAATCTGCTCTATCAAAGTCAAAAAGGTCAAAACTACATTCAAATTCACCACCAGGGAAAGACCATAAGTCTATGGATGATTTTGGCTGTAAGGTATACCATTCTTCCATGTTAGCAACAAAAATTCAACATCATCAGTTTTACGTAATCCAGTATTTATTTGAATGTCTTCAGAGGTTACGTCCCTCATGTTTAACCTCTGAAAATACTCTACCACAACCTTTTACTGACATGGAAGAAGGGCTTCACCATCTACTTCGGTCTGTCTGAGTCCTTTGAGTCTTCCGCAAGATCCTCGGCTACGGCTAAAGCGGCAAGATGGATGGCGTGGTTGAGAGCAAGTGCAATTAGAGAGGATGTTCACGATAAGTTAGTGGACATACCGTGCCTGGGTGACAATCTTTTTGGTGAAAAATTTGGGGAAACCTTTACTCTTCTTAAAGAACAGAGTACTGCTGTGCTATCACTCACATCTCCAACGGACCCCCATACCTCGTCCAGGAAGTTTTACCCTTCATTCAGGAAGAAGCCCTATTCAAGGGTACCCTTCAAGCCATACAATAACTATCGATCACAGAATTATTCCCACCAAAGATACCAGCCTCAGGCTCATCAGTCCCGTGGTCGACCTCGTCAACAAATGACACAAAAGCAAACACCAGCACCTCCTCAAAAACAGACTTCATCTTTTTTAGCTATCCCAAGCCACCTCCACCACCTTACATATAGGGGTTTGCCTTCACCTTTTTTATACTAATTGGGAGGCGATTACTTTGGATGTTTGGGTGCTGAACATCATAAGGGAGGGCTATCGAATAAATTTTGTAGCACTCCCGAATCTTCCTCATATTCCCGTTCCCCGAAATACATCAACCCACTCACTGTACCTTCAAGAACAGTTACAAAATCTACAAAGCCAGAAATCCATTCAAAGAATTACAAAGGCACAGGAAAATCAGGGGGTTCTACTCCCATTATTTTCTCATTCCAAAAAAGTCCGGAGGTCTTCGACCAATCTTAGGTTTACAGAATCTCAACAAACACATTCAGAAAGAAAAATTCAAGGTCATGTCTCTCAAGACTATTCTTTCTCTCCTACAACCTAACGACTAGCTATGTTCCATAGACTTGAAGGATGCATACTCCCATATTCTCATGCACCCTTCTTCCTGGCAATACCTTTGCTTTCAAGCTCAGAGCAATCACTATCAATACAGGGTTCTACCCTTTGGTCTGTCCTCAGCCCCAAGAGTGTTCACAAAATGTTTAGCGGTGGTGGTGACTCACCTCAGACAACTGTCAATTCAGATTTTTCCCTGTCTGGACGACTGGCTTTTAGTAGCCTCTGATCGGCCTACTCTACGAACTCACACGTTCCAAACAACTGTCTGCAGACATTGGGCTTCATAATCAATTACGAAAAGTCCAACCTGCAACTGACCCAAACACTACAGTTCATTGGAGCGCTCATCGATACAGCACAACAGAGAGCATACCTCCCACAGGACAAAATTCAAACTCTATCCTCACTAACTCGACGTCTGTGCAACCGATCACATACCTCTGCACGTCTAATCCTCCAGCTACTGGGTCATATGGCGGCAGCTATCCATGTGGTTCCCTACACGAGACTACATATGCGCCGCCTACAGTGGGGACTAAAGAATCAATGTTCTCAATTCTTTCAGTCCCTCTCAACCAAGATACAACTTACCACCCAAATGCTCACCGATATTCGATGGTGGAAGAACATCAACAACTTGACCTCGGGAGCACCCTTCTGGTTACCTTCCCATCAACTCACCCTCACGACGGATGCATCCAGAAGGGGCTGGGGAGCTCATCTTAGCGAACTGAAGACTCAAGGTCTCTGGTCTGCGCAGGAGAGCACACACCAGATCAACTTTCTGGAACTTCGAGCCATTTGGAAAGCACTTCAAATCTTCTCCCCTCAGGTTCGGGGCAAGCATCTCATGGTATACACAGACAACCAAGTTGCCATGTTCTACATAAACAAGGAAGGAGGGTCAGGTTCATGGATCCTTTGTCGAGAAACACTTCGAATACTGACGTGGGCAATAGCAAACGAAGTTTCGATGCAAGCCACTTACCTTCCAGGCTTAGACACTGTCACGGCGGATCACCTCAGCAGGGTTTTTCATCCACACGAATGGACTTTAAATTAGGAAGTTGCAACCAGAATCTTTCAACGCTGGGGCAACCCGATGATAGATCTCTTTGCCACAGAGAACAGCTGTCAAACACAAGTATTTGCTCCATTTACCCAAGCACACTTCGTCATGCTCCAGATGCCTTTCTTATTCCATGGACAGAGGGCTTACTATACGCCTACCCTCCCATTCCACTAATATCGAGGACAATTCAAAAATGTATCAGAGACATAGCGGATATGATCCTCATAGCCGCAGCATGGCCAAGACAGCCCTGGTATCTGTATCTCACGCAACTATCCATTCGCCCACCAATTCACTGGAGAGCCATCCACGTCTGTTGACTCAGGAAGGGGGTCCCTCCTTCATCCAATGCACCAATCCCTCCACCTGACAGCTTGGAGGTTGAAAGGCAATTATTAAACCATCTGGGCCTGCCAGCTCCACTTAGAAGACATTCTTATTGCTTCTAGAAAACCTTCAACTAGATGTAACTATGCAGGATAGTGGCATCGTTACACGGAATGGTGCACAACACGAAGACTAGACCCTTTCTTGTCAACAGCCACGCAACTTCTGGAGTATCTTTATACACTCTACTTTGCTGGTTTAGCGCTGGCTTCAGTTCGTGTGCTTGTTAGCGCCATTGCAGCTTTCCACCACTCTCATAACGGACTTCCATTTTCCAACCATCCGTTGATCTCCAGATTCAAGAGGGGCATGCTACGTCTAAGGCCACCGGTGTCAAAACCACCTATACCATGGGATCTCAATATAGTCCTTGAACAGCTAATGCTGCCTCCTTTCGAGCCATTAGATTCATGCCACATAAAATACCTAACCTGGAAAATGGTATTTCTAGTGACAGTCACATCAGCACGGAGGATAAGTGAGCTACAAGCCTTGGTTCACTATTCTCCTTATTTAGAATTTTATCATATCGGCTTTCCACATCAGTCAATTACATTGCCAGTCTTTCAACCTAAACCTCATCATAATGACCGAGACAAGCTTCTACACTCTTTAGACTGTAAAAGAGTATTAGCTTACTACAAACACAGAACTCAATCTCAAGGAAGACCATCTCAATTGTTTCTATCCTTTAACCCTAATAATCCAAACCAACCTGTCTCAAAAAGAACCATTGCTAGTTGGTTATCCCAATGCATTGAATTCTGCTACAATAAGCGTTCTCCGCTTTTGAGCAATAAACTGAAAGCACACTAGATACGCGCAACAGCAGCATCTGTTGCACATTTAAAAAGGGTTCCACTGCTGGGCATCTGCAAAGAGGCAACCTGGTCTTCTCTTCATACCTTCACATCTCACTACTGTACCGGACAGCAAGCATCTTCCAATGGGTTCGGCAGTTTTGTCAACCCTACATGCTGAATAAGACTGTCTACCTTTATTGAAGGGTAGTGTCCTCAACTTAAAAACTTATTATATGGACACAACCCGGGAGCTTGGGACTTCCAGACAGCATGGCTATTTCAGCCCTGCTATTGACGGGAAAAAGCAAGTTTGCTTACCGTAAACGGTGTTTCCGTAGATAGTAGGATGAATTAGCCATGCGATCTCATCCCACCTCCCTAGACAGTTTAGAGATTCTACCAAAACGTTTCCACGCACATCTCGCTTGGCTACAAGAGACTGAGGTAACAAGGCAATCGCGCGGGAAGCTCACAGCACAGCCGTACAGAGTTCAAAACTCTGTACTAACTGAGAAATCTCCACCTACTGACCGGTCACGAGACGCTCCCAGACAGCATGTCTAATTTATCCTGCTGTCTACAGAAACACTGTTTACGGTAAGCAAACTTGCTTTTCTCAGCAGGGAAAGCCTGGACCTGGGGGAATGGACGCTGTCAACCAAAGGCTTCCAGCTCCTAGTAAATCGCTGGGGCCTCCCGGCCATGAACCTACTGGCCACATCTCACAATGCAAAAGTCCCCTGGTTCTTCAGTCACAGACGAGATCAGCACTCCTAAGGGATCGACGTCCTCATCCAGACCTAGTCAGAGGAGGCCTCTTCTGGGCAAGATCATCCGCAAGATAGAACACCACAGAGGTTTTAGTCCTCCTAGTGGCCCTGGATTGGCCCAGATGCCCGTGGTATGCAGACATGTGAAAAGTCCTCTGTGCCTCCCCTACATAGGGACCTTCTCCCTCAGGGCGGTTACTCAGCGGTCGTGATCGCCACCTTGCTTCACTTGTGGAAGTTCTCAGCATCCCTGGCATACATACAGATATCGAAAATATTTGAGGCCTGGTGAGTGAGGGCTGCGGGGTGCCCCTGCGAACGGCCAAAATCCCCATGATTCTGGAATTTTTACAGGATGGCCTGAAGAAAGGGTTGTCTCTCAACTCCCTCAAGGTCCATGTAGCAGCCCTCTCCTGCTTCAGAGCCGAGGGAACGGGCATCTACACTTGGCCAGTTTCCTAAAAGGGGTTAAACAACTCCGACCACCCTTAAAGTGGCTGAATCCCCTATGGAACCTCAATCTAGTACTGGACTTCCTAGCAGGGCCTTCCTTCAGACCGATGTGCTGTCTGTCGCTACACCTATTAACACTAAAGACTATTCTTGGTGGCAGTATGCTCGGCCCGTCGCATCTTGGAACTACAGGCACTGTCTTGTCGGGAACCATTCCTTCGATTTACTCCAGAAACAGTACAGCTTCGTACTGTCCCCTCTTTCTTACCAAAGGTGGTCTTGGGAGTTTCACTTGAATCAATCCATCTCCTTACCGTTACCGGAGGGACAGAAGAACACGGAAGACTCCCACCTTTGTCATCTAAACGTCAATAGACTCTTAGTGTGGTACCTGGAGCACTCGGAACTGATGCGCAAGACAGTTCACTTATTTATTCTTCACGGCGGGAAGAAACGGGGCAAAGCAACTTTGCAAGCTACTATAGCTCACTGGATCAAGGAAATAATCAAGGCAGCTTATGTAGGGGCAGGGAAGCCTTTACCCCTTCAGGTCAAAGCTCATTCTACTAGGGCCCAGGCAGTATCCTGGGTGGAAGCTAAGCTACTGTCGCCTGCCGACATCTGTCGAGCAGCGACGTGGTCTTCCCTACACACCTTCTCCAGGTTCTACCGCCTGGACGACGGGCAGCCTCCTGCCCCATTTGGGAATAGCTTTTGTACATCCCACTGGTCCTGAGTCCATCTAGCTTATACTCTTGGAAATGGAGAAATTACTTACCTGATAATTTTGTTTTCCTTAGTGTAGACAGAAGGACTCAGCATCCCACCCACGGCTGCCCAGGAGAGGCGCCAAGGAATCGCCCATGAGGTGAACCTCGATTCCATATGAATATGGGTAAGCCGTTGCCCTACCCCTAGTTCAAGGCATCCACAGTATGGCTGGTTTCGATGCTTATGTTGATTGAGTACACTGGCGGTCTCCAGTTTTTAATCAAGTTTTGTTAACCAAGGGTTTAATCAAGTTGTGTCCAAATTCTAATCAAGTTCTTTGATTCAAAGAGAATACTGAAGAGCTGAGGTCACTGTAGGGGTATATCTAGGGTGGCGTCAGCTTTGAAACCTGACTCAGTCTCCCATTTGCTAGCAGGGGGAACACATAACCCACTGGTCCTGAGTCCATCTGTCTACACTAAGGAAAACGAAATATTCAAGTAAGTAATTTCTCCATTGTGAAAAGCACCCGCAGCCTGATGGTTTTTCAGCTGAATGTAGTAAGCTGTTGGCATTGAAGATAGTGATGCCTTTGGGGAAAGTGTTTGAAAACTTAATAGAATTAGAACGATTTCCAATGGCGCCTAATTATGCTGTCATTGTTTTTCCTAAAGAAGGAAGAGATTTGCCCAGCTTCATATCACCTGATATCTCTCTTAAATTTTGATATCAAATTATTGCCGAAGATAATGGCTAATCAGCTTGCTAAAGTACCACTGACACATGTAGGGGAAGAACAAGTGGGATTTGTTCAGGGCTGACAAGCAGTAATAAATATTCATAAAATATCTTCCCTAGTAAGTAGCATATGGAAGAAAATACCATTTTTGTTAAGTCTTAATATGGTAAAGGCATTTGATAGGTGTTTGATGGAGAGAATATTTTGCTGAAATAGTGCGTACCTTGTATAGTGACCATCGGGAGTATGTGTTGTTAACGGCTATAAATCAGGTGAGATTATACTCAGTAGAGGTACCAGACAGGATTGCACATTGTCTCCATTATTATTTATTCTTTTTTTGGAATCTCCTCTCCAAAATCTTCAAAATAATGATGCCTTTAAGAGGGTTGCGATTAGAATGCAAGTTAAGTCCTTCAAATTAGCAGTTTTCGCCGATATCTTCCACCACATAGCGAAGCCAAAGACCTCCCTGCTTCCCCTGCTCCATGAATTTGATATATATATATGGTAGGTTAGCAGGGCTAAAGCTGAATATAGAGAAATGTGAGGCATTGCCTACGGAGGATGAGGTGCAGTAGGGCTGGGAAGAACCTTTTCCAATGCGCTGGGCAACAGAGTCTTTTATTTATCTAGGAATTATACTACACAAGGATCCCATGCAGTTGTATTGAGTTACTTTTTTAAAAAATGGTTTAATTTAGCAAAAAATATATTGCAGAATTGCAAGAACTTTCCTTTGTCTTTGGTGGGAAGGGTCAATCTTTTCCCAATGATTGTGTGGCCAAAGAGTCTTTATATGTTCTGGGTGATACCCTGTTAATCGAAACAAGATCTAAATCAACTTGAGAGATTATTATGGGGGATATCTATGGAAAAATGCAAAGCCAAGGGTGATGTTACATAAATTAATGTACAAGTGGGAAAGTGACGGACTGAGAGTGGCGGATTTAAAGTTGTAATAATGTGGCCTGCAATCTAAAGTCTGAAGCAGATTGGCTACTGGATACTCAGTTTTCTCCTCCTGTAAGTCCTGAAAGGGAGGAGTTCTTTCTGGCTTGGTTAGACTATGTGTTATACTCTGCAAAGGCTGCTCTGCTTGGCCATCTTAAAAGTAGTCCTTTAGTAGCCCCATTAATTCTCTACTGGAGGCATCTCTGCTCTCTTCTGCAATTAAAAAGCGCCATCTCTCAATTTTTCCCCATAATAGGTAATGATACATTTTTACCGGGAGCTTATCAGACATTTGCCATATGAGCACCCCGAGGTTTAAAAGTGGTGGTCCAAGTTTTGAATGAGGAGGGAAAGATCAAATTTTTTCAGGAGATGTCTACAGAATTTGAATTGGATGCAAAGCATTCTTCACATATCTATACCTATGGATATAGTTATGACAGACAATCAATATGTGCAATGTTTTAAAAGAATAAAATCCATTCCATTTAATGTAGGATGAAGTACAATGTAAATTTTTGATGCGTTTCTCATTCCCCAAAAAATGGCTTCTGTAATGAAATTTGCTTCATCTGGAATGTGTATCAAGTGCAAACCCTAGTTTTGGGAATGCTCTTTATTGGCCCACTGAGCTATTGTTGCCAATCAAGCCCAAGGTACTGCTCTTTGACAATTTTGTAGAGACTGGTTCTGGGTCAAGGTTTGTACAATTATGGATTTGGAAAGTATTAGTCTGCTAAAACAGCTATATTGCAATGTTGGTTGAAGGAAGACCCTCAAAATCTGACACAGTTCAGAAACTAACGCCACATTATGGGGACGATTTTGAAAACAGCACGTGCCTGTCCATGTGCGTGTGGTTCCTGGCACGCACACATGGATGCACCAATTTTATAACATGCATGTGCTGGCGTGCACGTGTTATAAAATCTGTTGGCCGCACGCTGGATTTTAAAACCCACGGCGCGTGTTTTGGTGGGGGGTGGGGGGGGGGGCAATTTTCACTAAATACACGTGGCAACGCAATCGGGCCTCACCCAGTTCCCTCCCCCCTACCTGAACTTCCTCCCTCTTCCTCTCTCCTCCCCACCCCTTAAACATAACCTGACTTCCCCCAAGTTTTTTATTTTATTACTTACTGCTCCTCTGGAGCAGCAGTAATCTCTGCGCGCTGGCTGGGTGTCAGCGCACTTCCCCGGGACAGCAGTTAATGGCCGCTGTCCTGGCTGGCCTCCGTCCCGTCTGCCCCTTTTTTCGGGCCCAGCATGCACATGACTGCATGCATGGCCCTTTGAAAATTAGGGCTTTTGTGTGTTTGTGAAAAGTATGGAACAGATTGACTTGAGGAAAAGAGCTTTCCTACAGATTTGGTATCCTTATTTGCAATCTTTATCACACAGGGCTAGAAATTTAGTTCTTAATGACTACTAAGTTACTGATCAATCTGTAGAATTGTACAAGTTCTCTGTAATTCATAGAGAAGAATTTTGCAGTTGAGATTTTGAAAGTAGGTTGCGGGGGAAGTTCTGCCCCATTGAAGATGTACATTATGACTACGGGCATTCGACAGAGTTCACCAATGAACCCAATTCTTTTGTACCTATGTTTTAAAATTGTGTTTGAAAAATTAATACAAAGCATTTGAACCTACATTACCCCTACATTACAAGTTGTAAAGTGACATTTTTATAAAGTAAAATTTGCACTATTTACTATGTAGAATTTCAGAACCTTTGCTGCAGAATCTAACGCATAGTTGCTCAAATAATGGGGGGGGGGGGAGTATGCCCACAATCTCCCCTTCTTCACTGATTACCTAGTGTACTCTTCAGCAGTCCAGAGCTAGCCACCCCAGTCCTCTAGTTGTAAGCTTGAGGTGAGAGAATGCAATACTTTGTTTTAAAGGTGATGAAATCATGAATATTTGAGAGCTGCACGGATGTTCAGTAGGCAGGGTTCAGGCCTTGATAATTGGCATAACTGCTTACAGGTTTTAAACTTATTTAACTATTTTTCCTTATGTACAGCCTGCAAATATTCTAGATTTAATATTTTATGTAAACCATAACTATTCTAGTGCAAAAGAAATTGTGCCTCGATAAAAATTAGCTCCTACTTTTTCAGATTCCAAAAATGTTTTCTTTTAAAAGTTTCCATAATATAATAATCTCTTGCTTGCGCCAGCACTTTTCCCTGAAATTTCTTTAGATTAGAGATTCGTGTGGTATTTCGGCACCATTGTGCTTTGCTTTAGTGCTGTCTTTATATGAATTAACCTGAGATAAAATGAGTTACAGCATGCTCTCTGCCATGAGGCTTTTGGTCTAGTCATGCCACGGAACAGATGTGCCATAGTAGCTGACCCAAGCTCTGGCCACGGAGGACCACCTTCCTACCTCTAGAGACGGAACTTGACTACTTAATGATGAGATATGAAATGGAGTGGAGGAGTAGCCTACTTGTTAAAAGCAGAGGGCTATGAACCAGGTTCAAGTCCCTTGGGCAAGTCCATTGCCTCAGGTACAGACTTGGGCCTGGATTCTCCATTCTCGCCCAGAATGGTGAATCCAGCGGAAACGGGGGGCGGGGGCGGTTCTGCGAATGCCGGCAGCCATCGCACCACCGCAGTGTTATCGCTGCCGACTTTCGCACCCAATAGCGCCACCGTGAAAGGTGGTGCTATTGGACGCACTACTGGCGACGATAACAGGTGCTTACCTTATCGCTGCCAGCGAAGATACCGCCATGTCTGCCTCCTCGCCTCCCCGACTCCGCCCCTGGCAAGCTATCGCACGCGAAAAGGGACTTAGAAAATGACCCCCTTAGATTGTAAGCCCTCCAGGTATTATAGAAAATGTCTACAGTACCTGAATATAATCCGCTTTGAAGTGCTAAAAAAAAGTGTGAAAAGCAGAATATAAAAATCTAAATATGAGAATGTTGAACAGGGATGTACTACTGATGGAGGTGGGCAGAAAGAAAAGAAACTGTTAATGTAATGTGGAGACAGACTAAGCAAAATATTCCTCTTCCCCCTACCTTGTGCATTTTGGGATCTGATTGATTTCTAAAAGGTTTTTTTTTCTACTGTTTGTCTTTTTAACAAAAAAACCCCCCAAATCTGATCTTTTCTTTCTTTGTCTTCATATTTGTGTGATGTGTTTTAAATTTGCAGATTTAGAAATGGCCATTGCTTACTGGAATTTAGTACTAAATGGAAGATTCAAATTCTTAGACTTATGGAATACATTTTTGTTGGTAAGTTTAAACTATATAACTGAAATTTCCAGTTGCTTCTATTTATTATTGAGAAGAATGATGATAATTCCTTAAATATTGCATAAGCCAAACTGGAGGGGTGGGGGCTTTTTGAGAGTTATTAGGGATGTGAAGTGCGTTAGCAGAAATAATGAGAATATGTTGAACTGGGTGTTTATTACAAACTACTGCTTCTGGAGCGTCCTGGAAGATCTTGGTGTCCTGTTTGCATAGGTTAGCAACAGTCTTGGATTGGAATTTAATAGTTGGTTTTGCTTAGGCGAGGAAGGACTTTTTTAGTTTTTCCTGATCCCTCTGTGAGGTGGGGGTGGTTGGGAAATAAGCTAACAATGGATATAATATGGAGGTTGTGTTGTATATTTTGCATATTGTATAATTTTTTTTGTATTGCAATATTTTATATTGTTACAGTACATAATCATAAAATACGTTTTTAACACATGTTGAGGGGCCATTAATTGCCAAGATGACCTTGAATGCATTGTTCTAGAATTGTAAAATAAGCTTGCTGATTTTATTTTGATTTTGTTTCAAAGCAAATCAACAATTAGTTGTTTTTTTATATTATGGTTTAATACAGATGTATGTTTTGTTGTAACTTTTTAAATTACTTAAGTAATTTGGTTGTTTTATTTGTTGTATTTTGATAATTGTAATTCTCTTTTTTTGTTACTCATTGAGAGTGACCTGTTGTACTGGCGAGAGATAAATTGAAATAAATAGGCTTGACCCAAACAAAGATTAGATTAATCGTGGACAAATCTCGACCTTCACCTTAAGATCTACCAGTTCCGGCATGTCTCTCACCTCTCCTCTGCAGTTTGACCTTACAGAACTGGTAGGAAAGCAAAGCTGATGGCTCCATGCTCTTCTAATCTGTGCTGCCTGTCTGAGCTCCTTTCCATGCAGTTCACAGATCAGCTGAATGAATCATGCTGTTTTCTATAGGAATTTATGGAGCACCGCACAGTACAAAGTTTATGAACTTTATGAAATAAGATACAACCTATCGAATAAGATACTTGCAATCCTTGAACTCTACTACAATTTTGGAATTGTAGACTGGCCACACAAATATCTCAAACAGTTCAATGTAAGAACAAAAGAACTCTTCCATGCCCACTAGGTAATCTGTAAGAACTAGTATATACCTAGATTGTACATCCCAAGAGCTGAAGTTGGTATGGGCCTTCTAGACATACATTACTTATATAGAGCTGTTGTAATAGGTCTCCAGGCACACCTAACAGAATCAACAGACCCAAAAACTCAAAAAGTGCTGATAAAAATTGGTTTCCATCCTTAAACTTTGACAAGCATTCCGACAAGTGTAGGAATGAGTGCGAGTCTACCAGCTTACATGGGGAAAGAGGCAAGAAAATTTTCAAAACAAGGAAAAAACCTCTTTAAATAATCAGAGAAGCAAATGAGGAAAAACAATTGGTGAGAGCATAAATACATTGGAAAGTACAAAAGCGCTCCTTCAGCAGTCATATATAGATCAAAACCTGATACAGGAATGTCTAAGGAGATGGACACTTAAACCTAAAGATGAGAGAGTGGTAATTGCAGCACAGGACAGTGGAATTATGGACAAGATGGTTCACAACCTGCATAGTAAAAATTGGTATAACAGACACGTGAGGATTCTTAAAGCAGAACTGGAAATGGTTACACATTTTGTTGCTGGGTATGACATGTATTCAGAAAGGTGTAATAATGTGGCACATCTTATCCACTGGAAGCAGTGTAAAAATACTGAACAAAAAGAAAACTGGGATCACGACCATTATAGAATTGTAGAGAATGAAGAAGTTGTAATCACCCAGGATATTCCTAGTCCAACTGATAAAAAGCTCAATGCAAAGAAACTGGACATTGTAGTGAAGGAAAAAACACAAGGATGGTATTACTAATAGAAGTGTCAGTACCAAGCAATTGCTCTGTGCAATGTTATGACGAGAGAGAAGATCCTCAAATATCAAAGATGCAATCAGAGACCAAGAAAATGTGGCAGAAAACTACAGAAATAGTCCCAATTGTATTGGGTGCCATAGGCCTGATTAAAAAGGACATCCAAGCTTCTCTCTATATATATATATATATACAACATATGAACTCCAGAAGGAAGCTCTCGTTAGCTGAGTGTAAGCAGAATCAATAAATTTGAGAGATTGAGATTATACCCAACGTACCCTGGCTTACGAGCAAAGTTCACTCTTGTCATGGCATGTGCTAAACAAATTACCCAAATGAGTGAGTCGAAAAAAGAGAAACGCAATATCGTGTTGAACCTATATAACAGAAGCATTCACTACTTATTTACATTACATTTCTTCAAAAATCCATATCCTCACATTTACTGCTGTCTGAAGTCAGAAAACAACTTACATGGATGTTATGAATAGTCCTGTATTAATTATATCATTTGAACTGAATCAATCTTTATAATAATATGGGTCATTTGTAATCATGAGTCTTGTTGAGATTGCCTCATGTTTTGTTTTGTTTTTTCAAAATGTTCTTTTGAGAATTGCAGACGAAACGCTTCCTGATACAAGCACTGGAAAATATTAAGGAAAGTGCATCTCAGTTGTATGAACTTTTATCTGCAATTCTCATTCAAAAAAGTATGAGGTAATTTCAAACAGGACTCGTGATTATAAATGACCCATAGTATTATAAAGATTGATTAAATTCAAATGATACATGAATGTTATGAATAGTCCTGTATTAATTGTTTTCTTTCTGGCTTCAGATTTCAATAAATGCGATGATATGGATTTTTGAAGAAATATAATGTAAATGAGTAGTGAATGCTTCAGTGTTATGTGTGCAAAACAAACTCATTTGGAGACACTGCCCCTGATTGAACCATGCAGGAAGGAGTGGTATCACTATCAGGAGCAAGTTAGAGAAATGCTGGGCCACAGTGGGAAAGAAGTGCCAGGCTGCCGGTTCTGCGCTTTTGTTGGCTGGACCTGAACAGGCTGGGCTGAGTTGGGAGAGGAGCTGTGCAAGAGAAGCTCCAGAGACAGTGAGATCTAGGGTGGAGAGCAGAGACTTTTGGATTGTTTGGGTGGAGAAGTGCCGGGACTTTGGGTGGGTGGGAGCGGCTTATCGGGGAGAGTAGGTATTCAGTGATTTGAGTAAGCAGGAGAGATGTTTTACTACACTGGCCCGAGTATAAGGTCATCTTATATTTGAGGCCATCTTATATTCAGGCTGATATGGTATGTTCTTAAAGTGTTTTGCATGACTAAAATGACTGATTTTGACATGTAAATAGCTGATTACATGGAGATGCATCTAGCAGCATGAGATGGGGAAGAAGATTTTGTGCCTCGATGAAAGGTATGAGGGAGTTGCTTTTGGGTAATGGTGCAAGGAATGAGAGAACTTTTGAATATTGCTAATTGGAGTATTCTGAGAACAAAACTGGAGCTGGTATTTCATATTTGCTTTGCCAGGTTATACAGTGTGCTTTTCCCCATCTCCTAGGAACATCATAAACGATCAATACCCAAGGACACATGGAACCTTCTTTTAGACTTCAGTGCGATGATAGCAGATGATATGTCTAACTATGACGAGGAAGGTGGGTTTTCCCATGGATTAATTTGCTTGCATTTTATTTCCTATTTACTTGTTCCATGCCACTCATGGTTTTATAAACCTTTTTCATATCATGTCTTCTCCAAGCCAAAGAGCCCTAACCTGTTTGTTCTGTCTTCACAAGGGAGCAATTCCATAGGAAAATTGATTCTTACCTGCTAATTTTCATTCCTATAGTACCATGGATCAGTCCAGACTGCTGGGTTTTGCCTCCCTTCCAGCAGATGGAGACAGAGAAAGTTTCTTAGACACTGCCCCTTAACTTGGTGTGCCATCTGCTGCTCCTCAGTATTTACTCATACCCAAGCAGAATAAACTTATAGACCAACCTTACTTGTAAATTAAACTAACTTTTATTCCCCAAACGAGCAGAGGATGAAAAAACAGACTTTGAGAACTGAACAAGGAGCTTCCTTAAACTATTATGAAAAGCCTATGCCATTCTTCAGAAAAGGCTAGAGTAAATAGAACAGTTCGAGCGGACTCTCCCTACACACCCCTTAACTGTTGTGTCCGTCGGTTCCCGACGCCCTCTCTCCGCCCTCCTTACCTCTTTGGCGCCTCCCTCTTCGCCCGCGGGAATATTGGTTGTCGCGGTGTCCTTCTGCCGTAGTCCTCCGGCGTCCCCTGACCGGCTAGACGCTGCAACCCGCCATGTTTCCTGGAGGCCTAGGGGCGCGCACGCGGCACAGCCCCGATTGAAGTATCAGCGATGGCGCGGACCTCAGGGGCGTCCCCCTGAGATGATGTCACCCGCAACGGATATATAAGGTCTTAGAATTTGCTAACACATCGAGTTAGCAAGGAATGGAACGGACTCACTTTGGATTCCAAGCTCCTCTCCTCCTCGGACTTACCAGGGGTACCCACTCCTCGGGGGCCTCACTCTCTCCTTTGTTTTTCAGGTGACAGTCTGGAACCGGTATCGCTCCTCGAGGGCCCTCGTTCCAAGACTTGCTCAGTATTCACTTCTGCCTGGAAGTCATCGCTGCCTACTACATCTGTGAGTTACCATCGCTCTCTCAGAACTTTCCCTGGAACCAGGTACTCGCTCCTCGAGGGCCTATACATTCCAGCTCCTGGGCTTCTATGAGACATTTTGTGAGTGTAACCATCAGGTTCTATCCATGAACCCTGCATACCCTGCCTACTCATTATATTTCAGTTTCTCTACAGCTCAGCCTCCAGGGATCGCTGTTCCAGTATCTGAGGGACTACAGCCCAGCTGGACATTCCAGCTCACTACTGCCACCTCTGGTGGTTCAGTATACTGTCTAATAAAAGAACTAGTGTGTGTCTCCTAACTCTGAGCCTGACCGGTGGTCCCTCTCGGGATCTTCCCCCGGGGGTGTGGTCATCTGCCACCGTTCCAAGGATCCACCCACAACTCTCCTAAATAACAACAGCTTGCTAACTCCTATCTGATTGATACTCCCGCGACTCCTAACAGATTGCTAACTCCTAACAGATTGCTAACTTCCACCATTAACCCCTCAGTGGGCGGGCATCTGGACTGATCCGTAGTACTACAGGAACGAAAATTAGCAGGTAAGAACCAATTTTCCTTTCCCTGTACATACTCGGATCAGTCCACACTGCTGGGATATACCCAAGCTTGTCCTAATCAAGGTGGGACTGTGAGAGTCCTGCTCAGATGACACTGGCCCCAAAATTGCCATCGTCCGCTTGCTGGATGTTCAAACGGTAGTGTCGAGCAAAAGTGTGCAAAGACTTCTAGGTAGCCGCCCTGCAGATTTCTTGCAGGGAGACCAGCTGGCATTCCGCCCAGGAAGTCGCCTGTGCTCGAGTAGAATGAGCTTTCAGCCCTTCTGGGACTGAGCAACCACGACAGATATATGCTGATGCAATGGCTTCCTTCAACCAATGAGCGATAGTGGCTTTAGGCGCCTTCTGTACTTTTTTCGTGCCATGCATAAGACAAAAAGGTGATCCGATAAATGGAATCCATCGGTAGCCTCCAAATAGTGCAACAAAGCCCGTCTGATGTCCAGATGCTTCAGCTCTCTAGAATTGAGGATCCTTGAGCTCCATATCCGTAAAAGCTGGAAGCTCCACGGACTGATTCAGATGAAAGGCGGAGACCACCTTTAGCAAAAAGGATGGGAAAGCTCGAAGAGAAACTCCGGAGTCTGAGATGTGGAGGATAAGACCTGAATCTGACACACTTCTGGCTGAACAAATCACCACCAGAAACACCACTTTCCTCATCCTGAATCCTCTCTAAGTCCTGTTGGGTTTTCCCTGCAATAAATCTGAGAATAGAATTAAAGTCCTGGAGGAGTCAGGAGTTAAAAATTTGGAATTTCAGGCTGTGGTAGCCAAGGACAGAGAAGCACTCTCTAGAAGTATAGAAATTTTTGAAAATAACACCAAATGGTTAAACCTCTGATTGCTCAATTTTCCAAGAGTAGCCGGTGAGGTCCCAATGGAGTCATTGGAAAACATTTCTTCAGGAAGTGTCTTTTTCTGAACAAGAATTGCCATGTATTAGCTATTGTTGTTTTTTGCCTAAGAAAAATGCAAACCTGAACGTCTCAGAGCTTCCTTTTCAAGGTGACTTAACTAATTTCTTAGAAACTTCTAATTTGATAATAGATCGGGGTATATTGTTAGTTTCATTTACAAATTTTCTGGACCTAAACAAGGTCATGAAAAGATACTTTTCCAAATACCCCATCTCTTTCCACGAGAATGCAGTAAAAATATTTCCAGATCTGTCCTTCGCTACACAGCAAAGGAGAAAGCAGTTTTTGATATATCGTCAGGATGTGATTACTTTGGGTTATTCTTTTGTTTTAAGATTCCCATGTAAGTGCATAATTAAGAAAGAACAAGATGTTTACATATTTTTTCTACCAGATCAATTAAAGTTCTTTGTTGAACAGAAGAGATTAATTACCTCATCCCCCCTCGCTAGTGAGTAATGAGAGAAATAGAATAGCAGTCTGTGAGATTTCTAATTTAATAAGATAGTTGCCAATATTGAAGCTCCCAACTGTTTAAAAATACCTCTGTTGTTGACATAAGTACATATTACATTTGGTTCAGTTATAAGAAACATGTTAACTTTTCAATATTACTTTGTGAATACTGGTTTAGTAGGCTTATCAAACTAGACTTTGTGTTTTTCTTTGTTTTAAATAATGGAAAATCAATAAAGTTATTAATTAAAAAATTAGAAACACCACTTTCAACATGAGATCCTTCAAGGTAGTCCTCCTGATAGGTTCAAAGGGTGCTTCGCACAAACCCCGGAGAAACAAGTTCAAGTTCCAGGAGGGACATAGCTGACGAGTCGGCAGTCGAAGATGCTTCACTCCACGGAGAAAACGCACTACATCTGGATGAACTGCCAGAGAAGGCCCCTGGATCTGGCCACGTAGGCATCCCAGAGCGGAGATCTGAGCTTTTAGGGAATTAAACAATAATCCTTTCTGAAGCCCATCTTGCAGGACGGAAAGGACCAGGGGAAACCGAGGCTTTTTGAGGATACACCTCCTCCCCCCCCCCCCCCCCAGGTTGACACCAGGATTCAAAGACCTTCCAAACTTGAACATAGGCCAGAGAGGTAGAAGCTTTCCAGGCTCTTAGTAGAGTAGAAATCACCTCTTCCAGATATCCTTTCTTCCGCAACCTCTGCCTCTCAAAAGCCAGGCCGCAAGACAAATACGAGCTGCCTGATCGAAAAATATGGGACCCTGGCGGAGGAGATTTGGGGGATGGCTCAACCAACCGTAGGGGCCCCTCCAAGCCATAGGTTCATGAGATCCGCGAATCAGGGTCGGCGCAGCCACTCTGGAACTATGAGAATGACTCGGCCCAGGTGAACTTTGATCCTCATTACTTTGTCCACCAGTGGCCACGGAGGGAACACACAAAGGAGAATGTCATGTGGCCAAGGAACTAACAGAGCATTGATTCCTGCGCTGTGATCCCGCCTGCGACTGAAGAAGCGCGAAGCCTTGGCGTTTGCGTGGGTTACCATGAAATCCACATAAGGCTTGCCCCACCGGCGAGATATCAGGCGCACAGCATTGTCTGACAGTTCCCATTCCCCTGGGACAAACTGGGGATGACTGAGGAAGTCCGCCTGTATGTTGGTTGAACCTGCAATGGCGCTCTGCCCAGGACATCAATAGATCTGCTTCGAGGGCTACCGGCCGACTTCTGGTTCCTCCTGTCAGTTGATATAGGCCACTGTCGTCCCTTTATCTGACAAAACTCGGACCGCCTGATTGCGCAGAAGGGGGAGGAAACTCTCCAGAGCCAAGCGAATGGCCTGTGTCTCAAGGTGATTGATCGACCAGGATGCCTCCTCCTGAGACCACTGGCCCTTCACCGCTCAATCCTGACATACTGCTCCCCAGCCGGAAAGACTGGCATCAGTCGTCACCACCATCCACCGGGGTATCTCCAGATCCACTCTGCACTCCAAGTGCTCTTGCAGCAGCCACCACGAAAGATTGGACCTGGCAACGTCTGTAAGTGGCAATGGGAGAGAGAACTCCTCCGACAGCAGGTTCCAACAGGACAGCAAAGCCACTTGCAGAGGCCTCATATGCACAAAGGCCCACGGAACCATTTCCAAAGTCGATGCCATGGAGCCAAGGACCTGCAAGTAATCCCTGACTCTAGGCACTGAAGTTCGCAACAGGGACTGCACTTGATCGCGCAATTTGACACGCCAGGTAAACCCTCCCCGTGCAATTTGACACACCAGGTAAACCCTCCCTGCCCCCAGGGAGGCACCGGTTGCAAACCCCCGACAAAGCCCAACTGGAGAGCCAATCACTGCAGCGTGAGCACAGACTTGTGCATGGCATGGTAGCAGGGAACACCAATGGGGCAGTTGCCGGCAGCCACGGGAGGAGGGGGAGGGAGATAGAAATTAGAAAAGTCCCTCGTGTGAGCTCCTGGGATGAAATCTCCTCCTGAACTCTCTGCTATGCAGCCCTGTAGAAAAAAACAAAAACTTCTTTGCCTTTTTTTTTTTAAACTACAAAACTTTACACAGAGCCCCAGAGAAGGGAAAAGACGAGAATAGGATACTTCCCTGAAGACACTGGTAGAGGCTGTAGGAGAGTAGAGTAGAAGGGGGGGGAGGGAGCTGGACCACCAGCTGTCACCCCGCTGGCAGACTCAGGAGCAAAGTTCGGGGTTCCCAACCCCTGCTCGTCCAAATGCCTATGACCAGCAATGATGGTCCCATCAGGACCTCACTACCCCCTGGGACACTCTCTCCAAAAACTTGAAATCCTCCTTTCTTTTTTTTTTTTTTTTTTTGTATAGCTTGGATCAGGACCGCAGGTTTTGTACCACTTCCATCTGCTGGAGACGGAGCGTATTTGAAAAAGATTTTGTTAGTTTTTGCCTCTTTGGCAAGTATTTCTTCAAATTCTCTCTTGGCCTGCTTTATTAATATTTACATCTACTTTACTGTACTTAAGCTGTTTCCTATTTTCCTGATTAGGACTTGCTTTCCTTAAACAACCTCTTTCATAGCACCCTTTAGTTATTTTGGGCAGTCATTTGGTGGGCAATATTCAGAAAACCGGCAAGTGAACAATTTAGCCAGGTAACGTTAGCCAGATGACTTGTCCTGAATATTCAGCAGGATAAACATCCCATTGAATATATTGCCTAGTTATTACCTTTAGCCAGTTAATGTTCAAACCTAATGGATAAGTTTGAATATAATCGATAAGATTTGAAAGTTATCCAGCTGGTACAGGAACGACTCGCTGACATTCCGTGTACTGGAGATTCTTCCAGGACAAGCAGGATGGGAGTCCTCACATATGGGTGACATCATCAGATGGAGCCCTGTCACAAAACACTTTTGTCAAAGTTTCTAGAACTTTGACTGGCACACTTAGCATGCCACTAACCCTGTAGCCACTAGGGGTTCCCCTTCAGTCTCTCTTTTTTTTTTTTTCCATGCAGCCTCGTGGTTAGGAGCTCTGTGAGAATTTTCTCACAACTTTTCCATATGGAACCTTCGAAGTTTATCTTCAGAAAAATTACCCTCACCGGGGTCCCCCATCGCGATCCGTTCCCTCCGGGCTTGGTAAGTGTATTCCCCTTGTTTCCGGTCGATTCGCGGTGGCATTCTTTTTGGTGCCCGATAGTCATTGACCGCATGCGCGCCAATTTTTGTAATGGCGACGGGATTTAGAAAATGCCCCGAATGTCCAAGGACCATGTCCATAATGGACCCACACGAAATTTGCGTTTTGTGCGTAGGACCCTCGCACAGCCCATCGGTGCCCGAGCTGTGCACAGATGACCCCTAAGGGACACTATGCTCGATTGGAGAAAATGGCGCAGCTCTTTGGTTCAAAGTGCAATGCTCCATCATCTCCAACTCAAGCACTGCCGACTAAAGAAGGGTCCATCGACCTCAGAGACGCCTAGCCAACAGCATCGCGGAGTGGGTGACTGTCCGTCACTGACACCCTCGAGGACATTGGCGTCATCATCATCAGTGCCGGAGAAAGACCAGACCAAGCTTCGAGGGAACACCGCCCCCACACTGACATTTGTCCCCGTCCGGTGCTGGCACCGATCCCGCAGCGGCATCGATGGCCATCGAGCTGCCTGCGAAGACGACCTGGGGAGAGGAGCCCCCATCCTCCTCTGGACCTGGGTCCCCGAGGCGTTCCCCACCGATATCAGTGCTGGGTAGTGATCTTCCACAGATCCCTGTGGAGGCGACAGTAACGCCTAGCCTGCCTCCAACCCCAGACACAGTGCAATCTATGCCAGCCTCAAAAGGGGAATTGGACGAAATAGTCCAAGAGGCAGTGCTAAAAGCCCTTCGGGGCTTCCATTCGTCACCGGTGCCGGCCCCCATACTGACACCGGATTTGGCGCCCTCGATATTTGCACTGCTTTTCGAGCACCTAGATACGCTCATCGGTGCCGTATCGACTCATTCGATGCCAACTGACACGTTGGCATCGAGTCATCCACAGATGCCTCCGCAGGTCCCAATTCCCATACCGGATTCCTCGGAGGAAGATAAGACTGTTCCCGGCCAAATCCCTCCATGGGAACCACCGATGCCAGAACCCACACCAGGACCATCGGGGACATCGAGGCCTAAGCGTACCTCATTCTCTTCAATGCCATCGATGCCAGCACAGTCTCCATCGAAGCTTTTTCGCCATCCATCGAGGCCTTCCTGCCCTCTTGGATTCGACATACTTTCTCCCTCAGGAGGTCCACAAGGAGAAGGGGAAACCCCCTATAATCCTTGGGAAGATGAATCCTCTGATTCTTCACACACTTCCGAGGAATTGCTCTCAGAACCCTCACCCTTGGAAGAAAGGCAATGTTTTCCTCCAGAAGACCTCTCCTTTGCCAACTTTGTCAAGTAGATGTCTGAAACTATTCCTTTTCCATTAGTTACGGAGGCAGATGCTCGTCACCAAATGTTGGAGGTTCTACAATTTGTGGATCCTCCAAAGGAGATACTGGCGATAACAGTACACGAGGTACTTCTTGATCTTCTACACTGCCTTTGGAGACTACCCAGGTACTGTGTTACCAGTCAACAGAAAGACAGATGCTTCGCACCTGGTGCAACAAGTCCCAGGCTTTCAAAAACGTCAGCTGCCCCACCACTGTAGAGTCAGCCTAGAAAAAAGCTAAAAGACTGCATCCACATTCCCAGAAGCATTAGATGCATTGGGACACAGAAAGCATTAGATGCATTGGGATGCAGAGTGTTTCAGGGGTCAATATTGATAGCACGAATAGCGGCATATCAATTATATATGACCCAATACAACCGAAATCTGTGGAAAAAGGTGCAAGAAAGTGCCAAAACTTTACCACAACAACAAGAGTCCCTAACTTCCATCCTACAAAAAGGACTAGAAGCAGGCAAGCACAAAGTCAGAGCTGCTTATGACTCATTTGAAACAGCATCTAGAGTCTCTCAGAAGCGGGCATCAGTGCAAGGCGCTGGGCCTGGCTTAAAGCTTCAGACCTATGCCCAGAAGTACAGGATAAACTCGCAGATCTTCCCTGTACAGGAGACAACCTGTTCGGGGACAAGATCCAGGACGCTGTGGCTCAATTAAAAGACCATCATGAGACCCTGTGTCAATTGTCCACTGTTTCCCCAGATGTATCCTTGGAAGCCCGCAGGGGCACACGAAGGGACGTCAGGGAAACAATTTTACAGACCACGCAGGTACTATCCCCTGCGTCCCGTACTCGAAGAGCAAGGACTCCTCAGAGAGGAATTTCACAACAGGTAAGGACACCTAGAGCGCAGCCAGCTCCACAGGCTGCTCCTCCGGCTACATTTTAAATTGTTCCAGAAAGCAGCTCCATTTCTCACTTGATTTCAGTAGGAAACCGTAAAAACATTTTCACCTATAGCCCGGACTTTCCTCCTTTTCAGTGTGAAGCTGGGAGTACCATACCCCCTATGTCTCAAAAAAACTAAACCGGTTTCCTGAACCAGCAGGGGAGTAGGCTTTGCTCCATGAATTTACAAAATTCGGAAAAAAAATCCCAAAACAGAAAAAGACGACGATCAGCTGCCGTCTTCTACACTTCTGTGCCCTATACACGTCTCCTTCTAAAGAAAGGTATATGTTGATATCCTTGGGCACTGAGCTTCCTCTGCTATATCAATGGGAATGGATCTGCTCTTTGGACTTTCGTAAACATGAGTCCATTTCATATGCGCACAAATGTTCCTGAAGAGTTTGGCAGTAGTGGCTACACCACTACTCCATAAAGTCGTTTACGGCTATATCTGGGCAATTGGCCTGTAACAGCCAGTACAGATATGGAACCCTGAACTACGTTCAACTTATTATATGACTCTTACACTCTCTAGGATTTCTAATCGCCTACCAGAGATCCCATTCGTCACTGTCTTCTCATCTCTCCTCTTAGAGAGCTGATCTAGACTTCACAAGTAGCCAAAGGGGTATCCGTAATAATTCTGCATCCACACTGTTCAACCTTGCCAGCTATCCGCAGTCGAAGGACAACACTTATCAATGGTTCATGTTACCCCACTGGCACAATTAGCCAGAAACCTGACATAAGGGATTTCAATCTCACTGACATTACACCACTCAGACGCTATGTCCCTTATCCACTTAACCAGTCCACTCCATTGACTTTGATGTGTGGACACACAAGACCAATTTACAGACAGGTCTACCCTTACAGCAATCAGTCCCTTGAGTGACCTAAACTGCAGACATCTCCATCCTACATTGAAGTGCCTTGGTCGCAGGCCTTCAACCTCAAGGACCTTCTATATGACCCGAAATGATCTGTCATTTCCGTTTCCTGGAGTTTCGGAAGAGTCTGGACGTCCTCGATGCATTCATGGAATGCCTCTCCAACATGATAATATGGCTCTCCATTGTACTGAGCACCACTTTCTGACACATACAGTGAATGCACTGGGAAACCGACTCGGCCAACACTTCCAGCCCCACAGGTGATTCTTGGATCCCTCTGTTGCAAGCAGAATTCTTCACCAATGCTGTCAACTGACCATCAGTTCTTACATCCAGCCTAAATTGCAGAATGGACGCTTCTGCTCCCAACACAGAGACTGAAGAGAACCTTCCATGGTTGCCTTCGCCCGTCCCTGAAACATAGGTCTGCTATATGCTTATCTTCAAATGCCGCTGATAGCAAGACTCTCATGAAGCTACACCAGAACGAAAGCCCCATGATATTCATGGCTTCTTTTAGCCGGCGGCAATTTTAATTTCCATTCCTCTAGTGCTGTCTCTCAAATCTTTGTAGCTTCTTACAAGCCTTCCATATGAAATTCTTACCGCTCAAACCGTAAGAGTTTACCATGTGCTGCACACCGAAGAGCTTCATCTGTTCGTGTCCACATCGCACCTATTATACTTTTCAGGCACCGTCCAACCCTTGGTGAGTTGCTTATAACAAGCGTACCTCAGCTTCAGCTTCTTCTATGGCCACCAATCATGGCATAGCACTGCAGTATCATGCTTCCACTATGCTCCTGCAAACTAAATTACCTTACAAGGAACTTTATTTGTTCCTTGTAACCATTCCATTTATTCGCAGAATCGGTGTTACAGCCCTGAGCGCCTACTCACCCTACCCAGCATTACTCCATGACCTGGTATTTCTCCACACTCACCACGTTTCTTCCGCAGAAGGCAACTGATTTCCATGTAAATCTGTTCATACTCTTCCAAGTCTTGCACTCACTCGAGTGCTCGACTTTTACATATCTTGGACTGTAGGCATGCACTTACATTTTATGTGCACACTCCGCAGTCCACCAGAAATCCACCCAACTCTTTGTCCCTTTAACAAAAGCAAGCCTAGAGTTGCAGTGGATATGCAACCTAACTTCATTTACTCCGCACAATGCATTGCATTCTGCCATCAGCAAGTGGACCTTCCATGTCGGGGACGAGTGGAGGCACTTCATCAGGACCATTGCAAAGTCAGTAACGCTCTTCTGTTCATTACCGATTGCCAACACTGTGACGTAGAGTTTTTCTCCACCATTCGCAACCCTCATTTATTTATTTGTATGTTTTTATATACAGAAGTTTAGCGATGGCCTTCACTCCGGTTTGCAGATCACATATATTTTTTTAGTTATTTATTTATTTATTACATGCACAAGGCCGAACAATAGTACTCTGTCTTTGGCCTATTTATCCGTAACGATTTATTCTCAGTGCGACAACCCAACTCGTCCTACCACGACCCGCTGTGAATTCCAGGCTGCCTCATTGTTGCCAACAGCGCCCCAGTTTGTTGTGCCTGTTGCACATTTGAGTGCTGCTTGGCCGGATTCTTATGAGCCAGCCTGTAGCTTGTTATTCACCCATATGTGAGGACTACCATCCTGCTTGTCCTGGGAGAAAGCGGAGTTGCTTACCTGTAACAGGTGTTCTCCCAGGACAGCAGGATGTTAGTCCTCACGAAATCCGCCCACCACCCCACGCAGTTGGGTTCATTACATTTTCTTATTTTATTTTTCGCTCGTACTTTTGCTACAAACGAGACTGAAGGGGGACCCCTGGTGGCTACAGGGTTAGTGGCATGCTGGGCTTTGACAAATGTTTTCCGAGACAGGGCTCCATCTGATGATGTCACCCATAGGTGAGGACTAACATCCTGCTGTCCTGGGATAACACCTGTTACAGGTAAGCAACTCCACTGAATCTCTTCAGAGATAGGGTGAGGGATGCTGTGGCTCAGCTTCAGAACCACCATGAAACCCTCCAACAATTCTCCGCCAGTACTCCAGACCTGTCCCCTTCTAAGTCGTCACTGAGACTGGAGCCCAGGAAGTCTTTCTTTCAACAAAGGAAGTACTATCCTCCAACTCCTCACTCCTGTCAACACAATCAGGGCTCCCATTGCCATCCTAGGCAGCAGAGAGCCCCTAAGACCAGATGGCTCCTCAGTCAACTCCAGGGATGGGGTTTTGATTGGGTCATAGGGAGCAAAGGCCAGTTTCCAGCACCTGGGACGATGGTCCCTCCGGTTAGTGGTAGGCTGTGGTACTTTGCGAACCAGTGGCCCAATATAACCTCAGACCAGTGGGTTCTGTCCATAGTCTGCCAAGGATACCATTGAATCTATTGGGTGTCCCGCTAAATTGCCCTCCGTGCCCATTTTGGGGGTTTGTAGTACTTCAGGAAGTACTACTAGCAGAGCTCTCCTCCCTCTTAACGGCCAGAGTGGACAAGACTGTACCACTGGGGCAAAGAGGGCGGGGATTCTACTTCAGGTTCTTCCTAATTCCAAAGAGAACAGAATTCCTCCATCCCATTCTAGACCTAAGGGCCTTGAACAAAAATAATAGTTCAAGATGGTTTCCCTGGGCACCTTGATCCCCCTTTTTACAGAAAGGGGACTGGCTATGCTCACTCGACCTAAAGGACACATACACTCATATCAAGATCTTCCCCGGTCACAGGAAGTATCTCAGATTCATAGTGAGAAAACAGCACTTCCAATACTGGTGTTGCCGTTTGGGCTCACATCAGCCCCATGGATCTTCACAAAATGCCTGGCCATGGTGATGGTGCACATCCACAAACTGGGAATGCTGTTGGGCCATATGGCCACAAGCGTCCATGTCACTCCCTTGGCAAGTTTACACATGCACAAAGCCCAATGGACCCTGAGGTCGCAGTGGAACTAGGCCACTCAGAGCCTCCAGGATTGCATCCGAGTCACCCTGTCTCTCCGGGACTCATTGTCATAGTGGCAGGTACTTTCAAATCTGGAATGGGGGATCTCTTTTTAAAGTCTTCCAGCTCAAATTGACTAACCACGGATGCATCCACCCTGGGGTGTGGAGCTCTTGTAGGTGGGCTCAGCACCCAGGGTCTGGTCCACTCAGGAATCCTCTTGTCAAATCAATTTCCTGGAGGTTCGGATGATCAGGTATGTGCTATGGGATTTCAGAGATCAGCTGTCCAACAAAGTTGGCTTGATCGAAACCAACAACCAGGTAGCCATGTGGTATGTCAACAAGAAAGAAGGCATGCGATTGTACCTCCCATTTCAGGACACAGTCCAGATCTGTTCATGGGCTGTGTCCCAATGGGATGGTGCTCAGGGCCAGGTACCTGGCTGGAATGGAGAACATGGTAGCGGACAGGTTGAGTTGAGCTTTCAGACCCCACGAGTGGTCCCTGGACCAAGGGGTAGTGAATCGAATATTCTAGTTCTGGGGGAGCCCGAATGTAGATCTGTTCACACCCCCTACAACAGGGAGGTGCCTTTGTTCTGCTCCCTGTGCAGTCAGATGGCAAATCAGCCTTGGACACCCTAGCCCGTCATTGGGGCAACTGCCTTCTGTATGCATATCCTCTGATTTCCTTAGTGGAGAAGACTGTCTTGAAGCTTTGCAAGGACAGAGGACTATGATTCTCTTAGCCCCTCACTGGTCAAGGCAGGTCTGGTTTCAGCTCCTACCAAAGTTGTCCATCCAGAGACCGGTCAGTCTGGGGACTTCCCCAGATTTTATCACGCAAGATCAATCAGGCTCTGGCATCCCAACCTTTAGGCCCTGTTACTCACAGCCTGGATGTTGAGAGGTTAATTCTGAAGCTGCTTGATCTTTCAGATGATGTGTCTTGGGTCCTGGTGGCTTCTAGAAAGTCTTCCACTAGAAAGTCCTATGGACTGAAGTGGAGGAGGTTTTCCATGTGGTGTGAGCAGAAGGTTCTAGAGCCATTCTCCTGTCCCACACAGAAAACTACTTGACTACCTTCTACACCTATTGGAAGCCAGAGCTATAGCTAGGCAACTTGGTGCCTATGGACAAGTGAAAATCTGTGCTCTCCCCCTTTACACAAGACATGATACCACGTGTTGGGAGATTCTGTTAAATGTTTGTACAGCAATTTCCATGGCCAGTGCAAGGGTATTAGAGGCCCTAGGAAAGCTTTATAGCCTTGTACCCCCCACCCCATCACACCCTCCTCATACACAATTAAAAATTATGCATTTATAATACAGATTTTTACATGAAAAAGAACATTCAAAGCACATTCTGAGGTAAAAAAAAAATCACAATATGTATATTATATTTACATGCACTGCTGAAGTGCCAACCAGAAAACCCTGTAAAAAAGCAAAAGATGCTTGGAATGTGTATGGTAATTAGGCCTACTATAATGTGTCTTGAGCATGGGCATAACCCTCAGAGAGCCACGAGAAAAAATAATTTCTATATAAAAATAGCACTAACTGCCAGCTCTCAAACAGCAACAACCCTACCTATGAAAGTTAATAGTACAGATATTATACCATGCCTAAAATAGTAATAAACCCCCTATTAGGAAAACAACAATCCAAGCTCCTATAGATCCCTACTTAGAAACTACACACTAATGGAATAACTTACTTCAGTCACACATACAAAACACAGATAGATTCTCAAATACTGAATAAAGAGACCAGTATACATAGAAATGTACAGTCAAAAACTGAATTGGAAACCGCAACAAGCCAAATTCTGTATGCACTGCAACAATCTGAAAAACTGAAACATAACCATTCCTCATAAAACAAAATTAGTGTAAATCTTGAGAAATCGGAACTCCTTAATATTAATTGGCTACCGCTGATGTCCAGCGTCTCAAGGAGAGATTCCCCTTTAAGTGGGCACATTCGCATATTAAATACCTGGGAGTCCAACTGTCCTCTAATTTGCAGGATTTATTTCGCTTGAATTATAGACCTTTAGTTGATAAGCTTACTGTGGACCTTAGCCGGTGGAATAGCGGTTCCTTTTCTTGGTTTGGTAGGGTGGCTATTGTTAAAATGACGGTCCTTCCGAAATATTTATACCTATTTGCTTCCCTACCGATTTATCTTCCAAAATCCATGCTGCGTAATTGGCAGAAGAAAATCTTTGATTTCATTTGGCGACGGAGACCCCCTCGCATTTCACGAGATATTCTTTATTTATCTAAAGCACAGGGTGGCCTTGGGGTCCCGAATCTGACATGGTATTATGCTGCTTCGCAATTACGGGCCTTGTTGGACATTACTAGGACTAGGTCCCCTAAACAATGGGCTCATATGGAGCAACTTATGGTGGGTCCAATGGCGATCGGCGCCATGCCGTGGCAGCCTCGATGCTCCTGGCACCCTGTGCATTGTATACCCTGGGCGCTGGTCACTACTTTACGTATATGGGCCCAAGTGAAGAGGACGTTAGTTGGATCTCACAGGTATTTCTACCACACGTCACTATATCATAATGTACACTTCCCCAGTGGGCGACAGAACACTCAATTTCTCCGATGGAAAGACAAGGGGATCACGACCATTGGTCACATCCTTTCGCAGGGTCGGCTTCTCACTAAGGATCAGCTTATTCATAAATATCATTTAGCTGACTGCGATTTCTTGGCATATGCCCAGGCTACACACTTTATTCGTGTACAACAATCGGGCGCACATCTTAGACCTGGGAGGTCGCTATTTGAATCGTATTGCTTAACCAGCGATTACATTACCGGTTCCATATCCAAATTGTATCAATTGTTCTTCCCGCTGACTAGTGGACAGGGTAAATATAGAGATATGTGGGAAAAAGACTTACAAGTTACCTTTGATACTGGCTGCTGGCGAAATACGTGGCAGCAGGCTCGCACTTGTTCTATATCAGCAGCCATGCAAGAAAATTGCTATAAAATGATTTACAGGTGGCATCTTACGCCCGAAAAGCTTCATAAAATGTACCCGCAGGTGCCTGATCGGTGTTGGCGCCAGTGTGGACAGACAGGTACTTACCTTCACACTTGGTGGACGTGTCCTATTATTGAACCTTTCTGGGTTGCAGTGTTTGATTGGGTGAGCACACTACTAGGAAGGGAGATTCGGAGCTCAGCCACTATGGCGTTATTGAATATATACCCAGAGGATATTCCTTCTATTCAGTCTAAGCTCTGTGCCCAAATCTTTATTGCAGCGCGCAGTTTAATTGGAGCGTACTGGAAGAAGACCTCTGTACCTAGTATCGGCCAGGTCATAGACAGGATGCATGCTTATTATCGATTGGCCTCCTTGACGGCTCATAAACATAAAAGGCTGGCGGTGTTTCACAAAACTTGGCAACCCTTTATACATTATATTTCAACAGTATGAAGTGATGTATGATAGATATAATATGCTTTAATGTTTATATTTATTTGCTTTTATTTCTTATTAATGATCGTGCACTTGGTGATTGTGTCATACGGGGTAGGGTAAGGGAGGGGGGGTTGGGAACGGGATGGGGATTGGGGGACTGGGAATAATCATAATAATGTCTTCTTTTGCAAATGACATGTTGACTTCTTGTTCGGTTGACACTTGTAGAGTTCTTTCGCTTCTGTTTATACAACTTGTCCAGAACAGATGTGTCATGATGCATATTCATAATCTTGTTCATAACATGGTTTATTGCGATTTTGTCATTTCAAATGAATAAAATTTAAATTTCAAAAAAAAAACAAAACAAAATTAGTAAAACCATACCATTAAAAAGAATAATTCAACAATTAGTGAATAGACTAACATTCAATAATTATAAATGCCTATAAAAATTTTCCAAACATCAATAAAATATTTAAAAACAGACACATCAAATAACACCCAGCAATTAAAATAAGGATTTTAAAACATTTCCCGTTATCCATATCTTGGAAATTTTGATTTTCAGATGCCCTGAAATTGTCATGAATTAGCAGGCAGAGAGTAACTAGGGTAGTTGTGCACATATATGCTCCATCTCATATACCCACCTGCTCTCTGTCACTCCCCCACACACACTCCTCTCACTCTCCCACACACAAGCACACATGCTCTCTCTCACTCTCCCACACACAAGCACACATGCTCTCTCTCACTCTCCCACACACAAGCACACATGCTCTCTCTCACTCG